>NC_142632.1:4978750-5629166 GCF_059453375.1 Lepisosteus platostomus
TTCTGAGCCTTGCTGTTACAAGTAGATTCAGCTGTCTGAAAAAACGTGTTTATTTCGGGCTGAAAAACACGTTTTGAAAAGTGTGATGTTACTGCCCCATAACTTACATGGGGTTGACCAAACTTGCAGAAACATGTTTATTTCTGCTGAAAAACACGTTTTGACCCTTTCTGCACACTGGGGTTAAGGGCTGAGTGTGTTGGCACTTCTGAGCCTTGCTGTTACAAGTATATTCAGCTGTCTGAAAAAACGTGTTTATTTCGGGTGAAAAACACGTTTTGAAAAGTGTGATGTTACTGCATCATAACTTACATGGGGTTGACCAAACTTGCAGAAACATGTTTATTTCTGCTGAAAAAACACGTTTTGACCCTTTCTGCACACTGGGGTTAAGGGCTGAGTGTGTTGGCACTTCTGAGCCTTGCTGTTACAAGTATATTCAGCTGTCTGAAAAAACGTGTTTATTTCGGGCTGAAAAACACGTTTTGAAAAGTGTGATGTTACTGCCCCATAACTTACATGGGGTTGACCAAACTTGCAGAAACATGTTTATTTCTGCTGAAAAACACGTTTTGACACTTTCTGTACACTGGGGTTAAGGGCTGAGTGTGTGGGCTCTTCTGAGCCTTGCTGTTACAAGGGGATTCATTTGCCTGAAAAAACGCGTTTATTTCGGGCTGAAAAACACGTTTTGAAAAGTGTGATGTTACTGCCCCATAACTTACATGGGGTTGACCAAACTTGCAGAAACATGTTTATTTCTGCTGAAAAACACGTTTTGACCCTTTCTGCACACTGGGGTTAAGGGCTGAGTGTGTTGGCACTTCTGAGCCTTGCTGTTACAAGTAGATTCAGCTGTCTGAAAAAACGTGTTTATTTCGGGCTGAAAAACACGTTTTGAAAAGTGTGATGTTACTGCCCCATAACTTACATGGGGTTGACCAAACTTGCAGAAACATGTTTATTTCTGCTGAAAAACACGTTTTGACAATTTCTGCACACTGGGGTTAAGGGCTGAGTGTGTGGGCTCTTTTGAGCCTTGCTGTTACAAGGAGATTCAGTTGCCTGAAAAAACGCGTTTATTTCGGGCTGAAAAACACGTTTTGAAAAGTGTGATGTTACTGCCCCATAACTTACATGGGGTTGACCAAACTTGCAGAAACATGTTTATTTCTGCTGAAAAACACGTTTTGACCCTTTCTGCACACTGGGGTTAAGGGTTGAGTGTGTGGGCACTTCTGAGCCTTGCTGTTACAAGTAGATTCAGTTGTCTGAAAAAACGCGTTTATTTCGGGCTGAAAAACACGTTTTGAAAAGTATGATGTTACTGCCCCATAACTTACATGGGGTTGACCAAACTTACAGAAACGTTTATTTCTGCTGAAAAACATGTTTTGACCCTTTCTGCACACTGGGGTTAAGGGCTGAGTGTGTTGGCTCTTCTGAGCCTTGCTGTTACAAGTAGATTCAGCTGTCTGAAAAAACGTGTTTATTTCGGGCTGAAAAACACGTTTTGAAAAGTGTGATGTTACTGCCCCATAACTTACATGGGGTTGACCAAACTTGCAGAAACATGTTTATTTCAGCTGAAAAACACGTTTTGACACTTTCTGTACACTGGGGTTAAGGGCTGAGTGTGTGGGCTCTTCTGAGCCTTGCTGTTACAAGGAGATTCAGTTGTCTGAAAAAACGCGTTTATTTCGGGCTGAAAAACACGTTTTGAAAAGTGTGATGTTACTGCCCCATAACTTACATGGGGTTGACCAAACTTGCAGAAACATGTTTATTTCTGCTGAAAAACACGTTTTGACCCTTTCTGCACACTGGGGTTAAGGGTTGAGTGTGTGGGCACTTCTGAGCCTTGCTGTTACAAGTAGATTCAGTTGCCTGAAAAAACGCGTTTATTTCTGGCTGAAAAACACGTTTTGAAAAGTATGATGTTACTGCCCCATAACTTACATGGGGTTGACCAAACTTGCAGAAACATGTTTATTTCTGCTGAAAAACACGTTTTGACCCTTTCTGCACACTGGGGTTAAGGGCTGAGTGTGTTGGCACTTCTGAGACTTGCTGTTACAAGTATATTCAGCTGTCTGAAAAAACGTGTTTATTTCGGGCTGAAAAACACGTTTTGAAAAGTGTGATGTTACTGCCCCATAACTTACATGGGGTTGACCAAACTTGCAGAAACATGTTTATTTCTGCTGAAAAACACGTTTTGACCCTTTCTGCACACTGGGGTTAAGGGTTGAGTGTGTGGGCACTTCTGAGCCTTGCTGTTACAAGTAGATTCAGTTGTCTGAAAAAACGCGTTTATTTCGGGCTGAAAAACACGTTTTGAAAAGTATGATGTTACTGCCCCATAACTTACATGGGGTTGACCAAACTTACAGAAACATGTTTATTTCTGCTGAAAAACACGTTTTGACCCTTTCTGCACACTGGGGTTAAGGGTTGAGTGTGTGGGCACTTCTGAGCCTTGCTGTTACAAGTAGATTCAGTTGTCTGAAAAAACGCGTTTATTTCGGGCTGAAAAACACGTTTTGAAAAGTATGATGTTACTGCCCCATAACTTACATGGGGTTGACCAAACTTACAGAAACATGTTTATTTCTGCTGAAAAACATGTTTTGACCCTTTCTGCACACTGGGGTTAAGGGCTGAGTGTGTTGGCTCTTCTGAGCCTTGCTGTTACAAGTAGATTCAGCTGTCTGAAAAAACGTGTTTATTTCGGGCTGAAAAACACGTTTTGAAAAGTGTGATGTTACTGCCCCATAACTTACATGGGGTTGACCAAACTTGCAGAAACATGTTTATTTCTGCTGAAAAACACGTTTTGACACTTTCTGTACACTGGGGTTAAGGGCTGAGTGTGTGGGCTCTTCTGAGCCTTGCTGTTACAAGGAGATTCATTTGCCTGAAAAAACGCGTTTATTTCGGGCTGAAAAACACGTTTTGAAAAGTGTGATGTTACTGCCCCATAACTTACATGGGGTTGACCAAACTTGCAGAAACATGTTTATTTCTGCTGAAAAACACGTTTTGACCCTTTCTGCACACTGGGGTTAAGGGCTGAGTGTGTTGGCACTTCTGAGCCTTGCTGTTACAAGTAGATTCAGCTGTCTGAAAAAACGTGTTTATTTCGGGCTGAAAAACACGTTTTGAAAAGTGTGATGTTACTGCCCCATAACTTACATGGGGTTGACCAAACTTGCAGAAACATGTTTATTTCTGCTGAAAAACACGTTTTGACCCTTTCTGCACACTGGGGTTAAGGGCTGAGTGTGTTGGCACTTCTGAGCCTTGCTGTTACAAGTATATTCAGCTGTCTGAAAAAACGTGTTTATTTCGGGTGAAAAACACGTTTTGAAAAGTGTGATGTTACTGCATCATAACTTACATGGGGTTGACCAAACTTGCAGAAACATGTTTATTTCTGCTGAAAAAACACGTTTTGACCCTTTCTGCACACTGGGGTTAAGGGCTGAGTGTGTTGGCACTTCTGAGCCTTGCTGTTACAAGTATATTCAGCTGTCTGAAAAAACGTGTTTATTTCGGGCTGAAAAACACGTTTTGAAAAGTGTGATGTTACTGCCCCATAACTTACATGGGGTTGACCAAACTTGCAGAAACATGTTTATTTCTGCTGAAAAACACGTTTTGACACTTTCTGTACACTGGGGTTAAGGGCTGAGTGTGTGGGCTCTTCTGAGCCTTGCTGTTACAAGGGGATTCATTTGCCTGAAAAAACGCGTTTATTTCGGGCTGAAAAACACGTTTTGAAAAGTGTGATGTTACTGCCCCATAACTTACATGGGGTTGACCAAACTTGCAGAAACATGTTTATTTCTGCTGAAAAACACGTTTTGACCCTTTCTGCACACTGGGGTTAAGGGCTGAGTGTGTTGGCACTTCTGAGCCTTGCTGTTACAAGTAGATTCAGCTGTCTGAAAAAACGTGTTTATTTCGGGCTGAAAAACACGTTTTGAAAAGTGTGATGTTACTGCCCCATAACTTACATGGGGTTGACCAAACTTGCAGAAACATGTTTATTTCTGCTGAAAAACACGTTTTGACAATTTCTGCACACTGGGGTTAAGGGCTGAGTGTGTGGGCTCTTTTGAGCCTTGCTGTTACAAGGAGATTCAGTTGCCTGAAAAAACGCGTTTATTTCGGGCTGAAAAACACGTTTTGAAAAGTGTGATGTTACTGCCCCATAACTTACATGGGGTTGACCAAACTTGCAGAAACATGTTTATTTCTGCTGAAAAACACGTTTTGACCCTTTCTGCACACTGGGGTTAAGGGTTGAGTGTGTGGGCACTTCTGAGCCTTGCTGTTACAAGTAGATTCAGTTGTCTGAAAAAACGCGTTTATTTCGGGCTGAAAAACACGTTTTGAAAAGTATGATGTTACTGCCCCATAACTTACATGGGGTTGACCAAACTTACAGAAACGTTTATTTCTGCTGAAAAACATGTTTTGACCCTTTCTGCACACTGGGGTTAAGGGCTGAGTGTGTTGGCTCTTCTGAGCCTTGCTGTTACAAGTAGATTCAGCTGTCTGAAAAAACGTGTTTATTTCGGGCTGAAAAACACGTTTTGAAAAGTGTGATGTTACTGCCCCATAACTTACATGGGGTTGACCAAACTTGCAGAAACATGTTTATTTCAGCTGAAAAACACGTTTTGACACTTTCTGTACACTGGGGTTAAGGGCTGAGTGTGTGGGCTCTTCTGAGCCTTGCTGTTACAAGGAGATTCAGTTGTCTGAAAAAACGCGTTTATTTCGGGCTGAAAAACACGTTTTGAAAAGTGTGATGTTACTGCCCCATAACTTACATGGGGTTGACCAAACTTGCAGAAACATGTTTATTTCTGCTGAAAAACACGTTTTGACCCTTTCTGCACACTGGGGTTAAGGGTTGAGTGTGTGGGCACTTCTGAGCCTTGCTGTTACAAGTAGATTCAGTTGCCTGAAAAAACGCGTTTATTTCTGGCTGAAAAACACGTTTTGAAAAGTATGATGTTACTGCCCCATAACTTACATGGGGTTGACCAAACTTGCAGAAACATGTTTATTTCTGCTGAAAAACACGTTTTGACCCTTTCTGCACACTGGGGTTAAGGGCTGAGTGTGTTGGCACTTCTGAGACTTGCTGTTACAAGTATATTCAGCTGTCTGAAAAAACGTGTTTATTTCGGGCTGAAAAACACGTTTTGAAAAGTGTGATGTTACTGCCCCATAACTTACATGGGGTTGACCAAACTTGCAGAAACATGTTTATTTCTGCTGAAAAACACGTTTTGACCCTTTCTGCACACTGGGGTTAAGGGTTGAGTGTGTGGGCACTTCTGAGCCTTGCTGTTACAAGTAGATTCAGTTGTCTGAAAAAACGCGTTTATTTCGGGCTGAAAAACACGTTTTGAAAAGTATGATGTTACTGCCCCATAACTTACATGGGGTTGACCAAACTTACAGAAACATGATTATTTCTGCTGAAAAACACGTTTTGACCCTTTCTGCACACTGGGGTTAAGGGTTGAGTGTGTGGGCACTTCTGAGCCTTGCTGTTACAAGTAGATTCAGTTGTCTGAAAAAACGCGTTTATTTCGGGCTTAAAAACACGTTTTGAAAAGTATGATGTTACTGCCCCATAACTTACATGGGGTTGACCAAACTTACAGAAACATGTTTATTTCTGCTGAAAAACATGTTTTGACCCTTTCTGCACACTGGGGTTAAGGGCTGAGTGTGTTGGCTCTTCTGAGCCTTGCTGTTACAAGTAGATTCAGCTGTCTGAAAAAACGTGTTTATTTCGGGCTGAAAAACACGTTTTGAAAAGTGTGATGTTACTGCCCCATAACTTACATGGGGTTGACCAAACTTGCAGAAACATGTTTATTTCAGCTGAAAAACACGTTTTGACACTTTCTGTACACTGGGGTTAAGGGCTGAGTGTGTGGGCTCTTCTGAGCCTTGCTGTTACAAGGAGATTCAGTTGTCTGAAAAAACGCGTTTATTTCGGGCTGAAAAACACGTTTTGAAAAGTGTGATGTTACTGCCCCATAACTTACATGGGGTTGACCAAACTTGCAGAAACATGTTTATTTCTGCTGAAAAACACGTTTTGACCCTTTCTGCACACTGGGGTTAAGGGTTGAGTGTGTGGGCACTTCTGAGCCTTGCTGTTACAAGTAGATTCAGTTGCCTGAAAAAACGCGTTTATTTCTGGCTGAAAAACACGTTTTGAAAAGTGTGATGTTACTGCCCCATAACTTACATGGGGTTGACCAAACTTGCAGAAACATGTTTATTTCTGCTGAAAAACACGTTTTGACCCTTTCTGCACACTGGGGTTAAGGGTTGAGTGTGTGGGCACTTCTGAGCCTTGCTGTTACAAGTAGATTCAGTTGTCTGAAAAAACGCGTTTATTTCGGGCTGAAAAACACGTTTTGAAAAGTGTGATGTTACTGCCCCATAACTTACATGGGGTTGACCAAACTTGCAGAAACATGTTTATTTCTGCTGAAAAACACGTTTGGACCCTTTCTGCACACTGGGGTTAAGGGCTGAGTGTGTGGGCTCTTTTGAGCCTTGCTGTTACAAGGAGATTCAGTTGCCTGAAAAAACGCGTTTATTTCGGGCTGAAAAACACGTTTTGAAAAGTGTGATGTTACTGCCCCATAACTTACATGGGGTTGACCAAACTTGCAGAAACATGTTTATTTCTGCTGAAAAACACGTTTTGACACTTTCTGTACACTGGGGTTAAGGGTTGAGTGTGTGGGCACTTCTGAGCCTTGCTGTTACAAGTAGATTCAGTTGCCTGAAAAAACGCGTTTATTTCTGGCTGAAAAACACGTTTTGAAAAGTGTGATGTTACTGCCCCATAACTTACATGGGGTTGACCAAACTTGCAGAAACATGTTTATTTCTGCTGAAAAACACGTTTTGACACTTTCTGTACACTGGGGTTAAGGGCTGAGTGTGTGGGCTCTTCTGAGCCTTGCTGTTACAAGGAGATTCAGTTGCCTGAAAAAACGCGTTTATTTCGGGCTGAAATACACGTTTTGAAAAGTGTGATGTCACTGCCTGATAACTTACATGGGGTTGACCAAACTTGCAGAAACATGTTTATTTCTGCTGAAAAACACGTTTTGACCCTTTCTGCACACTGGGGTTAAGGGTTGACTGTGTGGGCACTTCTGAGCATTGCTGTTACAAGTAGATTCAGTTGTCTGAAAAAACGCGTTTATTTCGGGCTGAAAAACACGTTTTGAAAACTGTGATGTTACTGCCCCATAACTTACATGGGGTTGACCAAACTTGCAGAAACATGTTTATTTCTGCTGAAAAACAAGTTTTGACCCTTTCTGCACACTGGGGTTAAGGGCTGAGTGTGTTGGCACTTCTGAGCCTTGCTGTTACAAGTAGATTCAGCTGTCTGAAAAAACGTGTTTATTTCGGGCTGAAAAACACGTTTTGAAAAGTGTGATGTTAATGCCCCATAACTTACATGGGGTTGACCAAACTTGCAGAAACATGTTTATTTCTGCTGAAAAACACGTTTTGACAATTTCTGCACACTCTGGTTAAGGGCTGAGTGTGTGGGCTCTTTTGAGCCTTGCTGTTACAAGGAGATTCAGTTGCCTGAAAAAACGCGTTTATTTCGGGCTGAAAAACACGTTTTGAAAAGTGTGATGTTACTGCCCCATAACTTACATGGGGTTGACCAAACTTGCAGAAACATGTTTATTTCTGCTGAAAAACACGTTTTGACACTTTCTGTACACTGGGGTTAAGGGTTGAGTGTGTGGGCACTTCTGAGCCTTGCTGTTACAAGTAGATTCAGTTGCCTGAAAAAACGCGTTTATTTCTGGCTGAAAAACACGTTTTGAAAAGTGTGATGTTACTGCCCCATAACTTACATGGGGTTGACCAAACTTGCAGAAACATGTTTATTTCTGCTGAAAAACACGTTTTGACCCTTTCTGCACACTGGGGTTAAGGGCTGAGTGTGTTGGCTCTTCTGAGCCTTGCTGTTACAAGTAGTTTCAGCTGTCTGAAAAAACGTGTTTATTTCGGGCTGAAAAACAGGTTTTGAAAAGTGTGATGTTACTGCCCCATAACTTACATGGGGTTGACCAAACTTGCAGAAACATGTTTATTTCTGCTGAAAAACACGTATTGACACTTTCTGTACACTGGGGTTAAGGGCTGAGTGTGTGGGCTCTTCTGAGCCTTGCTGTTACAAGGAGATTCAGTTGTCTGAAAAAACGCGTTTATTTCGGGCTGAAAAACACGTTTTGAAAAGTGTGATGTTACTGCCCCATAACTTACATGGGGTTGACCAAACTTGCAGAAACATGTTTATTTCTGCTGAAAAACACGTTTTGACCCTTTCTGCACACTGGGGTTAAGGGCTGAGTGTGTTGGCACTTCTGAGCCTTGCTGTTACAAGTATATTCAGCTGTCTGAAAAAACGTGTTTATTTCGGGCTGACAAACACGTTTTGAAAAGTGTGATGTTACTGCCCCATAACTTACATGGGGTTGACCAAACTTGCAGAAACATGTTTATTTCTGCTGAAAAACACGTTTTGACCCTTTCTGCACACTGGGGTTAAGGGCTGAGTGTGTTGGCACTTCTGAGCCTTGCTGTTACAAATAGATTCAGCTGTCTGAAAAAACGTGTTTATTTCGGGCTGAAAAACACGTTTTGAAAAGTGTGATGTTACTGCCCCATAACTTACATGGGGTTGACCAAACTTGCAGAAACATGTTTATTTCTGCTGAAAAACACGTTTTGACACTTTCTGTACACTGGGGTTAAGGGCTGAGTGTGTGGGCTCTTCTGAGCCTTGCTGTTACAAGGAGATTCAGTTGCCTGAAAAAACGCGTTTATTTCGGGCTGAAAAACACGTTTTGAAAAGTGTGATGTTACTGCCCCATAACTTACATGGGGTTGACCAAACTTGCAGAAACATGTTTATTTCTGCTGAAAAACACGTTTTGACACTTTCTGTACACTGGGGTTAAGGGCTGAGTGTGTGGGCTCTTCTGAGCCTTGCTGTTACAAGGAGATTCAGTTGTCTGAAAAAACGCGTTTATTTCGGGCTGAAAAACACGTTTTGAAAAGTGTGATGTTACTGCCCCATAACTTACATGGGGTTGACCAAACTTGCAGAAACATGTTTATTTCTGCTGAAAAACACGTTTTGACCCTTTCTGCACACTGGGGTTAAGGGCTGAGTGTGTTGGCACTTCTGAGCCTTGCTGTTACAAGTATATTCAGCTGTCTGAAAAAACGTGTTTATTTCGGGCTGAAAAACACGTTTTGAAAAGTGTGATGTTACTGCCCCATAACTTACATGGGGTTGACCAAACTTGCAGAAACATGTTTATTTCTGCTGAAAAACACGTTTTGACAATTTCTGTACACTGGGGTTAAGGGCTGAGTGCGTGGGCTCTTCTGAGCCTTGCTGTTACAAGGAGATTCAGTTGTCTGAAAAAACGCGTTTATTTCGGGCTGAAAAACACGTTTTGAAAAGTGTGATGTTACTGCCCCATAACTTACATGGGGTTGACCAAACTTGCAGAAACATGTTTATTTCTGCTGAAAAACACGTTTTGACCCTTTCTGCACACTGGGGTTAAGGGCTGAGTGTGTTGGCACTTCTGAGCCTTGCTGTTACAAGTATATTCAGCTGTCTGAAAAAACGTGTTTATTTCGGGCTGAAAAACACGTTTTGAAAAGTGTGATGTTACTGCATCATAACTTACATGGGGTTGACCAAACTTGCAGAAACATGTTTATTTCTGCTGAAAAACACGTTTTGACCCTTTCTGCACACTGGGGTTAAGGGCTGAGTGTGTTGGCACTTCTGAGCCTTGCTGTTACAAATATATTCAGCTGTCTGAAAAAACGTGTTTATTTCGGGCTGAAAAACACGTTTTGAAAAGTGTGATGTTACTGCCCCATAACTTACATGGGGTTGACCAAACTTGCAGAAACATGTTTATTTCTGCTGAAAAACATGTTTTGACCCTTTCTGCACACTGGGGTTAAGGGCTGAGTGTGTTGGCTCTTCTGAGCCTTGCTGTTACAAGTAGATTCAGCTGTCTGAAAAAACGTGTTTATTTCGGGCTGAAAAACACGTTTTGAAAAGTGTGATGTTACTGCCCCATAACTTACATGGGGTTGACCAAACTTGCAGAAACATGTTTATTTCAGCTGAAAAACACGTTTTGACACTTTCTGTACACTGGGGTTAAGGGCTGAGTGTGTGGGCTCTTCTGAGCCTTGCTGTTACAAGGAGATTCAGTTGTCTGAAAAAACGCGTTTATTTCGGGCTGAAAAACACGTTTTGAAAAGTGTGATGTTACTGCCCCATAACTTACATGGGGTTGACCAAACTTGCAGAAACATGTTTATTTCTGCTGAAAAACACGTTTTGACCCTTTCTGCACACTGGGGTTAAGGGTTGAGTGTGTGGGCACTTCTGAGCCTTGCTGTTACAAGTAGATTCAGTTGCCTGAAAAAACGCGTTTATTTCTGGCTGAAAAACACGTTTTGAAAAGTATGATGTTACTGCCCCATAACTTACATGGGGTTGACCAAACTTGCAGAAACATGTTTATTTCTGCTGAAAAACACGTTTTGACCCTTTCTGCACACTGGGGTTAAGGGCTGAGTGTGTTGGCACTTCTGAGACTTGCTGTTACAAGTATATTCAGCTGTCTGAAAAAACGTGTTTATTTCGGGCTGAAAAACACGTTTTGAAAAGTGTGATGTTACTGCCCCATAACTTACATGGGGTTGACCAAACTTGCAGAAACATGTTTATTTCTGCTGAAAAACACGTTTTGACCCTTTCTGCACACTGGGGTTAAGGGTTGAGTGTGTGGGCACTTCTGAGCCTTGCTGTTACAAGTAGATTCAGTTGTCTGAAAAAACGCGTTTATTTCGGGCTGAAAAACACGTTTTGAAAAGTATGATGTTACTGCCCCATAACTTACATGGGGTTGACCAAACTTACAGAAACATGTTTATTTCTGCTGAAAAACACGTTTTGACCCTTTCTGCACACTGGGGTTAAGGGTTGAGTGTGTGGGCACTTCTGAGCCTTGCTGTTACAAGTAGATTCAGTTGTCTGAAAAAACGCGTTTATTTCGGGCTGAAAAACACGTTTTGAAAAGTATGATGTTACTGCCCCATAACTTACATGGGGTTGACCAAACTTACAGAAACATGTTTATTTCTGCTGAAAAACATGTTTTGACCCTTTCTGCACACTGGGGTTAAGGGCTGAGTGTGTTGGCTCTTCTGAGCCTTGCTGTTACAAGTAGATTCAGCTGTCTGAAAAAACGTGTTTATTTCGGGCTGAAAAACACTTTTTGAAAAGTGTGATGTTACTGCCCCATAACTTACATGGGGTTGACAAAACTTGCAGAAACATGTTTATTTCTGCAGAAAAACAGGTTTTGACCCTTTCTGCACACTGGGGTTAAGGGCTGAGTGTGTTGGCACTTCTGAGCCTTGCTGTTACAAGTAGATTCAGCTGTCTGAAAAAACGTGTTTATTTCGGGCTGAAAAACACGTTTTGAAAAGTGTGATGTTACTGCCCCATAACTTACATGGGGTTGACCAAACTTGCAGAAACATGTTTATTTCTGCTGAAAAACACGTTTTGACACTTTCTGTACACTGGGGTTAAGGGTTGAGTGTGTGGGCTCTTCTGAGCCTTGCTGTTACAAGTAGATTCAGCTGTCTGAAAAAACGTGTTTATTTCGGGCTGAAAAACACGTTTTGAAAAGTGTGATGTTACTGCCCCATAACTTACATGGGGTTGACCAAACTTGCAGAAACATGTTTATTTCTGCTGAAAAACACGTTTTGACACTTTCTGTACACTGGGGTTAAGGGCTGAGTGTGTGGGCTCTTCTGAGCCTTGCTGTTACAAGGAGATTCATTTGCCTGAAAAAACGCGTTTATTTCGGGCTGAAAAACACGTTTTGAAAAGTGTGATGTTACTGCCCCATAACTTACATGGGGTTGACCAAACTTGCAGAAACATGTTTATTTCTGCTGAAAAACACGTTTTGACCCTTTCTGCACACTGGGGTTAAGGGCTGAGTGTGTTGGCTCTTCTGAGCCTTGCTGTTACAAGTAGATTCAGCTGTCTGAAAAAACGTGTTTATTTCGGGCTGAAAAACACGTTTTGAAAAGTGTGATGTTACTGCCCCATAACTTACATGGGGTTGACCAAACTTGCAGAAACATGTTTATTTCTGCTGAAAAACACGTTTTGACACTTTCTGTACACTGGGGTTAATGGCTGAGTTTGTGGGCTCTTCTGAGCCTTGCTGTTACAAGTAGATTCAGTTGTCTGAAAAAACGCGTTTATTTCGGGCTGAAAAACACGTTTTGAAAACTGTGATGTTACTGCCCCATAACTTACATGGGGTTGACCAAACTTGCAGAAACATGTTTATTTCTGCTGAAAAACACGTTTTGACCCTTTCTGCACACTGGGGTTAAGGGCTGAGTGTGTTGGCACTTCTGAGCCTTGCTGTTACAAATAGATTCAGCTGTCTGAAAAAACGTGTTTATTTCGGGCTGAAAAACACGTTTTGAAAAGTGTGATGTTACTGCCCCATAACTTACATGGGGTTGACCAAACTTGCAGAAACATGTTTATTTCTGCTGAAAAACACGTTTTGACACCTTCTGTACACTGGGGTTAAGGGCTGAGTGTGTGGGCTCTTCTGAGCCTTGCTGTTACAAGGAGATTCAGTTGCCTGAAAAAACGCGTTTATTTCGGGCTGAAAAACACGTTTTGAAAAGTGTGATGTTACTGCCCCATAACTTACATGGGGTTGACCAAACTTGCAGAAACATGTTTATTTCTGCTGAAAAACACGTTTTGACACTTTCTGTACACTGGGGTTAAGGGCTGAGTGTGTGGGCTCTTCTGAGCCTTGCTGTTACAAGGAGATTCAGTTGCCTGAAAAAACGCGTTTATTTCGGGCTGAAAAACACGTTTTGAAAAGTGTGATGTTACTGCCCCATAACTTACATGGGGTTGACCAAACTTGCAGAAACATGTTTATTTCTGCTGAAAAACACGTTTTGACCCTTTCTGTACACTGGGGTTAAGGGCTGAGTGTGTGGGCTCTTCTGAGCCTTGCTGTTACAAGGAGATTCAGTTGTCTGAAAAAACGCGTTTATTTCGGGCTGAAAAACACGTTTTGAAAAGTGTGATGTTACTGCCCCATAACTTACATGGGGTTGACCAAACTTGCAGAAACATGTTTATTTCTGCTGAAAAACACGTTTTGACACTTTCTGTACACTGGGGTTAAGGGCTGAGTGCGTGGGCTCTTCTGAGCCTTGCTGTTACAAGGAGATTCAGTTGTCTGAAAAAACGCGTTTATTTCGGGCTGAAAAACACGTTTTGAAAAGTGTGATGTTACTGCCCCATAACTTACATGGGGTTGACCAAACTTGCAGAAACATGTTTATTTCTGCTGAAAAACACGTTTTGACCCTTTCTGCACACTGGGGTTAAGGGCTGAGTGTGTTGGCACTTCTGAGCCTTGCTGTTACAAGTATATTCAGCTGTCTGAAAAAACGTGTTTATTTCGGGTGAAAAACACGTTTTGAAAAGTGTGATGTTACTGCATCATAACTTACATGGGGTTGACCAAACTTGCAGAAACATGTTTATTTCTGCTGAAAAACACGTTTTGACCCTTTCTGCACACTGGGGTTAAGGGCTGAGTGTGTTGGCACTTCTGAGCCTTGCTGTTACAAGTATATTCAGCTGTCTGAAAAAACGTGTTTATTTCGGGCTGAAAAACACGTTTTGAAAAGTGTGATGTTACTGCCCCATAACTTACATGGGGTTGACCAAACTTGCAGAAACATGTTTATTTCTGCTGAAAAACACGTTTTGACACTTTCTGTACACTGGGGTTAAGGGCTGAGTGTGTGGGCTCTTCTGAGCCTTGCTGTTACAAGGAGATTCATTTGCCTGAAAAAACGCGTTTATTTCGGGCTGAAAAACACGTTTTGAAAAGTGTGATGTTACTGCCCCATAACTTACATGGGGTTGACCAAACTTGCAGAAACATGTTTATTTCTGCTGAAAAACACGTTTTGACCCTTTCTGCACACTGGGGTTAAGGGCTGAGTGTGTTGGCACTTCTGAGCCTTGCTGTTACAAGTAGATTCAGCTGTCTGAAAAAACGCGTTTATTTCGGGCTGAAAAACACGTTTTGAAAAGTGTGATGTTACTGCCCCATAACTTACATGGGGTTGACCAAACTTGCAGAAACATGTTTATTTCTGCTGAAAAACACGTTTTGACCCTTTCTGCACACTGGGGTTAAGGGTTGAGTGTGTGGGCACTTCTGAGCCTTGCTGTTACAAGTAGATTCAGTTGTCTGAAAAAACGCGTTTATTTCGGGCTGAAAAACACGTTTTGAAAAGTATGATGTTACTGCCCCATAACTTACATGGGGTTGACCAAACTTACAGAAACGTTTATTTCTGCTGAAAAACATGTTTTGACCCTTTCTGCACACTGGGGTTAAGGGCTGAGTGTGTTGGCTCTTCTGAGCCTTGCTGTTACAAGTAGATTCAGCTGTCTGAAAAAACGTGTTTATTTCGGGCTGAAAAACACGTTTTGAAAAGTGTGATGTTACTGCCCCATAACTTACATGGGGTTGACCAAACTTGCAGAAACATGTTTATTTCAGCTGAAAAACACGTTTTGACACTTTCTGTACACTGGGGTTAAGGGCTGAGTGTGTGGGCTCTTCTGAGCCTTGCTGTTACAAGGAGATTCAGTTGTCTGAAAAAACGCGTTTATTTCGGGCTGAAAAACACGTTTTGAAAAGTGTGATGTTACTGCCCCATAACTTACATGGGGTTGACCAAACTTGCAGAAACATGTTTATTTCTGCTGAAAAACACGTTTTGACCCTTTCTGCACACTGGGGTTAAGGGTTGAGTGTGTGGGCACTTCTGAGCCTTGCTGTTACAAGTAGATTCAGTTGCCTGAAAAAACGCGTTTATTTCTGGCTGAAAAACACGTTTTGAAAAGTATGATGTTACTGCCCCATAACTTACATGGGGTTGACCAAACTTGCAGAAACATGTTTATTTCTGCTGAAAAACACGTTTTGACCCTTTCTGCACACTGGGGTTAAGGGCTGAGTGTGTTGGCACTTCTGAGACTTGCTGTTACAAGTATATTCAGCTGTCTGAAAAAACGTGTTTATTTCGGGCTGAAAAACACGTTTTGAAAAGTGTGATGTTACTGCCCCATAACTTACATGGGGTTGACCAAACTTGCAGAAACATGTTTATTTCTGCTGAAAAACACGTTTTGACCCTTTCTGCACACTGGGGTTAAGGGTTGAGTGTGTGGGCACTTCTGAGCCTTGCTGTTACAAGTAGATTCAGTTGTCTGAAAAAACGCGTTTATTTCGGGCTGAAAAACACGTTTTGAAAA
This sequence comes from Lepisosteus platostomus, assembly GCF_059453375.1. Classification (NCBI taxonomy): domain Eukaryota; kingdom Metazoa; phylum Chordata; class Actinopteri; order Semionotiformes; family Lepisosteidae; genus Lepisosteus; species Lepisosteus platostomus. The sequence goes on from NC_142632.1 coordinate 4,994,274, forward strand.
GTATGATGTTACTGCCCCATAACTTACATGGGGTTGACCAAACTTACAGAAACATGTTTATTTCTGCTGAAAAACACGTTTTGACCCTTTCTGCACACTGGGGTTAAGGGTTGAGTGTGTGGGCACTTCTGAGCCTTGCTGTTACAAGTAGATTCAGTTGTCTGAAAAAACGCGTTTATTTCGGGCTGAAAAACACGTTTTGAAAAGTATGATGTTACTGCCCCATAACTTACATGGGGTTGACCAAACTTACAGAAACATGTTTATTTCTGCTGAAAAACATGTTTTGACCCTTTCTGCACACTGGGGTTAAGGGCTGAGTGTGTTGGCTCTTCTGAGCCTTGCTGTTACAAGTAGATTCAGCTGTCTGAAAAAACGTGTTTATTTCGGGCTGAAAAACACGTTTTGAAAAGTGTGATGTTACTGCCCCATAACTTACATGGGGTTGACCAAACTTGCAGAAACATGTTTATTTCAGCTGAAAAACACGTTTTGACACTTTCTGTACACTGGGGTTAAGGGCTGAGTGTGTGGGCTCTTCTGAGCCTTGCTGTTACAAGGAGATTCAGTTGTCTGAAAAAACGCGTTTATTTCGGGCTGAAAAACACGTTTTGAAAAGTGTGATGTTACTGCCCCATAACTTACATGGGGTTGACCAAACTTGCAGAAACATGTTTATTTCTGCTGAAAAACACGTTTTGACCCTTTCTGCACACTGGGGTTAAGGGTTGAGTGTGTGGGCACTTCTGAGCCTTGCTGTTACAAGTAGATTCAGTTGCCTGAAAAAACGCGTTTATTTCTGGCTGAAAAACACGTTTTGAAAAGTGTGATGTTACTGCCCCATAACTTACATGGGGTTGACCAAACTTGCAGAAACATGTTTATTTCTGCTGAAAAACACGTTTTGACCCTTTCTGCACACTGGGGTTAAGGGTTGAGTGTGTGGGCACTTCTGAGCCTTGCTGTTACAAGTAGATTCAGTTGTCTGAAAAAACGCGTTTATTTCGGGCTGAAAAACACGTTTTGAAAAGTGTGATGTTACTGCCCCATAACTTACATGGGGTTGACCAAACTTGCAGAAACATGTTTATTTCTGCTGAAAAACACGTTTGGACCCTTTCTGCACACTGGGGTTAAGGGCTGAGTGTGTGGGCTCTTTTGAGCCTTGCTGTTACAAGGAGATTCAGTTGCCTGAAAAAACGCGTTTATTTCGGGCTGAAAAACACGTTTTGAAAAGTGTGATGTTACTGCCCCATAACTTACATGGGGTTGACCAAACTTGCAGAAACATGTTTATTTCTGCTGAAAAACACGTTTTGACACTTTCTGTACACTGGGGTTAAGGGTTGAGTGTGTGGGCACTTCTGAGCCTTGCTGTTACAAGTAGATTCAGTTGCCTGAAAAAACGCGTTTATTTCTGGCTGAAAAACACGTTTTGAAAAGTGTGATGTTACTGCCCCATAACTTACATGGGGTTGACCAAACTTGCAGAAACATGTTTATTTCTGCTGAAAAACACGTTTTGACACTTTCTGTACACTGGGGTTAAGGGCTGAGTGTGTGGGCTCTTCTGAGCCTTGCTGTTACAAGGAGATTCAGTTGCCTGAAAAAACGCGTTTATTTCGGGCTGAAATACACGTTTTGAAAAGTGTGATGTCACTGCCTGATAACTTACATGGGGTTGACCAAACTTGCAGAAACATGTTTATTTCTGCTGAAAAACACGTTTTGACCCTTTCTGCACACTGGGGTTAAGGGTTGACTGTGTGGGCACTTCTGAGCATTGCTGTTACAAGTAGATTCAGTTGTCTGAAAAAACGCGTTTATTTCGGGCTGAAAAACACGTTTTGAAAACTGTGATGTTACTGCCCCATAACTTACATGGGGTTGACCAAACTTGCAGAAACATGTTTATTTCTGCTGAAAAACACGTTTTGACCCTTTCTGCACACTGGGGTTAAGGGCTGAGTGTGTTGGCACTTCTGAGCCTTGCTGTTACAAGTAGATTCAGCTGTCTGAAAAAACGTGTTTATTTCGGGCTGAAAAACACGTTTTGTAAAGTGTGATGTTAATGCCCCATAACTTACATGGGGTTGACCAAACTTGCAGAAACATGTTTATTTCTGCTGAAAAACACGTTTTGACAATTTCTGCACACTCTGGTTAAGGGCTGAGTGTGTGGGCTCTTTTGAGCCTTGCTGTTACAAGGAGATTCAGTTGCCTGAAAAAACGCGTTTATTTCGGGCTGAAAAACACGTTTTGAAAAGTGTGATGTTACTGCCCCATAACTTACATGGGGTTGACCAAACTTGCAGAAACATGTTTATTTCTGCTGAAAAACACGTTTTGACACTTTCTGTACACTGGGGTTAAGGGTTGAGTGTGTGGGCACTTCTGAGCCTTGCTGTTACAAGTAGATTCAGTTGCCTGAAAAAACGCGTTTATTTCTGGCTGAAAAACACGTTTTGAAAAGTGTGATGTTACTGCCCCATAACTTACATGGGGTTGACCAAACTTGCAGAAACATGTTTATTTCTGCTGAAAAACACGTTTTGACCCTTTCTGCACACTGGGGTTAAGGGCTGAGTGTGTTGGCTCTTCTGAGCCTTGCTGTTACAAGTAGTTTCAGCTGTCTGAAAAAACGTGTTTATTTCGGGCTGAAAAATAGGTTTTGAAAAGTGTGATGTTACTGCCCCATAACTTACATGGGGTTGACCAAACTTGCAGAAACATGTTTATTTCTGCTGAAAAACACGTATTGACACTTTCTGTACACTGGGGTTAAGGGCTGAGTGTGTGGGCTCTTCTGAGCCTTGCTGTTACAAGGAGATTCAGTTGTCTGAAAAAACGCGTTTATTTCGGGCTGAAAAACACGTTTTGAAAAGTGTGATGTTACTGCCCCATAACTTACATGGGGTTGACCAAACTTGCAGAAACATGTTTATTTCTGCTGAAAAACACGTTTTGACACTTTCTGTACACTGGGGTTAAGGGCTGAGTGTGTGGGCTCTTCTGAGCCTTGCTGTTACAAGGAGATTCAGTTGCCTGAAAAAACGCGTTTATTTCGGGCTGAAAAACACGTTTTGAAAAGTGTGATGTTACTGCCCCATAACTTACATGGGGTTGACCAAACTTGCAGAAACATGTTTATTTCTGCTGAAAAACACGTTTTGACACTTTCTGTACACTGGGGTTAAGGGCTGAGTGTGTGGGCTCTTCTGAGCCTTGCTGTTACAAGGAGATTCAGTTGTCTGAAAAAACGCGTTTATTTCGGGCTGAAAAACACGTTTTGAAAAGTGTGATGTTACTGCCCCATAACTTACATGGGGTTGACCAAACTTGCAGAAACATGTTTATTTCTGCTGAAAAACACGTTTTGACCCTTTCTGCACACTGGGGTTAAGGGCTGAGTGTGTTGGCACTTCTGAGCCTTGCTGTTACAAGTATATTCAGCTGTCTGAAAAAACGTGTTTATTTCGGGCTGAAAAACACGTTTTGAAAAGTGTGATGTTACTGCCCCATAACTTACATGGGGTTGACCAAACTTGCAGAAACATGTTTATTTCTGCTGAAAAACACGTTTTGACAATTTCTGTACACTGGGGTTAAGGGCTGAGTGCGTGGGCTCTTCTGAGCCTTGCTGTTACAAGGAGATTCAGTTGTCTGAAAAAACGCGTTTATTTCGGGCTGAAAAACACGTTTTGAAAAGTGTGATGTTACTGCCCCATAACTTACATGGGGTTGACCAAACTTGCAGAAACATGTTTATTTCTGCTGAAAAACACGTTTTGACCCTTTCTGCACACTGGGGTTAAGGGCTGAGTGTGTTGGCACTTCTGAGCCTTGCTGTTACAAGTATATTCAGCTGTCTGAAAAAACGTGTTTATTTCGGGCTGAAAAACATGTTTTGAAAAGTGTGATGTTACTGCATCATAACTTACATGGGGTTGACCAAACTTGCAGAAACATGTTTATTTCTGCTGAAAAACACGTTTTGACCCTTTCTGCACACTGGGGTTAAGGGCTGAGTGTGTTGGCACTTCTGAGCCTTGCTGTTACAAATATATTCAGCTGTCTGAAAAAACGTGTTTATTTCGGGCTGAAAAACACGTTTTGAAAAGTGTGATGTTACTGCCCCATAACTTACATGGGGTTGACCAAACTTGCAGAAACATGTTTATTTCTGCTGAAAAACACGTTTTGACACTTTCTGTACACTGGGGTTAAGGGCTGAGTGTGTGGGCTCTTCTGAGCCTTGCTGTTACAAGGAGATTCATTTGCCTGAAAAAACGCGTTTATTTCGGGCTGAAAAACACGTTTTGAAAAGTGTGATGTTACTGCCCCATAACTTACATGGGGTTGACCAAACTTGCAGAAACATGTTTATTTCTGCTGAAAAACACGTTTTGACCCTTTCTGCACACTGGGGTTAAGGGCTGAGTGTGTTGGCACTTCTGAGCCTTGCTGTTACAAGTAGATTCAGCTGTCTGAAAAAACGTGTTTATATCGGGCTGAAAAACACGTTTTGAAAAGTGTGATGTTACTGCCCCATAACTTACATGGGGTTGACCAAACTTGCAGAAACATGTTTATTTCTGCTGAAAAACACGTTTTGACAATTTCTGCACACTGGGGTTAAGGGCTGAGTGTGTGGGCTCTTTTGAGCCTTGCTGTTACAAGGAGATTCAGTTGCCTGAAAAAACGCGTTTATTTCGGGCTGAAAAACACGTTTTGAAAAGTGTGATGTTACTGCCCCATAACTTACATGGGGTTGACCAAACTTGCAGAAACATGTTTATTTCTGCTGAAAAACACGTTTTGACCCTTTCTGCACACTGGGGTTAAGGGTTGAGTGTGTGGGCACTTCTGAGCCTTGCTGTTACAAGTAGATTCAGTTGTCTGAAAAAACGCGTTTATTTCGGGCTGAAAAACACGTTTTGAAAAGTATGATGTTACTGCCCCATAACTTACATGGGGTTGACCAAACTTACAGAAACATGTTTATTTCTGCTGAAAAACATGTTTTGACCCTTTCTGCACACTGGGGTTAAGGGCTGACTGTGTTGGCTCTTCTGAGCCTTGCTGTTACAAGTAGATTCAGCTGTCTGAAAAAACGTGTTTATTTCGGGCTGAAAAACACGTTTTGAAAAGTGTGATGTTACTGCCCCATAACTTACATGGGGTTGACCAAACTTGCAGAAACATGTTTATTTCAGCTGAAAAACACGTTTTGACACTTTCTGTACACTGGGGTTAAGGGCTGAGTGTGTGGGCTCTTCTGAGCCTTGCTGTTACAAGGAGATTCAGTTGTCTGAAAAAACGCGTTTATTTCGGGCTGAAAAACACGTTTTGAAAAGTGTGATGTTACTGCCCCATAACTTACATGGGGTTGACCAAACTTGCAGAAACATGTTTATTTCTGCTGAAAAACACGTTTTGACCCTTTCTGCACACTGGGGTTAAGGGTTGAGTGTGTGGGCACTTCTGAGCCTTGCTGTTACAAGTAGATTCAGTTGCCTGAAAAAACGCGTTTATTTCTGGCTGAAAAACACGTTTTGAAAAGTATGATGTTACTGCCCCATAACTTACATGGGGTTGACCAAACTTGCAGAAACATGTTTATTTCTGCTGAAAAACACGTTTTGACCCTTTCTGCACACTGGGGTTAAGGGCTGAGTGTGTTGGCACTTCTGAGACTTGCTGTTACAAGTATATTCAGCTGTCTGAAAAAACGTGTTTATTTCGGGCTGAAAAACACGTTTTGAAAAGTGTGATGTTACTGCCCCATAACTTACATGGGGTTGACCAAACTTGCAGAAACATGTTTATTTCAGCTGAAAAACACGTTTTGACCCTTTCTGCACACTGGGGTTAAGGGTTGAGTGTGTGGGCACTTCTGAGCCTTGCTGTTACAAGTAGATTCAGTTGTCTGAAAAAACGCGTTTATTTCGGGCTGAAAAACACGTTTTGAAAAGTATGATGTTACTGCCCCATAACTTACATGGGGTTGACCAAACTTACAGAAACATGTTTATTTCTGCTGAAAAACACGTTTTGACCCTTTCTGCACACTGGGGTTAAGGGTTGAGTGTGTGGGCACTTCTGAGCCTTGCTGTTACAAGTAGATTCAGTTGTCTGAAAAAACGCGTTTATTTCGGGCTGAAAAACACGTTTTGAAAAGTATGATGTTACTGCCCCATAACTTACATGGGGTTGACCAAACTTACAGAAACATGTTTATTTCTGCTGAAAAACATGTTTTGACCCTTTCTGCACACTGGGGTTAAGGGCTGAGTGTGTTGGCTCTTCTGAGCCTTGCTGTTACAAGTAGATTCAGCTGTCTGAAAAAACGTGTTTATTTCGGGCTGAAAAACACGTTTTGAAAAGTGTGATGTTACTGCCCATAACTTACATGGGGTTGACCAAACTTGCAGAAACATGTTTATTTCAGCTGAAAAACACGTTTTGACACTTTCTGTACACTGGGGTTAAGGGCTGAGTGTGTGGGCTCTTCTGAGCCTTGCTGTTACAAGGAGATTCAGTTGTCTGAAAAAACGCGTTTATTTCGGGCTGAAAAACACGTTTTGAAAAGTGTGATGTTACTGCCCCATAACTTACATGGGGTTGACCAAACTTGCAGAAACATGTTTATTTCTGCTGAAAAACACGTTTTGACCCTTTCTGCACACTGGGGTTAAGGGCTGAGTGTGTTGGCACTTCTGAGCCTTGCTGTTACAAGTAGATTCAGCTGTCTGAAAAAACGTGTTTATTTCGGGTTGAAAAACACGTTTTGAAAAGTGTGATGTTACTGCCCCATAACTTACATGGGGTTGACCAAACTTGCAGAAACATGTTTATTTCTGCTGAAAAACACGTTTTGACAATTTCTGCACACTGGGGTTAAGGGCTGAGTGTGTGGGCTCTTTTGAGCCTTGCTGTTACAAGGAGATTCAGTTGCCTGAAAAAACGCGTTTATTTTGGGCTGAAAAACACGTTTTGAAAAGTGTGATGTTACTGCCCCATAACTTACATGGGGTTGACCAAACTTGCAGAAACATGTTTATTTCTGCTGAAAAACACGTTTTGACCCTTTCTGCACACTGGGGTTAAGGGCTGAGTGTGTTGGCACTTCTGAGCCTTGCTGTTACAAGTAGATTCAGCTGTCTGAAAAAACGTGTTTATTTCGGGCTGAAAAACACGTTTTGAAAAGTGTGATGTTACTGCCCCATAACTTACATGGGGTTGACCAAACTTGCAGAAACATGTTTATTTCTGCTGAAAAACACGTTTTGACAATTTCTGCACACTGGGGTTAAGGGCTGAGTGTGTGGGCTCTTTTGAGCCTTGCTGTTACAAGGAGATTCAGTTGCCTGAAAAAACGCGTTTATTTCGGGCTGAAAAACACGTTTTGAAAAGTGTGATGTTACTGCCCCATAACTTACATGGGGTTGACCAAACTTGCAGAAACATGTTTATTTCTGCTGAAAAACACGTTTTGACCCTTTCTGCACACTGGGGTTAAGGGTTGAGTGTGTGGGCACTTCTGAGCCTTGCTGTTACAAGTAGATTCAGTTGTCTGAAAAAACGCGTTTATTTCGGGCTGAAAAACACGTTTTGAAAAGTATGATGTTACTGCCCCATAACTTACATGGGGTTGACCAAACTTACAGAAACGTTTATTTCTGCTGAAAAACATGTTTTGACCCTTTCTGCACACTGGGGTTAAGGGCTGAGTGTGTTGGCTCTTCTGAGCCTTGCTGTTACAAGTAGATTCAGCTGTCTGAAAAAACGTGTTTATTTCGGGCTGAAAAACACGTTTTGAAAAGTGTGATGTTACTGCCCCATAACTTACATGGGGTTGACCAAACTTGCAGAAACATGTTTATTTCAGCTGAAAAACACGTTTTGACACTTTCTGTACACTGGGGTTAAGGGCTGAGTGTGTGGGCTCTTCTGAGCCTTGCTGTTACAAGGAGATTCAGTTGTCTGAAAAAACGCGTTTATTTCGGGCTGAAAAACACGTTTTGAAAAGTGTGATGTTACTGCCCCATAACTTACATGGGGTTGACCAAACTTGCAGAAACATGTTTATTTCTGCTGAAAAACACGTTTTGACCCTTTCTGCACACTGGGGTTAAGGGTTGAGTGTGTGGGCACTTCTGAGCCTTGCTGTTACAAGTAGATTCAGTTGCCTGAAAAAACGCGTTTATTTCTGGCTGAAAAACACGTTTTGAAAAGTATGATGTTACTGCCCCATAACTTACATGGGGTTGACCAAACTTGCAGAAACATGTTTATTTCTGCTGAAAAACACGTTTTGACCCTTTCTGCACACTGGGGTTAAGGGCTGAGTGTGTTGGCACTTCTGAGACTTGCTGTTACAAGTATATTCAGCTGTCTGAAAAAACGTGTTTATTTCGGGCTGAAAAACACGTTTTGAAAAGTGTGATGTTACTGCCCCATAACTTACATGGGGTTGACCAAACTTGCAGAAACATGTTTATTTCTGCTGAAAAACACGTTTTGACCCTTTCTGCACACTGGGGTTAAGGGTTGAGTGTGTGGGCACTTCTGAGCCTTGCTGTTACAAGTAGATTCAGTTGTCTGAAAAAACGCGTTTATTTCGGGCTGAAAAACACGTTTTGAAAAGTATGATGTTACTGCCCCATAACTTACATGGGGTTGACCAAACTTACAGAAACATGTTTATTTCTGCTGAAAAACACGTTTTGACCCTTTCTGCACACTGGGGTTAAGGGTTGAGTGTGTGGGCACTTCTGAGCCTTGCTGTTACAAGTAGATTCAGTTGTCTGAAAAAACGCGTTTATTTCGGGCTGAAAAACACGTTTTGAAAAGTATGATGTTACTGCCCCATAACTTACATGGGGTTGACCAAACTTACAGAAACATGTTTATTTCTGCTGAAAAACATGTTTTGACCCTTTCTGCACACTGGGGTTAAGGGCTGAGTGTGTTGGCTCTTCTGAGCCTTGCTGTTACAAGTAGATTCAGCTGTCTGAAAAAACGTGTTTATTTCGGGCTGAAAAACACGTTTTGAAAAGTGTGATGTTACTGCCCCATAACTTACATGGGGTTGACCAAACTTGCAGAAACATGTTTATTTCAGCTGAAAAACACGTTTTGACACTTTCTGTACACTGGGGTTAAGGGCTGAGTGTGTGGGCTCTTCTGAGCCTTGCTGTTACAAGGAGATTCATTTGCCTGAAAAAACGCGTTTATTTCGGGCTGAAAAACACGTTTTGAAAAGTGTGATGTTACTGCCCCATAACTTACATGGGGTTGACCAAACTTGCAGAAACATGTTTATTTCTGCTGAAAAACACGTTTTGACCCTTTCTGCACACTGGGGTTAAGGGTTGAGTGTGTGGGCACTTCTGAGCCTTGCTGTTACAAGTAGATTCAGTTGCCTGAAAAAACGCGTTTATTTCTGGCTGAAAAACACGTTTTGAAAAGTGTGATGTTACTGCCCCATAACTTACATGGGGTTGACCAAACTTGCAGAAACATGTTTATTTCTGCTGAAAAACACGTTTTGACCCTTTCTGCACACTGGGGTTAAGGGTTGAGTGTGTGGGCACTTCTGAGCCTTGCTGTTACAAGTAGATTCAGTTGTCTGAAAAAACGCGTTTATTTCGGGCTGAAAAACACGTTTTGAAAAGTGTGATGTTACTGCCCCATAACTTACATGGGGTTGACCAAACTTGCAGAAACATGTTAATTTCTGCTGAAAAACACGTTTGGACCCTTTCTGCACACTGGGGTTAAGGGCTGAGTGTGTGGGCTCTTTTGAGCCTTGCTGTTACAAGGAGATTCAGTTGCCTGAAAAAACGCGTTTATTTCGGGCTGAAAAACACGTTTTGAAAAGTGTGATGTTACTGCCCCATAACTTACATGGGGTTGACCAAACTTGCAGAAACATGTTTATTTCTGCTGAAAAACACGTTTTGACACTTTCTGTACACTGGGGTTAAGGGTTGAGTGTGTGGGCACTTCTGAGCCTTGCTGTTACAAGTAGATTCAGTTGCCTGAAAAAACGCGTTTATTTCTGGCTGAAAAACACGTTTTGAAAAGTGTGATGTTACTGCCCCATAACTTACATGGGGTTGACCAAACTTGCAGAAACATGTTTATTTCTGCTGAAAAACACGTTTTGACACTTTCTGTACACTGGGGTTAAGGGCTGAGTGTGTGGGCTCTTCTGAGCCTTGCTGTTACAAGGAGATTCAGTTGCCTGAAAAAACGCGTTTATTTCGGGCTGAAATACACGTTTTGAAAAGTGTGATGTCACTGCCTGATAACTTACATGGGGTTGACCAAACTTGCAGAAACATGTTTATTTCTGCTGAAAAACACGTTTTGACCCTTTCTGCACACTGGGGTTAAGGGTTGACTGTGTGGGCACTTCTGAGCATTGCTGTTACAAGTAGATTCAGTTGTCTGAAAAAACGCGTTTATTTCGGGCTGAAAAACACGTTTTGAAAACTGTGATGTTACTGCCCCATAACTTACATGGGGTTGACCAAACTTGCAGAAACATGTTTATTTCTGCTGAAAAACACGTTTTGACCCTTTCTGCACACTGGGGTTAAGGGCTGAGTGTGTTGGCACTTCTGAGCCTTGCTGTTACAAGTAGATTCAGCTGTCTGAAAAAACGTGTTTATTTCGGGCTGAAAAACACGTTTTGAAAAGTGTGATGTTAATGCCCCATAACTTACATGGGGTTGACCAAACTTGCAGAAACATGTTTATTTCTGCTGAAAAACACGTTTTGACAATTTCTGCACACTCTGGTTAAGGGCTGAGTGTGTGGGCTCTTTTGAGCCTTGCTGTTACAAGGAGATTCAGTTGCCTGAAAAAACGCGTTTATTTCGGGCTGAAAAACACGTTTTGAAAAGTGTGATGTTACTGCCCCATAACTTACATGGGGTTGACCAAACTTGCAGAAACATGTTTATTTCTGCTGAAAAACACGTTTTGACACTTTCTGTACACTGGGGTTAAGGGTTGAGTGTGTGGGCACTTCTGAGCCTTGCTGTTACAAGTAGATTCAGTTGCCTGAAAAAACGCGTTTATTTCTGGCTGAAAAACACGTTTTGAAAAGTGTGATGTTACTGCCCCATAACTTACATGGGGTTGACCAAACTTGCAGAAACATGTTTATTTCTGCTGAAAAACACGTTTTGACCCTTTCTGCACACTGGGGTTAAGGGCTGAGTGTGTTGGCTCTTCTGAGCCTTGCTGTTACAAGTAGTTTCAGCTGTCTGAAAAAACGTGTTTATTTCGGGCTGAAAAACAGGTTTTGAAAAGTGTGATGTTACTGCCCCATAACTTACATGGGGTTGACCAAACTTGCAGAAACATGTTTATTTCTGCTGAAAAACACGTATTGACACTTTCTGTACACTGGGGTTAAGGGCTGAGTGTGTGGGCTCTTCTGAGCCTTGCTGTTACAAGGAGATTCAGTTGTCTGAAAAAACGCGTTTATTTCGGGCTGAAAAACACGTTTTGAAAAGTGTGATGTTACTGCCCCATAACTTACATGGGGTTGACCAAACTTGCAGAAACATGTTTATTTCTGCTGAAAAACACGTTTTGACCCTTTCTGCACACTGGGGTTAAGGGCTGAGTGTGTTGGCACTTCTGAGCCTTGCTGTTACAAGTATATTCAGCTGTCTGAAAAAACGTGTTTATTTCGGGCTGACAAACACGTTTTGAAAAGTGTGATGTTACTGCCCCATAACTTACATGGGGTTGACCAAACTTGCAGAACCATGTTTATTTCTGCTGAAAAACACGTTTTGACCCTTTCTGCACACTGGGGTTAAGGGCTGAGTGTGTTGGCACTTCTGAGCCTTGCTGTTACAAATAGATTCAGCTGTCTGAAAAAACGTGTTTATTTCGGGCTGAAAAACACGTTTTGAAAAGTGTGATGTTACTGCCCCATAACTTACATGGGGTTGACCAAACTTGCAGAAACATGTTTATTTCTGCTGAAAAACACGTTTTGACACTTTCTGTACACTAGGGTTAAGGGCTGAGTGTGTGGGCTCTTCTGAGCCTTGCTGTTACAAGGAGATTCAGTTGCCTGAAAAAACGCGTTTATTTCGGGCTGAAAAACACGTTTTGAAAAGTGTGATGTTACTGCCCCATAACTTACATGGGGTTGACCAAACTTGCAGAAACATGTTTATTTCTGCTGAAAAACACGTTTTGACACTTTCTGTACACTGGGGTTAAGGGCTGAGTGTGTGGGCTCTTCTGAGCCTTGCTGTTACAAGGAGATTCAGTTGTCTGAAAAAACGCGTTTATTTCGGGCTGAAAAACACGTTTTGAAAAGTGTGATGTTACTGCCCCATAACTTACATGGGGTTGACCAAACTTGCAGAAACATGTTTATTTCTGCTGAAAAACACGTTTTGACCCTTTCTGCACACTGGGGTTAAGGGCTGAGTGTGTTGGCACTTCTGAGCCTTGCTGTTACAAGTATATTCAGCTGTCTGAAAAAACGTGTTTATTTCGGGCTGAAAAACACGTTTTGAAAAGTGTGATGTTACTGCATCATAACTTACATGGGGTTGACCAAACTTGCAGAAACATGTTTATTTCTGCTGAAAAACACGTTTTGACCCTTTCTGCACACTGGGGTTAAGGGCTGAAAGTGTTGGCACTTCTGAGCCTTGCTGTTACAAATATATTCAGCTGTCTGAAAAAACGTGTTTATTTCGGGCTGAAAAACACGTTTTGAAAAGTGTGATGTTACTGCCCCATAACTTACATGGGGTTGACCAAACTTTCAGAAACATGTTTATTTCTGCTGAAAAACACGTTTTGACCCTTTCTGCACACTGGGGTTAAGGGCTGAGTGTGTTGGCACTTCTGAGCCTTGCTGTTACAAGTATATTCAGCTGTCTGAAAAAACGTGCTTATTTCGGGCTGAAAAACACGTTTTGAAAAGTGTGATGTTACTGCATCATAACTTACATGGGGTTGACCAAACTTGCAGAAACATGTTTATTTCTGCTGAAAAACACGTTTTGACCCTTTCTGCACACTGGGGTTAAGGGCTGAGTGTGTTGGCACTTCTGAGCCTTGCTGTTACAAATATATTCAGCTGTCTGAAAAAACGTGTTTATTTCGGGCTGAAAAACACGTTTTGAAAAGTGTGATGTTACTGCCCCATAACTTACATGGGGTTGACCAAACTTGCAGAAACATGTTTATTTCTGCTGAAAAACACGTTTTGACACTTTCTGTACACTGGGGTTAAGGGCTGAGTGTGTGGGCTCTTCTGAGCCTTGCTGTTACAAGGAGATTCAGTTGTCTGAAAAAACGCGTTTATTTCGGGCTGAAAAACACGTTTTGAAAAGTGTGATGTTACTGCCCCATAACTTACATGGGGTTGACCAAACTTGCAGAAACATGTTTATTTCTGCTGAAAAACACGTTTTGACCCTTTCTGCACACTGGGGTTAAGGGTTGAGTGTGTGGGCACTTCTGAGCCTTGCTGTTACAAGTAGATTCAGTTGCCTGAAAAAACGCGTTTATTTCTGGCTGAAAAACACGTTTTGAAAAGTATGATGTTACTGCCCCATAACTTACATGGGGTTGACCAAACTTGCAGAAACATGTTTATTTCTGCTGAAAAACACGTTTTGACCCTTTCTGCACACTGGGGTTAAGGGCTGAGTGTGTTGGCACTTCTGAGCCTTGCTGTTACAAGTAGATTCAGCTGTCTGAAAAAACGTGTTTATTTCGGGCTGAAAAACACGTTTTGAAAAGTGTGATGTTACTGCCCCATAACTTACATGGGGTTGACCAAACTTGCAGAAACATGTTTATTTCTGCTGAAAAACACGTTTTGACCCTTTCTGCACACTGGGGTTAAGGGTTGAGTGTGTGGGCACTTCTGAGCCTTGCTGTTACAAGTAGATTCAGTTGTCTGAAAAAACGCGTTTATTTCGGGCTGAAAAACACGTTTTGAAAAGTGTGATGTTACTGCCCCATAACTTACATGGGGTTGACCAAACTTGCAGAAACATGTTTATTTCTGCTGAAAAACACGTTTTGACCCTTTCTGCACACTGGGGTTAAGGGCTGAGTGTGTTGGCACTTCTGAGCCTTGCTGTTACAAGTAGATTCAGCTGTCTGAAAAAACGTGTTTATTTCGGGTTGAAAAACACGTTTTGAAAAGTGTGATGTTACTGCCCCATAACTTACATGGGGTTGACCAAACTTGCAGAAACATGTTTATTTCTGCTGAAAAACACGTTTTGACAATTTCTGCACACTGGGGTTAAGGGCTGAGTGTGTGGGCTCTTTTGAGCCTTGCTGTTACAAGGAGATTCAGTTGCCTGAAAAAACGCGTTTATTTCGGGCTGAAAAACACGTTTTGAAAAGTGTGATGTTACTGCCCCATAACTTACATGGGGTTGACCAAACTTGCAGAAACATGTTTATTTCTGCTGAAAAACACGTTTTGACACTTTCTGTACACTGGGGTTAAGGGCTGAGTGTGTGGGCTCTTCTGAGCCTTGCTGTTACAAGGAGATTCAGTTGCCTGAAAAAACGCGTTTATTTCGGGCTGAAATACACGTTTTGAAAAGTGTGATGTCACTGCCTGATAACTTACATGGGGTTGACCAAACTTGCAGAAACATGTTTATTTCTGCTGAAAAACACGTTTTGACAATTTCTGCACACTGGGGTTAAGGGCTGAGTGTGTGGGCTCTTTTGAGCCTTGCTGTTACAAGGAGATTCAGTTGCCTGAAAAAACGCGTTTATTTCGGGCTGAAAAACACGTTTTGAAAAGTGTGATGTTACTGCCCCATAACTTACATGGGGTTGACCAAACTTGCAGAAACATGTTTATTTCTGCTGAAAAACACGTTTTGACCCTTTCTGCACACTGGGGTTAAGGGTTGAGTGTGTGGGCACTTCTGAGCCTTGCTGTTACAAGTAGATTCAGTTGTCTGAAAAAACGCGTTTATTTCGGGCTGAAAAACACGTTTTGAAAAGTATGATGTTACTGCCCCATAACTTACATGGGGTTGACCAAACTTACAGAAACATGTTTATTTCTGCTGAAAAACATGTTTTGACCCTTTCTGCACACTGGGGTTAAGGGCTGAGTGTGTTGGCTCTTCTGAGCCTTGCTGTTACAAGTAGATTCAGCTGTCTGAAAAAACGTGTTTATTTCGGGCTGAAAAACACGTTTTGAAAAGTGTGATGTTACTGCCCCATAACTTACATGGGGTTGACCAAACTTGTAGAAACATGTTTATTTCAGCTGAAAAACACGTTTTGACACTTTCTGTACACTGGGGTTAAGGGCTGAGTGTGTGGGCTCTTCTGAGCCTTGCTGTTACAAGGAGATTCAGTTGTCTGAAAAAACGCGTTTATTTCGGGCTGAAAAACACGTTTTGAAAAGTGTGATGTTACTGCCCCATAACTTACATGGGGTTGACCAAACTTGCAGAAACATGTTTATTTCTGCTGAAAAACACGTTTTGACCCTTTCTGCACACTGGGGTTAAGGGTTGAGTGTGTGGGCACTTCTGAGCCTTGCTGTTACAAGTAGATTCAGTTGCCTGAAAAAACGCGTTTATTTCTGGCTGAAAAACACGTTTTGAAAAGTATGATGTTACTGCCCCATAACTTACATGGGGTTGACCAAACTTGCAGAAACATGTTTATTTCTGCTGAAAAACACGTTTTGACCCTTTCTGCACACTGGGGTTAAGGGCTGAGTGTGTTGGCACTTCTGAGCCTTGCTGTTACAAGTAGATTCAGCTGTCTGAAAAAACGCGTTTATTTCTGCTGAAAAACACGTTTTGACCCTTTCTGCACACTGGGGTTAAGGGTTGAGTGTGTGGGCACTTCTGAGCCTTGCTGTTACAAGTAGATTCAGTTGCCTGAAAAAACGCGTTTATTTCGGGCTGAAAAACACGTTTTGAAAAGTGTGATGTTACTGCCCCATAACTTACATGGGGTTGACCAAACTTGCAGAAACATGTTTATTTCTGCTGAAAAACACGTTTTGACCCTTTCTGCACACTGGGGTTAAGGGTTGAGTGTGTGGGCACTTCTGAGCCTTGCTGTTACAAGTAGATTCAGTTGTCTGAAAAAACGCGTTTATTTCGGGCTGAAAAACACGTTTTGAAAAGTGTGATGTTACTGCCCCATAACTTACATGGGGTTGACCAAACTTGCAGAAACATGTTTATTTCTGCTGAAAAACACGTTTTGACCCTTTCTGCACACTGGGGTTAAGGGCTGAGTGTGTTGGCACTTCTGAGCCTTGCTGTTACAAGTAGATTCAGCTGTCTGAAAAAACGTGTTTATTTCGGGTTGAAAAACACGTTTTGAAAAGTGTGATGTTACTGCCCCATAACTTACATGGGGTTGACCAAACTTGCAGAAACATGTTTATTTCTGCTGAAAAACACGTTTTGACAATTTCTGCACACTGGGGTTAAGGGCTGAGTGTGTGGGCTCTTTTGAGCCTTGCTGTTACAAGGAGATTCAGTTGCCTGAAAAAACGCGTTTATTTCGGGCTGAAAAACACGTTTTGAAAAGTGTGATGTTACTGCCCCATAACTTACATGGGGTTGACCAAACTTGCAGAAACATGTTTATTTCTGCTGAAAAACACGTTTTGACCCTTTCTGCACACTGGGGTTAAGGGTTGAGTGTGTGGGCACTTCTGAGCCTTGCTGTTACAAGTAGATTCAGTTGCCTGAAAAAACGCGTTTATTTCTGGCTGAAAAACACGTTTTGAAAAGTATGATGTTACTGCCCCATAACTTACATGGGGTTGACCAAACTTGCAGAAACATGTTTATTTCTGCTGAAAAACACGTTTTGACCCTTTCTGCACACTGGGGTTAAGGGCTGAGTGTGTTGGCACTTCTGAGCCTTGCTGTTACAAGTAGATTCAGCTGTCTGAAAAAACGTGTTTATTTCGGGCTGAAAAACACGTTTTGAAAAGTGTGATGTTACTGCCCCATAACTTACATGGGGTTGACCAAACTTGCAGAAACATGTTTATTTCTGCTGAAAAACACGTTTTGACCCTTTCTGCACACTGGGGTTAAGGGTTAAGTGTGTGGGCACTTCTGAGCCTTGCTGTTACAAGTAGATTCAGTTGTCTGAAAAAACGCGTTTATTTCGGGCTGAAAAACACGTTTTGAAAAGTGTGATGTTACTGCCCCATAACTTACATGGGGTTGACCAAACTTGCAGAAACATGTTTATTTCTGCTGAAAAACACGTTTTGACCCTTTCTGCACACTGGGGTTAAGGGCTGAGTGTGATGGCACTTCTGAGCCTTGCTGTTACAAGTAGATTCAGCTGTCTGAAAAAACGTGTTTATTTCGGGTTGAAAAACACGTTTTGAAAAGTGTGATGTTACTGCCCCATAACTTACATGGGGTTGACCAAACTTGCAGAAACATGTTTATTTCTGCTGAAAAACACGTTTTGACAATTTCTGCACACTGGGGTTAAGGGCTGAGTGTGTGGGCTCTTTTGAGCCTTGCTGTTACAAGGAGATTCAGTTGCCTGAAAAAACGCGTTTATTTCGGGCTGAAAAACACGTTTTGAAAAGTGTGATGTTACTGCCCCATAACTTACATGGGGTTGACCAAACTTGCAGAAACATGTTTATTTCTGCTGAAAAACACGTTTTGACCCTTTCTGCACACTGGGGTTAAGGGCTGAGTGTGTTGGCACTTCTGAGACTTGCTGTTACAAGTATATTCAGCTGTCTGAAAAAACGTGTTTATTTCGGGCTGAAAAACACGTTTTGAAAAGTGTGATGTTACTGCCCCATAACTTACATGGGGTTGACCAAACTTGCAGAAACATGTTTATTTCTGCTGAAAAACACGTTTTGACCCTTTCTGCACACTGGGGTTAAGGGTTGAGTGTGTGGGCACTTCTGAGCCTTGCTGTTACAAGTAGATTCAGTTGTCTGAAAAAACGCGTTTAATTCGGGCTGAAAAACACGTTTTGAAAAGTATGATGTTACTGCCCCATAACTTACATGGGGTTGACCAAACTTACAGAAACATGTTTATTTCTGCTGAAAAACACGTTTTGACCCTTTCTGCACACTGGGGTTAAGGGCTGAGTGTGTTGGCTCTTCTGAGCCTTGCTGTTACAAGTAGATTCAGCTGTCTGAAAAAACGTGTTTATTTCGGGCTGAAAAACACGTTTTGAAAAGTGTGATGTTACTGCCCCATAACTTACATGGGGTTGACCAAACTTGCAGAAACATGTTTATTTCAGCTGAAAAACACGTTTTGACACTTTCTGTACACTGGGGTTAAGGGCTGAGTGTGTGGGCTCTTCTGAGCCTTGCTGTTACAAGGAGATTCAGTTGTCTGAAAAAACGCGTTTATTTCGGGCTGAAAAACACGTTTTGAAAAGTGTGATGTTACTGCCCCATAACTTACATGGGGTTGACCAAACTTGCAGAAACATGTTTATTTCTGCTGAAAAACACGTTTTGACCCTTTCTGCACACTGGGGTTAAGGGTTGAGTGTGTGGGCACTTCTGAGCCTTGCTGTTACAAGTAGATTCAGTTGCCTGAAAAAACGCGTTTATTTCTGGCTGAAAAACACGTTTTGAAAAGTATGATGTTACTGCCCCATAACTTACATGGGGTTGACCAAACTTGCAGAAACATGTTTATTTCTGCTGAAAAACACGTTTTGACCCTTTCTGCACACTGGGGTTAAGGGCTGAGTGTGTTGGCACTTCTGAGCCTTGCTGTTACAAGTAGATTCAGCTGTCTGAAAAAACGTGTTTATTTCGGGCTGAAAAACACGTTTTGAAAAGTGTGATGTTACTGCCCCATAACTTACATGGGGTTGACCAAACTTGCAGAAACATGTTTATTTCTGCTGAAAAACACGTTTTGACCCTTTCTGCACACTGGGGTTAAGGGTTGAGTGTGTGGGCACTTCTGAGCCTTGCTGTTACAAGTAGATTCAGTTGTCTGAAAAAACGCGTTTATTTCGGGCTGAAAAACACGTTTTGAAAAGTGTGATGTTACTGCCCCATAACTTACATGGGGTTGACCAAACTTGCAGAAACATGTTTATTTCTGCTGAAAAACACGTTTTGACCCTTTCTGCACACTGGGGTTAAGGGCTGAGTGTGTTGGCACTTCTGAGCCTTGCTGTTACAAGTAGATTCAGCTGTCTGAAAAAACGTGTTTATTTCGGGTTGAAAAACACGTTTTGAAAAGTGTGATGTTACTGCCCCATAACTTACATGGGGTTGACCAAACTTGCAGAAACATGTTTATTTCTGCTGAAAAACACGTTTTGACAATTTCTGCACACTGGGGTTAAGGGCTGAGTGTGTGGGCTCTTTTGAGCCTTGCTGTTACAAGGAGATTCAGTTGCCTGAAAAAACGCGTTTATTTCGGGCTGAAAAACACGTTTTGAAAAGTGTGATGTTACTGCCCCATAACTTACATGGGGTTGACCAAACTTGCAGAAACATGTTTATTTCTGCTGAAAAACACGTTTTGACACTTTCTGTACACTGGGGTTAAGGGCTGAGTGTGTGGGCTCTTCTGAGCCTTGCTGTTACAAGGAGATTCAGTTGCCTGAAAAAACGCGTTTATTTCGGGCTGAAATACACGTTTTGAAAAGTGTGATGTCACTGCCTGATAACTTACATGGGGTTGACCAAACTTGCAGAAACATGTTTATTTCTGCTGAAAAACACGTTTTGACCCTTTCTGCACACTGGTGTTAAGGGTTGACTGTGTGGGCACTTCTGAGCATTGCTGTTACAAGTAGATTCAGTTGTCTGAAAAAACGCGTTTATTTCGGGCTGAAAAACACGTTTTGAAAACTGTGATGTTACTGCCCCATAACTTACATGGGGTTGACCAAACTTGCAGAAACATGTTTATTTCTGCTGAAAAACACGTTTTGACCCTTTCTGCACACTGGGGTTAAGGGCTGAGTGTGTTGGCACTTCTGAGCCTTGCTGTTACAAGTAGATTCAGCTGTCTGAAAAAACGTGTTTATTTCGGGCTGAAAAACACGTTTTGAAAAGTGTGATGTTACTGCCCCATAACTTACATGGGGTTGACCAAACTTGCAGAAACATGTTTATTTCTGCTGAAAAACACGTTTTGACAATTTCTGCACAATCTGGTTAAGGGCTGAGTGTGTGGGCACTTCTGAGCATTGCTGTTACAAGTAGATTCAGTTGTCTGAAAAAACGCGTTTATTTCGGGCTGAAAAACACGTTTTGAAAACTGTGATGTTACTGCCCCATAACTTACATGGGGTTGACCAAACTTGCAGAAACATGTTTATTTCTGCTGAAAAACACGTTTTGACCCTTTCTGCACACTGGGGTTAAGGGCTGAGTGTGTTGGCACTTCTGAGCCTTGCTGTTACAAATAGATTCAGCTGTCTGAAAAAACGTGTTTATTTCGGGCTGAAAAACACGTTTTGAAAAGTGTGATGTTACTGCCCCATAACTTACATGGGGTTGACCAAACTTGCAGAAACATGTTTATTTCTGCTGAAAAACACGTTTTGACACCTTCTGTACACTGGGGTTAAGGGCTGAGTGTGTGGGCTCTTCTGAGCCTTGCTGTTACAAGGAGATTCAGTTGCCTGAAAAAACGCGTTTATTTCGGGCTGAAAAACACGTTTTGAAAAGTGTGATGTTACTGCCCCATAACTTACATGGGGTTGACCAAACTTGCAGAAACATGTTTATTTCTGCTGAAAAACACGTTTTGACACTTTCTGTACACTGGGGTTAAGGGCTGAGTGTGTGGGCTCTTCTGAGCCTTGCTGTTACAAGGAGATTCAGTTGCCTGAAAAAACGCGTTTATTTCGGGCTGAAAAACACGTTTTGAAAAGTGTGATGTTACTGCCCCATAACTTACATGGGGTTGACCAAACTTGCAGAAACATGTTTATTTCTGCTGAAAAACACGTTTTGACACTTTCTGTACACTGGGGTTAAGGGCTGAGTGTGTGGGCTCTTCTGAGCCTTGCTGTTACAAGGAGATTCAGTTGTCTGAAAAAACGCGTTTATTTCGGGCTGAAAAACACGTTTTGAAAAGTGTGATGTTACTGCCCCATAACTTACATGGGGTTGACCAAACTTGCAGAAACATGTTTATTTCTGCTGAAAAACACGTTTTGACACTTTCTGTACACTGGGGTTAAGGGCTGAGTGTGTGGGCTCTTCTGAGCCTTGCTGTTACAAGGAGATTCAGTTGTCTGAAAAAACGCGTTTATTTCGGGCTGAAAAACACGTTTTGAAAAGTGTGATGTTACTGCCCCATAACTTACATGGGGTTGACCAAACTTGCAGAAACATGTTTATTTCTGCTGAAAAACACGTTTTGACCCTTTCTGCACACTGGGGTTAAGGGCTGAGTGTGTTGGCACTTCTGAGCCTTGCTGTTACAAGTATATTCAGCTGTCTGAAAAAACGTGTTTATTTCGGGCTGAAAAACACGTTTTGAAAAGTGTGATGTTACTGCATCATAACTTACATGGGGTTGACCAAACTTGCAGAAACATGTTTATTTCTGCTGAAAAACACGTTTTGACCCTTTCTGCACACTGGGGTTAAGGGCTGAGTGTGTTGGCACTTCTGAGCCTTGCTGTTACAAGTATATTCAGCTGTCTGAAAAAACGTGTTTATTTCGGGCTGAAAAACACGTTTTGAAAAGTGTGATGTTACTGCCCCATAACTTACATGGGGTTGACCAAACTTGCAGAAACATGTTTATTTCTGCTGAAAAACACGTTTTGACACTTTCTGTACACTGGGGTTAAGGGCTGAGTGTGTGGGCTCTTCTGAGCCTTGCTGTTACAAGGAGATTCATTTGCCTGAAAAAACGCGTTTATTTCGGGCTGAAAAACACGTTTTGAAAAGTGTGATGTTACTGCCCCATAACTTACATGGGGTTGACCAAACTTGCAGAAACATGTTTATTTCTGCTGAAAAACACGTTTTGACAATTTCTGCACACTGGGGTTAAGGGCTGAGTGTGTGGGCTCTTTTGAGCCTTGCTGTTACAAGGAGATTCAGTTGCCTGAAAAAACGCGTTTATTTCGGGCTGAAAAACACGTTTTGAAAAGTGTGATGTTACTGCCCCATAACTTACATGGGGTTGACCAAACTTGCAGAAACATGTTTATTTCTGCTGAAAAACACGTTTTGACCCTTTCTGCACACTGGGGTTAAGGGTTGAGTGTGTGGGCACTTCTGAGCCTTGCTGTTACAAGTAGATTCAGTTGTCTGAAAAAACGCGTTTATTTCGGGCTGAAAAACACGTTTTGAAAAGTATGATGTTACTGCCCCATAACTTACATGGGGTTGACCAAACTTACAGAAACATGTTTATTTCTGCTGAAAAACATGTTTTGACCCTTTCTGCACACTGGGGTTAAGGGCTGAGTGTGTTGGCTCTTCTGAGCCTTGCTGTTACAAGTAGATTCAGCTGTCTGAAAAAACGTGTTTATTTCGGGCTGAAAAACACGTTTTGAAAAGTGTGATGTTACTGCCCCATAACTTACATGGGGTTGACCAAACTTGCAGAAACATGTTTATTTCAGCTGAAAAACACGTTTTGACACTTTCTGTACACTGGGGTTAAGGGCTGAGTGTGTGGGCTCTTCTGAGCCTTGCTGTTACAAGGAGATTCAGTTGTCTGAAAAAACGCGTTTATTTCGGGCTGAAAAACACGTTTTGAAAAGTGTGATGTTACTGCCCCATAACTTACATGGGGTTGACCAAACTTGCAGAAACATGTTTATTTCTGCTGAAAAACACGTTTTGACCCTTTCTGCACACTGGGGTTAAGGGTTGAGTGTGTGGGCACTTCTGAGCCTTGCTGTTACAAGTAGATTCAGTTGCCTGAAAAAACGCGTTTATTTCTGGCTGAAAAACACGTTTTGAAAAGTATGATGTTACTGCCCCATAACTTACATGGGGTTGACCAAACTTGCAGAAACATGTTTATTTCTGCTGAAAAACACGTTTTGACCCTTTCTGCACACTGGGGTTAAGGGCTGAGTGTGTTGGCACTTCTGAGACTTGCTGTTACAAGTATATTCAGCTGTCTGAAAAAACGTGTTTATTTCGGGCTGAAAAACACGTTTTGAAAAGTGTGATGTTACTGCCCCATAACTTACATGGGGTTGACCAAACTTGCAGAAACATGTTTATTTCTGCTGAAAAACACGTTTTGACCCTTTCTGCACACTGGGGTTAAGGGTTGAGTGTGTGGGCACTTCTGAGCCTTGCTGTTACAAGTAGATTCAGTTGTCTGAAAAAACGCGTTTATTTCGGGCTGAAAAACACGTTTTGAAAAGTATGATGTTACTGCCCCATAACTTACATGGGGTTGACCAAACTTACAGAAACATGTTTATTTCTGCTGAAAAACACGTTTTGACCCTTTCTGCACACTGGGGTTAAGGGTTGAGTGTGTGGGCACTTCTGAGCCTTGCTGTTACAAGTAGATTCAGTTGTCTGAAAAAACGCGTTTATTTCGGGCTGAAAAACACGTTTTGAAAAGTATGATGTTACTGCCCCATAACTTACATGGGGTTGACCAAACTTGCAGAAACATGTTTATTTCAGCTGAAAAACACGTTTTGACACTTTCTGTACACTGGGGTTAAGGGCTGAGTGTGTGGGCTCTTCTGAGCCTTGCTGTTACAAGGAGATTCAGTTGTCTGAAAAAACGCGTTTATTTCGGGCTGAAAAACACGTTTTGAAAAGTGTGATGTTACTGCCCCATAACTTACATGGGGTTGACCAAACTTGCAGAAACATGTTTATTTCTGCTGAAAAACACGTTTTGACCCTTTCTGCACACTGGGGTTAAGGGTTGAGTGTGTGGGCACTTCTGAGCCTTGCTGTTACAAGTAGATTCAGTTGCCTGAAAAAACTCGTTTATTTCGGGCTGAAAAACACGTTTTGAAAAGTATGATGTTACTGCCCCATAACTTACATGGGGTTGACCAAACTTGCAGAAACATGTTTATTTCTGCTGAAAAACACGTTTTGACCCTTTCTGCACACTGGGGTTAAGGGCTGAGTGTGTTGGCACTTCTGAGCCTTGCTGTTACAAGTAGATTCAGCTGTCTGAAAAAACGTGTTTATTTCGGGCTGAAAAACACGTTTTGAAAAGTGTGATGTTACTGCCCCATAACTTACATGGGGTTGACCAAACTTGCAGAAACATGTTTATTTCTGCTGAAAAACACGTTTTGACCCTTTCTGCACACTGGGGTTAAGGGTTGAGTGTGTGGGCACTTCTGAGCCTTGCTGTTACAAGTAGATTCAGTTGTGTGAAAAAACGCGTTTATTTCGGGCTGAAAAACACGTTTTGAAAAGTGTGATGTTACTGCCCCATAACTTACATGGGGTTGACCAAACTTGCAGAAACATGTTTATTTCTGCTGAAAAACACGTTTTGACACTTTCTGTACACTGGGGTTAAGGGTTGAGTGTGTTGGCACTTCTGAGCCTTGCTGTTACAAGTAGATTCAGCTGTCTGAAAAAACGTGTTTATTTCGGGTTGAAAAACACGTTTTGAAAAGTGTGATGTTACTGCCCCATAACTTACATGGGGTTGACCAAACTTGCAGAAACATGTTTATTTCTGCTGAAAAACACGTTTTGACAATTTCTGCACACTGGGGTTAAGGGCTGAGTGTGTGGGCTCTTTTGAGCCTTGCTGTTACAAGGAGATTCAGTTGCCTGAAAAAACGCGTTTATTTCGGGCTGAAAAACACGTTTTGAAAAGTGTGATGTTACTGCCCCATAACTTACATGGGGTTGACCAAACTTGCAGAAACATGTTTATTTCTGCTGAAAAACACGTTTTGACACTTTCTGTACACTGGGGTTAAGGGTTGAGTGTGTGGGCACTTCTGAGCCTTGCTGTTACAAGTAGATTCAGTTGCCTGAAAAAACGCGTTTATTTCTGGCTGAAAAACACGTTTTGAAAAGTGTGATGTTACTGCCCCATAACTTACATGGGGTTGACCAAACCTGCAGAAACATGTTTATTTCTGCTGAAAAACACGTTTTGACACTTTCTGTACACTGGGGTTAAGGGCTGAGTGTGTGGGCTCTTCTGAGCCTTGCTGTTACAAGGAGATTCAGTTGCCTGAAAAAACGCGTTTATTTCGGGCTGAAATACACGTTTTGAAAAGTGTGATGTCACTGCCTGATAACTTACATGGGGTTGACCAAACTTGCAGAAACATGTTTATTTCTATTGAAAAACACGTTTTGACAATTTCTGCACACTCTGGTTAAGGGCTGAGTGTGTGGGCTCTTTTGAGCCTTGCTGTTACAAGGAGATTCAGTTGCCTGAAAAAACGCGTTTATTTCGGGCTGAAAAACACGTTTTGAAAAGTGTGATGTTACTGCCCCATAACTTACATGGGGTTGACCAAACTTGCAGAAACATGTTTATTTCTGCTGAAAAACACGTTTTGACACTTTCTGTACACTGGGGTTAAGGGTTGAGTGTGTGGGCACTTCTGAGCCTTGCTGTTACAAGTAGATTCAGTTGCCTGAAAAAACGCGTTTATTTCTGGCTGAAAAACACGTTTTGAAAAGTGTGATGTTACTGCCCCATAACTTACATGGGGTTGACCAAACTTGCAGAAACATGTTTATTTCTGCTGAAAAACACGTTTTGACCCTTTCTGCACACTGGGGTTAAGGGCTGAGTGTGTTGGCTCTTCTGAGCCTTGCTGTTACAAGTAGTTTCAGCTGTCTGAAAAAACGTGTTTATTTCGGGCTGAAAAACAGGTTTTGAAAAGTGTGATGTTACTGCCCCATAACTTACATGGGGTTGACCAAACTTGCAGAAACATGTTTATTTCTGCTGAAAAACACGTATTGACACTTTCTGTACACTGGGGTTAAGGGCTGAGTGTGTGGGCTCTTCTGAGCCTTGCTGTTACAAGGAGATTCAGTTGTCTGAAAAAACACGTTTATTTCGGGCTGAAAAACACGTTTTGAAAAGTGTGATGTTACTGCCCCATAACTTACATGGGTTTGACCAAACTTGCAGAAACATGTTTATTTCTGCTGAAAAACACGTTTTGACCCTTTCTGCACACTGGGGTTAAGGGCTGAGTGTGTTGGCACTTCTGAGCCTTGCTGTTACAAGTATATTCAGCTGTCTGAAAAAACGTGTTTATTTCGGGCTGACAAACACGTTTTGAAAAGTGTGATGTTACTGCCCCATAACTTACATGGGGTTGACCAAACTTGCAGAAACATGTTTATTTCTGCTGAAAAACACGTTTTGACCCTTTCTGCACACTGGGGTTAAGGGCTGAGTGTGTTGGCACTTCTGAGCCTTGCTGTTACAAATAGATTCAGCTGTCTGAAAAAACGTGTTTATTTCGGGCTGAAAAACACGTTTTGAAAAGTGTGATGTTACTGCCCCATAACTTACATGGGGTTGACCAAACTTGCAGAAACATGTTTATTTCTGCTGAAAAACACGTTTTGACACTTTCTGTACACTGGGGTTAAGGGCTGAGTGTGTGGGCTCTTCTGAGCCTTGCTGTTACAAGGAGATTCAGTTGCCTGAAAAAACGCGTTTATTTCGGGCTGAAAAACACGTTTTGAAAAGTGTGATGTTACTGCCCCATAACTTACAGGGGGTTGACCAAACTTGCAGAAACATGTTTATTTCTGCTGAAAAACACGTTTTGACACTTTCTGTACACTGGGGTTAAGGGCTGAGTGTGTGGGCTCTTCTGAGCCTTGCTGTTACAAGGAGATTCAGTTGTCTGAAAAAACGCGTTTATTTCGGGCTGAAAAACACGTTTTGAAAAGTGTGATGTTACTGCCCCATAACTTACATGGGGTTGACCAAACTTGCAGAAACATGTTTATTTCTGCTGAAAAACACGTTTTGACCCTTTCTGCACACTGGGGTTAAGGGCTGAGTGTGTTGGCACTTCTGAGCCTTGCTGTTACAAGTAGATTCAGCTGTCTGAAAAAACGTGTTTATTTCGGGCTGAAAAACACGTTTTGAAAAGTGTGATGTTACTGCCCCATAACTTACATGGGGTTGACCAAACTTGCAGAAACATGTTTATTTCTGCTGAAAAACACGTTTTGACACTTTCTGTACACTGGGGTTAAGGGCTGAGTGTGTGGGCTCTTCTGAGCCTTGCTGTTACAAGGAGATTCAGTTGCCTGAAAAAACGCGTTTATTTCGGGCTGAAAAACACGTTTTGAAAAGTGTGATGTTACTGCCCCATAACTTACATGGGGTTGACCAAACTTGCAGAAACATGTTTATTTCTGCTGAAAAACACGTTTTGACACTTTCTGTACACTGGGGTTAAGGGCTGAGTGTGTGGGCTCTTCTGAGCCTTGCTGTTACAAGGAGATTCAGTTGTCTGAAAAAACGCGTTTATTTCGGGCTGAAAAACACGTTTTGAAAAGTGTGATGTTACTGCCCCATAACTTACATGGGGTTGACCAAACTTGCAGAAACATGTTTATTTCTGCTGAAAAACACGTTTTGACACTTTCTGAACACTGGGGTTAAGGGCTGAGTGCGTGGGCTCTTCTGAGCCTTGCTGTTACAAGGAGATTCAGTTGTCTGAAAAAACGCGTTTATTTCGGGCTGAAAAACACGTTTTGAAAAGTGTGATGTTACTGCCCCATAACTTACATGGGGTTGACCAAACTTGCAGAAACATGTTTATTTCTGCTGAAAAACACGTTTTGACCCTTTCTGCACACTGGGGTTAAGGGCTGAGTGTGTTGGCTCTTCTGAGCCTTGCTGTTACAAGTAGATTCAGCTGTCTGAAAAAACGTGTTTATTTCGGGCTGAAAAACACGTTTTGAAAAGTGTGATGTTACTGCCTCATAACTTACATGGGGTTGACCAAACTTGCAGAAACATGTTTATTTCTGCTGAAAAACACGTTTTGACCCTTTCTGCACACTGGGGTTAAGGGCTGAGTGTGTTGGCACTTCTGAGCCTTGCTGTTACAAGTATATTCAGCTGTCTGAAAAAACGTGTTTATTTCGGGCTGAAAAACACGTTTTGAAAAGTGTGACGTTACTGCCCCATAACTTACATGGGGTTGACCAAACTTGCAGAAACATGTTTATTTCTGCTGAAAAACACGTTTTGACCCTTTCTGTACACTGGGGTTAAGGGCTGAGTGTGTGGGCTCTTCTGAGCCTTGCTGTTACAAGGAGATTCATTTGCCTGAAAAAAAACGCGTTTATTTCGGGCTGAAAAACACGTTTTGAAAACTGTGATGTTACTGCCCCATAACTTACATGGGGTTGACCAAACTTACAGAAACATGTTTATTTCTGCTGAAAAACACGTTTTGACCCTTTCTGCACACTGGGGTTAAGGGCTGAGTGTGTTGGCTCTTCTGAGCCTTGCCGTTACAAGTAGATTCAGCTGTCTGAAAAAACGTGTTTATTTCGGGCTGAAAAACACGTTTTGAAAAGTGTGATGTTACTGCCCCATAACTTACATGGGGTTGACCAAACTTGCAGAAACATGTTTATTTCAGCTGAAAAACACGTTTTGACACTTTCTGTACACTGGGGTTAAGGGCTGAGTGTGTGGGCTCTTCTGAGCCTTGCTGTTACAAGGAGATTCAGTTGTCTGAAAAAACGCGTTTATTTCGGGCTGAAAAACACGTTTTGAAAAGTGTGATGTTACTGCCCCATAACTTACATGGGGTTGACCAAACTTGCAGAAACATGTTTATTTCTGCTGAAAAACACGTTTTGACCCTTTCTGCACACTGGGGTTAAGGGTTGAGTGTGTGGGCATTTCTGAGCCTTGCTGTTACAAGTAGATTCAGTTGTCTGAAAAAACGCGTTTATTTCGGGCTGAAAAACACGTTTTGAAAAGTGTGATGTTACTGCCCCATAACTTACATGGGGTTGACCAAACTTGCAGAAACATGTTTATTTCTGCTGAAAAACACGTTTTGACCCTTTCTGCACACTGGGGTTAAGGGCTGAGTGTGTTGGCACTTCTGAGCCTTGCTGTTACAAGTAGATTCAGCTGTCTGAAAAAACGTGTTTATTTCGGGCTGAAAAACACGTTTTGAAAAGTGTGATGTTACTGCCCCATAACTTACATGGGGTTGACCAAACTTGCAGAAACATGTTTATTTCAGCTGAAAAACACGTTTTGACACTTTCTGTACACTGGGGTTAAGGGCTGAGTGTGTGGGCTCTTCTGAGCCTTGCTGTTACAAGGAGATTCAGTTGTCTGAAAAAACGCGTTTATTTCGGGCTGAAAAACACGTTTTGAAAAGTGTGATGTTACTGCCCCATAACTTACATGGGGTTGACCAAACTTGCAGAAACATGTTTATTTCTGCTGAAAAACACGTTTTGACCCTTTCTGCACACTGGGGTTAAGGGTTGAGTGTGTGGGCACTTCTGAGCCTTGCTGTTACAAGTAGATTCAGTTGCCTGAAAAAACGCGTTTATTTCTGGCTGAAAAACACGTTTTGAAAAGTATGATGTTACTGCCCCATAACTTACATGGGGTTGACCAAACTTGCAGAAACATGTTTATTTCTGCTGAAAAACACGTTTTGACCCTTTCTGCACACTGGGGTTAAGGGCTGAGTGTGTTGGCACTTCTGAGACTTGCTGTTACAAGTATATTCAGCTGTCTGAAAAAACGTGTTTATTTCGGGCTGAAAAACACGTTTTGAAAAGTGTGATGTTACTGCCCCATAACTTACATGGGGTTGACCAAACTTGCAGAAACATGTTTATTTCTGCTGAAAAACACGTTTTGACCCTTTCTGCACACTGGGGTTAAGGGCTGAGTGTGTTGGCACTTCTGAGCCTTGCTGTTACAAGTAGATTCAGTTGTCTGAAAAAACGCGTTTATTTCGGGCTGAAAAACACGTTTTGAAAAGTGTGATGTTACTGCCCCATAACTTACATGGGGTTGACCAAACTTGCAGAAACATGTTTATTTCTGCTGAAAAACACGTTTTGACCCTTTCTGCACACTGGGGTTAAGGGCTGAGTGTGTTGGCACTTCTGAGCCTTGCTGTTACAAGTAGATTCAGCTGTCTGAAAAAACGTGTTTATTTCGGGTTGAAAAACACGTTTTGAAAAGTGTGATGTTACTGCCCCATAACTTACATGGGGTTGACCAAACTTGCAGAAACATGTTTATTTCTGCTGAAAAACACGTTTTGACAATTTCTGCACACTGGGGTTAAGGGCTGAGTGTGTGGGCTCTTTTGAGCCTTGCTGTTACAAGGAGATTCAGTTGCCTGAAAAAACGCGTTTATTTCGGGCTGAAAAACACGTTTTGAAAAGTGTGATGTTACTGCCCCATAACTTACATGGGGTTGACCAAACTTGCAGAAACATGTTTATTTCTGCTGAAAAACACGTTTTGACCCTTTCTGCACACTGGGGTTAAGGGCTGAGTGTGTTGGCACTTCTGAGACTTGCTGTTACAAGTATATTCAGCTGTCTGAAAAAACGTGTTTATTTCGGGCTGAAAAACACGTTTTGAAAAGTGTGATGTTACTGCCCCATAACTTACATGGGGTTGACCAAACTTGCAGAAACATGTTTATTTCTGCTGAAAAACACGTTTTGACCCTTTCTGCACACTGGGGTTAAGGGTTGAGTGTGTGGGCACTTCTGAGCCTTGCTGTTACAAGTAGATTCAGTTGTCTGAAAAAACGCGTTTAATTCGGGCTGAAAAACACGTTTTGAAAAGTATGATGTTACTGCCCCATAACTTACATGGGGTTGACCAAACTTACAGAAACATGTTTATTTCTGCTGAAAAACACGTTTTGACCCTTTCTGCACACTGGGGTTAAGGGCTGAGTGTGTTGGCTCTTCTGAGCCTTGCTGTTACAAGTAGATTCAGCTGTCTGAAAAAACGTGTTTATTTCGGGCTGAAAAACACGTTTTGAAAAGTGTGATGTTACTGCCCCATAACTTACATGGGGTTGACCAAACTTGCAGAAACATGTTTATTTCAGCTGAAAAACACGTTTTGACACTTTCTGTACACTGGGGTTAAGGGCTGAGTGTGTGGGCTCTTCTGAGCCTTGCTGTTACAAGGAGATTCAGTTGTCTGAAAAAACGCGTTTATTTCGGGCTGAAAAACACGTTTTGAAAAGTGTGATGTTACTGCCCCATAACTTACATGGGGTTGACCAAACTTGCAGAAACATGTTTATTTCTGCTGAAAAACACGTTTTGACCCTTTCTGCACACTGGGGTTAAGGGTTGAGTGTGTGGGCACTTCTGAGCCTTGCTGTTACAAGTAGATTCAGTTGTCTGAAAAAACGCGTTTATTTCGGGCTGAAAAACACGTTTTGAAAAGTGTGATGTTACTGCCCCATAACTTACATGGGGTTGACCAAACTTGCAGAAACATGTTTATTTCTGCTGAAAAACACGTTTTGACCCTTTCTGCACACTGGGGTTAAGGGCTGAGTGTGTTGGCACTTCTGAGCCTTGCTGTTACAAGTAGATTCAGCTGTCTGAAAAAACGTGTTTATTTCGGGCTGAAAAACACGTTTTGAAAAGTGTGATGTTACTGCCCCATAACTTACATGGGGTTGACCAAACTTGCAGAAACATGTTTATTTCTGCTGAAAAACACGTTTTGACAATTTCTGCACACTGGGGTTAAGGGCTGAGTGTGTGGGCTCTTTTGAGCCTTGCTGTTACAAGGAGATTCAGTTGCCTGAAAAAACGCGTTTATTTCGGGCTGAAAAACACGTTTTGAAAAGTGTGATGTTACTGCCCCATAACTTACATGGGGTTGACCAAACTTGCAGAAACATGTTTATTTCTGCTGAAAAACACGTTTTGACACTTTCTGTACACTGGGGTTAAGGGTTGAGTGTGTGGGCACTTCTGAGCCTTGCTGTTACAAGTAGATTCAGTTGCCTGAAAAAACGCGTTTATTTCTGGCTGAAAAACACGTTTTGAAAAGTGTGATGTTACTGCCCCATAACTTACATGGGGTTGACCAAACTTGCAGAAACATGTTTATTTCTGCTGAAAAACACGTTTTGACCCTTTCTGCACACTCGGGTTAAGGGCTGAGTGTGTTGGCACTTCTGAGCCTTGCTGTTACAAGTAGATTCAACTGTCTGAAAAAACGTGTTTATTTCGGGCTGAAAAACACGTTTTGAAAAGTGTGATGTTACTGCCCCATAACTTACATGGGGTTGACCAAACTTGCAGAAACATGTTTATTTCTGCTGAAAAACACGTTTTGACAATTTCTGCACACTCTGGTTAAGGGCTGAGTGTGTGGGCACTTCTGAGCATTGCTGTTACAAGTAGATTCAGTTGTCTGAAAAAACGCGTTTATTTCGGGCTGAAAAACACGTTTTGAAAACTGTGATGTTACTGCCCCATAACTTACATGGGGTTGACCAAACTTGCAGAAACATGTTTATTTCTGCTGAAAAACACGTTTTGACCCTTTCTGCACACTGGGGTTAAGGGCTGAGTGTGTTGGCACTTCTGAGCCTTGCTGTTACAAATAGATTCAGCTGTCTGAAAAAACGTGTTTATTTCGGGCTGAAAAACACGTTTTGAAAAGTGTGATGTTACTGCCCCATAACTTACATGGGGTTGACCAAACTTGCAGAAACATGTTTATTTCTGCTGAAAAACACGTTTTGACACCTTCTGTACACTGGGGTTAAGGGCTGAGTGTGTGGGCTCTTCTGAGCCTTGCTGTTACAAGGAGATTCAGTTGCCTGAAAAAACGCGTTTATTTCGGGCTGAAAAACACGTTTTGAAAAGTGTGATGTTACTGCCCCATAACTTACATGGGGTTGACCAAACTTGCAGAAACATGTTTATTTCTGCTGAAAAACACGTTTGACACTTTCTGTACACTGGGGTTAAGGGCTGAGTGTGTGGGCTCTTCTGAGCCTTGCTGTTACAAGGAGATTCAGTTGCCTGAAAAAACGCGTTTATTTCGGGCTGAAAAACACGTTTTGAAAAGTGTGATGTTACTGCCCCATAACTTACATGGGGTTGACCAAACTTGCAGAAACATGTTTATTTCTGCTGAAAAACACGTTTTGACCCTTTCTGCACACTGGGGTTAAGGGTTGAGTGTGTGGGCATTTCTGAGCCTTGCTGTTACAAGTAGATTCAGTTGTCTGAAAAAACGCGTTTATTTCGGGCTGAAAAACACGTTTTGAAAAGTGTGATGTTACTGCCCCATAACTTACATGGGGTTGACCAAACTTGCAGAAACATGTTTATTTCTGCTGAAAAACACGTTTTGACCCTTTCTGCACACTGGGGTTAAGGGCTGAGTGTGTTGGCACTTCTGAGCCTTGCTGTTACAAGTAGATTCAGCTGTCTGAAAAAACGTGTTTATTTCGGGCTGAAAAACACGTTTTGAAAAGTGTGATGTTACTGCCCCATAACTTACATGGGGTTGACCAAACTTGCAGAAACATGTTTATTTCTGCTGAAAAACACGTTTTGACAATTTCTGCACACTGGGGTTAAGGGCTGAGTCTGTGGGCTCTTTTGAGCCTTGCTGTTACAAGGAGATTCAGTTGCCTGAAAAAACGCGTTTATTTCGGGCTGAAAAACACGTTTTGAAAAGTGTGATGTTACTGCCCCATAACTTACATGGGGTTGACCAAACTTGCAGAAACATGTTTATTTCTGCTGAAAAACACGTTTTGACCCTTTCTGCACACTGGGGTTAAGGGTTGAGTGTGTGGGCACTTCTGAGCCTTGCTGTTACAAGTAGATTCAGTTGTCTGAAAAAACGCGTTTATTTCGGGCTGAAAAACACGTTTTGAAAAGTATGATGTTACTGCCCCATGACTTACATGGGGTTGACCAAACTTACAGAAACATGTTTATTTCTGCTGAAAAACATGTTTTGACCCTTTCTGCACACTGGGGTTAAGGGCTGAGTGTGTTGGCTCTTCTGAGCCTTGCTGTTACAAGTAGATTCAGCTGTCTGAAAAAACGTGTTTATTTCGGGCTGAAAAACACGTTTTGAAAAGTGTGATGTTACTGCCCCATAACTTACATGGGGTTGACCAAACTTGCAGAAACATGTTTATTTCAGCTGAAAAACACGTTTTGACACTTTCTGTACACTGGGGTTAAGGGCTGAGTGTGTGGGCTCTTCTGAGCCTTGCTGTTACAAGGAGATTCAGTTGTCTGAAAAAACGCGTTTATTTCGGGCTGAAAAACACGTTTTGAAAAGTGTGATGTTACTGCCCCATAACTTACATGGGGTTGACCAAACTTGCAGAAACATGTTTATTTCTGCTGAAAAACACGTTTTGACCCTTTCTGCACACTGGGGTTAAGGGTTGAGTGTGTGGGCACTTCTGAGCCTTGCTGTTACAAGTAGATTCAGTTGTCTGAAAAAACGCGTTTATTTCGGGCTGAAAAACACGTTTTGAAAAGTATGATGTTACTGCCCCATAACTTACATGGGGTTGACCAAACTTACAGAAACATGTTTATTTCTGCTGAAAAACACGTTTTGACCCTTTCTGCACACTGGGGTTAAGGGTTGAGTGTGTGGGCACTTCTGAGCCTTGCTGTTACAAGTAGATTCAGTTGTCTGAAAAAACGCGTTTATTTCGGGCTGAAAAACACGTTTTGAAAAGTATGATGTTACTGCCCGATAACTTACATGGGGTTGACCAAACTTACAGAAACATGTTTATTTCTGCTGAAAAACATGTTTTGACCCTTTCTGCACACTGGGGTTAAGGGCTGAGTGTGTTGGCTCTTCTGAGCCTTGCTGTTACAAGTAGATTCAGCTGTCTGAAAAAACGTGTTTATTTCGGGCTGAAAAACACGTTTTGAAAAGTGTGATGTTACTGCCCCATAACTTACATGGGGTTGACCAAACTTGCAGAAACATGTTTATTTCAGCTGAAAAACACGTTTTGACACTTTCTGTACACTGGGGTTAAGGGCTGAGTGTGTGGGCTCTTCTGAGCCTTGCTGTTACAAGGAGATTCAGTTGTCTGAAAAAACGCGTTTATTTCGGGCTGAAAAACACGTTTTGAAAAGTGTGATGTTACTGCCCCATAACTTACATGGGGTTGACCAAACTTGCAGAAACATGTTTATTTCTGCTGAAAAACACGTTTTGACCCTTTCTGCACACTGGGGTTAAGGGTTGAGTGTGTGGGCACTTCTGAGCCTTGCTGTTACAAGTAGATTCAGTTGCCTGAAAAAACGCGTTTATTTCTGGCTGAAAAACACGTTTTGAAAAGTATGATGTTACTGCCCCATAACTTACATGGGGTTGACCAAACTTGCAGAAACATGTTTATTTCTGCTGAAAAACACGTTTTGACCCTTTCTGCACACTGGGGTTAAGGGCTGAGTGTGTTGGCACTTCTGAGCCTTGCTGTTACAAGTAGATTCAGCTGTCTGAAAAAACGTGTTTATTTCGGGCTGAAAAACACGTTTTGAAAAGTGTGATGTTACTGCCCCATAACTTACATGGGGTTGACCAAACTTGCAGAAACATGTTTATTTCTGCTGAAAAACACGTTTTGACCCTTTCTGCACACTGGGGTTAAGGGTTGAGTGTGTGGGCACTTCTGAGCCTTGCTGTTACAAGTAGATTCAGTTGTCTGAAAAAACGCGTTTATTTCGGGCTGAAATACACGTTTTGAAAAGTGTGATGTTACTGCCCCATAACTTACATGGGGTTGACCAAACTTGCAGAAACATGTTTATTTCTGCTGAAAAACACGTTTTGACCCTTTCTGCACACTGGGGTTAAGGGCTGAGTGTGTTGGCACTTCTGAGCCTTGCTGTTACAAGTAGATTCAGCTGTCTGAAAAAACGTGTTTATTTCGGGTTGAAAAACACGTTTTGAAAAGTGTGATGTTACTGCCCCATAACTTACATGGGGTTGACCAAACTTGCAGAAACATGTTTATTTCTGCTGAAAAACACGTTTTGACAATTTCTGCACACTGGGGTTAAGGGCTGAGTGTGTGGGCTCTTTTGAGCCTTGCTGTTACAAGGAGATTCAGTTGCCTGAAAAAACGCGTTTATTTCGGGCTGAAAAACACGTTTTGAAAAGTGTGATGTTACTGCCCCATAACTTACATGGGGTTGACCAAACTTGCAGAAACATGTTTATTT
Source organism: Lepisosteus platostomus (assembly GCF_059453375.1). Lineage (NCBI taxonomy): Eukaryota > Metazoa > Chordata > Actinopteri > Semionotiformes > Lepisosteidae > Lepisosteus > Lepisosteus platostomus. The sequence goes on from NC_142632.1 coordinate 5,030,503, forward strand.
CTGCTGAAAAACACGTTTTGACCCTTTCTGCACACTGGGGTTAAGGGCTGAGTGTGTGGGCTCTTTTGAGCCTTGCTGTTACAAGGAGATTCAGTTGCCTGAAAAAACGCGTTTATTTCGGGCTGAAAAACACGTTTTGAAAAGTGTGATGTTACTGCCCCATAACTTACATGGGGTTGACCAAACTTGCAGAAACATGTTTATTTCTGCTGAAAAACACGTTTTGACCCTTTCTGCACACTGGGGTTAAGGGCTGAGTGTGTTGGCACTTCTGAGACTTGCTGTTACAAGTATATTCAGCTGTCTGAAAAAACGTGTTTATTTCGGGCTGAAAAACACGTTTTGAAAAGTGTGATGTTACTGCCCCATAACTTACATGTGGTTGACCAAACTTGCAGAAACATGTTTATTTCTGCTGAAAAACACGTTTTGACCCTTTCTGCACACTGGGGTTAAGGGTTGAGTGTGTGGGCACTTCTGAGCCTTGCTGTTACAAGTAGATTCAGTTGTCTGAAAAAACGCGTTTAATTCGGGCTGAAAAACACGTTTTGAAAAGTATGATGTTACTGCCCCATAACTTACATGGGGTTGACCAAACTTACAGAAACATGTTTATTTCTGCTGAAAAACACGTTTTGACCCTTTCTGCACACTGGGGTTAAGGGCTGAGTGTGTGGGCTCTTCTGAGCCTTGCTGTTACAAGGAGATTCAGTTGTCTGAAAAAACGCGTTTATTTCGGGCTGAAAAACACGTTTTGAAAAGTGTGATGTTACTGCCCCATAACTTACATGGGGTTGACCAAACTTGCAGAAACATGTTTATTTCTGCTGAAAAACACGTTTTGACCCTTTCTGCACACTGGGGTTAAGGGCTGAGTGTGTTGGCACTTCTGAGCCTTGCTGTTACAAGTATATTCAGCTGTCTGAAAAAAACGTGTTTATTTCGGGCTGACAAACGAGTTTTGAAAAGTGTGATGTTACTGCCCCATAACTTACATGGGGTTGACCAAACTTGCAGAAACGTTTATTTCTGCTGAAAAACACGTTTTGACCCTTTCTGCACACTGGGGTTAAGGGCTGAGTGTGTTGGCACTTCTGAGCCTTGCTGTTACAAATAGATTCAGCTGTCTGAAAAAACGTGTTTATTTCGGGCTGAAAAACACGTTTTGAAAAGTGTGATGTTACTGCCCCATAACTTACATGGGGTTGACCAAACTTGCAGAAACATGTTTATTTCTGCTGAAAAACACGTTTTGACACTTTCTGTACACTGGGGTTAAGGGCTGAGTGTGTGGGCTCTTCTGAGCCTTGCTGTTACAAGGAGATTCAGTTGCCTGAAAAAACGCGTTTATTTCGGGCTGAAAAACAAGTTTTGAAAAGTGTGATGTTACTGCCCCATAACTTACATGGGGTTGACCAAACTTGCAGAAACATGTTTATTTCTGCTGAAAAACACGTTTTGACACTTTCTGTACACTGGGGTTAAGGGCTGAGTGTGTGGGCTCTTCTGAGCCTTGCTGTTACAAGGAGATTCAGTTGTCTGAAAAAACGCGTTTATTTCGGGCTGAAAAACACGTTTTGAAAAGTGTGATGTTACTGCCCCATAACTTACATGGGGTTGACCAAACTTGCAGAAACATGTTTATTTCTGCTGAAAAACACGTTTTGACCCTTTCTGCACACTGGGGTTAAGGGCTGAGTGTGTTGGCACTTCTGAGCCTTGCTGTTACAAGTAGATTCAGCTGTCTGAAAAAACGTGTTTATTTCGGGCTGAAAAACACGTTTTGAAAAGTGTGATGTTACTGCCCCATAACTTACATGGGGTTGACCAAACTTGCAGAAACATGTTTATTTCTGCTGAAAAACACGTTTTGACACTTTCTGTACACTGGGGTTAAGGGCTGAGTGTGTGGGCTCTTCTGAGCCTTGCTGTTACAAGGAGATTCAGTTGCCTGAAAAAACGCATTTATTTCGGGCTGAAAAACACGTTTTGAAAAGTGTGATGTTACTGCCCCATAACTTACATGGGGTTGACCAAACTTGCAGAAACATGTTTATTTCTGCTGAAAAACACGTTTTGACACTTTCTGTACACTGGGGTTAAGGGCTGAGTGTGTGGGCTCTTCTGAGCCTTGCTGTTACAAGGAGATTCAGTTGTCTGAAAAAACGCGTTTATTTCGGGCTGAAAAACACGTTTTGAAAAGTGTGATGTTACTGCCCCATAACTTACATGGGGTTGACCAAACTTGCAGAAACATGTTTATTTCTGCTGAAAAACACGTTTTGACACTTTCTGAACACTGGGGTTAAGGGCTGAGTGCGTGGGCTCTTCTGAGCCTTGCTGTTACAAGGAGATTCAGTTGTCTGAAAAAACGCGTTTATTTCGGGCTGAAAAACACGTTTTGAAAAGTGTGATGTTACTGCCCCATAACTTACATGGGGTTGACCAAACTTGCAGAAACATGTTTATTTCTGCTGAAAAACACGTTTTGACCCTTTCTGCACACTGGGGTTAAGGGCTGAGTGTGTTGGCTCTTCTGAGCCTTGCTGTTACAAGTAGATTCAGCTGTCTGAAAAAACGTGTTTATTTCGGGCTTAAAAACACGTTTTGAAAAGTGTGATGTTACTGCCTCATAACTTACATGGGGTTGACCAAACTTGCAGAAACATGTTTATTTCTGCTGAAAAACACGTTTTGACCCTTTCTGCACACTGGGGTTAAGGGCTGAGTGTGTTGGCACTTCTGAGCCTTGCTGTTACAAGTATATTCAGCTGTCTGAAAAAACGTGTTTATTTCGGGCTGAAAAACACGTTTTGAAAAGTGTGACGTTACTGCCCCATAACTTACATGGGGTTGACCAAACTTGCAGAAACATGTTTATTTCTGCTGAAAAACACGTTTTGACCCTTTCTGTACACTGGGGTTAAGGGCTGAGTGTGTGGGCTCTTCTGAGCCTTGCTGTTACAAGGAGATTCATTTGCCTGAAAAAAAACGCGTTTATTTCGGGCTGAAAAACACGTTTTGAAAACTGTGATGTTACTGCCCCATAACTTACATGGGGTTGACCAAACTTACAGAAACATGTTTATTTCTGCTGAAAAACACGTTTTGACCCTTTCTGCACACTGGGGTTAAGGGCTGAGTGTGTTGGCTCTTCTGAGCCTTGCCGTTACAAGTAGATTCAGCTGTCTGAAAAAACGTGTTTATTTCGGGCTGAAAAACACGTTTTGAAAAGTGTGATGTTACTGCCCCATAACTTACATGGGGTTGACCAAACTTGCAGAAACATGTTTATTTCAGCTGAAAAACACGTTTTGACACTTTCTGTACACTGGGGTTAAGGGCTGAGTGTGTGGGCTCTTCTGAGCCTTGCTGTTACAAAGAGATTCAGTTGTCTGAAAAAACGCGTTTATTTCGGGCTGAAAAACACGTTTTGAAAAGTGTGATGTTACTGCCCCATAACTTACATGGGGTTGACCAAACTTGCAGAAACATGTTTATTTCTGCTGAAAAACACGTTTTGACCCTTTCTGCACACTGGGGTTAAGGGTTGAGTGTGTGGGCATTTCTGAGCCTTGCTGTTACAAGTAGATTCAGTTGTCTGAAAAAACGCGTTTATTTCGGGCTGAAAAACACGTTTTGAAAAGTGTGATGTTACTGCCCCATAACTTACATGGGGTTGACCAAACTTGCAGAAACATGTTTATTTCTGCTGAAAAACACGTTTTGACCCTTTCTGCACACTGGGGTTAAGGGCTGAGTGTGTTGGCACTTCTGAGCCTTGCTGTTACAAGTAGATTCAGCTGTCTGAAAAAACGTGTTTATTTCGGGCTGAAAAACACGTTTTGAAAAGTGTGATGTTACTGCCCCATAACTTACATGGGGTTGACCAAACTTGCAGAAACATGTTTATTTCTGCTGAAAAACACGTTTTGACAATTTCTGCACACTGGGGTTAAGGGCTGAGTGTGTGGGCTCTTTTGAGCCTTGCTGTTACAAGGAGATTCAGTTGCCTGAAAAAACGCGTTTATTTCGGGCTGAAAAACACGTTTTGAAAAGTGTGATGTTACTGCCCCATAACTTACATGGGGTTGACCAAACTTGCAGAAACATGTTTATTTCTGCTGAAAAACACGTTTTGACACTTTCTGTACACTGGGGTTAAGGGCTGAGTGTGTGGGCTCTTCTGAGCCTTGCTGTTACAAGGAGATTCAGTTGTCTGAAAAAACGCGTTTATTTCGGGCTGAAAAACACGTTTTGAAAAGTGTGATGTTACTGCCCCATAACTTACATGGGGTTGACCAAACTTGCAGAAACATGTTTATTTCTGCTGAAAAACACGTTTTGACACTTTCTGTACACTGGGGTTAAGGGCTGAGTGTGTGGGCTCTTCTGAGCCTTGCTGTTACAAGGAGATTCAGTTGTCTGAAAAAACGCGTTTATTTCGGGCTGAAAAACACGTTTTGAAAAGTGTGATGTTACTGCCCCATAACTTACATGGGGTTGACCAAACTTGCAGAAACATGTTTATTTCTGCTGAAAAACACGTTTTGACCCTTTCTGCACACTGGGGTTAAGGGCTGAGTGTGTTGGCACTTCTGAGCCTTGCTGTTACAAGTATATTCAGCTGTCTGAAAAAACGTGTTTATTTCGGGCTGAAAAACACGTTTTGAAAAGTGTGATGTTACTGCATCATAACTTACATGGGGTTGACCAAACTTGCAGAAACATGTTTATTTCTGCTGAAAAACACGTTTTGACCCTTTCTGCACACTGGGGTTAAGGGCTGAGTGTGTTGGCACTTCTGAGCCTTGCTGTTACAAGTATATTCAGCTGTCTGAAAAAACGTGTTTATTTCGGGCTGAAAAACACGTTTTGAAAAGTGTGATGTTACTGCCCCATAACTTACATGGGGTTGACCAAACTTGCAGAAACATGTTTATTTCTGCTGAAAAACACGTTTTGACCCTTTCTGCACACTGGGGTTAAGGGTTGAGTGTGTGGGCACTTCTGAGCCTTGCTGTTACAAGTAGATTCAGTTGTCTGAAAAAACGCGTTTATTTCGGGCTGAAAAACACGTTTTGAAAAGTATGATGTTACTGCCCCATGACTTACATGGGGTTGACCAAACTTACAGAAACATGTTTATTTCTGCTGAAAAACATGTTTTGACCCTTTCTGCACACTGGGGTTAAGGGCTGAGTGTGTTGGCTCTTCTGAGCCTTGCTGTTACAAGTAGATTCAGCTGTCTGAAAAAACGTGTTTATTTCGGGCTGAAAAACACGTTTTGAAAAGTGTGATGTTACTGCCCCATAACTTACATGGGGTTGACCAAACTTGCAGAAACATGTTTATTTCAGCTGAAAAACACGTTTTGACACTTTCTGTACACTGGGGTTAAGGGCTGAGTGTGTGGGCTCTTTTGAGCCTTGCTGTTACAAGGAGATTCAGTTGCCTGAAAAAACGCGTTTATTTCGGGCTGAAAAACACGTTTTGAAAAGTGTGATGTTACTGCCCCATAACTTACATGGGGTTGACCAAACTTGCAGAAACATGTTTATTTCTGCTGAAAAACACGTTTTGACACTTTCTGTACACTGGGGTTAAGGGTTGAGTGTGTGGGCACTTCTGAGCCTTGCTGTTACAAGTAGATTCAGTTGCCTGAAAAAACGCGTTTATTTCTGGCTGAAAAACACGTTTTGAAAAGTGTGATGTTACTGCCCCATAACTTACATGGGGTTGACCAAACTTGCAGAAACATGTTTATTTCTGCTGAAAAACACGTTTTGACACTTTCTGTACACTGGGGTTAAGGGCTGAGTGTGTGGGCTCTTCTGAGCCTTGCTGTTACAAGGAGATTCAGTTGCCTGAAAAAACGCGTTTATTTCGGTCTGAAATACACGTTTTGAAAAGTGTGATGTCACTGCCTGATAACTTACATGGGGTTGACCAAACTTGCAGAAACATGTTTATTTCTGCTGAAAAACACGTTTTGACACTTTCTGTACACTGGGGTTAAGGGTTGAGTGTGTGGGCACTTCTGAGCCTTGCTGTTACAAGTAGATTCAGTTGCCTGAAAAAACGCGTTTATTTCTGGCTGAAAAACACGTTTTGAAAAGTGTGATGTTACTGCCCCATAACTTACATGGGGTTGACCAAACTTGCAGAAACATGTTTATTTCTGCTGAAAAACACGTATTGACACTTTCTGTACACTGGGGTTAAGGGCTGAGTGTGTGGGCTCTTCTGAGCCTTGCTGTTACAAGGAGATTCAGTTGTCTGAAAAAACGCGTTTATTTCGGGCTGAAAAACACGTTTTGAAAAGTGTGATGTTACTGCCCCATAACTTACATGGGGTTGACCAAACTTGCAGAAACATGTTTATTTCTGCTGAAAAACACGTTTTGACCCTTTCTGCACACTGGGGTTAAGGGCTGAGTGTGTTGGCACTTCTGAGCCTTGCTGTTACAAGTATATTCAGCTGTCTGAAAAAACGTGTTCATTTCGGGCTGACAAACACGTTTTGAAAAGTGTGATGTTACTGCCCCATAACTTACATGGGGTTGACCAAACTTGCAGAAACATGTTTATTTCTGCTGAAAAACACGTATTGACACTTTCTGTACACTGGGGTTAAGGGCTGAGTGTGTGGGCTCTTCTGAGCCTTGCTGTTACAAGGAGATTCAGTTGTCTGAAAAAACGCGTTTATTTCGGGCTGAAAAACACGTTTTGAAAAGTGTGATGTTACTGCCCCATAACTTACATGGGGTTGACCAAACTTGCAGAAACATGTTTATTTCTGCTGAAAAACACGTTTTGACCCTTTCTGCACACTGGGGTTAAGGGCTGAGTGTGTTGGCACTTCTGAGCCTTGCTGTTACAAGTATATTCAGCTGTCTGAAAAAACGTGTTCATTTCGGGCTGACAAACACGTTTTGAAAAGTGTGATGTTACTGCCCCATAACTTACATGGGGTTGACCAAACTTGCAGAAACATGTTTATTTCTGCTGAAAAACACGTTTTGACCCTTTCTGCACACTGGGGTTAAGGGCTGAGTGTGTTGGCACTTCTGAGCCTTGCTGTTACAAGTAGATTCAGCTGTCTGAAAAAACGTGTTTATTTCGGGCTGAAAAACACGTTTTGAAAAGTGTGATGTTACTGCCCCATAACTTACATGGGGTTGACCAAACTTGCAGAAACATGTTTATTTCTGCTGAAAAACACGTTTTGACAATTTCTGCACACTCTGGTTAAGGGCTGAGTGTGTGGGCTCTTTTGAGCCTTGCTGTTACAAGGAGATTCAGTTGCCTGAAAAAACGCGTTTATTTCGGGCTGAAAAACACGTTTTGAAAAGTGTGATGTTACTGCCCCATAACTTACATGGGGTTGACCAAACTTGCAGAAACATGTTTATTTCTGCTGAAAAACACGTTTTGACACTTTCTGTACACTGGGGTTAAGGGTTGAGTGTGTGGGCACTTCTGAGCCTTGCTGTTACAAGTAGATTCAGTTGCCTGAAAAAACGCGTTTATTTCTGGCTGAAAAACACGTTTTGAAAAGTGTGATGTTACTGCCCCATAACTTACATGGGGTTGACCAAACTTGCAGAAACATGTTTATTTCTGCTGAAAAACACGTTTTGACCCTTTCTGCACACTGGGGTTAAGGGCTGAGTGTGTTGGCTCTTCTGAGCCTTGCTGTTACAAGTAGTTTCAGCTGTCTGAAAAAACGTGTTTATTTCGGGCTGAAAAACAGGTTTTGAAAAGTGTGATGTTACTGCCCCATAACTTACATGGGGTTGACCAAACTTGCAGAAACATGTTTATTTCTGCTGAAAAACACGTATTGACACTTTCTGTACACTGGGGTTAAAGGCTGAGTGTGTGGGCTCTTCTGAGCCTTGCTGTTACAAGGAGATTCAGTTGTCTGAAAAAACGCGTTTATTTCGGGCTGAAAAACACGTTTTGAAAAGTGTGATGTTACTGCCCCATAACTTACATGGGGTTGACCAAACTTGCAGAAACATGTTTATTTCTGCTGAAAAACACGTTTTGACCCTTTCTGCACACTGGGGTTAAGGGCTGAGTGTGTTGGCACTTCTGAGCCTTGCTGTTACAAGTATATTCAGCTGTCTGAAAAAACGTGTTCATTTCGGGCTGACAAACACGTTTTGAAAAGTGTGATGTTACTGCCCCATAACTTACATGGGGTTGACCAAACTTGCAGAAACATGTTTATTTCTGCTGAAAAACACGTTTTGACCCTTTCTGCACACTGGGGTTAAGGGCTGAGTGTGTTGGCACTTCTGAGCCTTGCTGTTACAAATAGATTCAGCTGTCTGAAAAAACGTGTTTATTTCGGGCTGAAAAACACGTTTTGAAAAGTGTGATGTTACTGCCCCATAACTTACATGGGGTTGACCAAACTTGCAGAAACATGTTTATTTCTGCTGAAAAACACGTTTTGACACTTTCTGTACACTGGGGTTAAGGGCTGAGTGTGTGGGCTCTTCTGAGCCTTGCTGTTACAAGGAGATTCAGTTGCCTGAAAAAACGCGTTTATTTCGGGCTGAAAAACACGTTTTGAAAAGTGTGATGTTACTGCCCCATAACTTACATGGGGTTGACCAAACTTGCAGAAACATGTTTATTTCTGCTGAAAAACACGTTTTGACACTTTCTGTACACTGGGGTTAAGGGCTGAGTGTGTGGGCTCTTCTGAGCCTTGCTGTTACAAGGAGATTCAGTTGTCTGAAAAAACGCGTTTATTTCGGGCTGAAAAACACGTTTTGAAAAGTGTGATGTTACTGCCCCATAACTTACATGGGGTTGACCAAACTTGCAGAAACATGTTTATTTCTGCTGAAAAACACGTTTTGACCCTTTCTGCACACTGGGGTTAAGGGCTGAGTGTGTGGGCTCTTCTGAGCCTTGCTGTTACAAGGAGATTCAGTTGCCTGAAAAAACGCGTTTATTTCGGGCTGAAAAACACGTTTTGAAAAGTGTGATGTTACTGCCCCATAACTTACATGGGGTTGACCAAACTTGCAGAAACATGTTTATTTCTGCTGAAAAACACGTTTTGACCCTTTCTGCACACTGGGGTTAAGGGTTGAGTGTGTGGGCATTTCTGAGCCTTGCTGTTACAAGTAGATTCAGTTGTCTGAAAAAACGCGTTTATTTCGGGCTGAAAAACACGTTTTGAAAAGTGTGATGTTACTGCCCCATAACTTACATGGGGTTGACCAAACTTGCAGAAACATGTTTATTTCTGCTGAAAAACACGTTTTGACAATTTCTGCACACTGGGGTTAAGGGCTGAGTGTGTGGGCTCTTTTGAGCCTTGCTGTTACAAGGAGATTCAGTTGCCTGAAAAAACGCGTTTATTTCGGGCTGAAAAACACGTTTTGAAAAGTGTGATGTTACTGCCCCATAACTTACATGGGGTTGACCAAACTTGCAGAAACATGTTTATTTCTGCTGAAAAACACGTTTTGACCCTTTCTGCACACTGGGGTTAAGGGTTGAGTGTGTGGGCACTTCTGAGCCTTGCTGTTACAAGTAGATTCAGTTGCCTGAAAAAACGCGTTTATTTCTGGCTGAAAAACACGTTTTGAAAAGTGTGATGTTACTGCCCCATAACTTACATGGGGTTGACCAAACTTGCAGAAACATGTTTATTTCTGCTGAAAAACACGTTTTGACCCTTTCTGCATACTGGGGTTAAGGGTTGAGTGTGTGGGCACTTCTGAGCCTTGCTGTTACAAGTAGATTCAGTTGTCTGAAAAAACGCGTTTATTTCGGGCTGAAAAACACGTTTTGAAAAGTATGATGTTACTGCCCCATAACTTACATGGGGTTGACCAAACTTACAGAAACATGTTTATTTCTGCTGAAAAACATGTTTTGACCCTTTCTGCACACTGGGGTTAAGGGCTGAGTGTGTTGGCTCTTCTGAGCCTTGCTGTTACAAGTAGATTCAGCTGTCTGAAAAAACGTGTTTATTTCGGGCTGAAAAACAGGTTTTGAAAAGTGTGATGTTACTGCCCCATAACTTACATGGGGTTGACCAAACTTGCAGAAACATGTTTATTTCAGCTGAAAAACACGTTTTGACACTTTCTGTACACTGGGGTTAAGGGCTGAGTGTGTGGGCTCTTCTGAGCCTTGCTGTTACAAGGAGATTCAGTTGTCTGAAAAAACGCGTTTATTTCGGGCTGAAAAACACGTTTTGAAAAGTGTGATGTTACTGCCCCATAACTTACATGGGGTTGACCAAACTTGCAGAAACATGTTTATTTCTGCTGAAAAACACGTTTTGACCCTTTCTGCACACTGGGGTTAAGGGTTGAGTGTGTGGGCACTTCTGAGCCTTGCTGTTACAAGTAGATTCAGTTGCCTGAAAAAACGCGTTTATTTCTGGCTGAAAAACACGTTTTGAAAAGTATGATGTTACTGCCCCATAACTTACATGGGGTTGACCAAACTTGCAGAAACATGTTTATTTCTGCTGAAAAACACGTTTTGACCCTTTCTGCACACTGGGGTTAAGGGCTGAGTGTGTTGGCACTTCTGAGACTTGCTGTTACAAGTATATTCAGCTGTCTGAAAAAACGTGTTTATTTCGGGCTGAAAAACACGTTTTGAAAAGTGTGATGTTACTGCCCCATAACTTACATGGGGTTGACCAAACTTGCAGAAACATGTTTATTTCTGCTGAAAAACACGTTTTGACCCTTTCTGCACACTGGGGTTAAGGGTTGAGTGTGTGGGCACTTCTGAGCCTTGCTGTTACAAGTAGATTCAGTTGTCTGAAAAAACGCGTTTATTTCGGGCTGAAAAACACGTTTTGAAAAGTATGATGTTACTGCCCCATAACTTACATGGGGTTGACCAAACTTACAGAAACATGTTTATTTCTGCTGAAAAACACGTTTTGACCCTTTCTGCACACTGGGGTTAAGGGTTGAGTGTGTGGGCACTTCTGAGCCTTGCTGTTACAAGTAGATTCAGTTGTCTGAAAAAACGCGTTTATTTCGGGCTGAAAAACACGTTTTGAAAAGTATGATGTTACTGCCCCATAACTTACATGGGGTTGACCAAACTTACAGAAACATGTTTATTTCTGCTGAAAAACATGTTTTGACCCTTTCTGCACACTGGGGTTAAGGGCTGAGTGTGTTGGCTCTTCTGAGCCTTGCTGTTACAAGTAGATTCAGCTGTCTGAAAAAACGTGTTTATTTCGGGCTGAAAAACACGTTTTGAAAAGTGTGATGTTACTGCCCCATAACTTACATGGGGTTGACCAAACTTGCAGAAACATGTTTATTTCAGCTGAAAAACACGTTTTGACACTTTCTGTACACTGGGGTTAAGGGCTGAGTGTGTGGGCTCTTCTGAGCCTTGCTGTTACAAGGAGATTCAGTTGTCTGAAAAAACGCGTTTATTTCGGGCTGAAAAACACGTTTTGAAAAGTGTGATGTTACTGCCCCATAACTTACATGGGGTTGACCAAACTTGCAGAAACATGTTTATTTCTGCTGAAAAACACGTTTTGACCCTTTCTGCACACTGGGGTTAAGGGCTGAGTGTGTTGGCACTTCTGAGCCTTGCTGTAACAAGTAGATTCAGCTGTCTGAAAAAACGTGTTTATTTCGGGCTGAAAAACACGTTTTGAAAAGTGTGATGTTACTGCCCCATAACTTACATGGGGTTGACCAAACTTGCAGAAACATGTTTATTTCTGCTGAAAAACACGTTTTGACCCTTTCTGCACACTGGGGTTAAGGGTTGAGTGTGTGGGCACTTCTGAGCCTTGCTGTTACAAGTAGATTCAGTTGTCTGAAAAAACGCGTTTATTTCGGGCTGAAAAACACGTTTTGAAAAGTGTGATGTTACTGCCCCATAACTTACATGGGGTTGACCAAACTTGCAGAAACATGTTTATTTCTGCTGAAAAACACGTTTTGACCCTTTCTGCACACTGGGGTTAAGGGCTGAGTGTGTTGGCACTTCTGAGCCTTGCTGTTACAAGTAGATTCAGCTGTCTGAAAAAACGTGTTTATTTCGGGTTGAAAAACACGTTTTGAAAAGTGTGATGTTACTGCCCCATAACTTACATGGGGTTGACCAAACTTGCAGAAACATGTTTATTTCTGCTGAAAAACACGTTTTGACAATTTCTGCACACTGGGGTTAAGGGCTGAGTGTGTGGGCTCTTCTGAGCCTTGCTGTTACAAGGAGATTCAGTTGTCTGAAAAAACGCGTTTATTTCGGGCTGAAAAATACGTGATGTTACGCGTGATGTTACTGCCCCATAACTTACATGGGGTTGACCAAACTTGCAGAAACATGTTTATTTCTGCTGAAAAACACGTTTTGACCCTTTCTGCACACTGGGGTTAAGGGTTGAGTGTGTGGGCACTTCTGAGCCTTGCTGTTACAAGTAGATTCAGTTGTCTGAAAAAACGCGTTTATTTCGGGCTGAAAAACACGTTTTGAAAAGTGTGATGTTACTGCCCCATAACTTACATGGGGTTGACCAAACTTGCAGAAACATGTTTATTTCTGCTGAAAAACACGTTTTGACCCTTTCTGCACACTGGGGTTAAGGGCTGAGTGTGTTGGCACTTCTGAGCCTTGCTGTTACAAGTAGATTCAGCTGTCTGAAAAAACGTGTTTATTTCGGGTTGAAAAACACGTTTTGAAAAGTGTGATGTTACTGCCCCATAACTTACATGGGGTTGACCAAACTTGCAGAAACATGTTTATTTCTGCTGAAAAACACGTTTTGACAATTTCTGCACACTGGGGTTAAGGGCTGAGTGTGTGGGCTCTTTTGAGCCTTGCTGTTACAAGGAGATTCAGTTGCCTGAAAAAACGCGTTTATTTCGGGCTGAAAAACACGTTTTGAAAAGTGTGATGTTACTGCCCCATAACTTACATGGGGTTGACCAAACTTGCAGAAACATGTTTATTTCTGCTGAAAAACACGTTTTGACACTTTCTGTACACTGGGGTTAAGGGTTGAGTGTGTGGGCACTTCTGAGCCTTGCTGTTACAAGTAGATTCAGTTGCCTGAAAAAACGCGTTTATTTCTGGCTGAAAAACACGTTTTGAAAAGTGTGATGTTACTGCCCCATAACTTACATGGGGTTGACCAAACTTGCAGAAACATGTTTATTTCTGCTGAAAAACACGTTTTGACACTTTCTGTACACTGGGGTTAAGTGCTGAGTGTGTGGGCTCTTCTGAGCCTTGCTGTTACAAGGAGATTCAGTTGCCTGAAAAAACGCGTTTATTTCGGGCTGAAATACACGTTTTGAAAAGTGTGATGTCACTGCCTGATAACTTACATGGGGTTGACCAAACTTGCAGAAACATGTTTATTTCTGCTGAAAAACACGTTTTGACCCTTTCTGCACACTGGGGTTAAGGGTTGACTGTGTGGGCACTTCTGAGCATTGCTGTTACAAGTAGATTCAGTTGTCTGAAAAAACGCGTTTATTTCGGGCTGAAAAACACGTTTTGAAAACTGTGATGTTACTGCCCCATAACTTACATGGGGTTGACCAAACTTGCAGAAACATGTTTATTTCTGCTGAAAAACACGTTTTGACCCTTTCTGCACACTGGGGTTAAGGGCTGAGTGTGTTGGCACTTCTGAGCCTTGCTGTTACAAGTAGATTCAGCTGTCTGAAAAAACGTGTTTATTTCGGGCTGAAAAACACGTTTTGAAAAGTGTGATGTTACTGCCCCATAACTTACATGGGGTTGACCAAACTTGCAGAAACATGTTTATTTCTGCTGAAAAACACGTTTTGACAATTTCTGCACACTCTGGTTAAGGGCTGAGTGTGTGGGCTCTTTTGAGCCTTGCTGTTACAAGGAGATTCAGTTGCCTGAAAAAACGCGTTTATTTCGGGCTGAAAAACACGTTTTGAAAAGTGTGATGTTACTGCCCCATAACTTACATGGGGTTGACCAAACTTGCAGAAACATGTTTATTTCTGCTGAAAAACACGTTTTGACACTTTCTGTACACTGGGGTTAAGGGTTGAGTGTGTGGGCACTTCTGAGCCTTGCTGTTACAAGTAGATTCAGTTGCCTGAAAAAACGCGTTTATTTCTGGCTGAAAAACACGTTTTGAAAAGTGTGATGTTACTGCCCCATAACTTACATGGGGTTGACCAAACTTGCAGAAACATGTTTATTTCTGCTGAAAAACACGTTTTGACCCTTTCTGCACACTGGGGTTAAGGGCTGAGTGTGTTGGCTCTTCTGAGCCTTGCTGTTACAAGTAGTTTCAGCTGTCTGAAAAAACGTGTTTATTTCGGGCTGAAAAACAGGTTTTGAAAAGTGTGATGTTACTGCCCCATAACTTACATGGGGTTGACCAAACTTGCAGAAACATGTTTATTTCTGCTGAAAAACACGTATTGACACTTTCTGTACACTGGGGTTAAGGGCTGAGTGTGTGGGCTCTTCTGAGCCTTGCTGTTACAAGGAGATTCAGTTGTCTGAAAAAACGCGTTTATTTCGGGCTGAAAAACACGTTTTGAAAAGTGTGATGTTACTGCCCCATAACTTACATGGGGTTGACCAAACTTGCAGAAACGTTTATTTCTGCTGAAAAACACGTTTTGACCCTTTCTGCACACTGGGGTTAAGGGCTGAGTGTGTTGGCACTTCTGAGCCTTGCTGTTACAAATAGATTCAGCTGTCTGAAAAAACGTGTTTATTTCGGGCTGAAAAACACGTTTTGAAAAGTGTGATGTTACTGCCCCATAACTTACATGGGGTTGACCAAACTTGCAGAAACATGTTTATTTCTGCTGAAAAACACGTTTTGACACTTTCTGTACACTGGGGTTAAGGGCTGAGTGTGTGGGCTCTTCTGAGCCTTGCTGTTACAAGGAGATTCAGTTGCCTGAAAAAACGCGTTTATTTCGGGCTGAAAAACACGTTTTGAAAAGTGTGATGTTACTGCCCCATAACTTACATGGGGTTGACCAAACTTGCAGAAACATGTTTATTTCTGCTGAAAAACACGTTTTGACACTTTCTGTACACTGGGGTTAAGGGCTGAGTGTGTGGGCTCTTCTGAGCCTTGCTGTTACAAGGAGATTCAGTTGTCTGAAAAAACGCGTTTATTTCGGGCTGAAAAACACGTTTTGAAAAGTGTGATGTTACTGCCCCATAACTTACATGGGGTTGACCAAACTTGCAGAAACATGTTTATTTCTGCTGAAAAACACGTTTTGACCCTTTCTGCACACTGGGGTTAAGGGCTGAGTGTGTTGGCACTTCTGAGCCTTGCTGTTACAAGTAGATTCAGCTGTCTGAAAAAACGTGTTTATTTCGGGCTGAAAAACACGTTTTGAAAAGTGTGATGTTACTGCCCCATAACTTACATGGGGTTGACCAAACTTGCAGAAACATGTTTATTTCTGCTGAAAAACACGTTTTGACACTTTCTGTACACTGGGGTTAAGGGCTGAGTGTGTGGGCTCTTCTGAGCCTTGCTGTTACAAGGAGATTCAGTTGCCTGAAAAAACGCGTTTATTTCGGGCTGAAAAACACGTTTTGAAAAGTGTGATGTTACTGCCCCATAACTTACATGGGGTTGACCAAACTTGCAGAAACATGTTTATTTCTGCTGAAAAACACGTTTTGACACTTTCTGTACACTGGGGTTAAGGGCTGAGTGTGTGGGCTCTTCTGAGCCTTGCTGTTACAAGGAGATTCAGTTGTCTGAAAAAACGCGTTTATTTCGGGCTGAAAAACACGTTTTGAAAAGTGTGATGTTACTGCCCCATAACTTACATGGGGTTGACCAAACTTGCAGAAACATGTTTATTTCTGCTGAAAAACACGTTTTGACACTTTCTGAACACTGGGGTTAAGGGCTGAGTGCGTGGGCTCTTCTGAGCCTTGCTGTTACAAGGAGATTCAGTTGTCTGAAAAAACGCGTTTATTTCGGGCTGAAAAACACGTTTTGAAAAGTGTGATGTTACTGCCCCATAACTTACATGGGGTTGACCAAACTTGCAGAAACATGTTTATTTCTGCTGAAAAACACGTTTTGACCCTTTCTGCACACTGGGGTTAAGGGCTGAGTGTGTTGGCACTTCTGAGCCTTGCTGTTACAAGTATATTCAGCTGTCTGAAAAAACGTGTTTATTTCGGGCTGAAAAACACGTTTTGAAAAGTGTGACGTTACTGCCCCATAACTTACATGGGGTTGACCAAACTTGCAGAAACATGTTTATTTCTGCTGAAAAACACGTTTTGACCCTTTCTGTACACTGGGGTTAAGGGCTGAGTGTGTGGGCTCTTCTGAGCCTTGCTGTTACAAGGAGATTCATTTGCCTGAAAAAAAACGCGTTTATTTCGGGCTGAAAAACACGTTTTGAAAACTGTGATGTTACTGCCCCATAACTTACATGGGGTTGACCAAACTTACAGAAACATGTTTATTTCTGCTGAAAAACACGTTTTGACCCTTTCTGCACACTGGGGTTAAGGGCTGAGTGTGTTGGCTCTTCTGAGCCTTGCCGTTACAAGTAGATTCAGCTGTCTGAAAAAACGTGTTTATTTCGGGCTGAAAAACACGTTTTGAAAAGTGTGATGTTACTGCCCCATAACTTACATGGGGTTGACCAAACTTGCAGAAACATGTTTATTTCAGCTGAAAAACACGTTTTGACACTTTCTGTACACTGGGGTTAAGGGCTGAGTGTGTGGGCTCTTCTGAGCCTTGCTGTTACAAAGAGATTCAGTTGTCTGAAAAAACGCGTTTATTTCGGGCTGAAAAACACGTTTTGAAAAGTGTGATGTTACTGCCCCATAACTTACATGGGGTTGACCAAACTTGCAGAAACATGTTTATTTCTGCTGAAAAACACGTTTTGACCCTTTCTGCACACTGGGGTTAAGGGTTGAGTGTGTGGGCATTTCTGAGCCTTGCTGTTACAAGTAGATTCAGTTGTCTGAAAAAACGCGTTTATTTCGGGCTGAAAAACACGTTTTGAAAAGTGTGATGTTACTGCCCCATAACTTACATGGGGTTGACCAAACTTGCAGAAACATGTTTATTTCTGCTGAAAAACACGTTTTGACCCTTTCTGCACACTGGGGTTAAGGGCTGAGTGTGTTGGCACTTCTGAGCCTTGCTGTTACAAGTAGATTCAGCTGTCTGAAAAAACGTGTTTATTTCGGGCTGAAAAACACGTTTTGAAAAGTGTGATGTTACTGCCCCATAACTTACATGGGGTTGACCAAACTTGCAGAAACATGTTTATTTCTGCTGAAAAACACGTTTTGACAATTTCTGCACACTGGGGTTAAGGGCTGAGTGTGTGGGCTCTTTTGAGCCTTGCTGTTACAAGGAGATTCAGTTGCCTGAAAAAACGCGTTTATTTCGGGCTGAAAAACACGTTTTGAAAAGTGTGATGTTACTGCCCCATAACTTACATGGGGTTGACCAAACTTGCAGAAACATGTTTATTTCTGCTGAAAAACACGTTTTGACCCTTTCTGCACACTGGGGTTAAGGGTTGAGTGTGTGGGCACTTCTGAGCCTTGCTGTTACAAGTAGATTCAGTTGTCTGAAAAAACGCGTTTATTTCGGGCTGAAAAACACGTTTTGTAAAGTATGAGGTTACTGCCCCATGACTTACATGGGGTTGACCAAACTTACAGAAACATGTTTATTTCTGCTGAAAAACATGTTTTGACCCTTTCTGCACACTGGGGTTAAGGGCTGAGTGTGTTGGCTCTTCTGAGCCTTGCTGTTACAAGTAGATTCAGCTGTCTGAAAAAACGTGTTTATTTCGGGCTGAAAAACACGTTTTGAAAAGTTTGATGTTACTGCCCCATAACTTACATGGGGTTGACCAAACTTGCAGAAACATGTTTATTTCAGCTGAAAAACACGTTTTGACACTTTCTGTACACTGGGGTTAAGGGCTGAGTGTGTGGGCTCTTCTGAGCCTTGCTGTTACAAGGAGATTCAGTTGTCTGAAAAAACGCGTTTATTTCGGGCTGAAAAACACGTTTTGAAAAGTGTGATGTTACTGCCCCATAACTTACATGGGGTTGACCAAACTTGCAGAAACATGTTTATTTCTGCTGAAAAACACGTTTTGACCCTTTCTGCACACTGGGGTTAAGGGTTGAGTGTGTGGGCACTTCTGAGCCTTGCTGTTACAAGTAGATTCAGTTGCCTGAAAAAACGCGTTTATTTCTGGCTGAAAAACACGTTTTGAAAAGTATGATGTTACTGCCCCATAACTTACATGGGGTTGACCAAACTTGCAGAAACATGTTTATTTCTGCTGAAAAACACGTTTTGACCCTTTCTGCACACTGGGGTTAAGGGCTGAGTGTGTTGGCACTTCTGAGCCTTGCTGTTACAAGTAGATTCAGCTGTCTGAAAAAACGAGTTTATTTCGGGCTGAAAAACACGTTTTGAAAAGTGTGATGTTACTGCCCCATAACTTACATGGGGTTGACCAAACTTGCAGAAACATGTTTATTTCTGCTGAAAAACACGTTTTGACCCTTTCTGCACACTGGGGTTAAGGGTTGAGTGTGTGGGCACTTCTGAGCCTTGCTGTTACAAGTAGATTCAGTTGTCTGAAAAAACGCGTTTATTTCGGGCTGAAAAACACGTTTTGAAAAGTGTGATGTTACTGCCCCATAACTTACATGGGGTTGACCAAACTTGCAGAAACATGTTTATTTCTGCTGAAAAACACGTTTTGACCCTTTCTGCACACTGGGGTTAAGGGCTGAGTGTGTTGGCACTTCTGAGCCTTGCTGTTACAAGTAGATTCAGCTGTCTGAAAAAACGTGTTTATTTCGGGTTGAAAAACACGTTTTGAAAAGTGTGATGTTACTGCCCCATAACTTACATGGGGTTGACCAAACTTGCAGAAACATGTTTATTTCTGCTGAAAAACACGTTTTGACAATTTCTGCACACTGGGGTTAAGGGCTGAGTGTGTGGGCTCTTTTGAGCCTTGCTGTTACAAGGAGATTCAGTTGCCTGAAAAAACGCGTTTATTTCGGGCTGAAAAACACGTTTTGAAAAGTGTGATGTTACTGCCCCATAACTTACATGGGGTTGACCAAACTTGCAGAAACATGTTTATTTCTGCTGAAAAACACGTTTTGACCCTTTCTGCACACTGGGGTTAAGGGTTGAGTGTGTGGGCACTTCTGAGCCTTGCTGTTACAAGTAGATTCAGTTGCCTGAAAAAACGCGTTTATTTCTGGCTGAAAAACACGTTTTGAAAAGTATGATGTTACTGCCCCATAACTTACATGGGGTTGACCAAACTTGCAGAAACATGTTTATTTCTGCTGAAAAACACGTTTTGACCCTTTCTGCACACTGGGGTTAAGGGCTGAGTGTGTTGGCACTTCTGAGCCTTGCTGTTACAAGTAGATTCAGCTGTCTGAAAAAACGTGTTTATTTCGGGCTGAAAAACACGTTTTGAAAAGTGTGATGTTACTGCCCCATAACTTACATGGGGTTGACCAAACTTGCAGAAACATGTTTATTTCTGCTGAAAAACACGTTTTGACCCTTTCTGCACACTGGGGTTAAGGGTTGAGTGTGTGGGCACTTCTGAGCCTTGCTGTTACAAGTAGATTCAGTTGTCTGAAAAAACGCGTTTATTTCGGGCTGAAAAACACGTTTTGAAAAGTGTGATGTTACTGCCCCATAACTTACATGGGGTTGACCAAACTTGCAGAAACATGTTTATTTCTGCTGAAAAACACGTTTTGACCCTTTCTGCACACTGGGGTTAAGGGCTGAGTGTGTTGGCACTTCTGAGCCTTGCTGTTACAAGTAGATTCAGCTGTCTGAAAAAACGTGTTTATTTCGGGTTGAAAAACACGTTTTGAAAAGTGTGATGTTACTGCCCCATAACTTACATGGGGTTGACCAAACTTGCAGAAACATGTTTATTTCTGCTGAAAAACACGTTTTGACAATTTCTGCACACTGGGGTTAAGGGCTGAGTGTGTGGGCTCTTTTGAGCCTTGCTGTTACAAGGAGATTCAGTTGCCTGAAAAAACGCGTTTATTTCGGGCTGAAAAACACGTTTTGAAAAGTGTGATGTTACTGCCCCATAACTTACATGGGGTTGACCAAACTTGCAGAAACATGTTTATTTCTGCTGAAAAACACGTTTTGACCCTTTCTGCACACTGGGGTTAAGGGCTGAGTGTGTTGGCACTTCTGAGACTTGCTGTTACAAGTATATTCAGCTGTCTGAAAAAACGTGTTTATTTCGGGCTGAAAAACACGTTTTGAAAAGTGTGATGTTACTGCCCCATAACTTACATGGGGTTGACCAAACTTGCAGAAACATGTTTATTTCTGCTGAAAAACACGTTTTGACCCTTTCTGCACACTGGGGTTAAGGGTTGAGTGTGTGGGCACTTCTGAGCCTTGCTGTTACAAGTAGATTCAGTTGTCTGAAAAAACGCGTTTAATTCGGGCTGAAAAACACGTTTTGAAAAGTATGATGTTACTGCCCCATAACTTACATGGGGTTGACCAAACTTACAGAAACATGTTTATTTCTGCTGAAAAACACGTTTTGACCCTTTCTGCACACTGGGGTTAAGGGCTGAGTGTGTTGGCTCTTCTGAGCCTTGCTGTTACAAGTAGATTCAGCTGTCTGAAAAAACGTGTTTATTTCGGGCTGAAAAACACGTTTTGAAAAGTGTGATGTTACTGCCCCATAACTTACATGGGGTTGACCAAACTTGCAGAAACATGTTTATTTCAGCTGAAAAACACGTTTTGACACTTTCTGTACACTGGGGTTAAGGGCTGAGTGTGTGGGCTCTTCTGAGCCTTGCTGTTACAAGGAGATTCAGTTGTCTGAAAAAACGCGTTTATTTCGGGCTGAAAAACACGTTTTGAAAAGTGTGATGTTACTGCCCCATAACTTACATGGGGTTGACCAAACTTGCAGAAACATGTTTATTTCTGCTGAAAAACACGTTTTGACCCTTTCTGCACACTGGGGTTAAGGGTTGAGTGTGTGGGCACTTCTGAGCCTTGCTGTTACAAGTAGATTCAGTTGCCTGAAAAAACGCGTTTATTTCTGGCTGAAAAACACGTTTTGAAAAGTATGATGTTACTGCCCCATAACTTACATGGGGTTGACCAAACTTGCAGAAACATGTTTATTTCTGCTGAAAAACACGTTTTGACCCTTTCTGCACACTGGGGTTAAGGGCTGAGTGTGTTGGCACTTCTGAGCCTTGCTGTTACAAGTAGATTCAGCTGTCTGAAAAAACGTGTTTATTTCGGGCTGAAAAACACGTTTTGAAAAGTGTGATGTTACTGCCCCATAACTTACATGGGGTTGACCAAACTTGCAGAAACATGTTTATTTCTGCTGAAAAACACGTTTTGACCCTTTCTGCACACTGGGGTTAAGGGTTGAGTGTGTGGGCACTTCTGAGCCTTGCTGTTACAAGTAGATTCAGTTGTCTGAAAAAACGCGTTTATTTCGGGCTGAAAAACACGTTTTGAAAAGTGTGATGTTACTGCCCCATAACTTACATGGGGTTGACCAAACTTGCAGAAACATGTTTATTTCTGCTGAAAAACACGTTTTGACCCTTTCTGCACACTGGGGTTAAGGGCTGAGTGTGTTGGCACTTCTGAGCCTTGCTGTTACAAGTAGATTCAGCTGTCTGAAAAAACGAGTTTATTTCGGGCTGAAAAACACGTTTTGAAAAGTGTGATGTTACTGCCCCATAACTTACATGGGGTTGACCAAACTTGCAGAAACATGTTTATTTCTGCTGAAAAACACGTTTTGACCCTTTCTGCACACTGGGGTTAAGGGTTGAGTGTGTGGGCACTTCTGAGCCTTGCTGTTACAAGTAGATTCAGTTGTCTGAAAAAACGCGTTTATTTCGGGCTGAAAAACACGTTTTGAAAAGTGTGATGTTACTGCCCCATAACTTACATGGGGTTGACCAAACTTGCAGAAACATGTTTATTTCTGCTGAAAAACACGTTTTGACCCTTTCTGCACACTGGGGTTAAGGGCTGAGTGTGTTGGCACTTCTGAGCCTTGCTGTTACAAGTAGATTCAGCTGTCTGAAAAAACGTGTTTATTTCGGGTTGAAAAACACGTTTTGAAAAGTGTGATGTTACTGCCCCATAACTTACATGGGGTTGACCAAACTTGCAGAAACATGTTTATTTCTGCTGAAAAACACGTTTTGACAATTTCTGCACACTGGGGTTAAGGGCTGAGTGTGTGGGCTCTTTTGAGCCTTGCTGTTACAAGGAGATTCAGTTGCCTGAAAAAACGCGTTTATTTCGGGCTGAAAAACACGTTTTGAAAAGTGTGATGTTACTGCCCCATAACTTACATGGGGTTGACCAAACTTGCAGAAACATGTTTATTTCTGCTGAAAAACACGTTTTGACCCTTTCTGCACACTGGGGTTAAGGGTTGAGTGTGTGGGCACTTCTGAGCCTTGCTGTTACAAGTAGATTCAGTTGCCTGAAAAAACGCGTTTATTTCTGGCTGAAAAACACGTTTTGAAAAGTATGATGTTACTGCCCCATAACTTACATGGGGTTGACCAAACTTGCAGAAACATGTTTATTTCTGCTGAAAAACACGTTTTGACCCTTTCTGCACACTGGGGTTAAGGGCTGAGTGTGTTGGCACTTCTGAGCCTTGCTGTTACAAGTAGATTCAGCTGTCTGAAAAAACGTGTTTATTTCGGGCTGAAAAACACGTTTTGAAAAGTGTGATGTTACTGCCCCATAACTTACATGGGGTTGACCAAACTTGCAGAAACATGTTTATTTCTGCTGAAAAACACGTTTTGACCCTTTCTGCACACTGGGGTTAAGGGTTGAGTGTGTGGGCACTTCTGAGCCTTGCTGTTACAAGTAGATTCAGTTGTCTGAAAAAACGCGTTTATTTCGGGCTGAAAAACACGTTTTGAAAAGTGTGATGTTACTGCCCCATAACTTACATGGGGTTGACCAAACTTGCAGAAACATGTTTATTTCTGCTGAAAAACACGTTTTGACCCTTTCTGCACACTGGGGTTAAGGGCTGAGTGTGTTGGCACTTCTGAGCCTTGCTGTTACAAGTAGATTCAGCTGTCTGAAAAAACGTGTTTATTTCGGGTTGAAAAACACGTTTTGAAAAGTGTGATGTTACTGCCCCATAACTTACATGGGGTTGACCAAACTTGCAGAAACATGTTTATTTCTGCTGAAAAACACGTTTTGACAATTTCTGCACACT
Source organism: Lepisosteus platostomus (assembly GCF_059453375.1). Classification (NCBI taxonomy): domain Eukaryota; kingdom Metazoa; phylum Chordata; class Actinopteri; order Semionotiformes; family Lepisosteidae; genus Lepisosteus; species Lepisosteus platostomus. The sequence continues at coordinate 5,053,818 of NC_142632.1, forward strand.
GGGGTTAAGGGCTGAGTGTGTGGGCTCTTTTGAGCCTTGCTGTTACAAGGAGATTCAGTTGCCTGAAAAAACGCGTTTATTTCGGGCTGAAAAACACGTTTTGAAAAGTGTGATGTTACTGCCCCATAACTTACATGGGGTTGACCAAACTTGCAGAAACATGTTTATTTCTGCTGAAAAACACGTTTTGACCCTTTCTGCACACTGGGGTTAAGGGCTGAGTGTGTTGGCACTTCTGAGACTTGCTGTTACAAGTATATTCAGCTGTCTGAAAAAACGTGTTTATTTCGGGCTGAAAAACACGTTTTGAAAAGTGTGATGTTACTGCCCCATAACTTACATGGGGTTGACCAAACTTGCAGAAACATGTTTATTTCTGCTGAAAAACACGTTTTGACCCTTTCTGCACACTGGGGTTAAGGGTTGAGTGTGTGGGCACTTCTGAGCCTTGCTGTTACAAGTAGATTCAGTTGTCTGAAAAAACGCGTTTAATTCGGGCTGAAAAACACGTTTTGAAAAGTATGATGTTACTGCCCCATAACTTACATGGGGTTGACCAAACTTACAGAAACATGTTTATTTCTGCTGAAAAACACGTTTTGACCCTTTCTGCACACTGGGGTTAAGGGCTGAGTGTGTTGGCTCTTCTGAGCCTTGCTGTTACAAGTAGATTCAGCTGTCTGAAAAAACGTGTTTATTTCGGGCTGAAAAACACGTTTTGAAAAGTGTGATGTTACTGCCCCATAACTTACATGGGGTTGACCAAACTTGCAGAAACATGTTTATTTCAGCTGAAAAACACGTTTTGACACTTTCTGTACACTGGGGTTAAGGGCTGAGTGTGTGGGCTCTTCTGAGCCTTGCTGTTACAAGGAGATTCAGTTGTCTGAAAAAACGCGTTTATTTCGGGCTGAAAAACACGTTTTGAAAAGTGTGATGTTACTGCCCCATAACTTACATGGGGTTGACCAAACTTGCAGAAACATGTTTATTTCTGCTGAAAAACACGTTTTGACCCTTTCTGCACACTGGGGTTAAGGGTTGAGTGTGTGGGCACTTCTGAGCCTTGCTGTTACAAGTAGATTCAGTTGCCTGAAAAAACGCGTTTATTTCTGGCTGAAAAACACGTTTTGAAAAGTATGATGTTACTGCCCCATAACTTACATGGGGTTGACCAAACTTGCAGAAACATGTTTATTTCTGCTGAAAAACACGTTTTGACCCTTTCTGCACACTGGGGTTAAGGGCTGAGTGTGTTGGCACTTCTGAGCCTTGCTGTTACAAGTAGATTCAGCTGTCTGAAAAAACGTGTTTATTTCGGGCTGAAAAACACGTTTTGAAAAGTGTGATGTTACTGCCCCATAACTTACATGGGGTTGACCAAACTTGCAGAAACATGTTTATTTCTGCTGAAAAACACGTTTTGACCCTTTCTGCACACTGGGGTTAAGGGTTGAGAGTGTGGGCACTTCTGAGCCTTGCTGTTACAAGTAGATTCAGTTGTCTGAAAAAACGCGTTTATTTCGGGCTGAAAAACACGTTTTGAAAAGTGTGATGTTACTGCCCCATAACTTACATGGGGTTGACCAAACTTGCAGAAACATGCTTATTTCTGCTGAAAAACACGTTTTGACCCTTTCTGCACACTGGGGTTAAGGGCTGAGTGTGTTGGCACTTCTGAGCCTTGCTGTTACAAGTAGATTCAGCTGTCTGAAAAAACGTGTTTATTTCGGGTTGAAAAACACGTTTTGAAAAGTGTGATGTTACTGCCCCATAACTTACATGGGGTTGACCAAACTTGCAGAAACATGTTTATTTCTGCTGAAAAACACGTTTTGACAATTTCTGCACACTGGGGTTAAGGGCTGAGTGTGTGGGCTCTTTTGAGCCTTGCTGTTACAAGGAGATTCAGTTGCCTGAAAAAACGCGTTTATTTCGGGCTGAAAAACACGTTTTGAAAAGTGTGATGTTACTGCCCCATAACTTACATGGGGTTGACCAAACTTGCAGAAACATGTTTATTTCTGCTGAAAAACACGTTTTGACACTTTCTGTACACTGGGGTTAAGGGTTGAGTGTGTGGGCACTTCTGAGCCTTGCTGTTACAAGTAGATTCAGTTGCCTGAAAAAACGCGTTTATTTCTGGCTGAAAAACACGTTTTGAAAAGTGTGATGTTACTGCCCCATAACTTACATGGGGTTGACCAAACTTGCAGAAACATGTTTATTTCTGCTGAAAAACACGTTTTGACACTTTCTGTACACTGGGGTTAAGGGCTGAGTGTGTGGGCTCTTCTGAGCCTTGCTGTTACAAGGAGATTCAGTTGCCTGAAAAAACGCGTTTATTTCGGGCTGAAATACACGTTTTGAAAAGTGTGATGTCACTGCCTGATAACTTACATGGGGTTGACCAAACTTGCAGAAACATGTTTATTTCTGCTGAAAAACACGTTTTGACCCTTTCTGCACACTGGGGTTAAGGGTTGACTGTGTGGGCACTTCTGAGCATTGCTGTTACAAGTAGATTCAGTTGTCTGAAAAAACGCGTTTATTTCGGGCTGAAAAACACGTTTTGAAAACTGTGATGTTACTGCCCCATAACTTACATGGGGTTGACCAAACTTGCAGAAACATGTTTATTTCTGCTGAAAAACACGTTTTGACCCTTTCTGCACACTGGGGTTAAGGGCTGAGTGTGTTGGCACTTCTGAGCCTTGCTGTTACAAGTAGATTCAGCTGTCTGAAAAAACGTGTTTATTTCGGGCTGAAAAACACGTTTTGAAAAGTGTGATGTTACTGCCCCATAACTTACATGGGGTTGACCAAACTTGCAGAAACATGTTTATTTCTGCTGAAAAACACGTTTTGACAATTTCTGCACACTCTGGTTAAGGGCTGAGTGTGTGGGCTCTTTTGAGCCTTGCTGTTACAAGGAGATTCAGTTGCCTGAAAAAACGCGTTTATTTCGGGCTGAAAAACACGTTTTGAAAAGTGTGATGTTACTGCCCCATAACTTACATGGGGTTGACCAAACTTGCAGAAACATGTTTATTTCTGCTGAAAAACACGTTTTGACACTTTCTGTACACTGGGGTTAAGGGTTGAGTGTGTGGGCACTTCTGAGCCTTGCTGTTACAAGTAGATTCAGTTGCCTGAAAAAACGCGTTTATTTCTGGCTGAAAAACACGTTTTGAAAAGTGTGATGTTACTGCCCCATAACTTACATGGGGTTGACCAAACTTGCAGAAACATGTTTATTTCTGCTGAAAAACACGTTTTGACCCTTTCTGCACACTGGGGTTAAGGGCTGAGTGTGTTGGCTCTTCTGAGCCTTGCTGTTACAAGTAGTTTCAGCTGTCTGAAAAAACGTGTTTATTTCGGGCTGAAAAACACGTTTTGAAAAGTGTGATGTTACTGCCCCATAACTTACATGGGGTTGAACAAACTTGCAGAAACATGTTTATTTCTGCTGAAAAACACGTATTGACACTTTCTGTACACTGGGGTTAAGGGCTGAGTGTGTGGGCTCTTCTGAGCCTTGCTGTTACAAGGAGATTCAGTTGTCTGAAAAAACGCGTTTATTTCGGGCTGAAAAACACGTTTTGAAAAGTGTGATGTTACTGCCCCATAACTTACATGGGGTTGACCAAACTTGCAGAAACATGTTTATTTCTGCTGAAAAACACGTTTTGACCCTTTCTGCACACTGGGGTTAAGGGCTGAGTGTGTTGGCACTTCTGAGCCTTGCTGTTACAAGTATATTCAGCTGTCTGAAAAAACGTGTTTATTTCGGGCTGACAAACACGTTTTGAAAAGTGTGATGTTACTGCCCCATAACTTACATGGGGTTGACCAAACTTGCAGAAACATGTTTATTTCTGCTGAAAAACACGTTTTGACCCTTTCTGCACACTGGGGTTAAGGGCTGAGTGTGTTGGCACTTCTGAGCCTTGCTGTTACAAATAGATTCAGCTGTCTGAAAAAACGTGTTTATTTCGGGCTGAAAAACACGTTTTGAAAAGTGTGATGTTACTGCCCCATAACTTACATGGGGTTGACCAAACTTGCAGAAATATGTTTATTTCTGCTGAAAAACACGTTTTGACACTTTCTGTACACTGGGGTTAAGGGCTGAGTGTGTGGGCTCTTCTGAGCCTTGCTGTTACAAGGAGATTCAGTTGCCTGAAAAAACGCGTTTATTTCGGGCTGAAAAACACGTTTTGAAAAGTGTGATGTTACTGCCCCATAACTTACATGGGGTTGACCAAACTTGCAGAAACATGTTTATTTCTGCTGAAAAACACGTTTTGACACTTTCTGTACACTGGGGTTAAGGGCTGAGTGTGTGGGCTCTTCTGAGCCTTGCTGTTACAAGGAGATTCAGTTGTCTGAAAAAACGCGTTTATTTCGGGCTGAAAAACACGTTTTGAAAAGTGTGATGTTACTGCCCCATAACTTACATGGGGTTGACCAAACTTGCAGAAACATGTTTATTTCTGCTGAAAAACACGTTTTGACACTTTCTGTACACTGCGGTTAAGGGTTGAGTGTGTGGGCACTTCTGAGCCTTGCTGTTACAAGTAGATTCAGTTGCCTGAAAAAACGCGTTTATTTCTGGCTGAAAAACACGTTTTGAAAAGTGTGATGTTACTGCCCCATAACTTACATGGGGTTGACCAAACTTGCAGAAACATGTTTATTTCTGCTGAAAAACACGTTTTGACACTTTCTGTACACTGGGGTTAAGGGCTGAGTGTGTGGGCTCTTCTGAGCCTTGCTGTTACAAGGAGATTCAGTTGTCTGAAAAAACGCGTTTATTTCGGGCTGAAAAACACGTTTTGAAAAGTGTGATGTTACTGCCCCATAACTTACATGGGGTTGACCAAACTTGCAGAAACATGTTTATTTCTGCTGAAAAACACGTTTTGACCCTTTCTGCACACTGGGGTTAAGGGTTGAGTGTGTGGGCACTTCTGAGCCTTGCTGTTACAAGTAGATTCAGTTGCCTGAAAAAACGCGTTTATTTCTGGCTGAAAAACACGTTTTGAAAAGTATGATGTTACTGCCCCATAACTTACATGGGGTTGACCAAACTTGCAGAAACATGTTTATTTCTGCTGAAAAACACGTTTTGACCCTTTCTGCACACTGGGGTTAAGGGCTGAGTGTGTTGGCACTTCTGAGCCTTGCTGTTACAAGTAGATTCAGCTGTCTGAAAAAACGTGTTTATTTCGGGCTGAAAAACACGTTTTGAAAAGTGTGATGTTACTGCCCCATAACTTACATGGGGTTGACCAAACTTGCAGAAACATGTTTATTTCTGCTGAAAAACACGTTTTGACCCTTTCTGCACACTGGGGTTAAGGGTTGAGTGTGTGGGCACTTCTGAGCCTTGCTGTTACAAGTAGATTCAGTTGTCTGAAAAAACGCGTTTATTTCGGGCTGAAAAACACGTTTTGAAAAGTGTGATGTTACTGCCCCATAACTTACATGGGGTTGACCAAACTTGCAGAAACATGTTTATTTCTGCTGAAAAACACGTTTTGACCCTTTCTGCACACTGGGGTTAAGGGCTGAGTGTGTTGGCACTTCTGAGCCTTGCTGTTACAAGTAGATTCAGCTGTCTGAAAAAACGAGTTTATTTCGGGCTGAAAAACACGTTTTGAAAAGTGTGATGTTACTGCCCCATAACTTACATGGGGTTGACCAAACTTGCAGAAACATGTTTATTTCTGCTGAAAAACACGTTTTGACCCTTTCTGCACACTGGGGTTAAGGGTTGAGTGTGTGGGCACTTCTGAGCCTTGCTGTTACAAGTAGATTCAGTTGTCTGAAAAAACGCGTTTATTTCGGGCTGAAAAACACGTTTTGAAAAGTGTGATGTTACTGCCCCATAACTTACATGGGGTTGACCAAACTTGCAGAAACATGTTTATTTCTGCTGAAAAACACGTTTTGACCCTTTCTGCACACTGGGGTTAAGGGCTGAGTGTGTTGGCACTTCTGAGCCTTGCTGTTACAAGTAGATTCAGCTGTCTGAAAAAACGTGTTTATTTCGGGTTGAAAAACACGTTTTGAAAAGTGTGATGTTACTGCCCCATAACTTACATGGGGTTGACCAAACTTGCAGAAACATGTTTATTTCTGCTGAAAAACACGTTTTGACAATTTCTGCACACTGGGGTTAAGGGCTGAGTGTGTGGGCTCTTTTGAGCCTTGCTGTTACAAGGAGATTCAGTTGCCTGAAAAAACGCGTTTATTTCGGGCTGAAAAACACGTTTTGAAAAGTGTGATGTTACTGCCCCATAACTTACATGGGGTTGACCAAACTTGCAGAAACATGTTTATTTCTGCTGAAAAACACGTTTTGACCCTTTCTGCACACTGGGGTTAAGGGTTGAGTGTGTGGGCACTTCTGAGCCTTGCTGTTACAAGTAGATTCAGTTGCCTGAAAAAACGCGTTTATTTCTGGCTGAAAAACACGTTTTGAAAAGTATGATGTTACTGCCCCATAACTTACATGGGGTTGACCAAACTTGCAGAAACATGTTTATTTCTGCTGAAAAACACGTTTTGACCCTTTCTGCACACTGGGGTTAAGGGCTGAGTGTGTTGGCACTTCTGAGCCTTGCTGTTACAAGTAGATTCAGCTGTCTGAAAAAACGTGTTTATTTCGGGCTGAAAAACACGTTTTGAAAAGTGTGATGTTACTGCCCCATAACTTACATGGGGTTGACCAAACTTGCAGAAACATGTTTATTTCTGCTGAAAAACACGTTTTGACCCTTTCTGCACACTGGGGTTAAGGGTTGAGTGTGTGGGCACTTCTGAGCCTTGCTGTTACAAGTAGATTCAGTTGTCTGAAAAAACGCGTTTATTTCGGGCTGAAAAACACGTTTTGAAAAGTGTGATGTTACTGCCCCATAACTTACATGGGGTTGACCAAACTTGCAGAAACATGTTTATTTCTGCTGAAAAACACGTTTTGACCCTTTCTGCACACTGGGGTTAAGGGCTGAGTGTGTTGGCACTTCTGAGCCTTGCTGTTACAAGTAGATTCAGCTGTCTGAAAAAACGTGTTTATTTCGGGTTGAAAAACACGTTTTGAAAAGTGTGATGTTACTGCCCCATAACTTACATGGGGTTGACCAAACTTGCAGAAACATGTTTATTTCTGCTGAAAAACACGTTTTGACAATTTCTGCACACTGGGGTTAAGGGCTGAGTGTGTGGGCTCTTTTGAGCCTTGCTGTTACAAGGAGATTCAGTTGCCTGAAAAAACGCGTTTATTTCGGGCTGAAAAACACGTTTTGAAAAGTGTGATGTTACTGCCCCATAACTTACATGGGGTTGACCAAACTTGCAGAAACATGTTTATTTCTGCTGAAAAACACGTTTTGACCCTTTCTGCACACTGGGGTTAAGGGCTGAGTGTGTTGGCACTTCTGAGACTTGCTGTTACAAGTATATTCAGCTGTCTGAAAAAACGTGTTTATTTCGGGCTGAAAAACACGTTTTGAAAAGTGTGATGTTACTGCCCCATAACTTACATGGGGTTGACCAAACTTGCAGAAACATGTTTATTTCTGCTGAAAAACACGTTTTGACCCTTTCTGCACACTGGGGTTAAGGGTTGAGTGTGTGGGCACTTCTGAGCCTTGCTGTTACAAGTAGATTCAGTTGTCTGAAAAAACGCGTTTAATTCGGGCTGAAAAACACGTTTTGAAAAGTATGATGTTACTGCCCCATAACTTACATGGGGTTGACCAAACTTACAGAAACATGTTTATTTCTGCTGAAAAACACGTTTTGACCCTTTCTGCACACTGGGGTTAAGGGCTGAGTGTGTTGGCTCTTCTGAGCCTTGCTGTTACAAGTAGATTCAGCTGTCTGAAAAAACGTGTTTATTTCGGGCTGAAAAACACGTTTTGAAAAGTGTGATGTTACTGCCCCATAACTTACATGGGGTTGACCAAACTTGCAGAAACATGTTTATTTCAGCTGAAAAACACGTTTTGACACTTTCTGTACACTGGGGTTAAGGGCTGAGTGTGTGGGCTCTTCTGAGCCTTGCTGTTACAAGGAGATTCAGTTGTCTGAAAAAACGCGTTTATTTCGGGCTGAAAAACACGTTTTGAAAAGTGTGATGTTACTGCCCCATAACTTACATGGGGTTGACCAAACTTGCAGAAACATGTTTATTTCTGCTGAAAAACACGTTTTGACCCTTTCTGCACACTGGGGTTAAGGGTTGAGTGTGTGGGCACTTCTGAGCCTTGCTGTTACAAGTAGATTCAGTTGCCTGAAAAAACGCGTTTATTTCTGGCTGAAAAACACGTTTTGAAAAGTATGATGTTACTGCCCCATAACTTACATGGGGTTGACCAAACTTGCAGAAACATGTTTATTTCTGCTGAAAAACACGTTTTGACCCTTTCTGCACACTGGGGTTAAGGGCTGAGTGTGTTGGCACTTCTGAGCCTTGCTGTTACAAGTAGATTCAGCTGTCTGAAAAAACGTGTTTATTTCGGGCTGAAAAACACGTTTTGAAAAGTGTGATGTTACTGCCCCATAACTTACATGGGGTTGACCAAACTTGCAGAAACATGTTTATTTCTGCTGAAAAACACGTTTTGACCCTTTCTGCACACTGGGGTTAAGGGTTGAGAGTGTGGGCACTTCTGAGCCTTGCTGTTACAAGTAGATTCAGTTGTCTGAAAAAACGCGTTTATTTCGGGCTGAAAAACACGTTTTGAAAAGTGTGATGTTACTGCCCCATAACTTACATGGGGTTGACCAAACTTGCAGAAACATGCTTATTTCTGCTGAAAAACACGTTTTGACCCTTTCTGCACACTGGGGTTAAGGGCTGAGTGTGTTGGCACTTCTGAGCCTTGCTGTTACAAGTAGATTCAGCTGTCTGAAAAAACGTGTTTATTTCGGGTTGAAAAACACGTTTTGAAAAGTGTGATGTTACTGCCCCATAACTTACATGGGGTTGACCAAACTTGCAGAAACATGTTTATTTCTGCTGAAAAACACGTTTTGACAATTTCTGCACACTGGGGTTAAGGGCTGAGTGTGTGGGCTCTTTTGAGCCTTGCTGTTACAAGGAGATTCAGTTGCCTGAAAAAACGCGTTTATTTCGGGCTGAAAAACACGTTTTGAAAAGTGTGATGTTACTGCCCCATAACTTACATGGGGTTGACCAAACTTGCAGAAACATGTTTATTTCTGCTGAAAAACACGTTTTGACACTTTCTGTACACTGGGGTTAAGGGTTGAGTGTGTGGGCACTTCTGAGCCTTGCTGTTACAAGTAGATTCAGTTGCCTGAAAAAACGCGTTTATTTCTGGCTGAAAAACACGTTTTGAAAAGTGTGATGTTACTGCCCCATAACTTACATGGGGTTGACCAAACTTGCAGAAACATGTTTATTTCTGCTGAAAAACACGTTTTGACACTTTCTGTACACTGGGGTTAAGGGCTGAGTGTGTGGGCTCTTCTGAGCCTTGCTGTTACAAGGAGATTCAGTTGCCTGAAAAAACGCGTTTATTTCGGGCTGAAATACACGTTTTGAAAAGTGTGATGTCACTGCCTGATAACTTACATGGGGTTGACCAAACTTGCAGAAACATGTTTATTTCTGCTGAAAAACACGTTTTGACCCTTTCTGCACACTGGGGTTAAGGGTTGACTGTGTGGGCACTTCTGAGCATTGCTGTTACAAGTAGATTCAGTTGTCTGAAAAAACGCGTTTATTTCGGGCTGAAAAACACGTTTTGAAAACTGTGATGTTACTGCCCCATAACTTACATGGGGTTGACCAAACTTGCAGAAACATGTTTATTTCTGCTGAAAAACACGTTTTGACCCTTTCTGCACACTGGGGTTAAGGGCTGAGTGTGTTGGCACTTCTGAGCCTTGCTGTTACAAGTAGATTCAGCTGTCTGAAAAAACGTGTTTATTTCGGGCTGAAAAACACGTTTTGAAAAGTGTGATGTTACTGCCCCATAACTTACATGGGGTTGACCAAACTTGCAGAAACATGTTTATTTCTGCTGAAAAACACGTTTTGACAATTTCTGCACACTCTGGTTAAGGGCTGAGTGTGTGGGCTCTTTTGAGCCTTGCTGTTACAAGGAGATTCAGTTGCCTGAAAAAACGCGTTTATTTCGGGCTGAAAAACACGTTTTGAAAAGTGTGATGTTACTGCCCCATAACTTACATGGGGTTGACCAAACTTGCAGAAACATGTTTATTTCTGCTGAAAAACACGTTTTGACACTTTCTGTACACTGGGGTTAAGGGTTGAGTGTGTGGGCACTTCTGAGCCTTGCTGTTACAAGTAGATTCAGTTGCCTGAAAAAACGCGTTTATTTCTGGCTGAAAAACACGTTTTGAAAAGTGTGATGTTACTGCCCCATAACTTACATGGGGTTGACCAAACTTGCAGAAACATGTTTATTTCTGCTGAAAAACACGTTTTGACCCTTTCTGCACACTGGGGTTAAGGGCTGAGTGTGTTGGCTCTTCTGAGCCTTGCTGTTACAAGTAGTTTCAGCTGTCTGAAAAAACGTGTTTATTTCGGGCTGAAAAACAGGTTTTGAAAAGTGTGATGTTACTGCCCCATAACTTACATGGGGTTGAACAAACTTGCAGAAACATGTTTATTTCTGCTGAAAAACACGTATTGACACTTTCTGTACACTGGGGTTAAGGGCTGAGTGTGTGGGCTCTTCTGAGCCTTGCTGTTACAAGGAGATTCAGTTGTCTGAAAAAACGCGTTTATTTCGGGCTGAAAAACACGTTTTGAAAAGTGTGATGTTACTGCCCCATAACTTACATGGGGTTGACCAAACTTGCAGAAACATGTTTATTTCTGCTGAAAAACACGTTTTGACCCTTTCTGCACACTGGGGTTAAGGGCTGAGTGTGTTGGCACTTCTGAGCCTTGCTGTTACAAGTATATTCAGCTGTCTGAAAAAACGTGTTTATTTCGGGCTGACAAACACGTTTTGAAAAGTGTGATGTTACTGCCCCATAACTTACATGGGGTTGACCAAACTTGCAGAAACATGTTTATTTCTGCTGAAAAACACGTTTTGACCCTTTCTGCACACTGGGGTTAAGGGCTGAGTGTGTTGGCACTTCTGAGCCTTGCTGTTACAAATAGATTCAGCTGTCTGAAAAAACGTGTTTATTTCGGGCTGAAAAACACGTTTTGAAAAGTGTGATGTTACTGCCCCATAACTTACATGGGGTTGACCAAACTTGCAGAAATATGTTTATTTCTGCTGAAAAACACGTTTTGACACTTTCTGTACACTGGGGTTAAGGGCTGAGTGTGTGGGCTCTTCTGAGCCTTGCTGTTACAAGGAGATTCAGTTGCCTGAAAAAACGCGTTTATTTCGGGCTGAAAAACACGTTTTGAAAAGTGTGATGTTACTGCCCCATAACTTACATGGGGTTGACCAAACTTGCAGAAACATGTTTATTTCTGCTGAAAAACACGTTTTGACACTTTCTGTACACTGGGGTTAAGGGCTGAGTGTGTGGGCTCTTCTGAGCCTTGCTGTTACAAGGAGATTCAGTTGTCTGAAAAAACGCGTTTATTTCGGGCTGAAAAACACGTTTTGAAAAGTGTGATGTTACTGCCCCATAACTTACATGGGGTTGACCAAACTTGCAGAAACATGTTTATTTCTGCTGAAAAACACGTTTTGACACTTTCTGTACACTGCGGTTAAGGGTTGAGTGTGTGGGCACTTCTGAGCCTTGCTGTTACAAGTAGATTCAGTTGCCTGAAAAAACGCGTTTATTTCTGGCTGAAAAACACGTTTTGAAAAGTGTGATGTTACTGCCCCATAACTTACATGGGGTTGACCAAACTTGCAGAAACATGTTTATTTCTGCTGAAAAACACGTTTTGACACTTTCTGTACACTGGGGTTAAGGGCTGAGTGTGTGGGCTCTTCTGAGCCTTGCTGTTACAAGGAGATTCAGTTGCCTGAAAAAACGCGTTTATTTCGGGCTGAAATACACGTTTTGAAAAGTGTGATGTCACTGCCTGATAACTTACATGGGGTTGACCAAACTTGCAGAAACATGTTTATTTCTGCTGAAAAACACGTTTTGACCCTTTCTGCACACTGGGGTTAAGGGTTGACTGTGTGGGCACTTCTGAGCATTGCTGTTACAAGTAGATTCAGTTGTCTGAAAAAACGCGTTTATTTCGGGCTGAAAAACACGTTTTGAAAACTGTGATGTTACTGCCCCATAACTTACATGGGGTTGACCAAACTTGCAGAAACATGTTTATTTCTGCTGAAAAACACGTTTTGACCCTTTCTGCACACTGGGGTTAAGGGCTGAGTGTGTTGGCACTTCTGAGCCTTGCTGTTACAAGTAGATTCAGCTGTCTGAAAAAACGTGTTTATTTCGGGCTGAAAAACACGTTTTGAAAAGTGTGATGTTACTGCCCCATAACTTACATGGGGTTGACCAAACTTGCAGAAACATGTTTATTTCTGCTGAAAAACACGTTTTGACAATTTCTGCACACTCTGGTTAAGGGCTGAGTGTGTGGGCTCTTTTGAGCCTTGCTGTTACAAGGAGATTCAGTTGCCTGAAAAAACGCGTTTATTTCGGGCTGAAAAACACGTTTTGAAAAGTGTGATGTTACTGCCCCATAACTTACATGGGGTTGACCAAACTTGCAGAAACATGTTTATTTCTGCTGAAAAACACGTTTTGACACTTTCTGTACACTGGGGTTAAGGGTTGAGTGTGTGGGCACTTCTGAGCCTTGCTGTTACAAGTAGATTCAGTTGCCTGAAAAAACGCGTTTATTTCTGGCTGAAAAACATTTTTTGAAAAGTGTGATGTTACTGCCCCATAACTTACATGGGGTTGACCAAACTTGAAGAAACATGTTTATTTCTGCTGAAAAACACGTTTTGACCCTTTCTGCACACTGGGGTTAAGGGCTGAGTGTGTTGGCACTTCTGAGCCTTGCTGTTACAAGTATATTCAGCTGTCTGAAAAAACGTGTTTATTTCGGGCTGACAAACACGTTTTGAAAAGTGTGATGTTACTGCCCCATAACTTACATGGGGTTGACCAAACTTGCAGAAACATGTTTATTTCTGCTGAAAAACACGTTTTGACCCTTTCTGCACACTGGGGTTAAGGGCTGAGTGTGTTGGCACTTCTGAGCCTTGCTGTTACAAATAGATTCAGCTGTCTGAAAAAACGTGTTTATTTCGGGCTGAAAAACACGTTTTGAAAAGTGTGATGTTACTGCCCCATAACTTACATGGGGTTGACCAAACTTGCAGAAACATGTTTATTTCTGCTGAAAAACACGTTTTGACACTTTCTGTACACTGGGGTTAAGGGCTGAGTGTGTGGGCTCTTCTGAGCCTTGCTGTTACAAGGAGATTCAGTTGCCTGAAAAAACGCGTTTATTTCGGGCTGAAAAACACGTTTTGAAAAGTGTGATGTTACTGCCCCATAACTTACATGGGGTTGACCAAACTTGCAGAAACATGTTTATTTCTGCTGAAAAACACGTTTTGACACTTTCTGTACACTGGGGTTAAGGGCTGAGTGTGTGGGCTCTTCTGAGCCTTGCTGTTACAAGGAGATTCAGTTGTCTGAAAAAACGCGTTTATTTCGGGCTGAAAAACACGTTTTGAAAAGTGTGATGTTACTGCCCCATAACTTACATGGGGTTGACCAAACTTGCAGAAACATGTTTATTTCTGCTGAAAAACACGTTTTGACCCTTTCTGCACACTGGGGTTAAGGGCTGAGTGTGTTGGCACTTCTGAGCCTTGCTGTTACAAGTAGATTCAGCTGTCTGAAAAAACGTGTTTATTTCGGGCTGAAAAACACGTTTTGAAAAGTGTGATGTTACTGCCCCATAACTTACATGGGGTTGACCAAACTTGCAGAAACATGTTTATTTCTGCTGAAAAACACGTTTTGACACTTTCTGTACACTGGGGTTAAGGGCTGAGTGTGTGGGCTCTTCTGAGCCTTGCTGTTACAAGGAGATTCAGTTGCCTGAAAAAACGCGTTTATTTCGGGCTGAAAAACACGTTTTGAAAAGTGTGATGTTACTGCCCCATAACTTACATGGGGTTGACCAAACTTGCAGAAACATGTTTATTTCTGCTGAAAAACACGTTTTGACACTTTCTGTACACTGGGGTTAAGGGCTGAGTGTGTGGGCTCTTCTGAGCCTTGCTGTTACAAGGAGATTCAGTTGTCTGAAAAAACGCGTTTATTTCGGGCTGAAAAACACGTTTTGAAAAGTGTGATGTTACTGCCCCATAACTTACATGGGGTTGACCAAACTTGCAGAAACATGTTTATTTCTGCTGAAAAACACGTTTTGACACTTTCTGAACACTGGGGTTAAGGGCTGAGTGCGTGGGCTCTTCTGAGCCTTGCTGTTACAAGGAGATTCAGTTGTCTGAAAAAACGCGTTTATTTCGGGCTGAAAAACACGTTTTGAAAAGTGTGATGTTACTGCCCCATAACTTACATGGGGTTGACCAAACTTGCAGAAACATGTTTATTTCTGCTGAAAAACACGTTTTGACCCTTTCTGCACACTGGGGTTAAGGGCTGAGTGTGTTGGCTCTTCTGAGCCTTGCTGTTACAAGTAGATTCAGCTGTCTGAAAAAACGTGTTTATTTCGGGCTGAAAAACACGTTTTGAAAAGTGTGATGTTACTGCCTCATAACTTACATGGGGTTGACCAAACTTGCAGAAACATGTTTATTTCTGCTGAAAAACACGTTTTGACCCTTTCTGCACACTGGGGTTAAGGGCTGAGTGTGTTGGCACTTCTGAGCCTTGCTGTTACAAGTATATTCAGCTGTCTGAAAAAACGTGTTTATTTCGGGCTGAAAAACACGTTTTGAAAAGTGTGACGTTACTGCCCCATAACTTACATGGGGTTGACCAAACTTGCAGAAACATGTTTATTTCTGCTGAAAAACACGTTTTGACCCTTTCTGTACACTGGGGTTAAGGGCTGAGTGTGTGGGCTCTTCTGAGCCTTGCTGTTACAAGGAGATTCATTTGCCTGAAAAAAAACGCGTTTATTTCGGGCTGAAAAACACGTTTTGAAAACTGTGATGTTACTGCCCCATAACTTACATGGGGTTGACCAAACTTACAGAAACATGTTTATTTCTGCTGAAAAACACGTTTTGACCCTTTCTGCACACTGGGGTTAAGGGCTGAGTGTGTTGGCTCTTCTGAGCCTTGCCGTTACAAGTAGATTCAGCTGTCTGAAAAAACGTGTTTATTTCGGGCTGAAAAACACGTTTTGAAAAGTGTGATGTTACTGCCCCATAACTTACATGGGGTTGACCAAACTTGCAGAAACATGTTTATTTCAGCTGAAAAACACGTTTTGACACTTTCTGTACACTGGGGTTAAGGGCTGAGTGTGTGGGCTCTTCTGAGCCTTGCTGTTACAAAGAGATTCAGTTGTCTGAAAAAACGCGTTTATTTCGGGCTGAAAAACACGTTTTGAAAAGTGTGATGTTACTGCCCCATAACTTACATGGGGTTGACCAAACTTGCAGAAACATGTTTATTTCTGCTGAAAAACACGTTTTGACCCTTTCTGCACACTGGGGTTAAGGGTTGAGTGTGTGGGCATTTCTGAGCCTTGCTGTTACAAGTAGATTCAGTTGTCTGAAAAAACGCGTTTATTTCGGGCTGAAAAACACGTTTTGAAAAGTGTGATGTTACTGCCCCATAACTTACATGGGGTTGACCAAACTTGCAGAAACATGTTTATTTCTGCTGAAAAACACGTTTTGACCCTTTCTGCACACTGGGGTTAAGGGCTGAGTGTGTTGGCACTTCTGAGCCTTGCTGTTACAAGTAGATTCAGCTGTCTGAAAAAACGTGTTTATTTCGGGCTGAAAAACACGTTTTGAAAAGTGTGATGTTACTGCCCCATAACTTACATGGGGTTGACCAAACTTGCAGAAACATGTTTATTTCTGCTGAAAAACACGTTTTGACAATTTCTGCACACTGGGGTTAAGGGCTGAGTGTGTGGGCTCTTTTGAGCCTTGCTGTTACAAGGAGATTCAGTTGCCTGAAAAAACGCGTTTATTTCGGGCTGAAAAACACGTTTTGAAAAGTGTGATGTTACTGCCCCATAACTTACATGGGGTTGACCAAACTTGCAGAAACATGTTTATTTCTGCTGAAAAACACGTTTTGACCCTTTCTGCACACTGGGGTTAAGGGTTGAGTGTGTGGGCACTTCTGAGCCTTGCTGTTACAAGTAGATTCAGTTGTCTGAAAAAACGCGTTTATTTCGGGCTGAAAAACACGTTTTGTAAAGTATGAGGTTACTGCCCCATGACTTACATGGGGTTGACCAAACTTACAGAAACATGTTTATTTCTGCTGAAAAACATGTTTTGACCCTTTCTGCACACTGGGGTTAAGGGCTGAGTGTGTTGGCTCTTCTGAGCCTTGCTGTTACAAATAGATTCAGCTGTCTGAAAAAACGTGTTTATTTCGGGCTGAAAAACACGTTTTGAAAAGTTTGATGTTACTGCCCCATAACTTACATGGGGTTGACCAAACTTGCAGAAACATGTTTATTTCAGCTGAAAAACACGTTTTGACACTTTCTGTACACTGGGGTTAAGGGCTGAGTGTGTGGGCTCTTCTGAGCCTTGCTGTTACAAGGAGATTCAGTTGTCTGAAAAAACGCGTTTATTTCGGGCTGAAAAACACGTTTTGAAAAGTGTGATGTTACTGCCCCATAACTTACATGGGGTTGACCAAACTTGCAGAAACATGTTTATTTCTGCTGAAAAACACGTTTTGACCCTTTCTGCACACTGGGGTTAAGGGTTGAGTGTGTGGGCACTTCTGAGCCTTGCTGTTACAAGTAGATTCAGTTGCCTGAAAAAACGCATTTATTTCTGGCTGAAAAACACGTTTTGAAAAGTATGATGTTACTGCCCCATAACTTACATGGGGTTGACCAAACTTGCAGAAACATGTTTATTTCTGCTGAAAAACACGTTTTGACCCTTTCTGCACACTGGGGTTAAGGGCTGAGTGTGTTGGCACTTCTGAGCCTTGCTGTTACAAGTAGATTCAGCTGTCTGAAAAAACGAGTTTATTTCGGGCTGAAAAACACGTTTTGAAAAGTGTGATGTTACTGCCCCATAACTTACATGGGGTTGACCAAACTTGCAGAAACATGTTTATTTCTGCTGAAAAACACGTTTTGACCCTTTCTGCACACTGGGGTTAAGGGTTGAGTGTGTGGGCACTTCTGAGCCTTGCTGTTACAAGTAGATTCAGTTGTCTGAAAAAACGCGTTTATTTCGGGCTGAAAAACACGTTTTGAAAAGTGTGATGTTACTGCCCCATAACTTACATGGGGTTGACCAAACTTGCAGAAACATGTTTATTTCTGCTGAAAAACACGTTTTGACCCTTTCTGCACACTGGGGTTAAGGGCTGAGTGTGTTGGCACTTCTGAGCCTTGCTGTTACAAGTAGATTCAGCTGTCTGAAAAAACGTGTTTATTTCGGGTTGAAAAACACGTTTTGAAAAGTGTGATGTTACTGCCCCATAACTTACATGGGGTTGACCAAACTTGCAGAAACATGTTTATTTCTGCTGAAAAACACGTTTTGACAATTTCTGCACACTGGGGTTAAGGGCTGAGTGTGTGGGCTCTTTTGAGCCTTGCTGTTACAAGGAGATTCAGTTGCCTGAAAAAACGCGTTTATTTCGGGCTGAAAAACACGTTTTGAAAAGTGTGATGTTACTGCCCCATAACTTACATGGGGTTGACCAAACTTGCAGAAACATGTTTATTTCTGCTGAAAAACACGTTTTGACCCTTTCTGCACACTGGGGTTAAGGGTTGAGTGTGTGGGCACTTCTGAGCCTTGCTGTTACAAGTAGATTCAGTTGCCTGAAAAAACGCGTTTATTTCTGGCTGAAAAACACGTTTTGAAAAGTATGATGTTACTGCCCCATAACTTACATGGGGTTGACCAAACTTGCAGAAACATGTTTATTTCTGCTGAAAAACACGTTTTGACCCTTTCTGCACACTGGGGTTAAGGGCTGAGTGTGTTGGCACTTCTGAGCCTTGCTGTTACAAGTAGATTCAGCT
The DNA here is from genome assembly GCF_059453375.1 of Lepisosteus platostomus. Lineage (NCBI taxonomy): Eukaryota > Metazoa > Chordata > Actinopteri > Semionotiformes > Lepisosteidae > Lepisosteus > Lepisosteus platostomus. The sequence continues at coordinate 5,072,008 of NC_142632.1, forward strand.
GTCTGAAAAAACGTGTTTATTTCGGGCTGAAAAACACGTTTTGAAAAGTGTGATGTTACTGCCCCATAACTTACATGGGGTTGACCAAACTTGCAGAAACATGTTTATTTCTGCTGAAAAACACGTTTTGACCCTTTCTGCACACTGGGGTTAAGGGTTGAGTGTGTGGGCACTTCTGAGCCTTGCTGTTACAAGTAGATTCAGTTGTCTGAAAAAACGCGTTTATTTCGGGCTGAAAAACACGTTTTGAAAAGTGTGATGTTACTGCCCCATAACTTACATGGGGTTGACCAAACTTGCAGAAACATGTTTATTTCTGCTGAAAAACACGTTTTGACCCTTTCTGCACACTGGGGTTAAGGGCTGAGTGTGTTGGCACTTCTGAGCCTTGCTGTTACAAGTAGATTCAGCTGTCTGAAAAAACGTGTTTATTTCGGGTTGAAAAACACGTTTTGAAAAGTGTGATGTTACTGCCCCATAACTTACATGGGGTTGACCAAACTTGCAGAAACATGTTTATTTCTGCTGAAAAACACGTTTTGACAATTTCTGCACACTGGGGTTAAGGGCTGAGTGTGTGGGCTCTTTTGAGCCTTGCTGTTACAAGGAGATTCAGTTGCCTGAAAAAACGCGTTTATTTCGGGCTGAAAAACACGTTTTGAAAAGTGTGATGTTACTGCCCCATAACTTACATGGGGTTGACCAAACTTGCAGAAACATGTTTATTTCTGCTGAAAAACACGTTTTGACCCTTTCTGCACACTGGGGTTAAGGGCTGAGTGTGTTGGCACTTCTGAGACTTGCTGTTACAAGTATATTCAGCTGTCTGAAAAAACGTGTTTATTTCGGGCTGAAAAACACGTTTTGAAAAGTGTGATGTTACTGCCCCATAACTTACATGGGGTTGACCAAACTTGCAGAAACATGTTTATTTCTGCTGAAAAACACGTTTTGACCCTTTCTGCACACTGGGGTTAAGGGTTGAGTGTGTGGGCACTTCTGAGCCTTGCTGTTACAAGTAGATTCAGTTGTCTGAAAAAACGCGTTTAATTCGGGCTGAAAAACACGTTTTGAAAAGTATGATGTTACTGCCCCATAACTTACATGGGGTTGACCAAACTTACAGAAACATGTTTATTTCTGCTGAAAAACACGTTTTGACCCTTTCTGCACACTGGGGTTAAGGGCTGAGTGTGTTGGCTCTTCTGAGCCTTGCTGTTACAAGTAGATTCAGCTGTCTGAAAAAACGTGTTTATTTCGGGCTGAAAAACACGTTTTGAAAAGTGTGATGTTACTGCCCCATAACTTACATGGGGTTGACCAAACTTGCAGAAACATGTTTATTTCAGCTGAAAAACACGTTTTGACACTTTCTGTACACTGGGGTTAAGGGCTGAGTGTGTGGGCTCTTCTGAGCCTTGCTGTTACAAGGAGATTCAGTTGTCTGAAAAAACGCGTTTATTTCGGGCTGAAAAACACGTTTTGAAAAGTGTGATGTTACTGCCCCATAACTTACATGGGGTTGACCAAACTTGCAGAAACATGTTTATTTCTGCTGAAAAACACGTTTTGACCCTTTCTGCACACTGGGGTTAAGGGTTGAGTGTGTGGGCACTTCTGAGCCTTGCTGTTACAAGTAGATTCAGTTGCCTGAAAAAACGCGTTTATTTCTGGCTGAAAAACACGTTTTGAAAAGTATGATGTTACTGCCCCATAACTTACATGGGGTTGACCAAACTTGCAGAAACATGTTTATTTCTGCTGAAAAACACGTTTTGACCCTTTCTGCACACTGGGGTTAAGGGCTGAGTGTGTTGGCACTTCTGAGCCTTGCTGTTACAAGTAGATTCAGCTGTCTGAAAAAACGTGTTTATTTCGGGCTGAAAAACACGTTTTGAAAAGTATGATGTTACTGCCCCATAACTTACATGGGGTTGACCAAACTTGCAGAAACATGTTTATTTCTGCTGAAAAACACGTTTTGACCCTTTCTGCACACTGGGGTTAAGGGTTGAGTGTGTGGGCACTTCTGAGCCTTGCTGTTACAAGTAGATTCAGTTGTCTGAAAAAACGCGTTTATTTCGGGCTGAAAAACACGTTTTGAAAAGTGTGATGTTACTGCCCCATAACTTACATGGGGTTGACCAAACTTGCAGAAACATGTTTATTTCTGCTGAAAAACACGTTTTGACCCTTTCTGCACACTGGGGTTAAGGGCTGAGTGTGTTGGCACTTCTGAGCCTTGCTGTTACAAGTAGATTCAGCTGTCTGAAAAAACGTGTTTATTTCGGGTTGAAAAACACGTTTTGAAAAGTGTGATGTTACTGCCCCATAACTTACATGGGGTTGACCAAACTTGCAGAAACATGTTTATTTCTGCTGAAAAACACGTTTTGACAATTTCTGCACACTGGGGTTAAGGGCTGAGTGTGTGGGCTCTTTTGAGCCTTGCTGTTACAAGGAGATTCAGTTGCCTGAAAAAACGCGTTTATTTCGGGCTGAAAAACACGTTTTGAAAAGTGTGATGTTACTGCCCCATAACTTACATGGGGTTGACCAAACTTGCAGAAACATGTTTATTTCTGCTGAAAAACACGTTTTGACACTTTCTGTACACTGGGGTTAAGGGTTGAGTGTGTGGGCACTTCTGAGCCTTGCTGTTACAAGTAGATTCAGTTGCCTGAAAAAACGCGTTTATTTCTGGCTGAAAAACACGTTTTGAAAAGTGTGATGTTACTGCCCCATAACTTACATGGGGTTGACCAAACTTGCAGAAACATGTTTATTTCTGCTGAAAAACACGTTTTGACACTTTCTGTACACTGGGGTTAAGGGCTGAGTGTGTGGGCTCTTCTGAGCCTTGCTGTTACAAGGAGATTCAGTTGCCTGAAAAAACGCGTTTATTTCGGGCTGAAATACACGTTTTGAAAAGTGTGATGTCACTGCCTGATAACTTACATGGGGTTGACCAAACTTGCAGAAACATGTTTATTTCTGCTGAAAAACACGTTTTGACCCTTTCTGCACACTGGGGTTAAGGGTTGACTGTGTGGGCACTTCTGAGCATTGCTGTTACAAGTAGATTCAGTTGTCTGAAAAAACGCGTTTATTTCGGGCTGAAAAACACGTTTTGAAAACTGTGATGTTACTGCCCCATAACTTACATGGGGTTGACCAAACTTGCAGAAACATGTTTATTTCTGCTGAAAAACACGTTTTGACCCTTTTTGCACACTGGGGTTAAGGGCTGAGTGTGTTGGCACTTCTGAGCCTTGCTGTTACAAGTAGATTCAGCTGTCTGAAAAAACGTGTTTATTTCGGGCTGAAAAACACGTTTTGAAAAGTGTGATGTTACTGCCCCATAACTTACATGGGGTTGACCAAACTTGCAGAAACATGTTTATTTCTGCTGAAAAACACGTTTTGACAATTTCTGCACACTCTGGTTAAGGGCTGAGTGTGTGGGCTCTTTTGAGCCTTGCTGTTACAAGGAGATTCAGTTGCCTGAAAAAACGCGTTTATTTCGGGCTGAAAAACACGTTTTGAAAAGTGTGATGTTACTGCCCCATAACTTACATGGGGTTGACCAAACTTGCAGAAACATGTTTATTTCTGCTGAAAAACACGTTTTGACACTTTCTGTACACTGGGGTTAAGGGTTGAGTGTGTGGGCACTTCTGAGCCTTGCTGTTACAAGTAGATTCAGTTGCCTGAAAAAACGCGTTTATTTCTGGCTGAAAAACACGTTTTGAAAAGTGTGATGTTACTGCCCCATAACTTACATGGGGTTGACCAAACTTGCAGAAACATGTTTATTTCTGCTGAAAAACACGTTTTGACCCTTTCTGCACACTGGGGTTAAGGGCTGAGTGTGTTGGCTCTTCTGAGCCTTGCTGTTACAAGTAGTTTCAGCTGTCTGAAAAAACGTGTTTATTTCGGGCTGAAAAACAGGTTTTGAAAAGTGTGATGTTACTGCCCCATAACTTACATGGGGTTGAACAAACTTGCAGAAACATGTTTATTTCTGCTGAAAAACACGTATTGACACTTTCTGTACACTGGGGTTAAGGGCTGAGTGTGTGGGCTCTTCTGAGCCTTGCTGTTACAAGGAGATTCAGTTGTCTGAAAAAACGCGTTTATTTCGGGCTGAAAAACACGTTTTGAAAAGTGTGATGTTACTGCCCCATAACTTACATGGGGTTGACCAAACTTGCAGAAACATGTTTATTTCTGCTGAAAAACACGTTTTGACCCTTTCTGCACACTGGGGTTAAGGGCTGAGTGTGTTGGCACTTCTGAGCCTTGCTGTTACAAGTATATTCAGCTGTCTGAAAAAACGTGTTTATTTCGGGCTGACAAACACGTTTTGAAAAGTGTGATGTTACTGCCCCATAACTTACATGGGGTTGACCAAACTTGCAGAAACATGTTTATTTCTGCTGAAAAACACGTTTTGACCCTTTCTGCACACTGGGGTTAAGGGCTGAGTGTGTTGGCACTTCTGAGCCTTGCTGTTACAAATAGATTCAGCTGTCTGAAAAAACGTGTTTATTTCGGGCTGAAAAACACGTTTTGAAAAGTGTGATGTTACTGCCCCATAACTTACATGGGGTTGACCAAACTTGCAGAAATATGTTTATTTCTGCTGAAAAACACGTTTTGACACTTTCTGTACACTGGGGTTAAGGGCTGAGTGTGTGGGCTCTTCTGAGCCTTGCTGTTACAAGGAGATTCAGTTGCCTGAAAAAACGCGTTTATTTCGGGCTGAAAAACACGTTTTGAAAAGTGTGATGTTACTGCCCCATAACTTACATGGGGTTGACCAAACTTGCAGAAACATGTTTATTTCTGCTGAAAAACACGTTTTGACACTTTCTGTACACTGGGGTTAAGGGCTGAGTGTGTGGGCTCTTCTGAGCCTTGCTGTTACAAGGAGATTCAGTTGTCTGAAAAAACGCGTTTATTTCGGGCTGAAAAACACGTTTTGAAAAGTGTGATGTTACTGCCCCATAACTTACATGGGGTTGACCAAACTTGCAGAAACATGTTTATTTCTGCTGAAAAACACGTTTTGACACTTTCTGTACACTGCGGTTAAGGGTTGAGTGTGTGGGCACTTCTGAGCCTTGCTGTTACAAGTAGATTCAGTTGCCTGAAAAAACGTGTTTATTTCTGGCTGAAAAACACGTTTTGAAAAGTGTGATGTTACTGCCCCATAACTTACATGGGGTTGACCAAACTTGCAGAAACATGTTTATTTCTGCTGAAAAACACGTTTTGACACTTTCTGTACACTGGGGTTAAGGGCTGAGTGTGTGGGCTCTTCTGAGCCTTGCTGTTACAAGGAGATTCAGTTGCCTGAAAAAACGCGTTTATTTCGGGCTGAAATACACGTTTTGAAAAGTGTGATGTCACTGCCTGATAACTTACATGGGGTTGACCAAACTTGCAGAAACATGTTTATTTCTGCTGAAAAACACGTTTTGACCCTTTCTGCACACTGGGGTTAAGGGTTGACTGTGTGGGCACTTCTGAGCATTGCTGTTACAAGTAGATTCAGTTGTCTGAAAAAACGCGTTTATTTCGGGCTGAAAAACACGTTTTGAAAACTGTGATGTTACTGCCCCATAACTTACATGGGGTTGACCAAACTTGCAGAAACATGTTTATTTCTGCTGAAAAACACGTTTTGACCCTTTCTGCACACTGGGGTTAAGGGCTGAGTGTGTTGGCACTTCTGAGCCTTGCTGTTACAAGTAGATTCAGCTGTCTGAAAAAACGTGTTTATTTCGGGCTGAAAAACACGTTTTGAAAAGTGTGATGTTACTGCCCCATAACTTACATGGGGTTGACCAAACTTGCAGAAACATGTTTATTTCTGCTGAAAAACACGTTTTGACAATTTCTGCACACTCTGGTTAAGGGCTGAGTGTGTGGGCTCTTTTGAGCCTTGCTGTTACAAGGAGATTCAGTTGCCTGAAAAAACGCGTTTATTTCGGGCTGAAAAACACGTTTTGAAAAGTGTGATGTTACTGCCCCATAACTTACATGGGGTTGACCAAACTTGCAGAAACATGTTTATTTCTGCTGAAAAACACGTTTTGACACTTTCTGTACACTGGGGTTAAGGGTTGAGTGTGTGGGCACTTCTGAGCCTTGCTGTTACAAGTAGATTCAGTTGCCTGAAAAAACGCGTTTATTTCTGGCTGAAAAACATTTTTTGAAAAGTGTGATGTTACTGCCCCATAACTTACATGGGGTTGACCAAACTTGAAGAAACATGTTTATTTCTGCTGAAAAACACGTTTTGACCCTTTCTGCACACTGGGGTTAAGGGCTGAGTGTGTTGGCACTTCTGAGCCTTGCTGTTACAAGTATATTCAGCTGTCTGAAAAAACGTGTTTATTTCGGGATGACAAACACGTTTTGAAAAGTGTGATGTTACTGCCCCATAACTTACATGGGGTTGACCAAACTTGCAGAAACATGTTTATTTCTGCTGAAAAACACGTTTTGACCCTTTCTGCACACTGGGGTTAAGGGCTGAGTGTGTTGGCACTTCTGAGCCTTGCTGTTACAAATAGATTCAGCTGTCTGAAAAAACGTGTTTATTTCGGGCTGAAAAACACGTTTTGAAAAGTGTGATGTTACTGCCCCATAACTTACATGGGGTTGACCAAACTTGCAGAAACATGTTTATTTCTGCTGAAAAACACGTTTTGACACTTTCTGTACACTGGGGTTAAGGGCTGAGTGTGTGGGCTCTTCTGAGCCTTGCTGTTACAAGGAGATTCAGTTGCCTGAAAAAACGCGTTTATTTCGGGCTGAAAAACACGTTTTGAAAAGTGTGATGTTACTGCCCCATAACTTACATGGGGTTGACCAAACTTGCAGAAACATGTTTATTTCTGCTGAAAAACACGTTTTGACACTTTCTGTACACTGGGGTTAAGGGCTGAGTGTGTGGGCTCTTCTGAGCCTTGCTGTTACAAGGAGATTCAGTTGTCTGAAAAAACGCGTTTATTTCGGGCTGAAAAACACGTTTTGAAAAGTGTGATGTTACTGCCCCATAACTTACATGGGGTTGACCAAACTTGCAGAAACATGTTTATTTCTGCTGAAAAACACGTTTCGACACTTTCTGTACACTGGGGTTAAGGGCTGAGTGCGTGGGCTCTTCTGAGCCTTGCTGTTACAAGGAGATTCAGTTGTCTGAAAAAACGCGTTTATTTCGGGCTGAAAAACACGTTTTGAAAAGTGTGATGTTACTGCCCCATAACTTACATGGGGTTGACCAAACTTGCAGAAACATGTTTATTTCTGCTGAAAAACACGTTTTGACCCTTTCTGCACACTGGGGTTAAGGGCTGAGTGTGTTGGCTCTTCTGAGCCTTGCTGTTACAAGTAGATTCAGCTGTCTGAAAAAACGTGTTTATTTCGGGCTGAAAAACACGTTTTGAAAAGTATGATGTTACTGCCCCATAACTTACATGGGGTTGACCAAACTTGCAGAAACATGTTTATTTCAGCTGAAAAACACGTTTTGACACTTTCTGTACACTGGGGTTAAGGGCTGAGTGTGTGGGCTCTTCTGAGCCTTGCTGTTACAAGGAGATTCAGTTGTCTGAAAAAACGCGTTTATTTCGGGCTGAAAAACACGTTTTGAAAAGTGTGATGTTACTGCCCCATAACTTACATGGGGTTGACCAAACTTGCAGAAACATGTTTATTTCTGCTGAAAAACACGTTTTGACCCTTTCTGCACACTGGGGTTAAGGGTTGAGTGTGTGGGCATTTCTGAGCCTTGCTGTTACAAGTAGATTCAGTTGTCTGAAAAAACGCGTTTATTTCGGGCTGAAAAACACGTTTTGAAAAGTGTGATGTTACTGCCCCATAACTTACATGGGGTTGACCAAACTTGCAGAAACATGTTTATTTCTGCTGAAAAACACGTTTTGACCCTTTCTGCACACTGGGGTTAAGGGCTGAGTGTGTTGGCACTTCTGAGCCTTGCTGTTACAAGTAGATTCAGCTGTCTGAAAAAACGTGTTTATTTCGGGCTGAAAAACACGTTTTGAAAAGTGTGATGTTACTGCCCCATAACTTACATGGGGTTGACCAAACTTGCAGAAACATGTTTATTTCTGCTGAAAAACACGTTTTGACAATTTCTGCACACTGGGGTTAAGGGCTGAGTGTGTGGGCTCTTTTGAGCCTTGCTGTTACAAGGAGATTCAGTTGCCTGAAAAAACGCGTTTATTTCGGGCTGAAAAACACGTTTTGAAAAGTGTGATGTTACTGCCCCATAACTTACATGGGGTTGACCAAACTTGCAGAAACATGTTTATTTCTGCTGAAAAACACGTTTTGACCCTTTCTGCACACTGGGGTTAAGGGTTGAGTGTGTGGGCACTTCTGAGCCTTGCTGTTACAAGTAGATTCAGTTGTCTGAAAAAACGCGTTTATTTCGGGCTGAAAAACACGTTTTGAAAAGTGTGATGTTACTGCCCCATAACTTACATGGGGTTGACCAAACTTGCAGAAACATGTTTATTTCTGCTGAAAAACACGTTTTGACACTTTCTGTACACTGGGGTTAAGGGTTGAGTGTGTGGGCACTTCTGAGCCTTGCTGTTACAAGTAGATTCAGTTGCCTGAAAAAACGCGTTTATTTCTGGCTGAAAAACACGTTTTGAAAAGTGTGATGTTACTGCCCCATAACTTACATGGGGTTGACCAAACTTGCAGAAACATGTTTATTTCTGCTGAAAAACACGTTTTGACCCTTTCTGCACACTGGGGTTAAGGGCTGAGTGTGTTGGCACTTCTGAGCCTTGCTGTTACAAGTATATTCAGCTGTCTGAAAAAACGTGTTTATTTCGGGCTGACAAACACGTTTTGAAAAGTGTGATGTTACTGCCCCATAACTTACATGGGGTTGACCAAACTTGCAGAAACATGTTTATTTCTGCTGAAAAACACGTTTTGACCCTTTCTGCACACTGGGGTTAAGGGCTGAGTGTGTTGGCACTTCTGAGCCTTGCTGTTACAAATAGATTCAGCTGTCTGAAAAAACGCGTTTATTTCGGGCTGAAAAACACGTTTTGAAAAGTGTGATGTTACTGCCCCATAACTTACATGGGGTTGACCAAACTTGCAGAAACATGTTTATTTCTGCTGAAAAACACGTTTTGACACTTTCTGTACACTGGGGTTAAGGGTTGAGTGTGTGGGCACTTCTGAGCCTTGCTGTTACAAGTAGATTCAGTTGCCTGAAAAAACGCGTTTATTTCTGGCTGAAAAACACGTTTTGAAAAGTGTGATGTTACTGCCCCATAACTTACATGGGGTTGACCAAACTTGCAGAAACATGTTTATTTCTGCTGAAAAACACGTTTTGACCCTTTCTGCACACTGGGGTTAAGGGCTGAGTGTGTTGGCACTTCTGAGCCTTGCTGTTACAAGTATATTCAGCTGTCTGAAAAAACGTGTTTATTTCGGGCTGACAAACACGTTTTGAAAAGTGTGATGTTACTGCCCCATAACTTACATGGGGTTGACCAAACTTGCAGAAACATGTTTATTTCTGCTGAAAAACACGTTTTGACCCTTTCTGCACACTGGGGTTAAGGGCTGAGTGTGTTGGCACTTCTGAGCCTTGCTGTTACAAATAGATTCAGCTGTCTGAAAAAACGTGTTTATTTCGGGCTGAAAAACACGTTTTGAAAAGTGTGATGTTACTGCCCCATAACTTACATGGGGTTGACCAAACTTGCAGAAACATGTTTATTTCTGCTGAAAAACACGTTTTGACACTTTCTGTACACTGGGGTTAAGGGCTGAGTGTGTGGGCTCTTCTGAGCCTTGCTGTTACAAGGAGATTCAGTTGCCTGAAAAAACGCGTTTATTTCGGGCTGAAAAACACGTTTTGAAAAGTGTGATGTTACTGCCCCATAACTTACATGGGGTTGACCAAACTTGCAGAAACATGTTTATTTCTGCTGAAAAACACGTTTTGACACTTTCTGTACACTGGGGTTAAGGGCTGAGTGTGTGGGCTCTTCTGAGCCTTGCTGTTACAAGGAGATTCAGTTGTCTGAAAAAACGCGTTTATTTCGGGCTGAAAAACACGTTTTGAAAAGTGTGATGTTACTGCCCCATAACTTACATGGGGTTGACCAAACTTGCAGAAACATGTTTATTTCTGCTGAAAAACACGTTTTGACCCTTTCTGCACACTGGGGTTAAGGGCTGAGTGTGTTGGCACTTCTGAGCCTTGCTGTTACAAGTAGATTCAGCTGTCTGAAAAAACGTGTTTATTTCGGGCTGAAAAACACGTTTTGAAAAGTGTGATGTTACTGCCCCATAACTTAAATGGGGTTGACCAAACTTGCAGAAACATGTTTATTTCTGCTGAAAAACACGTTTTGACACTTTCTGTACACTGGGGTTAAGGGCTGAGTGTGTGGGCTCTTCTGAGCCTTGCTGTTACAAGGAGATTCAGTTGTCTGAAAAAACGCGTTTATTTCGGGCTGAAAAACACGTTTTGAAAAGTGTGATGTTACTGCCCCATAACTTACATGGGGTTGACCAAACTTGCAGAAACATGTTTATTTCTGCTGAAAAACACGTTTCGACACTTTCTGTACACTGGGGTTAAGGGCTGAGTGCGTGGGCTCTTCTGAGCCTTGCTGTTACAAGGAGATTCAGTTGTCTGAAAAAACGCGTTTATTTCGGGCTGAAAAACACGTTTTGAAAAGTGTGATGTTACTGCCCCATAACTTACATGGGGTTGACCAAACTTGCAGAAACATGTTTATTTCTGCTGAAAAACACGTTTTGACCCTTTCTGCACACTGGGGTTAAGGGCTGAGTGTGTTGGCTCTTCTGAGCCTTGCTGTTACAAGTAGATTCAGCTGTCTGAAAAAACGTGTTTATTTCGGGCTGAAAAACACGTTTTGAAAAGTATGATGTTACTGCCCCATAACTTACATGGGGTTGACCAAACTTGCAGAAACATGTTTATTTCAGCTGAAAAACACGTTTTGACACTTTCTGTACACTGGGGTTAAGGGCTGAGTGTGTGGGCTCTTCTGAGCCTTGCTGTTACAAGGAGATTCAGTTGTCTGAAAAAACGCGTTTATTTCGGGCTGAAAAACACGTTTTGAAAAGTGTGATGTTACTGCCCCATAACTTACATGGGGTTGACCAAACTTGCAGAAACATGTTTATTTCTGCTGAAAAACACGTTTTGACCCTTTCTGCACACTGGGGTTAAGGGTTGAGTGTGTGGGCATTTCTGAGCCTTGCTGTTACAAGTAGATTCAGTTGTCTGAAAAAACGCGTTTATTTCGGGCTGAAAAACACGTTTTGAAAAGTGTGATGTTACTGCCCCATAACTTACATGGGGTTGACCAAACTTGCAGAAACATGTTTATTTCTGCTGAAAAACACGTTTTGACAATTTCTGCACACTGGGGTTAAGGGCTGAGTGTGTGGGCTCTTTTGAGCCTTGCTGTTACAAGGAGATTCAGTTGCCTGAAAAAACGCGTTTATTTCGGGCTGAAAAACACGTTTTGAAAAGTGTGATGTTACTGCCCCATAACTTACATGGGGTTGACCAAACTTGCAGAAACATGTTTATTTCTGCTGAAAAACACGTTTTGACCCTTTCTGCACACTGGGGTTAAGGGTTGAGTGTGTGGGCACTTCTGAGCCTTGCTGTTACAAGTAGATTCAGTTGTCTGAAAAAACGCGTTTATTTCGGGCTGAAAAACACGTTTTGAAAAGTATGATGTTACTGCCCCATAACTTACATGGGGTTGACCAAACTTACAGAAACATGTTTATTTCTGCTGAAAAACATGTTTTGACCCTTTCTGCACACTGGGGTTAAGGGCTGAGTGTGTTGGCTCTTCTGAGCCTTGCTGTTACAAGTAGATTCAGCTGTCTGAAAAAACGTGTTTATTTCGGGCTGAAAAACACGTTTTGAAAAGTGTGATGTTACTGCCCCATAACTTACATGGGGATGACCAAACTTGCAGAAACATGTTTATTTCAGCTGAAAAACACGTTTTGACACTTTCTGTACACTGGGGTTAAGGGCTGAGTGTGTGGGCTCTTCTGAGCCTTGCTGTTACAAGGAGATTCAGTTGTCTGAAAAAACGCGTTTATTTCGGGCTGAAAAACACGTTTTGAAAAGTGTGATGTTACTGCCCCATAACTTACATGGGGTTGACCAAACTTGCAGAAACATGTTTATTTCTGCTGAAAAACACGTTTTGACCCTTTCTGCACACTGGGGTTAAGGGTTGAGTGTGTGGGCACTTCTGAGCCTTGCTGTTACAAGTAGATTCAATTGCCTGAAAAAACGCGTTTATTTCTGGCTGAAAAACACGTTTTGAAAAGTATGATGTTACTGCCCCATAACTTACATGGGGTTGACCAAACTTGCAGAAACATGTTTATTTCTGCTGAAAAACACGTTTTGACCCTTTCTGCACACTGGGGTTAAGGGCTGAGTGTGTTGGCACTTCTGAGCCTTGCTGTTACAAGTAGATTCAGCTGTCTGAAAAAACGTGTTTATTTCGGGCTGAAAAACACGTTTTGAAAAGTGTGATGTTACTGCCCCATAACTTACATGGGGTTGACCAAACTTGCAGAAACATGTTTATTTCTGCTGAAAAACACGTTTTGACCCTTTCTGCACACTGGGGTTAAGGGTTGAGTGTGTGGGCACTTCTGAGCCTTGCTGTTACAAGTAGATTCAGTTGTCTGAAAAAACGCGTTTATTTCGGGCTGAAAAACACGTTTTGAAAAGTGTGATGTTACTGCCCCATAACTTACATGGGGTTGACCAAACTTGCAGAAACATGTTTATTTCTGCTGAAAAACACGTTTTGACCCTTTCTGCACACTGGGGTTAAGGGCTGAGTGTGTTGGCACTTCTGAGCCTTGCTGTTACAAGTAGATTCAGCTGTCTGAAAAAACGTGTTTATTTCGGGTTGAAAAACACGTTTTGAAATGTGTGATGTTACTGCCCCATAACTTACATGGGGTTGACCAAACTTGCAGAAACATGTTTATTTCTGCTGAAAAACACGTTTTGACAATTTCTGCACACTGGGGTTAAGGGCTGAGTGTGTGGGCTCTTTTGAGCCTTGCTGTTACAAGGAGATTCAGTTGCCTGAAAAAACGCGTTTATTTCGGGCTGAAAAACACGTTTTGAAAAGTGTGATGTTACTGCCCCATAACTTACATGGGGTTGACCAAACTTGCAGAAACATGTTTATTTCTGCTGAAAAACACGTTTTGACACTTTCTGTACACTGGGGTTAAGGGTTGAGTGTGTGGGCACTTCTGAGCCTTGCTGTTACAAGTAGATTCAGTTGCCTGAAAAAACGCGTTTATTTCTGGCTGAGAAACACGTTTTGAAAAGTGTGATGTTACTGCCCCATAACTTACATGGGGTTGACCAAACTTGCAGAAACATGTTTATTTCTGCTGAAAAACACGTTTTGACACTTTCTGTACACTGGGGTTAAGGGCTGAGTGTGTGGGCTCTTCTGAGCCTTGCTGTTACAAGGAGATTCAGTTGCCTGAAAAAACGCGTTTATTTCGGGCTGAAATACACGTTTTGAAAAGTGTGATGTCACTGCCTGATAACTTACATGGGGTTGACCAAACTTGCAGAAACATGTTTATTTCTGCTGAAAAACACGTTTTGACCCTTTCTGCACACTGGGGTTAAGGGTTGACTGTGTGGGCACTTCTGAGCATTGCTGTTACAAGTAGATTCAGTTGTCTGAAAAAACACGTTTATTTCGGGCTGAAAAACACGTTTTGAAAACTGTGATGTTACTGCCCCATAACTTACATGGGGTTGACCAAACTTGCAGAAACATGTTTATTTCTGCTGAAAAACACGTTTTGACCCTTTCTGCACACTGGGGTTAAGGGCTGAGTGTGTTGGCACTTCTGAGCCTTGCTGTTACAAGTAGATTCAGCTGTCTGAAAAAACGTGTTTATTTCGGGCTGAAAAACACGTTTTGAAAAGTGTGATGTTACTGCCCCATAACTTACATGGGGTTGACCAAACTTGCAGAAACATGTTTATTTCTGCTGAAAAACACGTTTTGACAATTTCTGCACACTCTGGTTAAGGGCTGAGTGTGTGGGCTCTTTTGAGCCTTGCTGTTACAAGGAGATTCAGTTGCCTGAAAAAACGCGTTTATTTCGGGCTGAAAAACACGTTTTGAAAAGTGTGATGTTACTGCCCCATAACTTACATGGGGTTGACCAAACTTGCAGAAACATGTTTATTTCTGCTGAAAAACACGTTTTGACACTTTCTGTACACTGGGGTTAAGGGTTGAGTGTGTGGGCACTTCTGAGCCTTGCTGTTACAAGTAGATTCAGTTGCCTGAAAAAACGCGTTTATTTCTGGCTGAAAAACACGTTTTGAAAAGTGTGATGTTACTGCCCCATAACTTACATGGGGTTGACCAAACTTGCAGAAACATGTTTATTTCTGCTGAAAAACACGTTTTGACCCTTTCTGCACACTGGGGTTAAGGGCTGAGTGTGTTGGCTCTTCTGAGCCTTGCTGTTACAAGTAGATTCAGCTGTCTGAAAAAACGTGTTTATTTCGGGCTGAAAAAGAGGTTTTGAAAAGTGTGATGTTACTGCCCCATAACTTACATGGGGTTGACCAAACTTGCAGAAACATGTTTATTTCTGCTGAAAAACACGTATTGACACTTTCTGTACACTGGGGTTAAGGGCTGAGTGTGTGGGCTCTTCTGAGCCTTGCTGTTACAAGGAGATTCAGTTGTCTGAAAAATCGCGTTTATTTCGGGCTGAAAAACAAGTTTTGAAAAGTGTGATGTTACTGCCCCATAACTTACATGGGGTTGACCAAACTTGCAGAAACATGTTTATTTCTGCTGAAAAACACGTTTTGACCCTTTCTGCACACTGTGGTTAAGGGCTGAGTGTGTTGGCACTTCTGAGCCTTGCTGTTACAAGTATATTCAGCTGTCTGAAAAAACGTGTTTATTTCGGGCTGACAAACACGTTTTGAAAAGTGTGATGTTACTGCCCCATAACTTACATGGGGTTGACCAAACTTGCAGAAACATGTTTATTTCTGCTGAAAAACACGTTTTGACCCTTTCTGCACACTGGGGTTAAGGGCTGAGTGTGTTGGCACTTCTGAGCCTTGCTGTTACAAATAGATTCAGCTGTCTGAAAAAACGTGTTTATTTCGGGCTGAAAAACACGTTTTGAAAAGTGTGATGTTACTGCCCCATAACTTACATGGGGTTGACCAAACTTGCAGAAACATGTTTATTTCTGCTGAAAAACACGTTTTGACACTTTCTGTACACTGGGGTTAAGGGCTGAGTGTGTGGGCTCTTCTGAGCCTTGCTGTTACAAGGAGATTCAGTTGCCTGAAAAAACGCGTTTATTTCTGGCTGAAAAACACGTTTTGAAAAGTGTGATGTTACTGCCCCATAACTTACATGGGGTTGACCAAACTTACAGAAACATGTTTATTTCTGCTGAAAAACACGTTTTGACCCTTTCTGCACACTGGGGTTAAGGGTTGAGTGTGTGGGCACTTCTGAGCCTTGCTGTTACAAGTAGATTCAGTTGTCTGAAAAAACGCGTTTATTTCGGGCTGAAAAACACGTTTTGAAAAGTATGATGTTACTGCCCCATAACTTACATGGGGTTGACCAAACTTACAGAAACATGTTTATTTCTGCTGAAAAACATGTTTTGACCCTTTCTGCACACTGGGGTTAAGGGCTGAGTGTGTTGGCTCTTCTGAGCCTTGCTGTTACAAGTAGATTCAGCTGTCTGAAAAAACGTGTTTATTTCGGGCTGAAAAACACGTTTTGAAAAGTGTGATGTTACTGCCCCATAACTTACATGGGGTTGACCAAACTTGCAGAAACATGTTTATTTCAGCTGAAAAACACGTTTTGACACTTTCTGTACACTGGGGTTAAGGGCTGAGTGTGTGGGCTCTTCTGAGCCTTGCTGTTACAAGGAGATTCAGTTGTCTGAAAAAACGCGTTTATTTCTGGCTGAAAAACACGTTTTGAAAAGTGTGATGTTACTGCCCCATAACTTACATGGGGTTGACCAAACTTGCAGAAACATGTTTATTTCTGCTGAAAAACACGTTTTGACCCTTTCTGCACACTGGGGTTAAGGGTTGAGTGTGTGGGCACTTCTGAGCCTTGCTGTTACAAGTAGATTCAGTTGCCTGAAAAAACGCGTTTATTTCTGGCTGAAAAACACGTTTTGAAAAGTATGATGTTACTGCCCCATAACTTACATGGGGTTGACCAAACTTGCAGAAACATGTTTATTTCTGCTGAAAAACACGTTTTGACCCTTTCTGCACACTGGGGTTAAGGGTTGAGTGTGTGGGCACTTCTGAGCCTTGCTGTTACAAGTAGATTCAGTTGTCTGAAAAAACGCGTTTATTTCGGGCTGAAAAACACGTTTTGAAAAGTGTGATGTTACTGCCCCATAACTTACATGGGGTTGACCAAACTTGCAGAAACATGTTTATTTCTGCTGAAAAACACGTTTTGACAATTTCTGCACACTCTGGTTAAGGGCTGAGTGTGTGGGCTCTTTTGAGCCTTGCTGTTACAAGGAGATTCAGTTGCCTGAAAAAACGCGTTTATTTCGGGCTGAAAAACACGTTTTGAAAAGTGTGATGTTACTGCCCCATAACTTACATGGGGTTGACCAAACTTGCAGAAACATGTTTATTTCTGCTGAAAAACACGTTTTGACACTTTCTGTACACTGGGGTTAAGGGTTGAGTGTGTGGGCACTTCTGAGCCTTGCTGTTACAAGTAGATTCAGTTACCTGAAAAAACGCGTTTATTTCTGGCTGAAAAACACGTTTTGAAAAGTGTGATGTTACTGCCCCATAACTTACATGGGGTTGACCAAACTTGCAGAAACATGTTTATTTCTGCTGAAAAACACGTTTTGACCCTTTCTGCACACTGGGGTTAAGGGCTGAGTGTGTTGGCTCTTCTGAGCCTTGCTGTTACAAGTAGATTCAGCTGTCTGAAAAAACGTGTTTATTTCGGGCTGAAAAACACGTTTTGAAAAGTGTGATGTTACTGCCCCATAACTTACATGGGGTTGACCAAACTTGCAGAAACATGTTTATTTCTGCTGAAAAACACGTATTGACACTTTCTGTACACTGGGGTTAAGGGCTGAGTGTGTGGGCTCTTCTGAGCCTTGCTGTTACAAGGAGATTCAGTTGTCTGAAAAAACGCGTTTATTTCGGGCTGAAAAACACGTTTTGAAAAGTGTGATGTTACTGCCCCATAACTTACATGGGGTTGACCAAACTTGCAGAAACATGTTTATTTCTGCTGAAAAACACGTTTTGACCCTTTCTGCACACTGGGGTTAAGGGCTGAGTGTGTTGGCACTTCTGAGCCTTGCTGTTATAAGTATATTCAGCTGTCTGAAAAAACGTGTTTATTTCGGGCTGACAAACACGTTTTGAAAAGTGTGATGTTACTGCCCCATAACTTACATGGGGTTGACCAAACTTGCAGAAACATGTTTATTTCTGCTGAAAAACACGTTTTGACCCTTTCTGCACACTGGGGTTAAGGGCTGAGTGTGTTGGCACTTCTGAGCCTTGCTGTTACAAATAGATTCAGCTGTCTGAAAAAACGTGTTTATTTCGGGCTGAAAAACACGTTTTGAAAAGTGTGATGTTACTGCCCCATAACTTACATGGGGTTGACCAAACTTGCAGAAACATGTTTATTTCTGCTGAAAAACACGTTTTGACACTTTCTGTACACTGGGGTTAAGGGCTGAGTGTGTGGGCTCTTCTGAGCCTTGCTGTTACAAGGAGATTCAGTTGCCTGAAAAAACGCGTTTATTTCTGGCTGAAAAACACGTTTTGAAAAGTGTGATGTTACTGCCCCATAACTTACATGGGGTTGACCAAACTTACAGAAACATGTTTATTTCTGCTGAAAAACACGTTTTGACCCTTTCTGCACACTGGGGTTAAGGGTTGAGTGTGTGGGCACTTCTGAGCCTTGCTGTTACAAGTAGATTCAGTTGTCTGAAAAAACGCGTTTATTTCGGGCTGAAAAACACGTTTTGAAAAGTATGATGTTACTGCCCCATAACTTACATGGGGTTGACCAAACTTACAGAAACATGTTTATTTCTGCTGAAAAACATGTTTTGACCCTTTCTGCACACTGGGGTTAAGGGCTGAGTGTGTTGGCTCTTCTGAGCCTTGCTGTTACAAGTAGATTCAGCTGTCTGAAAAAACGTGTTTATTTCGGGCTGAAAAACACGTTTTGAAAAGTGTGATGTTACTGCCCCATAACTTACATGGGGTTGACCAAACTTGCAGAAACATGTTTATTTCAGCTGAAAAACACGTTTTGACACTTTCTGTACACTGGGGTTAAGGGCTGAGTGTGTGGGCTCTTCTGAGCCTTGCTGTTACAAGGAGATTCAGTTGTCTGAAAAAACGCGTTTATTTCTGGCTGAAAAACACGTTTTGAAAAGTGTGATGTTACTGCCCCATAACTTACATGGGGTTGACCAAACTTGCAGAAACATGTTTATTTCTGCTGAAAAACACGTTTTGACCCTTTCTGCACACTGGGGTTAAGGGTTGAGTGTGTGGGCACTTCTGAGCCTTGCTGTTACAAGTAGATTCAGTTGCCTGAAAAAACGCGTTTATTTCTGGCTGAAAAACACGTTTTGAAAAGTATGATGTTACTGCCCCATAACTTACATGGGGTTGACCAAACTTGCAGAAACATGTTTATTTCTGCTGAAAAACACGTTTTGACCCTTTCTGCACACTGGGGTTAAGGGCTGAGTGTGTTGGCACTTCTGAGCCTTGCTGTTACAAGTAGATTCAGCTGTCTGAAAAAACGTGTTTATTTCGGGCTGAAAAACACGTTTTGAAAAGTGTGATGTTACTGCCCCATAACTTACATGGGGTTGACCAAACTTGCAGAAACATGTTTATTTCTGCTGAAAAACACGTTTTGACCCTTTCTGCACACTGGGGTTAAGGGTTGAGTGTGTGGGCACTTCTGAGCCTTGCTGTTACAAGTAGATTCAGTTGTCTGAAAAAACGCGTTTATTTCGGGCTGAAAAACACGTTTTGAAAAGTGTGATGTTACTGCCCCATAACTTACATGGGGTTGACCAAACTTGCAGAAACATGTTTATTTCTGCTGAAAAACACGTTTTGACCCTTTCTGCACACTGGGGTTAAGGGCTGAGTGTGTTGGCACTTCTGAGCCTTGCTGTTACAAGTAGATTCAGCTGTCTGAAAAAAAGTGTTTATTTCGGGTTGAAAAACACGTTTTGAAAAGTGTGATGTTACTGCCCCATAACTTACATGGGGTTGACCAAACTTGCAGAAACATGTTTATTTCTGCTGAAAAACACGTTTTGACAATTTCTGCACACTGGGGTTAAGGGCTGAGTGTGTGGGCTCTTTTGAGCCTTGCTGTTACAAGGAGATTCAGTTGCCTGAAAAAACGCGTTTATTTCGGGCAGAAAAACACGTTTTGAAAAGTGTGATGTTACTGCCCCATAACTTACATGGGGTTGACCAAACTTGCAGAAACATGTTTATTTCTGCTGAAAAACACGTTTTGACACTTTCTGTACACTGGGGTTAAGGGTTGAGTGTGTGGGCACTTCTGAGCCTTGCTGTTACAAGTAGATTCAGTTGCCTGAAAAAACGCGTTTATTTCTGGCTGAAAAACACGTTTTGAAAAGTGTGATGTTACTGCCCCATAACTTACATGGGGTTGACCAAACTTGCAGAAACATGTTTATTTCTGCTGAAAAACACGTTTTGACACTTTCTGTACACTGGGGTTAATGGCTGAGTGTGTGGGCTCTTCTGAGCCTTGCTGTTACAAGGAGATTCAGTTGCCTGAAAAAACGCGTTTATTTCGGGCTGAAATACACGTTTTGAAAAGTGTGATGTCACTGCCTGATAACTTACATGGGGTTGACCAAACTTGCAGAAACATGTTTATTTCTGCTGAAAAACACGTTTTGACCCTTTCTGCACACTGGGGTTAAGGGTTGACTGTGTGGGCACTTCTGAGCATTGCTGTTACAAGTAGATTCAGTTGTCTGAAAAAACGCGTTTATTTCGGGCTGAAAAACACGTTTTGAAAACTGTGATGTTACTGCCCCATAACTTACATGGGGTTGACCAAACTTGCAGAAACATGTTTATTTCTGCTGAAAAACACGTTTTGACCCTTTCTGCACACTGGGGTTAAGGGCTGAGTGTGTTGGCACTTCTGAGCCTTGCTGTTACAAGTAGATTCAGCTGTCTGAAAAAACGTGTTTATTTCGGGCTGAAAAACACGTTTTGAAAAGTGTGATGTTACTGCCCCATAACTTACATGGGGTTGACCAAACTTGCAGAAACATGTTTATTTCTGCTGAAAAACACGTTTTGACAATTTCTGCACACTCTGGTTAAGGGCTGAGTGTGTGGGCTCTTTTGAGCCTTGCTGTTACAAGGAGATTCAGTTGCCTGAAAAAACGCGTTTATTTCGGGCTGAAAAACGCGTTTTGAAAAGTGTGATGTTACTGCCCCATAACTTACATGGGGTTGACCAAACTTGCAGAAACATGTTTATTTCTGCTGAAAAACACGTTTTGACACTTTCTGTACACTGGGGTTAAGGGTTGAGTGTGTGGGCACTTCTGAGCCTTGCTGTTACAAGTAGATTCAGTTGCCTGAAAAAACGCGTTTATTTCTGGCTGAAAAACACGTTTTGAAAAGTGTGATGTTACTGCCTCATAACTTACATGGGGTTGACCAAACTTGCAGAAACATGTTTATTTCTGCTGAAAAACACGTTTTGACCCTTTCTGCACACTGGGGTTAAGGGCTGAGTGTGTTGGCTCTTCTGAGCCTTGCTGTTACAAGTAGATTCAGCTGTCTGAAAAAACGTGTTTATTTCGGGCTGAAAAACAAGTTTTAAAAAGTGTGATGTTACTGCCCCATAACTTACATGGGGTTGACCAAACTTGCAGAAACATGTTTATTTCTGCTGAAAAACACGTATTGACACTTTCTGTACACTGGGGTTAAGGGCTGAGTGTGTGGGCTCTTCTGAGCCTTGCTGTTACAAGGAGATTCAGTTGTCTGAAAAAACGCGTTTATTTCGGGCTGAAAAACACGTTTTGAAAAGTGTGATGTTACTGCCCCATAACTTACATGGGGTTGACCAAACTTGCAGAAACATGTTTATTTCTGCTGAAAAACACGTTTTGACCCTTTCTGCACACTGGGGTTAAGGGCTGAGTGTGTTGGCACTTCTGAGCCTTGCTGTTACAAGTATATTCAGCTGTCTGAAAAAACGTGTTTATTTCGGGCTGACAAACACGTTTTGAAAAGTGTGATGTTACTGCCCCATAACTTACATGGGGTTGACCAAACTTGCAGAAACATGTTTATTTCTGCTGAAAAACACGTTTTGACCCTTTCTGCACACTGGGGTTAAGGGCTGAGTGTGTTGGCACTTCTGAGCCTTGCTGTTACAAATAGATTCAGCTGTCTGAAAAAACGTGTTTATTTCGGGCTGAAAAACACGTTTTGAAAAGTGTGATGTTACTGCCCCATAACTTACATGGGGTTGACCAAACTTGCAGAAACATGTTTATTTCTGCTGAAAAACACGTTTTGACACTTTCTGTACACTGGGGTTAAGGGCTGAGTGTGTGGGCTCTTCTGAGCCTTGCTGTTACAAGGAGATTCAGTTGCCTGAAAAAACGCGTTTATTTCGGGCTGAAAAACACGTTTTGAAAAGTGTGATGTTACTGCCCCATAACTTACATGGGGTTGACCAAACTTGCAGAAACATGTTTATTTCTGCTGAAAAACACGTTTTGACACTTTCTGTACACTGGGGTTAAGGGCTGAGTGTGTGGGCTCTTCTGAGCCTTGCTGTTACAAGGAGATTCAGTTGTCTGAAAAAACGCGTTTATTTCGGGCTGAAAAACACGTTTTGAAAAGTGTGATGTTACTGCCCCATAACTTACATGGGGTTGACCAAACTTGCAGAAACATGTTTATTTCTGCTGAAAAACACGTTTTGACCCTTTCTGCACACTGGGGTTAAGGGCTGAGTGTGTTGGCACTTCTGAGCCTTGCTGTTACAAGTAGATTCAGCTGTCTGAAAAAACGTGTTTATTTCGGGCTGAAAAACACGTTTTGAAAAGTGTGATGTTACTGCCCCATAACTTAAATGGGGTTGACCAAACTTGCAGAAACATGTTTATTTCTGCTGAAAAACACGTTTTGACACTTTCTGTACACTGGGGTTAAGGGCTGAGTGTGTGGGCTCTTCTGAGCCTTGCTGTTACAAGGAGATTCAGTTGTCTGAAAAAACGCGTTTATTTCGGGCTGAAAAACACGTTTTGAAAAGTGTGATGTTACTGCCCCATAACTTACATGGGGTTGACCAAACTTGCAGAAACATGTTTATTTCTGCTGAAAAACACGTTTTGACCCTTTCTGTACACTGGGGTTAAGGGCTGAGTGCGTGGGCTCTTCTGAGCCTTGCTGTTACAAGGAGATTCAGCTGTCTGAAAAAACGTGTTTATTTCGGGCTGAAAAACACGTTTTGAAAAGTGTGATGTTACTGCCTCATAACTTACATGGGGTTGACCAAACTTGCAGAAACATGTTTATTTCTGCTGAAAAACACGTTTTGACCCTTTCTGCACACTGGGGTTAAGGGCTGAGTGTGTTGGCACTTCTGAGCCTTGCTGTTACAAGTATATTCAGCTGTCTGAAAAAACGTGTTTATTTCGGGCTGAAAAACACGTTTTGAAAAGTGTGATGTTACTGCCCCATAACTTACATGGGGTTGACCAAACTTGCAGAAACATGTTTATTTCTGCTGAAAAACACGTTTTGACACTTTCTGTACACTGGGGTTAATGGCTGAGTGTGTGGGCTCTTCTGAGCCTTGCTGTTACAAGGAGATTCAGTTGCCTGAAAAAACGCGTTTATTTCGGGCTGAAATACACGTTTTGAAAAGTGTGATGTCACTGCCTGATAACTTACATGGGGTTGACCAAACTTGCAGAAACATGTTTATTTCTGCTGAAAAACACGTTTTGACCCTTTCTGCACACTGGGGTTAAGGGTTGACTGTGTGGGCACTTCTGAGCATTGCTGTTACAAGTAGATTCAGTTGTCTGAAAAAACGCGTTTATTTCGGGCTGAAAAACACGTTTTGAAAACTGTGATGTTACTGCCCCATAACTTACATGGGGTTGACCAAACTTGCAGAAACATGTTTATTTCTGCTGAAAAACACGTTTTGACCCTTTCTGCACACTGGGGTTAAGGGCTGAGTGTGTTGGCACTTCTGAGCCTTGCTGTTACAAGTAGATTCAGCTGTCTGAAAAAACGTGTTTATTTCGGGCTGAAAAACACGTTTTGAAAAGTGTGATGTTACTGCCCCATAACTTACATGGGGTTGACCAAACTTGCAGAAACATGTTTATTTCTGCTGAAAAACACGTTTTGACAATTTCTGCACACTCTGGTTAAGGGCTGAGTGTGTGGGCTCTTTTGAGCCTTGCTGTTACAAGGAGATTCAGTTGCCTGAAAAAACGCGTTTATTTCGGGCTGAAAAACACGTTTTGAAAAGTGTGATGTTACTGCCCCATAACTTACATGGGGTTGACCAAACTTGCAGAAACATGTTTATTTCTGCTGAAAAACACGTTTTGACACTTTCTGTACACTGGGGTTAAGGGTTGAGTGTGTGGGCACTTCTGAGCCTTGCTGTTACAAGTAGATTCAGTTGCCTGAAAAAACGCGTTTATTTCTGGCTGAAAAACACGTTTTGAAAAGTGTGATGTTACTGCCCCATAACTTACATGGGGTTGACCAAACTTGCAGAAACATGTTTATTTCTGCTGAAAAACACGTTTTGACCCTTTCTGCACACTGGGGTTAAGGGCTGAGTGTGTTGGCTCTTCTGAGCCTTGCTGTTACAAGTAGATTCAGCTGTCTGAAAAAACGTGTTTATTTCGGGCTGAAAAACAGGTTTTAAAAAGTGTGATGTTACTGCCCCATAACTTACATGGGGTTGACCAAACTTGCAGAAACATGTTTATTTCTGCTGAAAAACACGTATTGACACTTTCTGTACACTGGGGTTAAGGGCTGAGTGTGTGGGCTCTTCTGAGCCTTGCTGTTACAAGGAGATTCAGTTGTCTGAAAAAACGCGTTTATTTCGGGCTGAAAAACACGTTTTGAAAAGTGTGATGTTACTGCCCCATAACTTACATGGGGTTGACCAAACTTGCAGAAACATGTTTATTTCTGCTGAAAAACACGTTTTGACCCTTTCTGCACACTGGGGTTAAGGGCTGAGTGTGTTGGCACTTCTGAGCCTTGCTGTTACAAGTATATTCAGCTGTCTGAAAAAACGTGTTTATTTCGGGCTGACAAACACGTTTTGAAAAGTGTGATGTTACTGCCCCATAACTTACATGGGGTTGACCAAACTTGCAGAAACATGTTTATTTCTGCTGAAAAACACGTTTTGACCCTTTCTGCACACTGGGGTTAAGGGCTGAGTGTGTTGGCACTTCTGAGCCTTGCTGTTACAAATAGATTCAGCTGTCTGAAAAAACGTGTTTATTTCGGGCTGAAAAACACGTTTTGAAAAGTGTGATGTTACTGCCCCATAACTTACATGGGGTTGACCAAACTTGCAGAAACATGTTTATTTCTGCTGAAAAACACGTTTTGACACTTTCTGTACACTGGGGTTAAGGGCTGAGTGTGTGGGCTCTTCTGAGCCTTGCTGTTACAAGGAGATTCAGTTGCCTGAAAAAACGCGTTTATTTCGGGCTGAAAAACACGTTTTGAAAAGTGTGATGTTACTGCCCCATAACTTACATGGGGTTGACCAAACTTGCAGAAACATGTTTATTTCTGCTGAAAAACACGTTTTGACACTTTCTGTACACTGGGGTTAAGGGCTGAGTGTGTGGGCTCTTCTGAGCCTTGCTGTTACAAGGAGATTCAGTTGTCTGAAAAAACGCGTTTATTTCGGGCTGAAAAACACGTTTTGAAAAGTGTGATGTTACTGCCCCATAACTTACATGGGGTTGACCAAACTTGCAGAAACATGTTTATTTCTGCTGAAAAACACGTTTTGACCCTTTCTGCACACTGGGGTTAAGGGCTGAGTGTGTTGGCACTTCTGAGCCTTGCTGTTACAAGTAGATTCAGCTGTCTGAAAAAACGTGTTTATTTCGGGCTGAAAAACACGTTTTGAAAAGTGTGATGTTACTGCCCCATAACTTACATGGGGTTGACCAAACTTGCAGAAACATGTTTATTTCTGCTGAAAAACACGTTTTGACAATTTCTGCACACTGGGGTTAAGGGCTGAGTGTGTGGGCTCTTTTGAGCCTTGCTGTTACAAGGAGATTCAGTTGCCTGAAAAAACGCGTTTATTTCGGGCTGAAAAACACGTTTTGAAAAGTGTGATGTTACTGCCCCATAACTTACATGGGGTTGACCAAACTTGCAGAAACATGTTTATTTCTGCTGAAAAACACGTTTTGACCCTTTCTGCACACTGGGGTTAAGGGTTGAGTGTGTGGGCACTTCTGAGCCTTGCTGTTACAAGTAGATTCAGTTGTCTGAAAAAACGCGTTTATTTCGGGCTGAAAAACACGTTTTGAAAAGTATGATGTTACTGCCCCATAACTTACATGGGGTTGACCAAACTTACAGAAACATGTTTATTTCTGCTGAAAAACATGTTTTGACCCTTTCTGCACACTGGGGTTAAGGGCTGAGTGTGTTGGCTCTTCTGAGCCTTGCTGTTACAAGTAGATTCAGCTGTCTGAAAAAACGTGTTTATTTCGGGCTGAAAAACACGTTTTGAAAAGTGTGATGTTACTGCCCCATAACTTACATGGGGATGACCAAACTTGCAGAAACATGTTTATTTCAGCTGAAAAACACGTTTTGACACTTTCTGTACACTGGGGTTAAGGGCTGAGTGTGTGGGCTCTTCTGAGCCTTGCTGTTACAAGGAGATTCAGTTGTCTGAAAAAACGCGTTTATTTCGGGCTGAAAAACACGTTTTGAAAAGTGTGATGTTACTGCCCCATAACTTACATGGGGTTGACCAAACTTGCAGAAACATGTTTATTTCTGCTGGAAAACACGTTTTGACCCTTTCTGCACACTGGGGTTAAGGGTTGAGTGTGTGGGCACTTCTGAGCCTTGCTGTTACAAGTAGATTCAGTTGCCTGAAAAAACGCGTTTATTTCTGGCTGAAAAACACGTTTTGAAAAGTATGATGTTACTGCCCCATAACTTACATGGGGTTGACCAAACTTGCAGAAACATGTTTATTTCTGCTGAAAAACACGTTTTGACCCTTTCTGCACACTGGGGTTAAGGGCTGAGTGTGTTGGCACTTCTGAGACTTGCTGTTACAAGTATATTCAGCTGTCTGAAAAAACGTGTTTATTTCGGGCTGAAAAACACGTTTTGAAAAGTGTGATGTTACTGCCCCATAACTTACATGGGGTTGACCAAACTTGCAGAAACATGTTTATTTCTGCTGAAAAACACGTTTTGACCCTTTCTGCACACTGGGGTTAAGGGCTGAGTGTGTGGGCACTTCTGAGCCTTGCTGTTACAAGTAGATTCAGCTGTCTGAAAAAACGTGTTTATTTCGGGCTGAAAAACACGTTTTGAAAAGTGTGATGTTACTGCCCCATAACTTACATGGGGTTGACCAAACTTGCAGAAACATGTTTATTTCTGCTGAAAAACACGTTTTGACCCTTTCTGCACACTGGGGTTAAGGGTTGAGTGTGTGGGCACTTCTGAGGCTTGCTGTTACAAGTAGATTCAGTTGTCTGAAAAAACGCGTTTATTTTGGGCTGAAAAACACGTTTTGAAAAGTGTGATGTTACTGCCCCATAACTTACATGGGGTTGACCAAACTTGCAGAAACATGTTTATTTCTGCTGAAAAACACGTTTTGACCCTTTCTGCACACTGGGGTTAAGGGCTGAGTGTGTTGGCACTTCTGAGCCTTGCTGTTACAAGTAGATTCAGCTGTCTGAAAAAACGTGTTTATTTCGGGTTGAAAAACACGTTTTGAAAAGTGTGATGTTACTGCCCCATAACTTACATGGGGTTGACCAAACTTGCAGAAACATGTTTATTTCTGCTGAAAAACACGTTTTGACAATTTCTGCACACTGGGGTTAAGGGCTGAGTGTGTGGGCTCTTTTGAGCCTTGCTGTTACAAGGAGATTCAGTTGCCTGAAAAAACGCGTTTATTTCGGGCTGAAAAACACGTTTTGAAAAGTGTGATGTTACTGCCCCATAACTTACATGGGGTTGACCAAACTTGCAGAAACATGTTTATTTCTGCTGAAAAACACGTTTTGACACTTTCTGTACACTGGGGTTAAGGGTTGAGTGTGTGGGCACTTCTGAGCCTTGCTGTTACAAGTAGATTCAGTTGCCTGAAAAAACGCGTTTATTTCTGGCTGAAAAACACGTTTTGAAAAGTGTGATGTTACTGCCCCATAACTTACATGGGGTTGACCAAACTTGCAGAAACATGTTTATTTCTGCTGAAAAACACGTTTTGACACTTTCTGTACACTGGGGTTAAGGGCTGAGTGTGTGGGCTCTTCTGAGCCTTGCTGTTACAAGGAGATTCAGTTGCCTGAAAAAACGCGTTTATTTCGGGCTGAAATACACGTTTTGAAAAGTGTGATGTCACTGCCTGATAACTTACATGGGGTTGACCAAACTTGCAGAAACATGTTTATTTCTGCTGAAAAACACGTTTTGACCCTTTCTGCACACTGGGGTTAAGGGTTGACTGTGTGGGCACTTCTGAGCATTGCTGTTACAAGTAGATTCAGTTGTCTGAAAAAACGCGTTTATTTCGGGCTGAAAAACACGTTTTGAAAACTGTGATGTTACTGCCCCATAACTTACATGGGGTTGACCAAACTTGCAGAAACATGTTTATTTCTGCTGAAAAACACGTTTTGACCCTTTCTGCACACTGGGGTTAAGGGCTGAGTGTGTTGGCACTTCTGAGCCTTGCTGTTACAAGTAGATTCAGCTGTCTGAAAAAACGTGTTTATTTCGGGCTGAAAAACACGTTTTGAAAAGTGTGATGTTACTGCCCCATAACTTACATGGGGTTGACCAAACTTGCAGAAACATGTTTATTTCTGCTGAAAAACACGTTTTGACAATTTCTGCACACTCTGGTTAAGGGCTGAGTGTGTGGGCTCTTTTGAGCCTTGCTGTTACAAGGAGATTCAGTTGCCTGAAAAAACGCGTTTATTTCGGGCTGAAAAACACGTTTTGAAAAGTGTGATGTTACTGCCCCATAACTTACATGGGGTTGACCAAACTTGCAGAAACATGTTTATTTCTGCTGAAAAACACGTTTTGACACTTTCTGTACACTGGGGTTAAGGGTTGAGTGTGTGGGCACTTCTGAGCCTTGCTGTTACAAGTAGATTCAGTTGCCTGAAAAAACGCGTTTATTTCTGGCTGAAAAACACGTTTTGAAAAGTGTGATGTTACTGCCCCATAACTTACATGGGGTTGACCAAACTTGCAGAAACATGTTTATTTCTGCTGAAAAACACGTTTTGACCCTTTCTGCACACTTTGGTTAAGGGCTGAGTGTGTTGGCTCTTCTGAGCCTTGCTGTTACAAATAGATTCAGCTGTCTGAAAAAACGTGTTTATTTCGGGCTGAAAAACACGTTTTGAAAAGTGTGATGTTACTGCCCCATAACTTACATGGGGTTGACCAAACTTGCAGAAACATGTTTATTTCTGCTGAAAAACACGTTTTGACACTTTCTGTACACTGGGGTTAAGGGCTGAGTGTGTGGGCTCTTCTGAGCCTTGCTGTTACAAGGAGATTCAGTTGCCTGAAAAAACGCGTTTATTTCTGGCTGAAAAACACGTTTTGAAAAGTGTGATGTTACTGCCCCATAACTTACATGGGGTTGACCAAACTTGCAGAAACATGTTTATTTCTGCTGAAAAACACGTTTTGACCCTTTCTGCACACTGGGGTTAAGGGTTGAGTGTGTGGGCACTTCTGAGCCTTGCTGTTACAAGTAGATTCAGTTGCCTGAAAAAACGCGTTTATTTCTGGCTGAAAAACACGTTTTGAAAAGTATGATGTTACTGCCCCATAACTTACATGGGGTTGACCAAACTTGCAGAAACATGTTTATTTCTGCTGAAAAACACGTTTTGACCCTTTCTGCACACTGGGGTTAAGGGCTGAGTGTGTTGGCACTTCTGAGCCTTGCTGTTACAAGTAGATTCAGCTGTCTGAAAAAACGTGTTTATTTCGGGCTGAAAAACACGTTTTGAAAAGTGTGATGTTACTGCCCCATAACTTACATGGGGTTGACCAAACTTGCAGAAACATGTTTATTTCTGCTGAAAAACACGTTTTGACCCTTTCTGCACACTGGGGTTAAGGGTTGAGTGTGTGGGCACTTCTGAGCCTTGCTGTTACAAGTAGATTCAGTTGTCTGAAAAAACGCGTTTATTTCGGGCTGAAAAACACGTTTTGAAAAGTGTGATGTTACTGCCCCATAACTTACATGGGGTTGACCAAACTTGCAGAAACATGTTTATTTCTGCTGAAAAACACGTTTTGACCCTTTCTGCACACTGGGGTTAAGGGCTGAGTGTGTTGGCACTTCTGAGCCTTGCTGTTACAAGTAGATTCAGCTGTCTGAAAAAACGTGTTTATTTCGGGTTGAAAAACACGTTTTGAAAAGTGTGATGTTACTGCCCCATAACTTACATGGGGTTTACCAAACTTGCAGAAACATGTTTATTTCTGCTGAAAAACACGTTTTGACAATTTCTGCACACTGGGGTTAAGGGCTGAGTGTGTGGGCTCTTTTGAGCCTTGCTGTTACAAGGAGATTCAGTTGCCTGAAAAAACGCGTTTATTTCGGGCAGAAAAACACGTTTTGAAAAGTGTGATGTTACTGCCCCATAACTTACATGGGGTTGACCAAACTTGCAGAAACATGTTTATTTCTGCTGAAAAACACGTTTTGACACTTTCTGTACACTGGGGTTAAGGGTTGAGTGTGTGGGCACTTCTGAGCCTTGCTGTTACAAGTAGATTCAGTTGCCTGAAAAAACGCGTTTATTTCTGGCTGAAAAACACGTTTTGAAAAGTGTGATGTTACTGCCCCATAACTTACATGGGGTTGACCAAACTTGCAGAAACATGTTTATTTCTGCTGAAAAACACGTTTTGACACTTTCTGTACACTGGGGTTAATGGCTGAGTGTGTGGGCTCTTCTGAGCCTTGCTGTTACAAGGAGATTCAGTTGCCTGAAAAAACGCGTTTATTTCGGGCTGAAAAACACGTTTTGAAAAGTGTGATGTTACTGCCCCATAACTTACATGGGGTTGACCAAACTTGCAGAAACATGTTTATTTCTGCTGAAAAACACGTTTTGACCCTTTCTGCACACTGGGGTTAAGGGTTGACTGTGTGGGCACTTCTGAGCATTGCTGTTACAAGTAGATTCAGTTGTCTGAAAAAACGCGTTTATTTCGGGCTGAAAAACACGTTTTGAAAACTGTGATGTTACTGCCCCATAACTTACATGGGGTTGACCAAACTTGCAGAAACATGTTTATTTCTGCTGAAAAACACGTTTTGACAATTTCTGCACACTCTGGTTAAGGGCTGAGTGTGTGGGCTCTTTTGAGCCTTGCTGTTACAAGGAGATTCAGTTGCCTGAAAAAACGCGTTTATTTCGGGCTGAAAAACGCGTTTTGAAAAGTGTGATGTTACTGCCCCATAACTTACATGGGGTTGACCAAACTTGCAGAAACATGTTTATTTCTGCTGAAAAACACGTTTTGACACTTTCTGTACACTGGGGTTAAGGGTTGAGTGTGTGGGCACTTCTGAGCCTTGCTGTTACAAGTAGATTCAGTTGCCTGAAAAAACGCGTTTATTTCTGGCTGAAAAACACGTTTTGAAAAGTGTGATGTTACTGCCCCATAACTTACATGGGGTTGACCAAACTTGCAGAAACATGTTTATTTCTGCTGAAAAACACGTTTTGACCCTTTCTGCACACTGGGGTTAAGGGCTGAGTGTGTTGGCTCTTCTGAGCCTTGCTGTTACAAGGAGATTCAGTTGTCTGAAAAAACGCGTTTATTTCGGGCTGAAAAACACGTTTTGAAAAGTGTGATGTTACTGCCCCATAACTTACATGGGGTTGACCAAACTTGCAGAAACATGTTTATTTCTGCTGAAAAACACGTTTTGACCCTTTCTGCACACTGGGGTTAAGGGCTGAGTGTGTTGGCACTTCTGAGCCTTGCTGTTACAAGTATATTCAGCTGTCTGAAAAAACGTGTTTATTTCGGGCTGACAAACACGTTTTGAAAAGTGTGATGTTACTGCCCCATAACTTACATGGGGTTGACCAAACTTGCAGAAACATGTTTATTTCTGCTGAAAAACACGTTTTGACCCTTTCTGCACACTGGGGTTAAGGGCTGAGTGTGTTGGCACTTCTGAGCCTTGCTGTTACAAATAGATTCAGCTGTCTGAAAAAACGTGTTTATTTCGGGCTGAAAAACACGTTTTGAAAAGTGTGATGTTACTGCCCCATAACTTACATGGGGTTGACCAAACTTGCAGAAACATGTTTATTTCTGCTGAAAAACACGTTTTACACTTTCTGTACACTGGGGTTAAGGGCTGAGTGTGTGGGCTCTTCTGAGCCTTGCTGTTACAAGGAGATTCAGTTGCCTGAAAAAACGCGTTTATTTCGGGCTGAAAAACACGTTTTGAAAAGTGTGATGTTACTGCCCCATAACTTACATGGGGTTGACCAAACTTGCAGAAACATGTTTATTTCTGCTGAAAAACACGTTTTGACACTTTCTGTACACTGGGGTTAAGGGCTGAGTGTGTGGGCTCTTCTGAGCCTTGCTGTTACAAGGAGATTCAGTTGTCTGAAAAAACGCGTTTATTTCGGGCTGAAAAACACGTTTTGAAAAGTGTGATGTTACTGCCCCATAACTTACATGGGGTTGACCAAACTTGCAGAAACATGTTTATTTCTGCTGAAAAACACGTTTTGACCCTTTCTGCACACTGGGGTTAAGGGCTGAGTGTGTTGGCACTTCTGAGCCTTGCTGTTACAAGTAGATTCAGCTGTCTGAAAAAACGTGTTTATTTCGGGCTGAAAAACACGTTTTGAAAAGTGTGATGTTACTGCCCCATAACTTAAATGGGGTTGACCAAACTTGCAGAAACATGTTTATTTCTGCTGAAAAACACGTTTTGACACTTTCTGTACACTGGGGTTAAGGGCTGAGTGTGTGGGCTCTTCTGAGCCTTGCTGTTACAAGGAGATTCAGTTGTCTGAAAAAACGCGTTTATTTCGGGCTGAAAAACACGTTTTGAAAAGTGTGATGTTACTGCCCCATAACTTACATGGGGTTGACCAAACTTGCAGAAACATGTTTATTTCTGCTGAAAAACACGTTTTGACACTTTCTGTACACTGGGGTTAAGGGCTGAGTGCGTGGGCTCTTATGAGCCTTGCTGTTACAAGGAGATTCAGTTGTCTGAAAAAACGCGTTTATTTCGGGCTGAAAAACACGTTTTGAAAAGTGTGATGTTACTGCCCCATAACTTACATGGGGTTGACCAAACTTGCAGAAACATGTTTATTTCTGCTGAAAAACACGTTTTGACCCTTTCTGCACACTGGGGTTAAGGGCTGAGTGTGTTGGCTCTTCTGAGCCTTGCTGTTACAAGTAGATTCAGCTGTCTGAAAAAACGTGTTTATTTCGGGCTGAAAAACACGTTTTGAAAAGTGTGATGTTACTGCCTCATAACTTACATGGGGTTGACCAAACTTGCAGAAACATGTTTATTTCTGCTGAAAAACACGTTTTGACCCTTTCTGCACACTGGGGTTAAGGGCTGAGTGTGTTGGCACTTCTGAGCCTTGCTGTTACAAGTATATTCAGCTGTCTGAAAAAACGTGTTTATTTCGGGCTGAAAAACACGTTTTGAAAAGTGTGATGTTACTGCCCCATAACTTACATGGGGTTGACCAAACTTGCAGAAACATGTTTATTTCTGCTGAAAAACACGTTTTGACACTTTCTGTACACTGGGGTTAAGGGTTGAGTGTGTGGGCTCTTCTGAGCCTTGCTGTTACAAGGAGATTCAGTTGCCTGAAAAAACGCGTTTATTTCGGGCTGAAATACACGTTTTGAAAAGTGTGATGTCACTGCCTGATAACTTACATGGGGTTGACCAAACTTGCAGAAACATGTTTATTTCTGCTGAAAAACACGTTTTGACCCTTTCTGCACACTGGGGTTAAGGGCTGAGTGTGTTGGCACTTCTGAGCCTTGCTGTTACAAGTAGATTCAGCTGTCTGAAAAAACGTGTTTATTTCGGGCTGAAAAACACGTTTTGAAAAGTGTGATGTTACTGCCCCATAACTTACATGGGGTTGACCAAACTTGCAGAAACATGTTTATTTCTGCTGAAAAACACGTTTTGACAATTTCTGCACACTCTGGTTAAGGGCTGAGTGTGTGGGCTCTTCTGAGCCTTGCTGTTACAAGGAGATTCAGTTGCCTGAAAAAACGCGTTTATTTCGGGCTGAAAAACACGTTTTGAAAAGTGTGATGTTACAGCCCCATAACTTACATGGGGTTGACCAAACTTGCAGAAACATGTTTATTTCTGCTGAAAAACACGTTTTGACCCTTTCTGCACACTGGGGTTAAGGGCTGAGTGTGTTGGCTCTTCTGAGCCTTGCTGTTACAAGTAGATTCAGCTGTCTGAAAAAACGTGTTTATTTCGGGCTGAAAAACAGGTTTTAAAAAGTGTGATGTTACTGCCCCATAACTTACATGGGGTTGACCAAACTTGCAGAAACATGTTTATTTCTGCTGAAAAACACGTATTGACACTTTCTGTACACTGGGGTTAAGGGCTGAGTGTGTGGGCTCTTCTGAGCCTTGCTGTTACAAGGAGATTCAGTTGTCTGAAAAAACGCGTTTATTTCGGGCTGAAAAACACGTTTTGAAAAGTGTGATGTTACTGCCCCATAACTTACATGGGGTTGACCAAACTTGCAGAAACATGTTTATTTCTGCTGAAAAACACGTTTTGACCCTTTCTGCACACTGGGGTTAAGGGCTGAGTGTGTTGGCACTTCTGAGCCTTGCTGTTACAAGTATATTCAGCTGTCTGAAAAAACGTGTTTATTTCGGGCTGACAAACACGTTTTGAAAAGTGTGATGTTACTGCCCCATAACTTACATGGGGTTGACCAAACTTGCAGAAACATGTTTATTTCTGCTGAAAAACACGTTTTGACCCTTTCTGCACACTGGGGTTAAGGGCTGAGTGTGTTGGCACTTCTGAGCCTTGCTGTTACAAATAGATTCAGCTGTCTGAAAAAACGTGTTTATTTCGGGCTGAAAAACACGTTTTGAAAAGTGTGATGTTACTGCCCCATAACTTACATGGGGTTGACCAAACTTGCAGAAACATGTTTATTTCTGCTGAAAAACACGTTTTGACACTTTCTGTACACTGGGGTTAAGGGCTGAGTGTGTGGGCTCTTCTGAGCCTTGCTGTTACAAGGAGATTCAGTTGCCTGAAAAAACGCGTTTATTTCGGGCTGAAAAACCCGTTTTGAAAAGTGTGATGTTACTGCCCCATAACTTACATGGGGTTGACCAAACTTGCAGAAACATGTTTATTTCTGCTGAAAAACACGTTTTGACACTTTCTGTACACTGGGGTTAAGGGCTGAGTGTGTGGGCTCTTCTGAGCCTTGCTGTTACAAGGAGATTCAGTTGTCTGAAAAAACGCGTTTATTTCGGGCTGAAAAACACGTTTTGAAAAGTGTGATGTTACTGCCCCATAACTTACATGGGGTTGACCAAACTTGCAGAAACATGTTTATTTCTGCTGAAAAACACGTTTTGACCCTTTCTGCACACTGGGGTTAAGGGCTGAGTGTGTTGGCACTTCTGAGCCTTGCTGTTACTAGTAGATTCAGTTGCCTGAAAAAACGCGTTTATTTCTGGCTGAAAAACACGTTTTGAAAAGTGTGATGTTACTGCCCCATAACTTACATGGGGTTGACCAAACTTGCAGAAACATGTTTATTTCTGCTGAAAAACACGTTTTGACCCTTTCTGCACACTGGGGTTAAGGGCTGAGTGTGTTGGCACTTCTGAGCCTTGCTGTTACAAGGAGATTCAGTTGCCTGAAAAAACGCGTTTATTTCGGGCTGAAATACACGTTTTGAAAAGTGTGATGTCACTGCCCGATAACTTACATGGGGTTGACCAAACTTGCAGAAACATGTTTATTTCTGCTGAAAAACACGTTTTACACTTTCTGTACACTGGGGTTAAGGGCTGAGTGTGTGGGCTCTTCTGAGCCTTGCTGTTACAAGGAGATTCAGTTGCCTGAAAAAACGCGTTTATTTCGGGCTGAAAAACACGTTTTGAAAAGTGTGATGTTACTGCCCCATAACTTACATGGGGTTGACCAAACTTGCAGAAACATGTTTATTTCTGCTGAAAAACACGTTTTGACACTTTCTGTACACTGGGGTTAAGGGCTGAGTGTGTGGGCTCTTCTGAGCCTTGCTGTTACAAGGAGATTCAGTTGTCTGAAAAAACGCGTTTATTTCGGGCTGAAAAACACGTTTTGAAAAGTGTGATGTTACTGCCCCATAACTTACATGGGGTTGACCAAACTTGCAGAAACATGTTTATTTCTGCTGAAAAACACGTTTTGACCCTTTCTGCACACTGGGGTTAAGGGCTGAGTGTGTTGGCACTTCTGAGCCTTGCTGTTACAAGTAGATTCAGCTGTCTGAAAAAACGTGTTTATTTCGGGCTGAAAAACACGTTTTGAAAAGTGTGATGTTACTGCCCCATAACTTAAATGGGGTTGACCAAACTTGCAGAAACATGTTTATTTCTGCTGAAAAACACGTTTTGACACTTTCTGTACACTGGGGTTAAGGGCTGAGTGTGTGGGCTCTTCTGAGCCTTGCTGTTACAAGGAGATTCAGTTGTCTGAAAAAACGCGTTTATTTCGGGCTGAAAAACACGTTTTGAAAAGTGTGATGTTACTGCCCCATAACTTACATGGGGTTGACCAAACTTGCAGAAACATGTTTATTTCTGCTGAAAAACACGTTTTGACACTTTCTGTACACTGGGGTTAAGGGCTGAGTGCGTGGGCTCTTATGAGCCTTGCTGTTACAAGGAGATTCAGTTGTCTGAAAAAACGCGTTTATTTCGGGCTGAAAAACACGTTTTGAAAAGTGTGATGTTACTGCCCCATAACTTACATGGGGTTGACCAAACTTGCAGAAACATGTTTATTTCTGCTGAAAAACACGTTTTGACCCTTTCTGCACACTGGGGTTAAGGGCTGAGTGTGTTGGCTCTTCTGAGCCTTGCTGTTACAAGTAGATTCAGCTGTCTGAAAAAACGTGTTTATTTCGGGCTGAAAAACACGTTTTGAAAAGTGTGATGTTACTGCCTCATAACTTACATGGGGTTGACCAAACTTGCAGAAACATGTTTATTTCTGCTGAAAAACACGTTTTGACCCTTTCTGCACACTGGGGTTAAGGGCTGAGTGTGTTGGCACTTCTGAGCCTTGCTGTTACAAGTATATTCAGCTGTCTGAAAAAACGTGTTTATTTCGGGCTGAAAAACACGTTTTGAAAAGTGTGATGTTACTGCCCCATAACTTACATGGGGTTGACCAAACTTGCAGAAACATGTTTATTTCTGCTGAAAAACACGTTTTGACACTTTCTGTACACTGGGGTTAAGGGTTGAGTGTGTGGGCTCTTCTGAGCCTTGCTGTTACAAGGAGATTCAGTTGCCTGAAAAAACGCGTTTATTTCGGGCTGAAATACACGTTTTGAAAAGTGTGATGTCACTGCCTGATAACTTACATGGGGTTGACCAAACTTGCAGAAACATGTTTATTTCTGCTGAAAAACACGTTTTGACCCTTTCTGCACACTGGGGTTAAGGGCTGAGTGTGTTGGCACTTCTGAGCCTTGCTGTTACAAGTAGATTCAGCTGTCTGAAAAAACGTGTTTATTTCGGGCTGAAAAACACGTTTTGAAAAGTGTGATGTTACTGCCCCATAACTTACATGGGGTTGACCAAACTTGCAGAAACATGTTTATTTCTGCTGAAAAACACGTTTTGACAATTTCTGCACACTCTGGTTAAGGGCTGAGTGTGTGGGCTCTTCTGAGCCTTGCTGTTACAAGGAGATTCAGTTGCCTGAAAAAAACGCGTTTATTTCGGGCTGAAAAACACGTTTTGAAAAGTGTGATGTTACAGCCCCATAACTTACATGGGGTTGACCAAACTTGCAGAAACATGTTTATTTCTGCTGAAAAACACGTTTTGACCCTTTCTGCACACTGGGGTTAAGGGCTGAGTGTGTTGGCTCTTCTGAGCCTTGCTGTTACAAGTAGATTCAGCTGTCTGAAAAAACGTGTTTATTTCGGGCTGAAAAACAGGTTTTAAAAAGTGTGATGTTACTGCCCCATAACTTACATGGGGTTGACCAAACTTGCAGAAACATGTTTATTTCTGCTGAAAAACACGTATTGACACTTTCTGTACACTGGGGTTAAGGGCTGAGTGTGTGGGCTCTTCTGAGCCTTGCTGTTACAAGGAGATTCAGTTGTCTGAAAAAACGCGTTTATTTCGGGCTGAAAAACACGTTTTGAAAAGTGTGATGTTACTGCCCCATAACTTACATGGGGTTGACCAAACTTGCAGAAACATGTTTATTTCTGCTGAAAAACACGTTTTGACCCTTTCTGCACACTGGGGTTAAGGGCTGAGTGTGTTGGCACTTCTGAGCCTTGCTGTTACAAGTATATTCAGCTGTCTGAAAAAACGTGTTTATTTCGGGCTGACAAACACGTTTTGAAAAGTGTGATGTTACTGCCCCATAACTTACATGGGGTTGACCAAACTTGCAGAAACATGTTTATTTCTGCTGAAAAACACGTTTTGACCCTTTCTGCACACTGGGGTTAAGGGCTGAGTGTGTTGGCACTTCTGAGCCTTGCTGTTACAAATAGATTCAGCTGTCTGAAAAAACGTGTTTATTTCGGGCTGAAAAACACGTTTTGAAAAGTGTGATGTTACTGCCCCATAACTTACATGGGGTTGACCAAACTTGCAGAAACATGTTTATTTCTGCTGAAAAACACGTTTTGACACTTTCTGTACACTGGGGTTAAGGGCTGAGTGTGTGGGCTCTTCTGAGCCTTGCTGTTACAAGGAGATTCAGTTGCCTGAAAAAACGCGTTTATTTCGGGCTGAAAAACCCGTTTTGAAAAGTGTGATGTTACTGCCCCATAACTTACATGGGGTTGACCAAACTTGCAGAAACATGTTTATTTCTGCTGAAAAACACGTTTTGACACTTTCTGTACACTGGGGTTAAGGGCTGAGTGTGTGGGCTCTTCTGAGCCTTGCTGTTACAAGGAGATTCAGTTGTCTGAAAAAACGCGTTTATTTCGGGCTGAAAAACACGTTTTGAAAAGTGTGATGTTACTGCCCCATAACTTACATGGGGTTGACCAAACTTGCAGAAACATGTTTATTTCTGCTGAAAAACACGTTTTGACCCTTTCTGCACACTGGGGTTAAGGGCTGAGTGTGTTGGCACTTCT
This sequence comes from Lepisosteus platostomus, assembly GCF_059453375.1. Lineage (NCBI taxonomy): Eukaryota > Metazoa > Chordata > Actinopteri > Semionotiformes > Lepisosteidae > Lepisosteus > Lepisosteus platostomus. Next base: position 5,110,912 of record NC_142632.1, read on the forward strand.
GAGCCTTGCTGTTACTAGTAGATTCAGTTGCCTGAAAAAACGCGTTTATTTCTGGCTGAAAAACACGTTTTGAAAAGTGTGATGTTACTGCCCCATAACTTACATGGGGTTGACCAAACTTGCAGAAACATGTTTATTTCTGCTGAAAAACACGTTTTGACACTTTCTGTACACTGGGGTTAAGGGCTGAGTGTGTGGGCTCTTCTGAGCCTTGCTGTTACAAGGAGATTCAGTTGCCTGAAAAAACGCGTTTATTTCGGGCTGAAATACACGTTTTGAAAAGTGTGATGTCACTGCCCGATAACTTACATGGGGTTGACCAAACTTGCAGAAACATGTTTATTTCTGCTGAAAAACACGTTTTGACCCTTTCTGCACACTGGGGTTAAGGGTTGAGTGTGTGGGCACTTCTGAGCATTGCTGTTACAAGTAGATTCAGTTGTCTGAAAAAACGCGTTTATTTCGGGCTGAAAAACACGTTTTGAAAACTGTGATGTTACTGCCCCATAACTTACATGGGGTTGACCAAACTTGCAGAAACATGTTTATTTCTGCTGAAAAACACGTTTTGACCCTTTCTGCACACTGGGGTTAAGGGCTGAGTGTGTTGGCACTTCTGAGCCTTGCTGTTACAAGTAGATTCAGCTGTCTGAAAAAACGTGTTTATTTCGGGCTGAAAAACACGTTTTGAAAAGTGTGATGTTACTGCCCCATAACTTACATGGGGTTGACCAAACTTGCAGAAACATGTTTATTTCTGCTGAAAAACACGTTTTGACAATTTCTGCACACTCTGGTTAAGGGCTGAGTGTGTGGGCTCTTTTGAGCCTTGCTGTTACAAGGAGATTCAGTTGCCTGAAAAAACGCGTTTATTTCGGGCTGAAAAACACGTTTTGAAAAGTGTGATGTTACTGCCCCATAACTTACATGGGGTTGACCAAACTTGCAGAAACATGTTTATTTCTGCTGAAAAACACGTTTTGACACTTTCTGTACACTGGGGTTAAGGGCTGAGTGTGTGGGCTCTTCTGAGCCTTGCTGTTACAAGGAGATTCAGTTGTCTGAAAAAACGCGTTTATTTCGGGCTGAAAAACACGTTTTGAAAAGTGTGATGTTACTGCCCCATAACTTACATGGGGTTGACCAAACTTGCAGAAACATGTTTATTTCTGCTGAAAAACAAGTTTTGACCCTTTCTGCACACCTGGGTTAAGGGTTGAGTGTGTGGGCACTTCTGAGCCTTGCTGTTACAAGTAGATTCAGTTGTCTGAAAAAACGCGTTTATTTCGGGCTGAAAAACACGTTTTGAAAAGTGTGATGTTACTGCCCCATAACTTACATGGGGTTGACCAAACTTGCAGAAACATGTTTATTTCTGCTGAAAAACACGTTTTGACCCTTTCTGCACACTGGGGTTAAGGGCTGAGTGTGTTGGCACTTCTGAGCCTTGCTGTTACAAGTAGATTCAGCTGTCTGAAAAAACGTGTTTATTTCGGGCTGAAAAACACGTTTTGAAAAGTGTGATGTTACTGCCCCATAACTTACATGGGGTTGACCAAACTTGCAGAAACATGTTTATTTCTGCAGAAAAACACGTTTTGACCCTTTCTGCACACTGGGGTTAAGGGTTGAGTGTGTGGGCACTTCTGAGCATTGCTGTTACAAGTAGATTCAGTTGTCTGAAAAAACGCGTTTATTTCGGGCTGAAAAACACGTTTTGAAAACTGTGATGTTACTGCCCCATAACTTACATGGGGTTGACCAAACTTGCAGAAACATGTTTATTTCTGCTGAAAAACACGTTTTGACAATTTCTGCACACTCTGGTTAAGGGCTGAGTGTGTGGGCTCTTTTGAGCCTTGCTGTTACAAGGAGATTCAGTTGCCTGAAAAAACGCGTTTATTTCGGGCTGAAAAACACGTTTTGAAAAGTGTGATGTTACTGCCCCATAACTTACATGGGGTTGACCAAACTTGCAGAAACATGTTTATTTCTGCTGAAAAACACGTTTTGACACTTTCTGTACACTGGGGTTAAGGGCTGAGTGTGTGGGCTCTTCTGAGCCTTGCTGTTACAAGGAGATTCAGTTGTCTGAAAAAACGCGTTTATTTCGGGCTGAAAAACACGTTTTGAAAAGTGTGATGTTACTGCCCCATAACTTACATGGGGTTGACCAAACTTGCAGAAACATGTTTATTTCTGCTGAAAAACAAGTTTTGACCCTTTCTGCACACCTGGGTTAAGGGTTGAGTGTGTGGGCACTTCTGAGCCTTGCTGTTACAAGTAGATTCAGTTGTCTGAAAAAACGCGTTTATTTCGGGCTGAAAAACACGTTTTGAAAAGTGTGATGTTACTGCCCCATAACTTACATGGGGTTGACCAAACTTGCAGAAACATGTTTATTTCTGCTGAAAAACACGTTTTGACCCTTTCTGCACACTGGGGTTAAGGGCTGAGTGTGTTGGCACTTCTGAGCCTTGCTGTTACAAGTAGATTCAGCTGTCTGAAAAAACGTGTTTATTTCGGGCTGAAAAACACGTTTTGAAAAGTGTGATGTTACTGCCCCATAACTTACATGGGGTTGACCAAACTTGCAGAAACATGTTTATTTCTGCAGAAAAACACGTTTTGACCCTTTCTGCACACTGGGGTTAAGGGTTGAGTGTGTGGGCACTTCTGAGCATTGCTGTTACAAGTAGATTCAGTTGTCTGAAAAAACGCGTTTATTTCGGGCTGAAAAACACGTTTTGAAAACTGTGATGTTACTGCCCCATAACTTACATGGGGTTGACCAAACTTGCAGAAACATGTTTATTTCTGCTGAAAAACACGTTTTGACCCTTTCTGCACACTGGGGTTAAGGGCTGAGTGTGTTGGCACTTCTGAGCCTTGCTGTTACAAGTAGATTCAGCTGTCTGAAAAAACGTGTTTATTTCGGGCTGAAAAACACGTTTTGAAAAGTGTGATGTTACTGCCCCATAACTTACATGGGGTTGACCAAACTTGCAGAAACATGTTTATTTCTGCTGAAAAACACGTTTTGACACTTTCTGTACACTGGGGTTAAGGGCTGAGTGTGTGGGCTCTTCTGAGCCTTGCTGTTACAAGGAGATTCAGTTGCCTGAAAAAACGCGTTTATTTCGTGCTGAAAAACACGTTTTGAAAAGTGTGATGTTACTGCCCCATAACTTAAATGGGGTTGACCAAACTTGCAGAAACATGTTTATTTCTGCTGAAAAACACGTTTTGACCCTTTCTGCACACTGGGGTTAAGGGCTGAGTGTGTGGGCTCTTCTGAGCCTTGCTGTTACAAGGAGATTCAGTTGTCTGAAAAAACGCGTTTATTTCGGGCTGAAAAACACGTTTTGAAAACTGTGATGTTACTGCCCCATAACTTACATGGGGTTGACCAAACTTGCAGAAACATGTTTATTTCTGCTGAAAAACACGTTTTGACCCTTTCTGCACACTGGGGTTAAGGGCTGAGTGTGTTGGCACTTCTGAGCCTTGCTGTTACAAGTAGATTCAGCTGTCTGAAAAAACGTGTTTATTTCGGGCTGAAAAACACGTTTTGAAAAGTGTGATGTTACTGCCCCATAACTTACATGGGGTTGACCAAACTTGCAGAAACATGTTTATTTCTGCTGAAAAACACGTTTTGACCCTTTCTGCACACTGGGGTTAAGGGCTGAGTGTGTTGGCACTTCTGAGCCTTGCTGTTACAAGTAGATTCAGCTGTCTGAAAAAACGTGTTTATTTCGGGCTGAAAAACACGTTTTGAAAAGTGTGATGTTACTGCCCCATAACTTACATGGGGTTGACCAAACTTGCAGAAACATGTTTATTTCTGCTGAAAAACACGTTTTGAACCTTTCTGCACACTGGGGTTAAGGGTTGAGTGTGTGGGCACTTCTGAGCCTTGCTGTTACAAGTAGATTCAGTTGTCTGAAAAAACGCGTTTATTTCGGGCTGAAAAACACGTTTTGAAAAGTATGATGTTACTGCCCCATAACTTACATGGGGTTGACCAAACTTACAGAAACATGTTTATTTCTGCTGAAAAACACGTTTTGACCCTTTCTGCACACTGGGGTTAAGGGCTGAGTGTGTTGGCTCTTCTGAGCCTTGCTGTTACAAGGAGATTCAGTTGCCTGAAAAAACGCGTTTATTTCGTGCTGAAAAACACGTTTTGAAAAGTGTGATGTTACTGCCCCATAACTTAAATGGGGTTGACCAAACTTGCAGAAACATGTTTATTTCTGCTGAAAAACACGTTTTGACCCTTTCTGCACACTGGGGTTAAGGGCTGAGTGTGTGGGCTCTTCTGAGCCTTGCTGTTACAAGGAGATTCAGTTGTCTGAAAAAACGCGTTTATTTCGGGCTGAAAAACACGTTTTGAAAACTGTGATGTTACTGCCCCATAACTTACATGGGGTTGACCAAACTTGCAGAAACATGTTTATTTCTGCTGAAAAACACGTTTTGACCCTTTCTGCACACTGGGGTTAAGGGCTGAGTGTGTTGGCACTTCTGAGCCTTGCTGTTACAAGTAGATTCAGCTGTCTGAAAAAACGTGTTTATTTCGGGCTGAAAAACACGTTTTGAAAAGTGTGATGTTACTGCCCCATAACTTACATGGGGTTGACCAAACTTGCAGAAACATGTTTATTTCTGCTGAAAAACACGTTTTGACCCTTTCTGCACACTGGGGTTAAGGGCTGAGTGTGTTGGCACTTCTGAGCCTTGCTGTTACAAGTAGATTCAGCTGTCTGAAAAAACGTGTTTATTTCGGGCTGAAAAACACGTTTTGAAAAGTGTGATGTTACTGCCCCATAACTTACATGGGGTTGACCAAACTTGCAGAAACATGTTTATTTCTGCTGAAAAACACGTTTTGAACCTTTCTGCACACTGGGGTTAAGGGTTGAGTGTGTGGGCACTTCTGAGCCTTGCTGTTACAAGTAGATTCAGTTGTCTGAAAAAACGCGTTTATTTCGGGCTGAAAAACACGTTTTGAAAAGTATGATGTTACTGCCCCATAACTTACATGGGGTTGACCAAACTTACAGAAACATGTTTATTTCTGCTGAAAAACACGTTTTGACCCTTTCTGCACACTGGGGTTAAGGGCTGAGTGTGTTGGCTCTTCTGAGCCTTGCTGTTACAAGTAGATTCAGCTGTCTGAAAAAACGTGTTTATTTCGGGCTGAAAAACACGTTTTGAAAAGTGTGATGTTACTGCCCCATAACTTACATGGGGTTGACCAAACTTGCAGAAACATGTTTATTTCAGCTGAAAAACACGTTTTGACACTTTCTGTACACTGGGGTTAAGGGCTGAGTGTGTGGGCTCTTCTGAGCCTTGCTGTTACAAGGAGATTCAGTTGTCTGAAAAAACGCGTTTATTTCGGGCTGAAAAACACGTTTTGAAAAGTGTGATGTTACTGCCCCATAACTTACATGGGGTTGACCAAACTTGCAGAAACATGTTTATTTCTGCTGAAAAACACGTTTTGACCCTTTCTGCACACTGGGGTTAAGGGTTGAGTGTGTGGGCACTTCTGAGCCTTGCTGTTACAAGTAGATTCAGTTGCCTGAAAAAACGCGTTTATTTCTGGCTGAAAAACACGTTTTGAAAAGTATGATGTTACTGCCCCATAACTTACATGGGGTTGACCAAACTTGCAGAAACATGTTTATTTCTGCTGAAAAACACGTTTTGACCCTTTCTGCACACTGGGGTTAAGGGCTGAGTGTGTTGGCACTTCTGAGCCTTGCTGTTACAAGTATATTCAGCTGTCTGAAAAAACGTGTTTATTTCGGGCTGAAAAACACGTTTTGAAAAGTGTGATGTTACTGCCCCATAACTTACATGGGGTTGACCAAACTTGCAGAAACATGTTTATTTCAGCTGAAAAACACGTTTTGACACTTTCTGTACACTGGGGTTAAGGGCTGAGTGTGTGGGCTCTTCTGAGCCTTGCTGTTACAAGGAGATTCAGTTGTCTGAAAAAACGCGTTTATTTCGGGCTGAAAAACACGTTTTGAAAAGTGTGATGTTACTGCCCCATAACTTACATGGGGTTGACCAAACTTGCAGAAACATGTTTATTTCTGCTGAAAAACACGTTTTGACCCTTTCTGCACACTGGGGTTAAGGGCTGAGTGTGTTGGCACTTCTGAGCCTTGCTGTTACAAGTAGATTCAGCTGTCTGAAAAAACGTGTTTATTTCGGGCTGAAAAACACGTTTTGAAAAGTGTGATGTTACTGCCCCATAACTTACATGGGGTTGACCAAACTTGCAGAAACATGTTTATTTCTGCTGAAAAACACGTTTTGACCCTTTCTGCACACTGGGGTTAAGGGTTGAGTGTGTGGGCACTTCTGAACCTTGCTGTTACAAGTAGATTCAGCTGTCTGAAAAAACGTGTTTATTTCGGGCTGAAAAACACGTTTTGAAAAGTGTGATGTTACTGCCCCATAACTTACATGGGGTTGACCAAACTTGCAGAAACATGTTTATTTCAGCTGAAAAACACGTTTTGACACTTTCTGTACACTGGGGTTAAGGGCTGAGTGTGTGGGCTCTTCTGAGCCTTGCTGTTACAAGGAGATTCAGTTGCCTGAAAAAACGCGTTTATTTCTGGCTGAAAAACACGTTTTGAAAAGTGTGATGTTACTGCCCCATAACTTACATGGGGTTGACCAAACTTGCAGAAACATGTTTATTTCTGCTGAAAAACACGTTTTGACACTTTCTGTACACTGGGGTTAAGGGCTGAGTGTGTGGGCTCTTCTGAGCCTTGCTGTTACAAGGAGATTCAGTTGCCTGAAAAAACGCGTTTATTTCGGGCTGAAATACACGTTTTGAAAAGTGTGATGTCACTGCCCGATAACTTACATGGGGTTGACCAAACTTGCAGAAACATGTTTATTTCTGCTGAAAAACACGTTTTGACCCTTTCTGCACACTGGGGTTAAGGGTTGAGTGTGTGGGCACTTCTGAGCATTGCTGTTACAAGTAGATTCAGTTGTCTGAAAAAACGCGTTTATTTCGGGCTGAAAAACACGTTTTGAAAACTGTGATGTTACTGCCCCATAACTTACATGGGGTTGACCAAACTTGCAGAAACATGTTTATTTCTGCTGAAAAACACGTTTTGACCCTTTCTGCACACTGGGGTTAAGGGCTGAGTGTGTTGGCACTTCTGAGCCTTGCTGTTACAAGTAGATTCAGCTGTCTGAAAAAACGTGTTTATTTCGGGCTGAAAAACACGTTTTGAAAAGTGTGATGTTACTGCCCCATAACTTACATGGGGTTGACCAAACTTGCAGAAACATGTTTATTTCTGCTGAAAAACACGTTTTGACACTTTCTGTACACTGGGGTTAAGGGCTGAGTGTGTGGGCTCTTCTGAGCCTTGCTGTTACAAGGAGATTCAGTTGTCTGAAAAAACGCGTTTATTTCGGGCTGAAAAACACGTTTTGAAAAGTGTGATGTTACTGCCCCATAACTTACATGGGGTTGACCAAACTTGCAGAAACATGTTTATTTCTGCTGAAAAACACGTTTTGACCCTTTCTGCACACTGGGGTTAAGGGCTGAGTGTGTTGGCACTTCTGAGCCTTGCTGTTACAAGTATATTCAGCTGTCTGAAAAAACGTGTTTATTTCGGGCTGAAAAACACGTTTTGAAAAGTGTGATGTTACTGCCCCATAACTTACATGGGGTTGACCAAACTTGCAGAAACATGTTTATTTCTGCTGAAAAACACGTTTTGACCCTTTCTGCACACTGGGGTTAAGGGTTGAGTGTGTGGGCACTTCTGAGCCTTGCTGTTACAAGTAGATTCAGTTGTCTGAAAAAACGCGTTTATTTCGGGCTGAAAAACACGTTTTGAAAAGTATGATGTTACTGCCCCATAACTTACATGGGGTTGACCAAACTTACAGAAACATGTTTATTTCTGCTGAAAAACACGTTTTGACCCTTTCTGCACACTGGGGTTATGGGCTGAGTGTGTTGGCTCTTCTGAGCCTTGCTGTTACAAGTAGATTCAGCTGTCTGAAAAAACGTGTTTAATTCAGAATGAAAAAACACGTATTGAAAAGTGTGATGTTACTGCCCCATAACTTACATGGGGTTGACCAAACTTGCAGAAACATGTTTATTTCAGCTGAAAAACACGTTTTGACACTTTCTGTACACTGGGGTTAAGGGCTGAGTGTGTGGGCTCTTCTGAGCCTTGCTGTTACAAGGAGATTCAGTTGTCTGAAAAAACGCGTTTATTTCGGGCTGAAAAACACGTTTTGAAAAGTGTGATGTTACTGCCCCATAACTTACATGGGGTTGACCAAACTTGCAGAAACATGTTTATTTCAGCTGAAAAACACGTTTTGACACTTTCTGTACACTGGGGTTAAGGGCTGAGTGTGTGGGCTCTTCTGAGCCTTGCTGTTACAAGGAGATTCAGTTGTCTGAAAAAACGCGTTTATTTCGGGCTGAAAAACACGTTTTGAAAAGTGTGATGTTACTGCCCCATAACTTACATGGGGTTGACCAAACTTGCAGAAACATGTTTATTTCTGCTGAAAAACACGTTTTGACCCTTTCTGCACACTGGGGTTAAGGGCTGAGTGTGTTGGCACTTCTGAGCCTTGCTGTTACAAGTAGATTCAGCTGTCTGAAAAAACGTGTTTATTTCGGGCTGAAAAACACGTTTTGAAAAGTGTGATGTTACTGCCCCATAACTTACATGGGGTTGACCAAACTTGCAGAAACATGTTTATTTCTGCTGAAAAACACGTTTTGACCCTTTCTGCACACTGGGGTTAAGGGTTGAGTGTGTGGGCACTTCTGAGCCTTGCTGTTACAAGTAGATTCAGCTGTCTGAAAAAACGTGTTTATTTCGGGCTGAAAAACACGTTTTGAAAAGTGTGATGTTACTGCCCCATAACTTACATGGGGTTGACCAAACTTGCAGAAACATGTTTATTTCAGCTGAAAAACACGTTTTGACACTTTCTGTACACTGGGGTTAAGGGCTGAGTGTGTGGGCTCTTCTGAGCCTTGCTGTTACAAGGAGATTCAGTTGCCTGAAAAAACGCGTTTATTTCGGGCTGAAATACACGTTTTGAAAAGTGTGATGTCACTGCCCGATAACTTACATGGGGTTGACCAAACTTGCAGAAACATGTTTATTTCTGCTGAAAAACACGTTTTGACCCTTTCTGCACACTGGGGTTAAGGGTTGAGTGTGTGGGCACTTCTGAGCATTGCTGTTACAAGTAGATTCAGTTGTCTGAAAAAACGCGTTTATTTCGGGCTGAAAAACACGTTTTGAAAACTGTGATGTTACTGCCCCATAACTTACATGGGGTTGACCAAACTTGCAGAAACATGTTTATTTCTGCTGAAAAACACGTTTTGACCCTTTCTGCACACTGGGGTTAAGGGCTGAGTGTGTGGGCTCTTTTGAGCCTTGCTGTTACAAGGAGATTCAGTTGCCTGAAAAAACGCGTTTATTTCGGGCTGAAAAACACGTTTTGAAAAGTGTGATGTTACTGCCCCATAACTTACATGGGGTTGACCAAACTTGCAGAAACATGTTTATTTCTGCTGAAAAACACGTTTTGACACTTTCTGTACACTGGGGTTAAGGGCTGAGTGTGTGGGCTCTTCTGAGCCTTGCTGTTACAAGGAGATTCAGTTGTCTGAAAAAACGCGTTTATTTCGGGGTGAAAAACACGTTTTGAAAAGTGTGATGTTACTGCCCCATAACTTACATGGGGTTGACCAAACTTGCAGAAACATGTTTATTTCTGCTGAAAAACACGTTTTGACCCTTTCTGCACACTGGGGTTAAGGGTTGAGTGTGTGGGCACTTCTGAGCCTTGCTGTTACAAGTAGATTCAGTTGTCTGAAAAAACGCGTTTATTTCGGGCTGAAAAACACGTTTTGAAAAGTGTGATGTTACTGCCCCATAACTTACATGGGGTTGACCAAACTTGCAGAAACATGTTTATTTCTGCTGAAAAACACGTTTTGACCCTTTCTGCACACTGGGGTTAAGGGCTGAGTGTGTTGGCACTTCTGAGCCTTGCTGTTACAAGTAGATTCAGCTTTCTGAAAAAACGTGTTTATTTCGGGCTGAAAAACACGTTTTGAAAAGTGTGATGTTACTGCCCCATAACTTACATGGGGTTGACCAAACTTGCAGAAACATGTTTATTTCTGCTGAAAAACACGTTTTGACAATTTCTGCACACTGGGGTTAAGGGCTGAGTGTGTGGGCTCTTTTGAGCCTTGCTGTTACAAGGAGATTCAGATGCCTGAAAAAACGCGTTTATTTCGGGCTGAAAAACACGTTTTGAAAAGTGTGATGTTACTGCCCCATAACTTACATGGGGTTGACCAAACTTGCAGAAACATGTTTATTTCTGCTGAAAAACACGTTTTGACCCTTTCTGCACACTGGGGTTAAGGGCTGAGTGTGTTGGCTCTTCTGAGCCTTGCTGTTACAAGTAGATTCAGCTGTCTGAAAAAACGTGTTTATTTCGGGCTGAAAAACACTTTTTGAAAAGTGTGATGTTACTGCCCCATAACTTACATGGGGTTGACCAAACTTGCAGAAACATGTTTATTTCTGCAGAAAAACACGTTTTGACCCTTTCTGCACACTGGGGTTAAGGGTTGAGTGTGTGGGCACTTCTGAGCATTGCTGTTACAAGTAGATTCAGTTGTCTGAAAAAACGCGTTTATTTCGGGCTGAAAAACACGTTTTGAAAACTGTGATGTTACTGCCCCATAACTTACATGGGGTTGACCAAACTTGCAGAAACATGTTTATTTCTGCTGAAAAACACGTTTTGACCCTTTCTGCACACTGGGGTTAAGGGCTGAGTGTGTTGGCACTTCTGAGCCTTGCTGTTACAAGTAGATTCAGCTGTCTGAAAAAACGTGTTTATTTCGGGCTGAAAAACACGTTTTGAAAAGTGTGATGTTACTGCCCCATAACTTACATGGGGTTGACCAAACTTGCAGAAACATGTTTATTTCTGCTGAAAAACACGTTTTGACACTTTCTGTACACTGGGGTTAAGGGCTGAGTGTGTGGGCTCTTCTGAGCCTTGCTGTTACAAGGAGATTCAGTTGCCTGAAAAAACGCGTTTATTTCGTGCTGAAAAACACGTTTTGAAAAGTGTGATGTTACTGCCCCATAACTTAAATGGGGTTGACCAAACTTGCAGAAACTTGTTTATTTCTGCTGAAAAACACGTTTTGACCCTTTCTGCACACTGGGGTTAAGGGCTGAGTGTGTGGGCTCTTCTGAGCCTTGCTGTTACAAGGAGATTCAGTTGTCTGAAAAAACGCGTTTATTTCGGGCTGAAAAACACGTTTTGAAAAGTATGATGTTACTGCCCCATAACTTACATGGGGTTGACCAAACTTACAGAAACATGTTTATTTCTGCTGAAAAACACGTTTTGACCCTTTCTGCACACTGGGGTTATGGGCTGAGTGTGTTGGCTCTTCTGAGCCTTGCTGTTACAAGTAGATTCAGCTGTCTGAAAAAACGTGTTTAATTCAGAATGAAAAAACACGTATTGAAAAGTGTGATGTTACTGCCCCATAACTTACATGGGGTTGACCAAACTTGCAGAAACATGTTTATTTCAGCTGAAAAACACGTTTTGACACTTTCTGTACACTGGGGTTAAGGGCTGAGTGTGTGGGCTCTTCTGAGCCTTGCTGTTACAAGGAGATTCAGTTGTCTGAAAAAACGCGTTTATTTCGGGCTGAAAAACACGTTTTGAAAAGTGTGATGTTACTGCCCCATAACTTACATGGGGTTGACCAAACTTGCAGAAACATGTTTATTTCAGCTGAAAAACACGTTTTGACACTTTCTGTACACTGGGGTTAAGGGCTGAGTGTGTGGGCTCTTCTGAGCCTTGCTGTTACAAGGAGATTCAGTTGTCTGAAAAAACGCGTTTATTTCGGGCTGAAAAACACGTTTTGAAAAGTGTGATGTTACTGCCCCATAACTTACATGGGGTTGACCAAACTTGCAGAAACATGTTTATTTCTGCTGAAAAACACGTTTTGACCCTTTCTGCACACTGGGGTTAAGGGCTGAGTGTGTTGGCACTTCTGAGCCTTGCTGTTACAAGTAGATTCAGCTGTCTGAAAAAACGTGTTTATTTCGGGTTTGAAAAACACGTTTTGAAAAGTGTGATGTTACTGCCCCATAACTTACATGGGGTTGACCAAACTTGCAGAAACATGTTTATTTCTGCTGAAAAACACGTTTTGACCCTTTCTGCACACTGGGGTTAAGGGTTGAGTGTGTGGGCACTTCTGAGCCTTGCTGTTACAAGTAGATTCAGCTGTCTGAAAAAACGTGTTTATTTCGGGCTGAAAAACACGTTTTGAAAAGTGTGATGTTACTGCCCCATAACTTACATGGGGTTGACCAAACTTGCAGAAACATGTTTATTTCAGCTGAAAAACACGTTTTGACACTTTCTGTACACTGGGGTTAAGGGCTGAGTGTGTGGGCTCTTCTGAGCCTTGCTGTTACAAGGAGATTCAGTTGCCTGAAAAAACGCGTTTATTTCTGGCTGAAAAACACGTTTTGAAAAGTGTGATGTTACTGCCCCATAACTTACATGGGGTTGACCAAACTTGCAGAAACATGTTTATTTCTGCTGAAAAACACGTTTTGACACTTTCTGTACACTGGGGTTAAGGGCTGAGTGTGTGGGCTCTTCTGAGCCTTGCTGTTACAAGGAGATTCAGTTGCCTGAAAAAACGCGTTTATTTCGGGCTGAAATACACGTTTTGAAAAGTGTGATGTCACTGCCCGATAACTTACATGGGGTTGACCAAACTTGCAGAAACATGTTTATTTCTGCTGAAAAACACGTTTTGACCCTTTCTGCACACTGGGGTTAAGGGTTGAGTGTGTGGGCACTTCTGAGCATTGCTGTTACAAGTAGATTCAGTTGTCTGAAAAAACGCGTTTATTTCGGGCTGAAAAACACGTTTTGAAAACTGTGATGTTACTGCCCCATAACTTACATGGGGTTGACCAAACTTGCAGAAACATGTTTATTTCTGCTGAAAAACACGTTTTGACCCTTTCTGCACACTGGGGTTAAGGGCTGAGTGTGTTGGCACTTCTGAGCCTTGCTGTTACAAGTAGATTCAGCTGTCTGAAAAAACGTGTTTATTTCGGGCTGAAAAACACGTTTTGAAAAGTGTGATGTTACTGCCCCATAACTTACATGGGGTTGACCAAACTTGCAGAAACATGTTTATTTCTGCTGAAAAACACGTTTTGACAATTTCTGCACACTCTGGTTAAGGGCTGAGTGTGTGGGCTCTTTTGAGCCTTGCTGTTACAAGGAGATTCAGTTGCCTGAAAAAACGCGTTTATTTCGGGCTGAAAAACACGTTTTGAAAAGTGTGATGTTACTGCCCCATAACTTACATGGGGTTGACCAAACTTGCAGAAACATGTTTATTTCTGCTGAAAAACACGTTTTGACACTTTCTGTACACTGGGGTTAAGGGCTGAGTGTGTGGGCTCTTCTGAGCCTTGCTGTTACAAGGAGATTCAGTTGTCTGAAAAAACGCGTTTATTTCGGGCTGAAAAACACGTTTTGAAAAGTGTGATGTTACTGCCCCATAACTTACATGGGGTTGACCAAACTTGCAGAAACATGTTTATTTCTGCTGAAAAACACGTTTTGACCCTTTCTGCACACTGGGGTTAAGGGTTGAGTGTGTGGGCACTTCTGAGCCTTGCTGTTACAAGTAGATTCAGTTGTCTGAAAAAACGCGTTTATTTCGGGCTGAAAAACACGTTTTGAAAAGTGTGATGTTACTGCCCCATAACTTACATGGGGTTGACCAAACTTGCAGAAACATGTTTATTTCTGCTGAAAAACACGTTTTGACCCTTTCTGCACACTGGGGTTAAGGGCTGAGTGTGTTGGCACTTCTGAGCCTTGCTGTTACAAGTAGATTCAGCTGTCTGAAAAAACGTGTTTATTTCGGGCTGAAAAACACGTTTTGAAAAGTGTGATGTTACTGCCCCATAACTTACATGGGGTTGACCAAACTTGCAGAAACATGTTTATTTCTGCTGAAAAACACGTTTTGACAATTTCTGCACACTGGGGTTAAGGGCTGAGTGTGTGGGCTCTTTTGAGCCTTGCTGTTACAAGGAGATTCAGATGCCTGAAAAAACGCGTTTATTTCGGGCTGAAAAACACGTTTTGAAAAGTGTGATGTTACTGCCCCATAACTTACATGGGGTTGACCAAACTTGCAGAAACATGTTTATTTCTGCTGAAAAACACGTTTTGACCCTTTCTGCACACTGGGGTTAAGGGCTGAGTGTGTTGGCTCTTCTGAGCCTTGCTGTTACAAGTAGATTCAGCTGTCTGAAAAAACGTGTTTATTTCGGGCTGAAAAACACTTTTTGAAAAGTGTGATGTTACTGCCCCATAACTTACATGGGGTTGACCAAACTTGCAGAAACATGTTTATTTCTGCAGAAAAACACGTTTTGACCCTTTCTGCACACTGGGGTTAAGGGTTGAGTGTGTGGGCACTTCTGAGCATTGCTGTTACAAGTAGATTCAGTTGTCTGAAAAAACGCGTTTATTTCGGGCTGAAAAACACGTTTTGAAAACTGTGATGTTACTGCCCCATAACTTACATGGGGTTGACCAAACTTGCAGAAACATGTTTATTTCTGCTGAAAAACACGTTTTGACCCTGTCTGCACACTGGGGTTAAGGGCTGAGTGTGTTGGCACTTCTGAGCCTTGCTGTTACAAGTAGATTCAGCTGTCTGAAAAAACGTGTTTATTTCGGGCTGAAAAACACGTTTTGAAAAGTGTGATGTTACTGCCCCATAACTTACATGGGGTTGACCAAACTTGCAGAAACATGTTTATTTCTGCTGAAAAACACGTTTTGACACTTTCTGTACACTGGGGTTAAGGGCTGAGTGTGTGGGCTCTTCTGAGCCTTGCTGTTACAAGGAGATTCAGTTGCCTGAAAAAACGCGTTTATTTCGTGCTGAAAAACACGTTTTGAAAAGTGTGATGTTACTGCCCCATAACTTAAATGGGGTTGACCAAACTTGCAGAAACTTGTTTATTTCTGCTGAAAAACACGTTTTGACCCTTTCTGCACACTGGGGTTAAGGGCTGAGTGTGTGGGCTCTTCTGAGCCTTGCTGTTACAAGGAGATTCAGTTGTCTGAAAAAACGCGTTTATTTCGGGCTGAAAAACACGTTTTGAAAACTGTGATGTTACTGCCCCATAACTTACATGGGGTTGACCAAACTTGCAGAAACATGTTTATTTCTGCTGAAAAACACGTTTTGACCCTTTCTGCACACTGGGGTTAAGGGCTGAGTGTGTTGGCACTTCTGAGCCTTGCTGTTACAAGTAGATTCAGCTGTCTGAAAAAACGTGTTTATTTCGGGCTGAAAAACACGTTTTGAAAAGTGTGATGTTACTGCCCCATAACTTACATGGGGTTGACCAAACTTGCAGAAACATGTTTATTTCTGCTGAAAAACACGTTTTGACCCTTTCTGCACACTGGGGTTAAGGGCTGAGTGTGTTGGCACTTCTGAGCCTTGCTGTTACAAGTAGATTCAGCTGTCTGAAAAAACGTGTTTATTTCGGGCTGAAAAACACGTTTTGAAAAGTGTGATGTTACTGCCCCATAACTTACATGGGGTTGACCAAACTTGCAGAAACATGTTTATTTCTGCTGAAAAACACGTTTTGACCCTTTCTGCACACTGGGGTTAAGGGTTGAGTGTGTGGGCACTTCTGAGCCTTGCTGTTACAAGTAGATTCAGTTGTCTGAAAAAACGCGTTTATTTCGGGCTGAAAAACACGTTTTGAAAAGTATGATGTTACTGCCCCATAACTTACATGGGGTTGACCAAACTTACAGAAACATGTTTATTTCTGCTGAAAAACACGTTTTGACCCTTTCTGCACACTGGGGTTAAGGGCTGAGTGTGTTGGCTCTTCTGAGCCTTGCTGTTACAAGTAGATTCAGCTGTCTGAAAAAACGTGTTTATTTCGGGCTGAAAAACACGTTTTGAAAAGTGTGATGTTACTGCCCCATAACTTACATGGGGTTGACCAAACTTGCAGAAACATGTTTATTTCAGCTGAAAAACACGTTTTGACACTTTCTGTACACTGGGGTTAAGGGCTGAGTGTGTGGGCTCTTCTGAGCCTTGCTGTTACAAGGAGATTCAGTTGTCTGAAAAAACGCGTTTATTTCGGGCTGAAAAACACGTTTTGAAAAGTGTGATGTTACTGCCCCATAACTTACATGGGGTTGACCAAACTTGCAGAAACATGTTTATTTCTGCTGAAAAACACGTTTTGACCCTTTCTGCACACTGGGGTTAAGGGTTGAGTGTGTGGGCACTTCTGAGCCTTGCTGTTACAAGTAGATTCAGTTGCCTGAAAAAACGCGTTTATTTCTGGCTGAAAAACACGTTTTGAAAAGTATGATGTTACTGCCCCATAACTTACATGGGGTTGACCAAACTTGCAGAAACATGTTTATTTCTGCTGAAAAACACGTTTTGACCCTTTCTGCACACTGGGGTTAAGGGCTGAGTGTGTTGGCACTTCTGAGCCTTGCTGTTACAAGTAGATTCAGCTGTCTGAAAAAACGTGTTTATTTCGGGCTGAAAAACACGTTTTGAAAAGTGTGATGTTACTGCCCCATAACTTACATGGGGTTGACCAAACTTGCAGAAACATGTTTATTTCTGCTGAAAAACACGTTTTGACACTTTCTGTACACTGGGGTTAAGGGCTGAGTGTGTGGGCTCTTCTGAGCCTTGCTGTTACAAGGAGATTCAGTTGCCTGAAAAAACGCGTTTATTTCGTGCTGAAAAACACGTTTTGAAAAGTGTGATGTTACTGCCCCATAACTTAAATGGGGTTGACCAAACTTGCAGAAACTTGTTTATTTCTGCTGAAAAACACGTTTTGACCCTTTCTGCACACTGGGGTTAAGGGCTGAGTGTGTGGGCTCTTCTGAGCCTTGCTGTTACAAGGAGATTCAGTTGTCTGAAAAAACGCGTTTATTTCGGGCTGAAAAACACGTTTTGAAAACTGTGATGTTACTGCCCCATAACTTACATGGGGTTGACCAAACTTGCAGAAACATGTTTATTTCTGCTGAAAAACACGTTTTGACCCTTTCTGCACACTGGGGTTAAGGGCTGAGTGTGTTGGCACTTCTGAGCCTTGCTGTTACAAGTAGATTCAGCTGTCTGAAAAAACGTGTTTATTTCGGGCTGAAAAACACGTTTTGAAAAGTGTGATGTTACTGCCCCATAACTTACATGGGGTTGACCAAACTTGCAGAAACATGTTTATTTCTGCTGAAAAACACGTTTTGACCCTTTCTGCACACTGGGGTTAAGGGCTGAGTGTGTTGGCACTTCTGAGCCTTGCTGTTACAAGTAGATTCAGCTGTCTGAAAAAACGTGTTTATTTCGGGCTGAAAAACACGTTTTGAAAAGTGTGATGTTACTGCCCCATAACTTACATGGGGTTGACCAAACTTGCAGAAACATGTTTATTTCTGCTGAAAAACACGTTTTGACCCTTTCTGCACACTGGGGTTAAGGGTTGAGTGTGTGGGCACTTCTGAGCCTTGCTGTTACAAGTAGATTCAGTTGTCTGAAAAAACGCGTTTATTTCGGGCTGAAAAACACGTTTTGAAAAGTATGATGTTACTGCCCCATAACTTACATGGGGTTGACCAAACTTACAGAAACATGTTTATTTCTGCTGAAAAACACGTTTTGACCCTTTCTGCACACTGGGGTTAAGGGCTGAGTGTGTTGGCTCTTCTGAGCCTTGCTGTTACAAGTAGATTCAGCTGTCTGAAAAAACGTGTTTATTTCGGGCTGAAAAACACGTTTTGAAAAGTGTGATGTTACTGCCCCATAACTTACATGGGGTTGACCAAACTTGCAGAAACATGTTTATTTCAGCTGAAAAACACGTTTTGACACTTTCTGTACACTGGGGTTAAGGGCTGAGTGTGTGGGCTCTTCTGAGCCTTGCTGTTACAAGGAGATTCAGTTGTCTGAAAAAACGCGTTTATTTCGGGCTGAAAAACACGTTTTGAAAAGTGTGATGTTACTGCCCCATAACTTACATGGGGTTGACCAAACTTGCAGAAACATGTTTATTTCTGCTGAAAAACACGTTTTGACCCTTTCTGCACACTGGGGTTAAGGGTTGAGTGTGTGGGCACTTCTGAGCCTTGCTGTTACAAGTAGATTCAGTTGCCTGAAAAAACGCGTTTATTTCTGGCTGAAAAACACGTTTTGAAAAGTATGATGTTACTGCCCCATAACTTACATGGGGTTGACCAAACTTGCAGAAACATGTTTATTTCTGCTGAAAAACACGTTTTGACCCTTTCTGCACACTGGGGTTAAGGGCTGAGTGTGTTGGCACTTCTGAGCCTTGCTGTTACAAGTATATTCAGCTGTCTGAAAAAACGCGTTTATTTCGGGCTGAAAAACACGTTTTGAAAAGTGTGATGTTACTGCCCCATAACTTACATGGGGTTGACCAAACTTGCAGAAACATGTTTATTTCAGCTGAAAAACACGTTTTGACACTTTCTGTACACTGGGGTTAAGGGCTGAGTGTGTGGGCTCTTCTGAGCCTTGCTGTTACAAGGAGATTCAGTTGCCTGAAAAAACGCGTTTATTTCTGGCTGAAAAACACGTTTTGAAAAGTGTGATGTTACTGCCCCATAACTTACATGGGGTTGACCAAACTTGCAGAAACATGTTTATTTCTGCTGAAAAACACGTTTTGACACTTTCTGTACACTGGGGTTAAGGGCTGAGTGTGTGGGCTCTTCTGAGCCTTGCTGTTACAAGGAGATTCAGTTGCCTGAAAAAACGCGTTTATTTCGGGCTGAAATACACGTTTTGAAAAGTGTGATGTCACTGCCCGATAACTTACATGGGGTTGACCAAACTTGCAGAAACATGTTTATTTCTGCTGAAAAACACGTTTTGACCCTTTCTGCACACTGGGGTTAAGGGTTGAGTGTGTGGGCACTTCTGAGCATTGCTGTTACAAGTAGATTCAGTTGTCTGAAAAAACGCGTTTATTTCGGGCTGAAAAACACGTTTTGAAAACTGTGATGTTACTGCCCCATAACTTACATGGGGTTGACCAAACTTGCAGAAACATGTTTATTTCTGCTGAAAAACACGTTTTGACCCTTTCTGCACACTGGGGTTAAGGGCTGAGTGTGTTGGCACTTCTGAGCCTTGCTGTTACAAGTAGATTCAGCTGTCTGAAAAAACGTGTTTATTTCGGGCTGAAAAACACGTTTTGAAAAGTGTGATGTTACTGCCCCATAACTTACATGGGGTTGACCAAACTTGCAGAAACATGTTTATTTCTGCTGAAAAACACGTTTTGACAATTTCTGCACACTCTGGTTAAGGGCTGAGTGTGTGGGCTCTTTTGAGCCTTGCTGTTACAAGGAGATTCAGTTGCCTGAAAAAACGCGTTTATTTCGGGCTGAAAAACACGTTTTGAAAAGTGTGATGTTACTGCCCCATAACTTACATGGGGTTGACCAAACTTGCAGAAACATGTTTATTTCTGCTGAAAAACACGTTTTGACACTTTCTGTACACTGGGGTTAAGGGCTGAGTGTGTGGGCTCTTCTGAGCCTTGCTGTTACAAGGAGATTCAGTTGTCTGAAAAAACGCGTTTATTTCGGGCTGAAAAACACGTTTTGAAAAGTGTGATGTTACTGCCCCATAACTTACATGGGGTTGACCAAACTTGCAGAAACATGTTTATTTCTGCTGAAAAACACGTTTTGACCCTTTCTGCACACTGGGGTTAAGGGTTGAGTGTGTGGGCACTTCTGAGCCTTGCTGTTACAAGTAGATTCAGTTGTCTGAAAAAACGCGTTTATTTCGGGCTGAAAAACACGTTTTGAAAAGTGTGATGTTACTGCCCCATAACTTACATGGGGTTGACCAAACTTGCAGAAACATGTTTATTTCTGCTGAAAAACACGTTTTGACCCTTTCTGCACACTGGGGTTAAGGGCTGAGTGTGTTGGCACTTCTGAGCCTTGCTGTTACAAGTAGATTCAGCTGTCTGAAAAAACGTGTTTATTTCGGGCTGAAAAACACGTTTTGAAAAGTGTGATGTTACTGCCCCATAACTTACATGGGGTTGACCAAACTTGCAGAAACATGTTTATTTCTGCTGAAAAACACGTTTTGACAATTTCTGCACACTGGGGTTAAGGGCTGAGTGTGTGGGCTCTTTTGAGCCTTGCTGTTACAAGGAGATTCAGATGCCTGAAAAAACGCGTTTATTTCGGGCTGAAAAACACGTTTTGAAAAGTGTGATGTTACTGCCCCATAACTTACATGGGGTTGACCAAACTTGCAGAAACATGTTTATTTCTGCTGAAAAACACGTTTTGACCCTTTCTGCACACTGGGGTTAAGGGCTGAGTGTGTTGGCTCTTCTGAGCCTTGCTGTTACAAGTAGATTCAGCTGTCTGAAAAAACGTGTTTATTTCGGGCTGAAAAACACTTTTTGAAAAGTGTGATGTTACTGCCCTATAACTTACATGGGGTTGACCAAACTTGCAGAAACATGTTTATTTCTGCAGAAAAACACGTTTTGACCCTTTCTGCACACTGGGGTTAAGGGTTGAGTGTGTGGGCACTTCTGAGCATTGCTGTTACAAGTAGATTCAGTTGTCTGAAAAAACGCGTTTATTTCGGGCTGAAAAACACGTTTTGAAAACTGTGATGTTACTGCCCCATAACTTACATGGGGTTGACCAAACTTGCAGAAACATGTTTATTTCTGCTGAAAAACACGTTTTGACCCTTTCTGCACACTGGGGTTAAGGGCTGAGTGTGTTGGCACTTCTGAGCCTTGCTGTTACAAGTAGATTCAGCTGTCTGAAAAAACGTGTTTATTTCGGGCTGAAAAACACGTTTTGAAAAGTGTGATGTTACTGCCCCATAACTTACATGGGGTTGACCAAACTTGCAGAAACATGTTTATTTCTGCTGAAAAACACGTTTTGACACTTTCTGTACACTGGGGTTAAGGGCTGAGTGTGTGGGCTCTTCTGAGCCTTGCTGTTACAAGGAGATTCAGTTGCCTGAAAAAACGCGTTTATTTCGTGCTGAAAAACACGTTTTGAAAAGTGTGATGTTACTGCCCCATAACTTAAATGGGGTTGACCAAACTTGCAGAAACTTGTTTATTTCTGCTGAAAAACACGTTTTGACCCTTTCTGCACACTGGGGTTAAGGGCTGAGTGTGTGGGCTCTTCTGAGCCTTGCTGTTACAAGGAGATTCAGTTGTCTGAAAAAACGCGTTTATTTCGGGCTGAAAAACACGTTTTGAAAACTGTGATGTTACTGCCCCATAACTTACATGGGGTTGACCAAACTTGCAGAAACATGTTTATTTCTGCTGAAAAACACGTTTTGACCCTTTCTGCACACTGGGGTTAAGGGCTGAGTGTGTTGGCACTTCTGAGCCTTGCTGTTACAAGTAGATTCAGCTGTCTGAAAAAACGTGTTTATTTCGGGCTGAAAAACACGTTTTGAAAAGTGTGATGTTACTGCCCCATAACTTACATGGGGTTGACCAAACTTGCAGAAACATGTTTATTTCTGCTGAAAAACACGTTTTGACCCTTTCTGCACACTGGGGTTAAGGGCTGAGTGTGTTGGCACTTCTGAGCCTTGCTGTTACAAGTAGATTCAGCTGTCTGAAAAAACGTGTTTATTTCGGGCTGAAAAACACGTTTTGAAAAGTGTGATGTTACTGCCCCATAACTTACATGGGGTTGACCAAACTTGCAGAAACATGTTTATTTCTGCTGAAAAACACGTTTTGACCCTTTCTGCACACTGGGGTTAAGGGTTGAGTGTGTGGGCACTTCTGAGCCTTGCTGTTACAAGTAGATTCAGTTGTCTGAAAAAACGCGTTTATTTCGGGCTGAAAAACACGTTTTGAAAAGTATGATGTTACTGCCCCATAACTTACATGGGGTTGACCAAACTTACAGAAACATGTTTATTTCTGCTGAAAAACACGTTTTGACCCTTTCTGCACACTGGGGTTAAGGGCTGAGTGTGTTGGCTCTTCTGAGCCTTGCTGTTACAAGTAGATTCAGCTGTCTGAAAAAACGTGTTTATTTCGGGCTGAAAAACACGTTTTGAAAAGTGTGATGTTACTGCCCCATAACTTACATGGGGTTGACCAAACTTGCAGAAACATGTTTATTTCAGCTGAAAAACACGTTTTGACACTTTCTGTACACTGGGGTTAAGGGCTGAGTGTGTGGGCTCTTCTGAGCCTTGCTGTTACAAGGAGATTCAGTTGTCTGAAAAAACGCGTTTATTTCGGGCTGAAAAACACGTTTTGAAAAGTGTGATGTTACTGCCCCATAACTTACATGGGGTTGACCAAACTTGCAGAAACATGTTTATTTCTGCTGAAAAACACGTTTTGACCCTTTCTGCACACTGGGGTTAAGGGTTGAGTGTGTGGGCACTTCTGAGCCTTGCTGTTACAAGTAGATTCAGTTGCCTGAAAAAACGCGTTTATTTCTGGCTGAAAAACACGTTTTGAAAAGTATGATGTTACTGCCCCATAACTTACATGGGGTTGACCAAACTTGCAGAAACATGTTTATTTCTGCTGAAAAACACGTTTTGACCCTTTCTGCACACTGGGGTTAAGGGCTGAGTGTGTTGGCACTTCTGAGCCTTGCTGTTACAAGTATATTCAGCTGTCTGAAAAAACGCGTTTATTTCGGGCTGAAAAACACGTTTTGAAAAGTATGATGTTACTGCCCCATAACTTACATGGGGTTGACCAAACTTACAGAAACATGTTTATTTCTGCTGAAAAACACGTTTTGACCCTTTCTGCACACTGGGGTTAAGGGCTGAGTGTGTTGGCTCTTCTGAGCCTTGCTGTTACAAGTAGATTCAGCTGTCTGAAAAAACGTGTTTATTTCGGGCTGAAAAACACGTTTTGAAAAGTGTGATGTTACTGCCCCATAACTTACATGGGGTTGACCAAACTTGCAGAAACATGTTTATTTCTGCTGAAAAACACGTTTTGACACTTTCTGTACACTGGGGTTAAGGGCTGAGTGTGTGGGCTCTTCTGAGCCTTGCTGTTACAAGGAGATTCAGTTGTCTGAAAAAACGCGTTTATTTCGGGCTGAAAAACACGTTTTGAAAAGTGTGATGTTACTGCCCCATAACTTACATGGGGTTGACCAAACTTGCAGAAACATGTTTATTTCTGCTGAAAAACACGTTTTGACCCTTTCTGCACACTGGGGTTAAGGGCTGAGTGTGTTGGCACTTCTGAGCCTTGCTGTTACAAGTATATTCAGCTGTCTGAAAAAACGTGTTTATTTCGGGCTGAAAAACACGTTTTGAAAAGTGTGATGTTACTGCCCCATAACTTACATGGGGTTGACCAAACTTGCAGAAACATGTTTATTTCTGCTGAAAAACACGTTTTGACCCTTTCTGCACACTGGGGTTAAGGGTTGAGTGTGTGGGCACTTCTGAGCCTTGCTGTTACAAGTAGATTCAGTTGTCTGAAAAAACGCGTTTATTTCGGGCTGAAAAACACGTTTTGAAAAGTATGATGTTACTGCCCCATAACTTACATGGGGTTGACCAAACTTACAGAAACATGTTTATTTCTGCTGAAAAACACGTTTTGACCCTTTCTGCACACTGGGGTTATGGGCTGAGTGTGTTGGCTCTTCTGAGCCTTGCTGTTACAAGTAGATTCAGCTGTCTGAAAAAACGTGTTTAATTCAGAATGAAAAAACACGTATTGAAAAGTGTGATGTTACTGCCCCATAACTTACATGGGGTTGACCAAACTTGCAGAAACATGTTTATTTCAGCTGAAAAACACGTTTTGACACTTTCTGCACACTGGGGTTAAGGGCTGAGTGTGTTGGCTCTTCTGAGCCTTGCTGTTACAAGTAGATTCAGCTGTCTGAAAAAACGTGTTTATTTCGGGCTGAAAAACACGTTTTGAAAAGTGTGATGTTACTGCCCCATAACTTACATGGGGTTGACCAAACTTGCAGAAACATGTTTATTTCAGCTGAAAAACACGTTTTGACACTTTCTGTACACTGGGGTTAAGGGCTGAGTGTGTGGGCTCTTCTGAGCCTTGCTGTTACAAGGAGATTCAGTTGTCTGAAAAAACGCGTTTATTTCGGGCTGAAAAACACGTTTTGAAAAGTGTGATGTTACTGCCCCATAACTTACATGGGGTTGACCAAACTTGCAGAAACATGTTTATTTCTGCTGAAAAACACGTTTTGACCCTTTCTGCACACTGGGGTTAAGGGTTGAGTGTGTGGGCACTTCTGAGCCTTGCTGTTACAAGTAGATTCAGTTGCCTGAAAAAACGCGTTTATTTCTGGCTGAAAAACACGTTTTGAAAAGTATGATGTTACTGCCCCATAACTTACATGGGGTTGACCAAACTTGCAGAAACATGTTTATTTCTGCTGAAAAACACGTTTTGACCCTTTCTGCACACTGGGGTTAAGGGCTGAGTGTGTTGGCACTTCTGAGCCTTGCTGTTACAAGTATATTCAGCTGTCTGAAAAAACGCGTTTATTTCGGGCTGAAAAACACGTTTTGAAAAGTGTGATGTTACTGCCCCATAACTTACATGGGGTTGACCAAACTTGCAGAAACATGTTTATTTCAGCTGAAAAACACGTTTTGACACTTTCTGTACACTGGGGTTAAGGGCTGAGTGTGTGGGCTCTTCTGAGCCTTGCTGTTACAAGGAGATTCAGTTGCCTGAAAAAACGCGTTTATTTCTGGCTGAAAAACACGTTTTGAAAAGTGTGATGTTACTGCCCCATAACTTACATGGGGTTGACCAAACTTGCAGAAACATGTTTATTTCTGCTGAAAAACACGTTTTGACACTTTCTGTACACTGGGGTTAAGGGCTGAGTGTGTGGGCTCTTCTGAGCCTTGCTGTTACAAGGAGATTCAGTTGCCTGAAAAAACGCGTTTATTTCGGGCTGAAATACACGTTTTGAAAAGTGTGATGTCACTGCCCGATAACTTACATGGGGTTGACCAAACTTGCAGAAACATGTTTATTTCTGCTGAAAAACACGTTTTGACCCTTTCTGCACACTGGGGTTAAGGGTTGAGTGTGTGGGCACTTCTGAGCATTGCTGTTACAAGTAGATTCAGTTGTCTGAAAAAACGCGTTTATTTCGGGCTGAAAAACACGTTTTGAAAACTGTGATGTTACTGCCCCATAACTTACATGGGGTTGACCAAACTTGCAGAAACATGTTTATTTCTGCTGAAAAACACGTTTTGACCCTTTCTGCACACTGGGGTTAAGGGCTGAGTGTGTTGGCACTTCTGAGCCTTGCTGTTACAAGTAGATTCAGCTGTCTGAAAAAACGTGTTTATTTCGGGCTGAAAAACACGTTTTGAAAAGTGTGATGTTACTGCCCCATAACTTACATGGGGTTGACCAAACTTGCAGAAACATGTTTATTTCTGCTGAAAAACACGTTTTGACAATTTCTGCACACTCTGGTTAAGGGCTGAGTGTGTGGGCTCTTTTGAGCCTTGCTGTTACAAGGAGATTCAGTTGCCTGAAAAAACGCGTTTATTTCGGGCTGAAAAACACGTTTTGAAAAGTGTGATGTTACTGCCCCATAACTTACATGGGGTTGACCAAACTTGCAGAAACATGTTTATTTCTGCTGAAAAACACGTTTTGACACTTTCTGTACACTGGGGTTAAGGGCTGAGTGTGTGGGCTCTTCTGAGCCTTGCTGTTACAAGGAGATTCAGTTGTCTGAAAAAACGCGTTTATTTCGGGCTGAAAAACACGTTTTGAAAAGTGTGATGTTACTGCCCCATAACTTACATGGGGTTGACCAAACTTGCAGAAACATGTTTATTTCTGCTGAAAAACACGTTTTGACCCTTTCTGCACACTGGGGTTAAGGGTTGAGTGTGTGGGCACTTCTGAGCCTTGCTGTTACAAGTAGATTCAGTTGTCTGAAAAAACGCGTTTATTTCGGGCTGAAAAACACGTTTTGAAAAGTGTGATGTTACTGCCCCATAACTTACATGGGGTTGACCAAACTTGCAGAAACATGTTTATTTCTGCTGAAAAACACGTTTTGACCCTTTCTGCACACTGGGGTTAAGGGCTGAGTGTGTTGGCACTTCTGAGCCTTGCTGTTACAAGTAGATTCAGCTGTCTGAAAAAACGTGTTTATTTCGGGCTGAAAAACACGTTTTGAAAAGTGTGATGTTACTGCCCCATAACTTACATGGGGTTGACCAAACTTGCAGAAACATGTTTATTTCTGCTGAAAAACACGTTTTGACAATTTCTGCACACTGGGGTTAAGGGCTGAGTGTGTGGGCTCTTTTGAGCCTTGCTGTTACAAGGAGATTCAGATGCCTGAAAAAACGCGTTTATTTCGGGCTGAAAAACACGTTTTGAAAAGTGTGATGTTACTGCCCCATAACTTACATGGGGTTGACCAAACTTGCAGAAACATGTTTATTTCTGCTGAAAAACACGTTTTGACCCTTTCTGCACACTGGGGTTAAGGGCTGAGTGTGTTGGCTCTTCTGAGCCTTGCTGTTACAAGTAGATTCAGCTGTCTGAAAAAACGTGTTTATTTCGGGCTGAAAAACACTTTTTGAAAAGTGTGATGTTACTGCCCTATAACTTACATGGGGTTGACCAAACTTGCAGAAACATGTTTATTTCTGCAGAAAAACACGTTTTGACCCTTTCTGCACACTGGGGTTAAGGGTTGAGTGTGTGGGCACTTCTGAGCATTGCTGTTACAAGTAGATTCAGTTGTCTGAAAAAACGCGTTTATTTCGGGCTGAAAAACACGTTTTGAAAACTGTGATGTTACTGCCCCATAACTTACATGGGGTTGACCAAACTTGCAGAAACATGTTTATTTCTGCTGAAAAACACGTTTTGACCCTTTCTGCACACTGGGGTTAAGGGCTGAGTGTGTTGGCACTTCTGAGCCTTGCTGTTACAAGTAGATTCAGCTGTCTGAAAAAACGTGTTTATTTCGGGCTGAAAAACACGTTTTGAAAAGTGTGATGTTACTGCCCCATAACTTACATGGGGTTGACCAAACTTGCAGAAACATGTTTATTTCTGCTGAAAAACACGTTTTGACACTTTCTGTACACTGGGGTTAAGGGCTGAGTGTGTGGGCTCTTCTGAGCCTTGCTGTTACAAGGAGATTCAGTTGCCTGAAAAAACGCGTTTATTTCGTGCTGAAAAACACGTTTTGAAAAGTGTGATGTTACTGCCCCATAACTTAAATGGGGTTGACCAAACTTGCAGAAACTTGTTTATTTCTGCTGAAAAACACGTTTTGACCCTTTCTGCACACTGGGGTTAAGGGCTGAGTGTGTGGGCTCTTCTGAGCCTTGCTGTTACAAGGAGATTCAGTTGTCTGAAAAAACGCGTTTATTTCGGGCTGAAAAACACGTTTTGAAAACTGTGATGTTACTGCCCCATAACTTACATGGGGTTGACCAAACTTGCAGAAACATGTTTATTTCTGCTGAAAAACACGTTTTGACCCTTTCTGCACACTGGGGTTAAGGGCTGAGTGTGTTGGCACTTCTGAGCCTTGCTGTTACAAGTAGATTCAGCTGTCTGAAAAAACGTGTTTATTTCGGGCTGAAAAACACGTTTTGAAAAGTGTGATGTTACTGCCCCATAACTTACATGGGGTTGACCAAACTTGCAGAAACATGTTTATTTCTGCTGAAAAACACGTTTTGACCCTTTCTGCACACTGGGGTTAAGGGCTGAGTGTGTTGGCACTTCTGAGCCTTGCTGTTACAAGTAGATTCAGCTGTCTGAAAAAACGTGTTTATTTCGGGCTGAAAAACACGTTTTGAAAAGTGTGATGTTACTGCCCCATAACTTACATGGGGTTGACCAAACTTGCAGAAACATGTTTATTTCTGCTGAAAAACACGTTTTGACCCTTTCTGCACACTGGGGTTAAGGGTTGAGTGTGTGGGCACTTCTGAGCCTTGCTGTTACAAGTAGATTCAGTTGTCTGAAAAAACGCGTTTATTTCGGGCTGAAAAACACGTTTTGAAAAGTATGATGTTACTGCCCCATAACTTACATGGGGTTGACCAAACTTACAGAAACATGTTTATTTCTGCTGAAAAACACGTTTTGACCCTTTCTGCACACTGGGGTTAAGGGCTGAGTGTGTTGGCTCTTCTGAGCCTTGCTGTTACAAGTAGATTCAGCTGTCTGAAAAAACGTGTTTATTTCGGGCTGAAAAACACGTTTTGAAAAGTGTGATGTTACTGCCCCATAACTTACATGGGGTTGACCAAACTTGCAGAAACATGTTTATTTCAGCTGAAAAACACGTTTTGACACTTTCTGTACACTGGGGTTAAGGGCTGAGTGTGTGGGCTCTTCTGAGCCTTGCTGTTACAAGGAGATTCAGTTGTCTGAAAAAACGCGTTTATTTCGGGCTGAAAAACACGTTTTGAAAAGTGTGATGTTACTGCCCCATAACTTACATGGGGTTGACCAAACTTGCAGAAACATGTTTATTTCTGCTGAAAAACACGTTTTGACCCTTTCTGCACACTGGGGTTAAGGGTTGAGTGTGTGGGCACTTCTGAGCCTTGCTGTTACAAGTAGATTCAGTTGCCTGAAAAAACGCGTTTATTTCTGGCTGAAAAACACGTTTTGAAAAGTATGATGTTACTGCCCCATAACTTACATGGGGTTGACCAAACTTGCAGAAACATGTTTATTTCTGCTGAAAAACACGTTTTGACCCTTTCTGCACACTGGGGTTAAGGGCTGAGTGTGTTGGCACTTCTGAGCCTTGCTGTTACAAGTATATTCAGCTGTCTGAAAAAACGCGTTTATTTCGGGCTGAAAAACACGTTTTGAAAAGTATGATGTTACTGCCCCATAACTTACATGGGGTTGACCAAACTTACAGAAACATGTTTATTTCTGCTGAAAAACACGTTTTGACCCTTTCTGCACACTGGGGTTAAGGGCTGAGTGTGTTGGCTCTTCTGAGCCTTGCTGTTACAAGTAGATTCAGCTGTCTGAAAAAACGTGTTTATTTCGGGCTGAAAAACACGTTTTGAAAAGTGTGATGTTACTGCCCCATAACTTACATGGGGTTGACCAAACTTGCAGAAACATGTTTATTTCTGCTGAAAAACACGTTTTGACACTTTCTGTACACTGGGGTTAAGGGCTGAGTGTGTGGGCTCTTCTGAGCCTTGCTGTTACAAGGAGATTCAGTTGTCTGAAAAAACGCGTTTATTTCGGGCTGAAAAACACGTTTTGAAAAGTGTGATGTTACTGCCCCATAACTTACATGGGGTTGACCAAACTTGCAGAAACATGTTTATTTCTGCTGAAAAACACGTTTTGACCCTTTCTGCACACTGGGGTTAAGGGCTGAGTGTGTTGGCACTTCTGAGCCTTGCTGTTACAAGTATATTCAGCTGTCTGAAAAAACGTGTTTATTTCGGGCTGAAAAACACGTTTTGAAAAGTGTGATGTTACTGCCCCATAACTTACATGGGGTTGACCAAACTTGCAGAAACATGTTTATTTCTGCTGAAAAACACGTTTTGACCCTTTCTGCACACTGGGGTTAAGGGTTGAGTGTGTGGGCACTTCTGAGCCTTGCTGTTACAAGTAGATTCAGTTGTCTGAAAAAACGCGTTTATTTCGGGCTGAAAAACACGTTTTGAAAAGTATGATGTTACTGCCCCATAACTTACATGGGGTTGACCAAACTTACAGAAACATGTTTATTTCTGCTGAAAAACACGTTTTGACCCTTTCTGCACACTGGGGTTATGGGCTGAGTGTGTTGGCTCTTCTGAGCCTTGCTGTTACAAGTAGATTCAGCTGTCTGAAAAAACGTGTTTAATTCAGAATGAAAAAACACGTATTGAAAAGTGTGATGTTACTGCCCCATAACTTACATGGGGTTGACCAAACTTGCAGAAACATGTTTATTTCAGCTGAAAAACACGTTTTGACACTTTCTGTACACTGGGGTTAAGGGCTGAGTGTGTGGGCTCTTCTGAGCCTTGCTGTTACAAGGAGATTCAGTTGTCTGAAAAAACGCGTTTATTTCGGGCTGAAAAACACGTTTTGAAAAGTGTGATGTTACTGCCCCATAACTTACATGGGGTTGACCAAACTTGCAGAAACATGTTTATTTCAGCTGAAAAACACGTTTTGACACTTTCTGTACACTGGGGTTAAGGGCTGAGTGTGTGGGCTCTTCTGAGCCTTGCTGTTACAAGGAGATTCAGTTGTCTGAAAAAACGCGTTTATTTCGGGCTGAAAAACACGTTTTGAAAAGTGTGATGTTACTGCCCCATAACTTACATGGGGTTGACCAAACTTGCAGAAACATGTTTATTTCTGCTGAAAAACACGTTTTGACCCTTTCTGCACACTGGGGTTAAGGGCTGAGTGTGTTGGCACTTCTGAGCCTTGCTGTTACAAGTAGATTCAGCTGTCTGAAAAAACGTGTTTATTTCGGGCTGAAAAACACGTTTTGAAAAGTGTGATGTTACTGCCCCATAACTTACATGGGGTTGACCAAACTTGCAGAAACATGTTTATTTCTGCTGAAAAACACGTTTTGACCCTTTCTGCACACTGGGGTTAAGGGTTGAGTGTGTGGGCACTTCTGAGCCTTGCTGTTACAAGTAGATTCAGCTGTCTGAAAAAACGTGTTTATTTCGGGCTGAAAAACACGTTTTGAAAAGTGTGATGTTACTGCCCCATAACTTACATGGGGTTGACCAAACTTGCAGAAACATGTTTATTTCAGCTGAAAAACACGTTTTGACACTTTCTGTACACTGGGGTTAAGGGCTGAGTGTGTGGGCTCTTCTGAGCCTTGCTGTTACAAGGAGATTCAGTTGCCTGAAAAAACGCGTTTATTTCTGGCTGAAAAACACGTTTTGAAAAGTGTGATGTACTGCCCCATAACTTACATGGGGTTGACCAAACTTGCAGAAACATGTTTATTTCTGCTGAAAAACACGTTTTGACACTTTCTGTACACTGGGGTTAAGGGCTGAGTGTGTGGGCTCTTCTGAGCCTTGCTGTTACAAGGAGATTCAGTTGCCTGAAAAAACGCGTTTATTTCGGGCTGAAATACACGTTTTGAAAAGTGTGATGTCACTGCCCGATAACTTACATGGGGTTGACCAAACTTGCAGAAACATGTTTATTTCTGCTGAAAAACACGTTTTGACCCTTTCTGCACACTGGGGTTAAGGGTTGAGTGTGTGGGCACTTCTGAGCATTGCTGTTACAAGTAGATTCAGTTGTCTGAAAAAACGCGTTTATTTCGGGCTGAAAAACACGTTTTGAAAACTGTGATGTTACTGCCCCATAACTTACATGGGGTTGACCAAACTTGCAGAAACATGTTTATTTCTGCTGAAAAACACGTTTTGACCCTTTCTGCACACTGGGGTTAAGGGCTGAGTGTGTGGGCTCTTTTGAGCCTTGCTGTTACAAGGAGATTCAGTTGCCTGAAAAAACGCGTTTATTTCGGGCTGAAAAACACGTTTTGAAAAGTGTGATGTTACTGCCCCATAACTTACATGGGGTTGACCAAACTTGCAGAAACATGTTTATTTCTGCTGAAAAACACGTTTTGACACTTTCTGTACACTGGGGTTAAGGGCTGAGTGTG
This sequence comes from Lepisosteus platostomus, assembly GCF_059453375.1. Lineage (NCBI taxonomy): Eukaryota > Metazoa > Chordata > Actinopteri > Semionotiformes > Lepisosteidae > Lepisosteus > Lepisosteus platostomus. The sequence goes on from NC_142632.1 coordinate 5,142,835, forward strand.
TGGGCTCTTCTGAGCCTTGCTGTTACAAGGAGATTCAGTTGTCTGAAAAAACGCGTTTATTTCGGGCTGAAAAACACGTTTTGAAAAGTGTGATGTTACTGCCCCATAACTTACATGGGGTTGACCAAACTTGCAGAAACATGTTTATTTCTGCTGAAAAACACGTTTTGACAATTTCTGCACACTGGGGTTAAGGGCTGAGTGTGTGGGCTCTTTTGAGCCTTGCTGTTACAAGGAGATTCAGATGCCTGAAAAAACGCGTTTATTTCGGGCTGAAAAACACGTTTTGAAAAGTGTGATGTTACTGCCCCATAACTTACATGGGGTTGACCAAACTTGCAGAAACATGTTTATTTCTGCTGAAAAACACGTTTTGACCCTTTCTGCACACTGGGGTTAAGGGCTGAGTGTGTTGGCTCTTCTGAGCCTTGCTGTTACAAGTAGATTCAGCTGTCTGAAAAAACGTGTTTATTTCGGGCTGAAAAACACTTTTTGAAAAGTGTGATGTTACTGCCCTATAACTTACATGGGGTTGACCAAACTTGCAGAAACATGTTTATTTCTGCAGAAAAACACGTTTTGACCCTTTCTGCACACTGGGGTTAAGGGTTGAGTGTGTGGGCACTTCTGAGCATTGCTGTTACAAGTAGATTCAGTTGTCTGAAAAAACGCGTTTATTTCGGGCTGAAAAACACGTTTTGAAAACTGTGATGTTACTGCCCCATAACTTACATGGGGTTGACCAAACTTGCAGAAACATGTTTATTTCTGCTGAAAAACACGTTTTGACCCTTTCTGCACACTGGGGTTAAGGGCTGAGTGTGTTGGCACTTCTGAGCCTTGCTGTTACAAGTAGATTCAGCTGTCTGAAAAAACGTGTTTATTTCGGGCTGAAAAACACGTTTTGAAAAGTGTGATGTTACTGCCCCATAACTTACATGGGGTTGACCAAACTTGCAGAAACATGTTTATTTCTGCTGAAAAACACGTTTTGACACTTTCTGTACACTGGGGTTAAGGGCTGAGTGTGTGGGCTCTTCTGAGCCTTGCTGTTACAAGGAGATTCAGTTGCCTGAAAAAACGCGTTTATTTCGTGCTGAAAAACACGTTTTGAAAAGTGTGATGTTACTGCCCCATAACTTAAATGGGGTTGACCAAACTTGCAGAAACTTGTTTATTTCTGCTGAAAAACACGTTTTGACCCTTTCTGCACACTGGGGTTAAGGGCTGAGTGTGTGGGCTCTTCTGAGCCTTGCTGTTACAAGGAGATTCAGTTGTCTGAAAAAACGCGTTTATTTCGGGCTGAAAAACACGTTTTGAAAACTGTGATGTTACTGCCCCATAACTTACATGGGGTTGACCAAACTTGCAGAAACATGTTTATTTCTGCTGAAAAACACGTTTTGACCCTTTCTGCACACTGGGGTTAAGGGCTGAGTGTGTTGGCACTTCTGAGCCTTGCTGTTACAAGTAGATTCAGCTGTCTGAAAAAACGTGTTTATTTCGGGCTGAAAAACACGTTTTGAAAAGTGTGATGTTACTGCCCCATAACTTACATGGGGTTGACCAAACTTGCAGAAACATGTTTATTTCTGCTGAAAAACACGTTTTGACCCTTTCTGCACACTGGGGTTAAGGGCTGAGTGTGTTGGCACTTCTGAGCCTTGCTGTTACAAGTAGATTCAGCTGTCTGAAAAAACGTGTTTATTTCGGGCTGAAAAACACGTTTTGAAAAGTGTGATGTTACTGCCCCATAACTTACATGGGGTTGACCAAACTTGCAGAAACATGTTTATTTCTGCTGAAAAACACGTTTTGACCCTTTCTGCACACTGGGGTTAAGGGTTGAGTGTGTGGGCACTTCTGAGCCTTGCTGTTACAAGTAGATTCAGTTGTCTGAAAAAACGCGTTTATTTCGGGCTGAAAAACACGTTTTGAAAAGTATGATGTTACTGCCCCATAACTTACATGGGGTTGACCAAACTTACAGAAACATGTTTATTTCTGCTGAAAAACACGTTTTGACCCTTTCTGCACACTGGGGTTAAGGGCTGAGTGTGTTGGCTCTTCTGAGCCTTGCTGTTACAAGTAGATTCAGCTGTCTGAAAAAACGTGTTTATTTCGGGCTGAAAAACACGTTTTGAAAAGTGTGATGTTACTGCCCCATAACTTACATGGGGTTGACCAAACTTGCAGAAACATGTTTATTTCAGCTGAAAAACACGTTTTGACACTTTCTGTACACTGGGGTTAAGGGCTGAGTGTGTGGGCTCTTCTGAGCCTTGCTGTTACAAGGAGATTCAGTTGTCTGAAAAAACGCGTTTATTTCGGGCTGAAAAACACGTTTTGAAAAGTGTGATGTTACTGCCCCATAACTTACATGGGGTTGACCAAACTTGCAGAAACATGTTTATTTCTGCTGAAAAACACGTTTTGACCCTTTCTGCACACTGGGGTTAAGGGTTGAGTGTGTGGGCACTTCTGAGCCTTGCTGTTACAAGTAGATTCAGTTGCCTGAAAAAACGCGTTTATTTCTGGCTGAAAAACACGTTTTGAAAAGTATGATGTTACTGCCCCATAACTTACATGGGGTTGACCAAACTTGCAGAAACATGTTTATTTCTGCTGAAAAACACGTTTTGACCCTTTCTGCACACTGGGGTTAAGGGCTGAGTGTGTTGGCACTTCTGAGCCTTGCTGTTACAAGTATATTCAGCTGTCTGAAAAAACGCGTTTATTTCGGGCTGAAAAACACGTTTTGAAAAGTATGATGTTACTGCCCCATAACTTACATGGGGTTGACCAAACTTACAGAAACATGTTTATTTCTGCTGAAAAACACGTTTTGACCCTTTCTGCACACTGGGGTTAAGGGCTGAGTGTGTTGGCTCTTCTGAGCCTTGCTGTTACAAGTAGATTCAGCTGTCTGAAAAAACGTGTTTATTTCGGGCTGAAAAACACGTTTTGAAAAGTGTGATGTTACTGCCCCATAACTTACATGGGGTTGACCAAACTTGCAGAAACATGTTTATTTCTGCTGAAAAACACGTTTTGACACTTTCTGTACACTGGGGTTAAGGGCTGAGTGTGTGGGCTCTTCTGAGCCTTGCTGTTACAAGGAGATTCAGTTGTCTGAAAAAACGCGTTTATTTCGGGCTGAAAAACACGTTTTGAAAAGTGTGATGTTACTGCCCCATAACTTACATGGGGTTGACCAAACTTGCAGAAACATGTTTATTTCTGCTGAAAAACACGTTTTGACCCTTTCTGCACACTGGGGTTAAGGGCTGAGTGTGTTGGCACTTCTGAGCCTTGCTGTTACAAGTATATTCAGCTGTCTGAAAAAACGTGTTTATTTCGGGCTGAAAAACACGTTTTGAAAAGTGTGATGTTACTGCCCCATAACTTACATGGGGTTGACCAAACTTGCAGAAACATGTTTATTTCTGCTGAAAAACACGTTTTGACCCTTTCTGCACACTGGGGTTAAGGGTTGAGTGTGTGGGCACTTCTGAGCCTTGCTGTTACAAGTAGATTCAGTTGTCTGAAAAAACGCGTTTATTTCGGGCTGAAAAACACGTTTTGAAAAGTATGATGTTACTGCCCCATAACTTACATGGGGTTGACCAAACTTACAGAAACATGTTTATTTCTGCTGAAAAACACGTTTTGACCCTTTCTGCACACTGGGGTTATGGGCTGAGTGTGTTGGCTCTTCTGAGCCTTGCTGTTACAAGTAGATTCAGCTGTCTGAAAAAACGTGTTTAATTCAGAATGAAAAAACACGTATTGAAAAGTGTGATGTTACTGCCCCATAACTTACATGGGGTTGACCAAACTTGCAGAAACATGTTTATTTCAGCTGAAAAACACGTTTTGACACTTTCTGCACACTGGGGTTAAGGGCTGAGTGTGTTGGCTCTTCTGAGCCTTGCTGTTACAAGTAGATTCAGCTGTCTGAAAAAACGTGTTTATTTCGGGCTGAAAAACACGTTTTGAAAAGTGTGATGTTACTGCCCCATAACTTACATGGGGTTGACCAAACTTGCAGAAACATGTTTATTTCAGCTGAAAAACACGTTTTGACACTTTCTGTACACTGGGGTTAAGGGCTGAGTGTGTGGGCTCTTCTGAGCCTTGCTGTTACAAGGAGATTCAGTTGTCTGAAAAAACGCGTTTATTTCGGGCTGAAAAACACGTTTTGAAAAGTGTGATGTTACTGCCCCATAACTTACATGGGGTTGACCAAACTTGCAGAAACATGTTTATTTCTGCTGAAAAACACGTTTTGACCCTTTCTGCACACTGGGGTTAAGGGTTGAGTGTGTGGGCACTTCTGAGCCTTGCTGTTACAAGTAGATTCAGTTGCCTGAAAAAACGCGTTTATTTCTGGCTGAAAAACACGTTTTGAAAAGTATGATGTTACTGCCCCATAACTTACATGGGGTTGACCAAACTTGCAGAAACATGTTTATTTCTGCTGAAAAACACGTTTTGACCCTTTCTGCACACTGGGGTTAAGGGCTGAGTGTGTTGGCACTTCTGAGCCTTGCTGTTACAAGTATATTCAGCTGTCTGAAAAAACGCGTTTATTTCGGGCTGAAAAACACGTTTTGAAAAGTGTGATGTTACTGCCCCATAACTTACATGGGGTTGACCAAACTTGCAGAAACATGTTTATTTCAGCTGAAAAACACGTTTTGACACTTTCTGTACACTGGGGTTAAGGGCTGAGTGTGTGGGCTCTTCTGAGCCTTGCTGTTACAAGGAGATTCAGTTGCCTGAAAAAACGCGTTTATTTCTGGCTGAAAAACACGTTTTGAAAAGTGTGATGTTACTGCCCCATAACTTACATGGGGTTGACCAAACTTGCAGAAACATGTTTATTTCTGCTGAAAAACACGTTTTGACACTTTCTGTACACTGGGGTTAAGGGCTGAGTGTGTGGGCTCTTCTGAGCCTTGCTGTTACAAGGAGATTCAGTTGCCTGAAAAAACGCGTTTATTTCGGGCTGAAATACACGTTTTGAAAAGTGTGATGTCACTGCCCGATAACTTACATGGGGTTGACCAAACTTGCAGAAACATGTTTATTTCTGCTGAAAAACACGTTTTGACCCTTTCTGCACACTGGGGTTAAGGGTTGAGTGTGTGGGCACTTCTGAGCATTGCTGTTACAAGTAGATTCAGTTGTCTGAAAAAACGCGTTTATTTCGGGCTGAAAAACACGTTTTGAAAACTGTGATGTTACTGCCCCATAACTTACATGGGGTTGACCAAACTTGCAGAAACATGTTTATTTCTGCTGAAAAACACGTTTTGACCCTTTCTGCACACTGGGGTTAAGGGCTGAGTGTGTTGGCACTTCTGAGCCTTGCTGTTACAAGTAGATTCAGCTGTCTGAAAAAACGTGTTTATTTCGGGCTGAAAAACACGTTTTGAAAAGTGTGATGTTACTGCCCCATAACTTACATGGGGTTGACCAAACTTGCAGAAACATGTTTATTTCTGCTGAAAAACACGTTTTGACAATTTCTGCACACTCTGGTTAAGGGCTGAGTGTGTGGGCTCTTTTGAGCCTTGCTGTTACAAGGAGATTCAGTTGCCTGAAAAAACGCGTTTATTTCGGGCTGAAAAACACGTTTTGAAAAGTGTGATGTTACTGCCCCATAACTTACATGGGGTTGACCAAACTTGCAGAAACATGTTTATTTCTGCTGAAAAACACGTTTTGACACTTTCTGTACACTGGGGTTAAGGGCTGAGTGTGTGGGCTCTTCTGAGCCTTGCTGTTACAAGGAGATTCAGTTGTCTGAAAAAACGCGTTTATTTCGGGCTGAAAAACACGTTTTGAAAAGTGTGATGTTACTGCCCCATAACTTACATGGGGTTGACCAAACTTGCAGAAACATGTTTATTTCTGCTGAAAAACACGTTTTGACCCTTTCTGCACACTGGGGTTAAGGGTTGAGTGTGTGGGCACTTCTGAGCCTTGCTGTTACAAGTAGATTCAGTTGTCTGAAAAAACGCGTTTATTTCGGGCTGAAAAACACGTTTTGAAAAGTGTGATGTTACTGCCCCATAACTTACATGGGGTTGACCAAACTTGCAGAAACATGTTTATTTCTGCTGAAAAACACGTTTTGACCCTTTCTGCACACTGGGGTTAAGGGCTGAGTGTGTTGGCACTTCTGAGCCTTGCTGTTACAAGTAGATTCAGCTGTCTGAAAAAACGTGTTTATTTCGGGCTGAAAAACACGTTTTGAAAAGTGTGATGTTACTGCCCCATAACTTACATGGGGTTGACCAAACTTGCAGAAACATGTTTATTTCTGCTGAAAAACACGTTTTGACAATTTCTGCACACTGGGGTTAAGGGCTGAGTGTGTGGGCTCTTTTGAGCCTTGCTGTTACAAGGAGATTCAGATGCCTGAAAAAACGCGTTTATTTCGGGCTGAAAAACACGTTTTGAAAAGTGTGATGTTACTGCCCCATAACTTACATGGGGTTGACCAAACTTGCAGAAACATGTTTATTTCTGCTGAAAAACACGTTTTGACCCTTTCTGCACACTGGGGTTAAGGGCTGAGTGTGTTGGCTCTTCTGAGCCTTGCTGTTACAAGTAGATTCAGCTGTCTGAAAAAACGTGTTTATTTCGGGCTGAAAAACACTTTTTGAAAAGTGTGATGTTACTGCCCTATAACTTACATGGGGTTGACCAAACTTGCAGAAACATGTTTATTTCTGCAGAAAAACACGTTTTGACCCTTTCTGCACACTGGGGTTAAGGGTTGAGTGTGTGGGCACTTCTGAGCATTGCTGTTACAAGTAGATTCAGTTGTCTGAAAAAACGCGTTTATTTCGGGCTGAAAAACACGTTTTGAAAACTGTGATGTTACTGCCCCATAACTTACATGGGGTTGACCAAACTTGCAGAAACATGTTTATTTCTGCTGAAAAACACGTTTTGACCCTTTCTGCACACTGGGGTTAAGGGCTGAGTGTGTTGGCACTTCTGAGCCTTGCTGTTACAAGTAGATTCAGCTGTCTGAAAAAACGTGTTTATTTCGGGCTGAAAAACACGTTTTGAAAAGTGTGATGTTACTGCCCCATAACTTACATGGGGTTGACCAAACTTGCAGAAACATGTTTATTTCTGCTGAAAAACACGTTTTGACACTTTCTGTACACTGGGGTTAAGGGCTGAGTGTGTGGGCTCTTCTGAGCCTTGCTGTTACAAGGAGATTCAGTTGCCTGAAAAAACGCGTTTATTTCGTGCTGAAAAACACGTTTTGAAAAGTGTGATGTTACTGCCCCATAACTTAAATGGGGTTGACCAAACTTGCAGAAACTTGTTTATTTCTGCTGAAAAACACGTTTTGACCCTTTCTGCACACTGGGGTTAAGGGCTGAGTGTGTGGGCTCTTCTGAGCCTTGCTGTTACAAGGAGATTCAGTTGTCTGAAAAAACGCGTTTATTTCGGGCTGAAAAACACGTTTTGAAAACTGTGATGTTACTGCCCCATAACTTACATGGGGTTGACCAAACTTGCAGAAACATGTTTATTTCTGCTGAAAAACACGTTTTGACCCTTTCTGCACACTGGGGTTAAGGGCTGAGTGTGTTGGCACTTCTGAGCCTTGCTGTTACAAGTAGATTCAGCTGTCTGAAAAAACGTGTTTATTTCGGGCTGAAAAACACGTTTTGAAAAGTGTGATGTTACTGCCCCATAACTTACATGGGGTTGACCAAACTTGCAGAAACATGTTTATTTCTGCTGAAAAACACGTTTTGACCCTTTCTGCACACTGGGGTTAAGGGCTGAGTGTGTTGGCACTTCTGAGCCTTGCTGTTACAAGTAGATTCAGCTGTCTGAAAAAACGTGTTTATTTCGGGCTGAAAAACACGTTTTGAAAAGTGTGATGTTACTGCCCCATAACTTACATGGGGTTGACCAAACTTGCAGAAACATGTTTATTTCTGCTGAAAAACACGTTTTGACCCTTTCTGCACACTGGGGTTAAGGGTTGAGTGTGTGGGCACTTCTGAGCCTTGCTGTTACAAGTAGATTCAGTTGTCTGAAAAAACGCGTTTATTTCGGGCTGAAAAACACGTTTTGAAAAGTATGATGTTACTGCCCCATAACTTACATGGGGTTGACCAAACTTACAGAAACATGTTTATTTCTGCTGAAAAACACGTTTTGACCCTTTCTGCACACTGGGGTTAAGGGCTGAGTGTGTTGGCTCTTCTGAGCCTTGCTGTTACAAGTAGATTCAGCTGTCTGAAAAAACGTGTTTATTTCGGGCTGAAAAACACGTTTTGAAAAGTGTGATGTTACTGCCCCATAACTTACATGGGGTTGACCAAACTTGCAGAAACATGTTTATTTCAGCTGAAAAACACGTTTTGACACTTTCTGTACACTGGGGTTAAGGGCTGAGTGTGTGGGCTCTTCTGAGCCTTGCTGTTACAAGGAGATTCAGTTGTCTGAAAAAACGCGTTTATTTCGGGCTGAAAAACACGTTTTGAAAAGTGTGATGTTACTGCCCCATAACTTACATGGGGTTGACCAAACTTGCAGAAACATGTTTATTTCTGCTGAAAAACACGTTTTGACCCTTTCTGCACACTGGGGTTAAGGGTTGAGTGTGTGGGCACTTCTGAGCCTTGCTGTTACAAGTAGATTCAGTTGCCTGAAAAAACGCGTTTATTTCTGGCTGAAAAACACGTTTTGAAAAGTATGATGTTACTGCCCCATAACTTACATGGGGTTGACCAAACTTGCAGAAACATGTTTATTTCTGCTGAAAAACACGTTTTGACCCTTTCTGCACACTGGGGTTAAGGGCTGAGTGTGTTGGCACTTCTGAGCCTTGCTGTTACAAGTATATTCAGCTGTCTGAAAAAACGCGTTTATTTCGGGCTGAAAAACACGTTTTGAAAAGTATGATGTTACTGCCCCATAACTTACATGGGGTTGACCAAACTTACAGAAACATGTTTATTTCTGCTGAAAAACACGTTTTGACCCTTTCTGCACACTGGGGTTAAGGGCTGAGTGTGTTGGCTCTTCTGAGCCTTGCTGTTACAAGTAGATTCAGCTGTCTGAAAAAACGTGTTTATTTCGGGCTGAAAAACACGTTTTGAAAAGTGTGATGTTACTGCCCCATAACTTACATGGGGTTGACCAAACTTGCAGAAACATGTTTATTTCTGCTGAAAAACACGTTTTGACACTTTCTGTACACTGGGGTTAAGGGCTGAGTGTGTGGGCTCTTCTGAGCCTTGCTGTTACAAGGAGATTCAGTTGTCTGAAAAAACGCGTTTATTTCGGGCTGAAAAACACGTTTTGAAAAGTGTGATGTTACTGCCCCATAACTTACATGGGGTTGACCAAACTTGCAGAAACATGTTTATTTCTGCTGAAAAACACGTTTTGACCCTTTCTGCACACTGGGGTTAAGGGCTGAGTGTGTTGGCACTTCTGAGCCTTGCTGTTACAAGTATATTCAGCTGTCTGAAAAAACGTGTTTATTTCGGGCTGAAAAACACGTTTTGAAAAGTGTGATGTTACTGCCCCATAACTTACATGGGGTTGACCAAACTTGCAGAAACATGTTTATTTCTGCTGAAAAACACGTTTTGACCCTTTCTGCACACTGGGGTTAAGGGTTGAGTGTGTGGGCACTTCTGAGCCTTGCTGTTACAAGTAGATTCAGTTGTCTGAAAAAACGCGTTTATTTCGGGCTGAAAAACACGTTTTGAAAAGTATGATGTTACTGCCCCATAACTTACATGGGGTTGACCAAACTTACAGAAACATGTTTATTTCTGCTGAAAAACACGTTTTGACCCTTTCTGCACACTGGGGTTATGGGCTGAGTGTGTTGGCTCTTCTGAGCCTTGCTGTTACAAGTAGATTCAGCTGTCTGAAAAAACGTGTTTAATTCAGAATGAAAAAACACGTATTGAAAAGTGTGATGTTACTGCCCCATAACTTACATGGGGTTGACCAAACTTGCAGAAACATGTTTATTTCAGCTGAAAAACACGTTTTGACACTTTCTGTACACTGGGGTTAAGGGCTGAGTGTGTGGGCTCTTCTGAGCCTTGCTGTTACAAGGAGATTCAGTTGTCTGAAAAAACGCGTTTATTTCGGGCTGAAAAACACGTTTTGAAAAGTGTGATGTTACTGCCCCATAACTTACATGGGGTTGACCAAACTTGCAGAAACATGTTTATTTCAGCTGAAAAACACGTTTTGACACTTTCTGTACACTGGGGTTAAGGGCTGAGTGTGTGGGCTCTTCTGAGCCTTGCTGTTACAAGGAGATTCAGTTGTCTGAAAAAACGCGTTTATTTCGGGCTGAAAAACACGTTTTGAAAAGTGTGATGTTACTGCCCCATAACTTACATGGGGTTGACCAAACTTGCAGAAACATGTTTATTTCTGCTGAAAAACACGTTTTGACCCTTTCTGCACACTGGGGTTAAGGGCTGAGTGTGTTGGCACTTCTGAGCCTTGCTGTTACAAGTAGATTCAGCTGTCTGAAAAAACGTGTTTATTTCGGGCTGAAAAACACGTTTTGAAAAGTGTGATGTTACTGCCCCATAACTTACATGGGGTTGACCAAACTTGCAGAAACATGTTTATTTCTGCTGAAAAACACGTTTTGACCCTTTCTGCACACTGGGGTTAAGGGTTGAGTGTGTGGGCACTTCTGAGCCTTGCTGTTACAAGTAGATTCAGCTGTCTGAAAAAACGTGTTTATTTCGGGCTGAAAAACACGTTTTGAAAAGTGTGATGTTACTGCCCCATAACTTACATGGGGTTGACCAAACTTGCAGAAACATGTTTATTTCAGCTGAAAAACACGTTTTGACACTTTCTGTACACTGGGGTTAAGGGCTGAGTGTGTGGGCTCTTCTGAGCCTTGCTGTTACAAGGAGATTCAGTTGCCTGAAAAAACGCGTTTATTTCTGGCTGAAAAACACGTTTTGAAAAGTGTGATGTACTGCCCCATAACTTACATGGGGTTGACCAAACTTGCAGAAACATGTTTATTTCTGCTGAAAAACACGTTTTGACACTTTCTGTACACTGGGGTTAAGGGCTGAGTGTGTGGGCTCTTCTGAGCCTTGCTGTTACAAGGAGATTCAGTTGCCTGAAAAAACGCGTTTATTTCGGGCTGAAATACACGTTTTGAAAAGTGTGATGTCACTGCCCGATAACTTACATGGGGTTGACCAAACTTGCAGAAACATGTTTATTTCTGCTGAAAAACACGTTTTGACCCTTTCTGCACACTGGGGTTAAGGGTTGAGTGTGTGGGCACTTCTGAGCATTGCTGTTACAAGTAGATTCAGTTGTCTGAAAAAACGCGTTTATTTCGGGCTGAAAAACACGTTTTGAAAACTGTGATGTTACTGCCCCATAACTTACATGGGGTTGACCAAACTTGCAGAAACATGTTTATTTCTGCTGAAAAACACGTTTTGACCCTTTCTGCACACTGGGGTTAAGGGCTGAGTGTGTGGGCTCTTTTGAGCCTTGCTGTTACAAGGAGATTCAGTTGCCTGAAAAAACGCGTTTATTTCGGGCTGAAAAACACGTTTTGAAAAGTGTGATGTTACTGCCCCATAACTTACATGGGGTTGACCAAACTTGCAGAAACATGTTTATTTCTGCTGAAAAACACGTTTTGACCCTTTCTGCACACTGGGGTTAAGGGCTGAGTGTGTGGGCTCTTTTGAGCCTTGCTGTTACAAGGAGATTCAGTTGCCTGAAAAAACGCGTTTATTTCGGGCTGAAAAACACGTTTTGAAAAGTGTGATGTTACTGCCCCATAACTTACATGGGGTTGACCAAACTTGCAGAAACATGTTTATTTCTGCTGAAAAACACGTTTTGACCCTTTCTGCACACTGGGGTTAAGGGCTGAGTGTGTTGGCTCTTCTGAGCCTTGCTGTTACAAGTAGATTCAGCTGTCTGAAAAAACGTGTTTATTTCGGGCTGAAAAACACTTTTTGAAAAGTGTGATGTTACTGCCCTATAACTTACATGGGGTTGACCAAACTTGCAGAAACATGTTTATTTCTGCAGAAAAACACGTTTTGACCCTTTCTGCACACTGGGGTTAAGGGTTGAGTGTGTGGGCACTTCTGAGCATTGCTGTTACAAGTAGATTCAGTTGTCTGAAAAAACGCGTTTATTTCGGGCTGAAAAACACGTTTTGAAAACTGTGATGTTACTGCCCCATAACTTACATGGGGTTGACCAAACTTGCAGAAACATGTTTATTTCTGCTGAAAAACACGTTTTGACCCTTTCTGCACACTGGGGTTAAGGGCTGAGTGTGTTGGCACTTCTGAGCCTTGCTGTTACAAGTAGATTCAGCTGTCTGAAAAAACGTGTTTATTTCGGGCTGAAAAACACGTTTTGAAAAGTGTGATGTTACTGCCCCATAACTTACATGGGGTTGACCAAACTTGCAGAAACATGTTTATTTCTGCTGAAAAACACGTTTTGACACTTTCTGTACACTGGGGTTAAGGGCTGAGTGTGTGGGCTCTTCTGAGCCTTGCTGTTACAAGGAGATTCAGTTGCCTGAAAAAACGCGTTTATTTCGTGCTGAAAAACACGTTTTGAAAAGTGTGATGTTACTGCCCCATAACTTAAATGGGGTTGACCAAACTTGCAGAAACTTGTTTATTTCTGCTGAAAAACACGTTTTGACCCTTTCTGCACACTGGGGTTAAGGGCTGAGTGTGTGGGCTCTTCTGAGCCTTGCTGTTACAAGGAGATTCAGTTGTCTGAAAAAACGCGTTTATTTCGGGCTGAAAAACACGTTTTGAAAACTGTGATGTTACTGCCCCATAACTTACATGGGGTTGACCAAACTTGCAGAAACATGTTTATTTCTGCTGAAAAACACGTTTTGACCCTTTCTGCACACTGGGGTTAAGGGCTGAGTGTGTTGGCACTTCTGAGCCTTGCTGTTACAAGTAGATTCAGCTGTCTGAAAAAACGTGTTTATTTCGGGCTGAAAAACACGTTTTGAAAAGTGTGATGTTACTGCCCCATAACTTACATGGGGTTGACCAAACTTGCAGAAACATGTTTATTTCTGCTGAAAAACACGTTTTGACCCTTTCTGCACACTGGGGTTAAGGGCTGAGTGTGTTGGCACTTCTGAGCCTTGCTGTTACAAGTAGATTCAGCTGTCTGAAAAAACGTGTTTATTTCGGGCTGAAAAACACGTTTTGAAAAGTGTGATGTTACTGCCCCATAACTTACATGGGGTTGACCAAACTTGCAGAAACATGTTTATTTCTGCTGAAAAACACGTTTTGACCCTTTCTGCACACTGGGGTTAAGGGTTGAGTGTGTGGGCACTTCTGAGCCTTGCTGTTACAAGTAGATTCAGTTGTCTGAAAAAACGCGTTTATTTCGGGCTGAAAAACACGTTTTGAAAAGTATGATGTTACTGCCCCATAACTTACATGGGGTTGACCAAACTTACAGAAACATGTTTATTTCTGCTGAAAAACACGTTTTGACCCTTTCTGCACACTGGGGTTAAGGGCTGAGTGTGTTGGCTCTTCTGAGCCTTGCTGTTACAAGTAGATTCAGCTGTCTGAAAAAACGTGTTTATTTCGGGCTGAAAAACACGTTTTGAAAAGTGTGATGTTACTGCCCCATAACTTACATGGGGTTGACCAAACTTGCAGAAACATGTTTATTTCAGCTGAAAAACACGTTTTGACACTTTCTGTACACTGGGGTTAAGGGCTGAGTGTGTGGGCTCTTCTGAGCCTTGCTGTTACAAGGAGATTCAGTTGTCTGAAAAAACGCGTTTATTTCGGGCTGAAAAACACGTTTTGAAAAGTGTGATGTTACTGCCCCATAACTTACATGGGGTTGACCAAACTTGCAGAAACATGTTTATTTCTGCTGAAAAACACGTTTTGACCCTTTCTGCACACTGGGGTTAAGGGTTGAGTGTGTGGGCACTTCTGAGCCTTGCTGTTACAAGTAGATTCAGTTGCCTGAAAAAACGCGTTTATTTCTGGCTGAAAAACACGTTTTGAAAAGTATGATGTTACTGCCCCATAACTTACATGGGGTTGACCAAACTTGCAGAAACATGTTTATTTCTGCTGAAAAACACGTTTTGACCCTTTCTGCACACTGGGGTTAAGGGCTGAGTGTGTTGGCACTTCTGAGCCTTGCTGTTACAAGTATATTCAGCTGTCTGAAAAAACGCGTTTATTTCGGGCTGAAAAACACGTTTTGAAAAGTATGATGTTACTGCCCCATAACTTACATGGGGTTGACCAAACTTACAGAAACATGTTTATTTCTGCTGAAAAACACGTTTTGACCCTTTCTGCACACTGGGGTTAAGGGCTGAGTGTGTTGGCTCTTCTGAGCCTTGCTGTTACAAGTAGATTCAGCTGTCTGAAAAAACGTGTTTATTTCGGGCTGAAAAACACGTTTTGAAAAGTGTGATGTTACTGCCCCATAACTTACATGGGGTTGACCAAACTTGCAGAAACATGTTTATTTCTGCTGAAAAACACGTTTTGACACTTTCTGTACACTGGGGTTAAGGGCTGAGTGTGTGGGCTCTTCTGAGCCTTGCTGTTACAAGGAGATTCAGTTGTCTGAAAAAACGCGTTTATTTCGGGCTGAAAAACACGTTTTGAAAAGTGTGATGTTACTGCCCCATAACTTACATGGGGTTGACCAAACTTGCAGAAACATGTTTATTTCTGCTGAAAAACACGTTTTGACCCTTTCTGCACACTGGGGTTAAGGGCTGAGTGTGTTGGCACTTCTGAGCCTTGCTGTTACAAGTATATTCAGCTGTCTGAAAAAACGTGTTTATTTCGGGCTGAAAAACACGTTTTGAAAAGTGTGATGTTACTGCCCCATAACTTACATGGGGTTGACCAAACTTGCAGAAACATGTTTATTTCTGCTGAAAAACACGTTTTGACCCTTTCTGCACACTGGGGTTAAGGGTTGAGTGTGTGGGCACTTCTGAGCCTTGCTGTTACAAGTAGATTCAGTTGTCTGAAAAAACGCGTTTATTTCGGGCTGAAAAACACGTTTTGAAAAGTATGATGTTACTGCCCCATAACTTACATGGGGTTGACCAAACTTACAGAAACATGTTTATTTCTGCTGAAAAACACGTTTTGACCCTTTCTGCACACTGGGGTTATGGGCTGAGTGTGTTGGCTCTTCTGAGCCTTGCTGTTACAAGTAGATTCAGCTGTCTGAAAAAACGTGTTTAATTCAGAATGAAAAAACACGTATTGAAAAGTGTGATGTTACTGCCCCATAACTTACATGGGGTTGACCAAACTTGCAGAAACATGTTTATTTCAGCTGAAAAACACGTTTTGACACTTTCTGTACACTGGGGTTAAGGGCTGAGTGTGTGGGCTCTTCTGAGCCTTGCTGTTACAAGGAGATTCAGTTGTCTGAAAAAACGCGTTTATTTCGGGCTGAAAAACACGTTTTGAAAAGTGTGATGTTACTGCCCCATAACTTACATGGGGTTGACCAAACTTGCAGAAACATGTTTATTTCAGCTGAAAAACACGTTTTGACACTTTCTGTACACTGGGGTTAAGGGCTGAGTGTGTGGGCTCTTCTGAGCCTTGCTGTTACAAGGAGATTCAGTTGTCTGAAAAAACGCGTTTATTTCGGGCTGAAAAACACGTTTTGAAAAGTGTGATGTTACTGCCCCATAACTTACATGGGGTTGACCAAACTTGCAGAAACATGTTTATTTCTGCTGAAAAACACGTTTTGACCCTTTCTGCACACTGGGGTTAAGGGCTGAGTGTGTTGGCACTTCTGAGCCTTGCTGTTACAAGTAGATTCAGCTGTCTGAAAAAACGTGTTTATTTCGGGCTGAAAAACACGTTTTGAAAAGTGTGATGTTACTGCCCCATAACTTACATGGGGTTGACCAAACTTGCAGAAACATGTTTATTTCTGCTGAAAAACACGTTTTGACCCTTTCTGCACACTGGGGTTAAGGGTTGAGTGTGTGGGCACTTCTGAGCCTTGCTGTTACAAGTAGATTCAGCTGTCTGAAAAAACGTGTTTATTTCGGGCTGAAAAACACGTTTTGAAAAGTGTGATGTTACTGCCCCATAACTTACATGGGGTTGACCAAACTTGCAGAAACATGTTTATTTCAGCTGAAAAACACGTTTTGACACTTTCTGTACACTGGGGTTAAGGGCTGAGTGTGTGGGCTCTTCTGAGCCTTGCTGTTACAAGGAGATTCAGTTGCCTGAAAAAACGCGTTTATTTCTGGCTGAAAAACACGTTTTGAAAAGTGTGATGTACTGCCCCATAACTTACATGGGGTTGACCAAACTTGCAGAAACATGTTTATTTCTGCTGAAAAACACGTTTTGACACTTTCTGTACACTGGGGTTAAGGGCTGAGTGTGTGGGCTCTTCTGAGCCTTGCTGTTACAAGGAGATTCAGTTGCCTGAAAAAACGCGTTTATTTCGGGCTGAAATACACGTTTTGAAAAGTGTGATGTCACTGCCCGATAACTTACATGGGGTTGACCAAACTTGCAGAAACATGTTTATTTCTGCTGAAAAACACGTTTTGACCCTTTCTGCACACTGGGGTTAAGGGTTGAGTGTGTGGGCACTTCTGAGCATTGCTGTTACAAGTAGATTCAGTTGTCTGAAAAAACGCGTTTATTTCGGGCTGAAAAACACGTTTTGAAAACTGTGATGTTACTGCCCCATAACTTACATGGGGTTGACCAAACTTGCAGAAACATGTTTATTTCTGCTGAAAAACACGTTTTGACCCTTTCTGCACACTGGGGTTAAGGGCTGAGTGTGTGGGCTCTTTTGAGCCTTGCTGTTACAAGGAGATTCAGTTGCCTGAAAAAACGCGTTTATTTCGGGCTGAAAAACACGTTTTGAAAAGTGTGATGTTACTGCCCCATAACTTACATGGGGTTGACCAAACTTGCAGAAACATGTTTATTTCTGCTGAAAAACACGTTTTGACACTTTCTGTACACTGGGGTTAAGGGCTGAGTGTGTGGGCTCTTCTGAGCCTTGCTGTTACAAGGAGATTCAGTTGTCTGAAAAAACGCGTTTATTTCGGGCTGAAAAACACGTTTTGAAAAGTGTGATGTTACTGCCCCATAACTTACATGGGGTTGACCAAACTTGCAGAAACATGTTTATTTCTGCTGAAAAACACGTTTTGACCCTTTCTGCACACTGGGGTTAAGGGTTGAGTGTGTGGGCACTTCTGAGCCTTGCTGTTACAAGTAGATTCAGTTGTCTGAAAAAACGCGTTTATTTCGGGCTGAAAAACACGTTTTGAAAAGTGTGATGTTACTGCCCCATAACTTACATGGGGTTGACCAAACTTGCAGAAACATGTTTATTTCTGCTGAAAAACACGTTTTGACCCTTTCTGCACACTGGGGTTAAGGGCTGAGTGTGTTGGCACTTCTGAGCCTTGCTGTTACAAGTAGATTCAGCTGTCTGAAAAAACGTGTTTATTTCGGGCTGAAAAACACGTTTTGAAAAGTGTGATGTTACTGCCCCATAACTTACATGGGGTTGACCAAACTTGCAGAAACATGTTTATTTCTGCTGAAAAACACGTTTTGACCCTTTCTGCACACTGGGGTTAAGGGCTGAGTGTGTTGGCTCTTCTGAGCCTTGCTGTTACAAGTAGATTCAGCTGTCTGAAAAAACGTGTTTATTTCGGGCTGAAAAACACTTTTTGAAAAGTGTGATGTTACTGCCCCATAACTTACATGGGGTTGACCAAACTTGCAGAAACATGTTTATTTCTGCAGAAAAACACGTTTTGACCCTTTCTGCACACTGGGGTTAAGGGTTGAGTGTGTGGGCACTTCTGAGCATTGCTGTTACAAGTAGATTCAGTTGTCTGAAAAAACGCGTTTATTTCGGGCTGAAAAACACGTTTTGAAAACTGTGATGTTACTGCCCCATAACTTACATGGGGTTGACCAAACTTGCAGAAACATGTTTATTTCTGCTGAAAAACACGTTTTGACACTTTCTGTACACTGGGGTTAAGGGCTGAGTGTGTGGGCTCTTCTGAGCCTTGCTGTTACAAGGAGATTCAGTTGCCTGAAAAAACGCGTTTATTTCGTGCTGAAAAACACGTTTTGAAAAGTGTGATGTTACTGCCCCATAACTTAAATGGGGTTGACCAAACTTGCAGAAACTTGTTTATTTCTGCTGAAAAACACGTTTTGACCCTTTCTGCACACTGGGGTTAAGGGCTGAGTGTGTGGGCTCTTCTGAGCCTTGCTGTTACAAGGAGATTCAGTTGTCTGAAAAAACGCGTTTATTTCGGGCTGAAAAACACGTTTTGAAAAGTATGATGTTACTGCCCCATAACTTACATGGGGTTGACCAAACTTACAGAAACATGTTTATTTCTGCTGAAAAACACGTTTTGACCCTTTCTGCACACTGGGGTTATGGGCTGAGTGTGTTGGCTCTTCTGAGCCTTGCTGTTACAAGTAGATTCAGCTGTCTGAAAAAACGTGTTTAATTCAGAATGAAAAAACACGTTTTGAAAAGTGTGATGTACTGCCCCATAACTTACATGGGGTTGACCAAACTTGCAGAAACATGTTTATTTCTGCTGAAAAACACGTTTTGACACTTTCTGTACACTGGGGTTAAGGGCTGAGTGTGTGGGCTCTTCTGAGCCTTGCTGTTACAAGGAGATTCAGTTGCCTGAAAAAACGCGTTTATTTCGGGCTGAAATACACGTTTTGAAAAGTGTGATGTCACTGCCCGATAACTTACATGGGGTTGACCAAACTTGCAGAAACATGTTTATTTCTGCTGAAAAACACGTTTTGACCCTTTCTGCACACTGGGGTTAAGGGTTGAGTGTGTGGGCACTTCTGAGCATTGCTGTTACAAGTAGATTCAGTTGTCTGAAAAAACGCGTTTATTTCGGGCTGAAAAACACGTTTTGAAAACTGTGATGTTACTGCCCCATAACTTACATGGGGTTGACCAAACTTGCAGAAACATGTTTATTTCTGCTGAAAAACACGTTTTGACCCTTTCTGCACACTGGGGTTAAGGGTTGAGTGTGTGGGCACTTCTGAGCCTTGCTGTTACAAGTAGATTCAGTTGCCTGAAAAAACGCGTTTATTTCTGGCTGAAAAACACGTTTTGAAAAGTATGATGTTACTGCCCCATAACTTACATGGGGTTGACCAAACTTGCAGAAACATGTTTATTTCTGCTGAAAAACACGTTTTGACCCTTTCTGCACACTGGGGTTAAGGGCTGAGTGTGTTGGCACTTCTGAGCCTTGCTGTTACAAGTATATTCAGCTGTCTGAAAAAACGCGTTTATTTCGGGCTGAAAAACACGTTTTGAAAAGTATGATGTTACTGCCCCATAACTTACATGGGGTTGACCAAACTTACAGAAACATGTTTATTTCTGCTGAAAAACACGTTTTGACCCTTTCTGCACACTGGGGTTAAGGGCTGAGTGTGTTGGCTCTTCTGAGCCTTGCTGTTACAAGTAGATTCAGCTGTCTGAAAAAACGTGTTTATTTCGGGCTGAAAAACACGTTTTGAAAAGTGTGATGTTACTGCCCCATAACTTACATGGGGTTGACCAAACTTGCAGAAACATGTTTATTTCTGCTGAAAAACACGTTTTGACACTTTCTGTACACTGGGGTTAAGGGCTGAGTGTGTGGGCTCTTCTGAGCCTTGCTGTTACAAGGAGATTCAGTTGTCTGAAAAAACGCGTTTATTTCGGGCTGAAAAACACGTTTTGAAAAGTGTGATGTTACTGCCCCATAACTTACATGGGGTTGACCAAACTTGCAGAAACATGTTTATTTCTGCTGAAAAACACGTTTTGACCCTTTCTGCACACTGGGGTTAAGGGCTGAGTGTGTTGGCACTTCTGAGCCTTGCTGTTACAAGTATATTCAGCTGTCTGAAAAAACGTGTTTATTTCGGGCTGAAAAACACGTTTTGAAAAGTGTGATGTTACTGCCCCATAACTTACATGGGGTTGACCAAACTTGCAGAAACATGTTTATTTCTGCTGAAAAACACGTTTTGACCCTTTCTGCACACTGGGGTTAAGGGTTGAGTGTGTGGGCACTTCTGAGCCTTGCTGTTACAAGTAGATTCAGTTGTCTGAAAAAACGCGTTTATTTCGGGCTGAAAAACACGTTTTGAAAAGTATGATGTTACTGCCCCATAACTTACATGGGGTTGACCAAACTTACAGAAACATGTTTATTTCTGCTGAAAAACACGTTTTGACCCTTTCTGCACACTGGGGTTATGGGCTGAGTGTGTTGGCTCTTCTGAGCCTTGCTGTTACAAGTAGATTCAGCTGTCTGAAAAAACGTGTTTAATTCAGAATGAAAAAACACGTATTGAAAAGTGTGATGTTACTGCCCCATAACTTACATGGGGTTGACCAAACTTGCAGAAACATGTTTATTTCAGCTGAAAAACACGTTTTGACACTTTCTGTACACTGGGGTTAAGGGCTGAGTGTGTGGGCTCTTCTGAGCCTTGCTGTTACAAGGAGATTCAGTTGTCTGAAAAAACGCGTTTATTTCGGGCTGAAAAACACGTTTTGAAAAGTGTGATGTTACTGCCCCATAACTTACATGGGGTTGACCAAACTTGCAGAAACATGTTTATTTCAGCTGAAAAACACGTTTTGACACTTTCTGTACACTGGGGTTAAGGGCTGAGTGTGTGGGCTCTTCTGAGCCTTGCTGTTACAAGGAGATTCAGTTGTCTGAAAAAACGCGTTTATTTCGGGCTGAAAAACACGTTTTGAAAAGTGTGATGTTACTGCCCCATAACTTACATGGGGTTGACCAAACTTGCAGAAACATGTTTATTTCTGCTGAAAAACACGTTTTGACCCTTTCTGCACACTGGGGTTAAGGGCTGAGTGTGTTGGCACTTCTGAGCCTTGCTGTTACAAGTAGATTCAGCTGTCTGAAAAAACGTGTTTATTTCGGGCTGAAAAACACGTTTTGAAAAGTGTGATGTTACTGCCCCATAACTTACATGGGGTTGACCAAACTTGCAGAAACATGTTTATTTCTGCTGAAAAACACGTTTTGACCCTTTCTGCACACTGGGGTTAAGGGTTGAGTGTGTGGGCACTTCTGAGCCTTGCTGTTACAAGTAGATTCAGCTGTCTGAAAAAACGTGTTTATTTCGGGCTGAAAAACACGTTTTGAAAAGTGTGATGTTACTGCCCCATAACTTACATGGGGTTGACCAAACTTGCAGAAACATGTTTATTTCAGCTGAAAAACACGTTTTGACACTTTCTGTACACTGGGGTTAAGGGCTGAGTGTGTGGGCTCTTCTGAGCCTTGCTGTTACAAGGAGATTCAGTTGCCTGAAAAAACGCGTTTATTTCTGGCTGAAAAACACGTTTTGAAAAGTGTGATGTACTGCCCCATAACTTACATGGGGTTGACCAAACTTGCAGAAACATGTTTATTTCTGCTGAAAAACACGTTTTGACCCTTTCTGCACACTGGGGTTAAGGGTTGAGTGTGTGGGCACTTCTGAGCCTTGCTGTTACAAGTAGATTCAGTTGTCTGAAAAAACGCGTTTATTTCGGGCTGAAAAACACGTTTTGAAAAGTATGATGTTACTGCCCCATAACTTACATGGGGTTGACCAAACTTACAGAAACATGTTTATTTCTGCTGAAAAACACGTTTTGACCCTTTCTGCACACTGGGGTTATGGGTTGAGTGTGTTGGCTCTTCTGAGCCTTGCTGTTACAAGTAGATTCAGCTGTCTGAAAAAACGTGTTTAATTCAGAATGAAAAAACACGTATTGAAAAGTGTGATGTTACTGCCCCATAACTTACATGGGGTTGACCAAACTTGCAGAAACATGTTTATTTCAGCTGAAAAACACGTTTTGACACTTTCTGTACACTGGGGTTAAGGGCTGAGTGTGTGGGCTCTTCTGAGCCTTGCTGTTACAAGGAGATTCAGTTGTCTGAAAAAACGCGTTTATTTCGGGCTGAAAAACACGTTTTGAAAAGTGTGATGTTACTGCCCCATAACTTACATGGGGTTGACCAAACTTGCAGAAACATGTTTATTTCAGCTGAAAAACACGTTTTGACACTTTCTGTACACTGGGGTTAAGGGCTGAGTGTGTGGGCTCTTCTGAGCCTTGCTGTTACAAGGAGATTCAGTTGTCTGAAAAAACGCGTTTATTTCGGGCTGAAAAACACGTTTTGAAAAGTGTGATGTTACTGCCCCATAACTTACATGGGGTTGACCAAACTTGCAGAAACATGTTTATTTCTGCTGAAAAACACGTTTTGACCCTTTCTGCACACTGGGGTTAAGGGCTGAGTGTGTTGGCACTTCTGAGCCTTGCTGTTACAAGTAGATTCAGCTGTCTGAAAAAACGTGTTTATTTCGGGCTGAAAAACACGTTTTGAAAAGTGTGATGTTACTGCCCCATAACTTACATGGGGTTGACCAAACTTGCAGAAACATGTTTATTTCTGCTGAAAAACACGTTTTGACCCTTTCTGCACACTGGGGTTAAGGGTTGAGTGTGTGGGCACTTCTGAGCCTTGCTGTTACAAGTAGATTCAGCTGTCTGAAAAAACGTGTTTATTTCGGGCTGAAAAACACGTTTTGAAAAGTGTGATGTTACTGCCCCATAACTTACATGGGGTTGACCAAACTTGCAGAAACATGTTTATTTCAGCTGAAAAACACGTTTTGACACTTTCTGTACACTGGGGTTAAGGGCTGAGTGTGTGGGCTCTTCTGAGCCTTGCTGTTACAAGGAGATTCAGTTGCCTGAAAAAACGCGTTTATTTCTGGCTGAAAAACACGTTTTGAAAAGTGTGATGTACTGCCCCATAACTTACATGGGGTTGACCAAACTTGCAGAAACATGTTTATTTCTGCTGAAAAACACGTTTTGACACTTTCTGTACACTGGGGTTAAGGGCTGAGTGTGTGGGCTCTTCTGAGCCTTGCTGTTACAAGGAGATTCAGTTGCCTGAAAAAACGCGTTTATTTCGGGCTGAAATACACGTTTTGAAAAGTGTGATGTCACTGCCCGATAACTTACATGGGGTTGACCAAACTTGCAGAAACATGTTTATTTCTGCTGAAAAACACGTTTTGACCCTTTCTGCACACTGGGGTTAAGGGTTGAGTGTGTGGGCACTTCTGAGCATTGCTGTTACAAGTAGATTCAGTTGTCTGAAAAAACGCGTTTATTTCGGGCTGAAAAACACGTTTTGAAAACTGTGATGTTACTGCCCCATAACTTACATGGGGTTGACCAAACTTGCAGAAACATGTTTATTTCTGCTGAAAAACACGTTTTGACCCTTTCTGCACACTGGGGTTAAGGGCTGAGTGTGTGGGCTCTTTTGAGCCTTGCTGTTACAAGGAGATTCAGTTGCCTGAAAAAACGCGTTTATTTCGGGCTGAAAAACACGTTTTGAAAAGTGTGATGTTACTGCCCCATAACTTACATGGGGTTGACCAAACTTGCAGAAACATGTTTATTTCTGCTGAAAAACACGTTTTGACACTTTCTGTACACTGGGGTTAAGGGCTGAGTGTGTGGGCTCTTCTGAGCCTTGCTGTTACAAGGAGATTCAGTTGTCTGAAAAAACGCGTTTATTTCGGGCTGAAAAACACGTTTTGAAAAGTGTGATGTTACTGCCCCATAACTTACATGGGGTTGACCAAACTTGCAGAAACATGTTTATTTCTGCTGAAAAACACGTTTTGACCCTTTCTGCACACTGGGGTTAAGGGTTGAGTGTGTGGGCACTTCTGAGCCTTGCTGTTACAAGTAGATTCAGTTGTCTGAAAAAACGCGTTTATTTCGGGCTGAAAAACACGTTTTGAAAAGTGTGATGTTACTGCCCCATAACTTACATGGGGTTGACCAAACTTGCAGAAACATGTTTATTTCTGCTGAAAAACACGTTTTGACCCTTTCTGCACACTGGGGTTAAGGGCTGAGTGTGTTGGCACTTCTGAGCCTTGCTGTTACAAGTAGATTCAGCTGTCTGAAAAAACGTGTTTATTTCGGGCTGAAAAACACGTTTTGAAAAGTGTGATGTTACTGCCCCATAACTTACATGGGGTTGACCAAACTTGCAGAAACATGTTTATTTCTGCTGAAAAACACGTTTTGACAATTTCTGCACACTGGGGTTAAGGGCTGAGTGTGTGGGCTCTTTTGAGCCTTGCTGTTACAAGGAGATTCAGATGCCTGAAAAAACGCGTTTATTTCGGGCTGAAAAACACGTTTTGAAAAGTGTGATGTTACTGCCCCATAACTTACATGGGGTTGACCAAACTTGCAGAAACATGTTTATTTCTGCTGAAAAACACGTTTTGACCCTTTCTGCACACTGGGGTTAAGGGCTGAGTGTGTTGGCTCTTCTGAGCCTTGCTGTTACAAGTAGATTCAGCTGTCTGAAAAAACGTGTTTATTTCGGGCTGAAAAACACTTTTTGAAAAGTGTGATGTTACTGCCCCATAACTTACATGGGGTTGACCAAACTTGCAGAAACATGTTTATTTCTGCAGAAAAACACGTTTTGACCCTTTCTGCACACTGGGGTTAAGGGTTGAGTGTGTGGGCACTTCTGAGCATTGCTGTTACAAGTAGATTCAGTTGTCTGAAAAAACGCGTTTATTTCGGGCTGAAAAACACGTTTTGAAAACTGTGATGTTACTGCCCCATAACTTACATGGGGTTGACCAAACTTGCAGAAACATGTTTATTTCTGCTGAAAAACACGTTTTGACCCTTTCTGCACACTGGGGTTAAGGGCTGAGTGTGTTGGCACTTCTGAGCCTTGCTGTTACAAGTAGATTCAGCTGTCTGAAAAAACGTGTTTATTTCGGGCTGAAAAACACGTTTTGAAAAGTGTGATGTTACTGCCCCATAACTTACATGGGGTTGACCAAACTTGCAGAAACATGTTTATTTCTGCTGAAAAACACGTTTTGACACTTTCTGTACACTGGGGTTAAGGGCTGAGTGTGTGGGCTCTTCTGAGCCTTGCTGTTACAAGGAGATTCAGTTGCCTGAAAAAACGCGTTTATTTCGTGCTGAAAAACACGTTTTGAAAAGTGTGATGTTACTGCCCCATAACTTAAATGGGGTTGACCAAACTTGCAGAAACATGTTTATTTCTGCTGAAAAACACGTTTTGACCCTTTCTGCACACTGGGGTTAAGGGCTGAGTGTGTGGGCTCTTCTGAGCCTTGCTGTTACAAGGAGATTCAGTTGTCTGAAAAAACGCGTTTATTTCGGGCTGAAAAACACGTTTTGAAAAGTATGATGTTACTGCCCCATAACTTACATGGGGTTGACCAAACTTACAGAAACATGTTTATTTCTGCTGAAAAACACGTTTTGACCCTTTCTGCACACTGGGGTTATGGGCTGAGTGTGTTGGCTCTTCTGAGCCTTGCTGTTACAAGTAGATTCAGCTGTCTGAAAAAACGTGTTTAATTCAGAATGAAAAAACACGTATTGAAAAGTGTGATGTTACTGCCCCATAACTTACATGGGGTTGACCAAACTTGCAGAAACATGTTTATTTCAGCTGAAAAACACGTTTTGACACTTTCTGTACACTGGGGTTAAGGGCTGAGTGTGTGGGCTCTTCTGAGCCTTGCTGTTACAAGGAGATTCAGTTGTCTGAAAAAACGCGTTTATTTCGGGCTGAAAAACACGTTTTGAAAAGTGTGATGTTACTGCCCCATAACTTACATGGGGTTGACCAAACTTGCAGAAACATGTTTATTTCAGCTGAAAAACACGTTTTGACACTTTCTGTACACTGGGGTTAAGGGCTGAGTGTGTGGGCTCTTCTGAGCCTTGCTGTTACAAGGAGATTCAGTTGACTGAAAAAACGCGTTTATTTCGGGCTGAAAAACACGTTTTGAAAAGTGTGATGTTACTGCCCCATAACTTACATGGGGTTGACCAAACTTGCAGAAACATGTTTATTTCTGCTGAAAAACACGTTTTGACCCTTTCTGCACACTGGGGTTAAGGGCTGAGTGTGTTGGCACTTCTGAGCCTTGCTGTTACAAGTAGATTCAGCTGTCTGAAAAAACGTGTTTATTTCGGGCTGAAAAACACGTTTTGAAAAGTGTGATGTTACTGCCCCATAACTTACATGGGGTTGACCAAACTTGCAGAAACATGTTTATTTCTGCTGAAAAACACGTTTTGACCCTTTCTGCACACTGGGGTTAAGGGTTGAGTGTGTGGGCACTTCTGAGCCTTGCTGTTACAAGTAGATTCAGCTGTCTGAAAAAACGTGTTTATTTCGGGCTGAAAAACACGTTTTGAAAAGTGTGATGTTACTGCCCCATAACTTACATGGGGTTGACCAAACTTGCAGAAACATGTTTATTTCAGCTGAAAAACACGTTTTGACACTTTCTGTACACTGGGGTTAAGGGCTGAGTGTGTGGGCTCTTCTGAGCCTTGCTGTTACAAGGAGATTCAGTTGCCTGAAAAAACGCGTTTATTTCTGGCTGAAAAACACGTTTTGAAAAGTGTGATGTACTGCCCCATAACTTACATGGGGTTGACCAAACTTGCAGAAACATGTTTATTTCTGCTGAAAAACACGTTTTGACACTTTCTGTACACTGGGGTTAAGGGCTGAGTGTGTGGGCTCTTCTGAGCCTTGCTGTTACAAGGAGATTCAGTTGCCTGAAAAAACGCGTTTATTTCGGGCTGAAATACACGTTTTGAAAAGTGTGATGTCACTGCCCGATAACTTACATGGGGTTGACCAAACTTGCAGAAACATGTTTATTTCTGCTGAAAAACACGTTTTGACCCTTTCTGCACACTGGGGTTAAGGGTTGAGTGTGTGGGCACTTCTGAGCATTGCTGTTACAAGTAGATTCAGTTGTCTGAAAAAACGCGTTTATTTCGGGCTGAAAAACACGTTTTGAAAACTGTGATGTTACTGCCCCATAACTTACATGGGGTTGACCAAACTTGCAGAAACATGTTTATTTCTGCTGAAAAACACGTTTTGACCCTTTCTGCACACTGGGGTTAAGGGCTGAGTGTGTGGGCTCTTTTGAGCCTTGCTGTTACAAGGAGATTCAGTTGCCTGAAAAAACGCGTTTATTTCGGGCTGAAAAACACGTTTTGAAAAGTGTGATGTTACTGCCCCATAACTTACATGGGGTTGACCAAACTTGCAGAAACATGTTTATTTCTGCTGAAAAACACGTTTTGACACTTTCTGTACACTGGGGTTAAGGGCTGAGTGTGTGGGCTCTTCTGAGCCTTGCTGTTACAAGGAGATTCAGTTGTCTGAAAAAACGCGTTTATTTCGGGCTGAAAAACACGTTTTGAAAAGTGTGATGTTACTGCCCCATAACTTACATGGGGTTGACCAAACTTGCAGAAACATGTTTATTTCTGCTGAAAAACACGTTTTGACCCTTTCTGCACACTGGGGTTAAGGGTTGAGTGTGTGGGCACTTCTGAGCCTTGCTGTTACAAGTAGATTCAGTTGTCTGAAAAAACGCGTTTATTTCGGGCTGAAAAACACGTTTTGAAAAGTGTGATGTTACTGCCCCATAACTTACATGGGGTTGACCAAACTTGCAGAAACATGTTTATTTCTGCTGAAAAACACGTTTTGACCCTTTCTGCACACTGGGGTTAAGGGCTGAGTGTGTTGGCACTTCTGAGCCTTGCTGTTACAAGTAGATTCAGCTGTCTGAAAAAACGTGTTTATTTCGGGCTGAAAAACACGTTTTGAAAAGTGTGATGTTACTGCCCCATAACTTACATGGGGTTGACCAAACTTGCAGAAACATGTTTATTTCTGCTGAAAAACACGTTTTGACAATTTCTGCACACTGGGGTTAAGGGCTGAGTGTGTGGGCTCTTTTGAGCCTTGCTGTTACAAGGAGATTCAGATGCCTGAAAAAACGCGTTTATTTCGGGCTGAAAAACACGTTTTGAAAAGTGTGATGTTACTGCCCCATAACTTACATGGGGTTGACCAAACTTGCAGAAACATGTTTATTTCTGCTGAAAAACACGTTTTGACCCTTTCTGCACACTGGGGTTAAGGGCTGAGTGTGTTGGCACTTCTGAGCCTTGCTGTTACAAGTAGATTCAGCTGTCTGAAAAAACGTGTTTATTTCGGGCTGAAAAACACGTTTTGAAAAGTGTGATGTTACTGCCCCATAACTTACATGGGGTTGACCAAACTTGCAGAAACATGTTTATTTCTGCTGAAAAACACGTTTTGACACTTTCTGTACACTGGGGTTAAGGGCTGAGTGTGTGGGCTCTTCTGAGCCTTGCTGTTACAAGGAGATTCAGTTGCCTGAAAAAACGCGTTTATTTCGTGCTGAAAAACACGTTTTGAAAAGTGTGATGTTACTGCCCCATAACTTAAATGGGGTTGACCAAACTTGCAGAAACTTGTTTATTTCTGCTGAAAAACACGTTTTGACCCTTTCTGCACACTGGGGTTAAGGGCTGAGTGTGTGGGCTCTTCTGAGCCTTGCTGTTACAAGGAGATTCAGTTGTCTGAAAAAACGCGTTTATTTCGGGCTGAAAAACACGTTTTGAAAAGTATGATGTTACTGCCCCATAACTTACATGGGGTTGACCAAACTTACAGAAACATGTTTATTTCTGCTGAAAAACACGTTTTGACCCTTTCTGCACACTGGGGTTATGGGCTGAGTGTGTTGGCTCTTCTGAGCCTTGCTGTTACAAGTAGATTCAGCTGTCTGAAAAAACGTGTTTAATTCAGAATGAAAAAACACGTATTGAAAAGTGTGATGTTACTGCCCCATAACTTACATGGGGTTGACCAAACTTGCAGAAACATGTTTATTTCAGCTGAAAAACACGTTTTGACACTTTCTGTACACTGGGGTTAAGGGCTGAGTGTGTGGGCTCTTCTGAGCCTTGCTGTTACAAGGAGATTCAGTTGTCTGAAAAAACGCGTTTATTTCGGGCTGAAAAACACGTTTTGAAAAGTGTGATGTTACTGCCCCATAACTTACATGGGGTTGACCAAACTTGCAGAAACATGTTTATTTCAGCTGAAAAACACGTTTTGACACTTTCTTTACACTGGGGTTAAGGGCTGAGTGTGTGGGCTCTTCTGAGCCTTGCTGTTACAAGGAGATTCAGTTGTCTGAAAAAACGCGTTTATTTCGGGCTGAAAAACACGTTTTGAAAAGTGTGATGTTACTGCCCCATAACTTACATGGGGTTGACCAAACTTGCAGAAACATGTTTATTTCTGCTGAAAAACACGTTTTGACCCTTTCTGCACACTGGGGTTAAGGGCTGAGTGTGTTGGCACTTCTGAGCCTTGCTGTTACAAGTAGATTCAGCTGTCTGAAAAAACGTGTTTATTTCGGGCTGAAAAACACGTTTTGAAAAGTGTGATGTTACTGCCCCATAACTTACATGGGGTTGACCAAACTTGCAGAAACATGTTTATTTCTGCTGAAAAACACGTTTTGACCCTTTCTGCACACTGGGGTTAAGGGTTGAGTGTGTGGGCACTTCTGAGCCTTGCTGTTACAAGTAGATTCAGCTGTCTGAAAAAACGTGTTTATTTCGGGCTGAAAAACACGTTTTGAAAAGTGTGATGTTACTGCCCCATAACTTACATGGGGTTGACCAAACTTGCAGAAACATGTTTATTTCAGCTGAAAAACACGTTTTGACACTTTCTGTACACTGGGGTTAAGGGCTGAGTGTGTGGGCTCTTCTGAGCCTTGCTGTTACAAGGAGATTCAGTTGCCTGAAAAAACGCGTTTATTTCTGGCTGAAAAACACGTTTTGAAAAGTGTGATGTTACTGCCCCATAACTTACATGGGGTTGACCAAACTTGCAGAAACATGTTTATTTCTGCTGAAAAACACGTTTTGACACTTTCTGTACACTGGGGTTAAGGGCTGAGTCTGTGGGCTCTTCTGAGCCTTGCTGTTACAAGGAGATTCAGTTGCCTGAAAAAACGCGTTTATTTCGGGCTGAAATACACGTTTTGAAAAGTGTGATGTCACTGCCCGATAACTTACATGGGGTTGACCAAACTTGCAGAAACATGTTTATTTCTGCTGAAAAACACGTTTTGACCCTTTCTGCACACTGGGGTTAAGGGTTGAGTGTGTGGGCACTTCTGAGCATTGCTGTTACAAGTAGATTCAGTTGTCTGAAAAAACGCGTTTATTTCGGGCTGAAAAACACGTTTTGAAAACTGTGATGTTACTGCCCCATAACTTACATGGGGTTGACCAAACTTGCAGAAACATGTTTATTTCTGCTGAAAAACACGTTTTGACCCTTTCTGCACACTGGGGTTAAGGGCTGAGTGTGTTGGCACTTCTGAGCCTTGCTGTTACAAGTAGATTCAGCTGTCTGAAAAAACGTGTTTATTTCGGGCTGAAAAACACGTTTTGAAAAGTGTGATGTTACTGCCCCATAACTTACATGGGGTTGACCAAACTTGCAGAAACATGTTTATTTCTGCTGAAAAACACGTTTTGACAATTTCTGCACACTCTGGTTAAGGGCTGAGTGTGTGGGCTCTTTTGAGCCTTGCTGTTACAAGGAGATTCAGGTGCCTGAAAAAACGCGTTTATTTCGGGCTGAAAAACACGTTTTGAAAAGTGTGATGTTACTGCCCCATAACTTACATGGGGTTGACCAAACTTGCAGAAACATGTTTATTTCTGCTGAAAAACACGTTTTGACACTTTCTGTACACTGGGGTTAAGGGCTGAGTGTGTGGGCTCTTCTGAGCCTTGCTGTTACAAGGAGATTCAGTTGTCTGAAAAAACGCGTTTATTTCGGGCTGAAAAACACGTTTTGAAAAGTGTGATGTTACTGCCCCATAACTTACATGGGGTTGACCAAACTTGCAGAAACATGTTTATTTCTGCTGAAAAACACGTTTTGACCCTTTCTGCACACTGGGGTTAAGGGTTGAGTGTGTGGGCACTTCTGAGCCTTGCTGTTACAAGTAGATTCAGTTGTCTGAAAAAACGCGTTTATTTCGGGCTGAAAAACACGTTTTGAAAAGTGTGATGTTACTGCCCCATAACTTACATGGGGTTGACCAAACTTGCAGAAACATGTTTATTTCTGCTGAAAAACACGTTTTGACCCTTTCTGCACACTGGGGTTAAGGGCTGAGTGTGTTGGCACTTCTGAGCCTTGCTGTTACAAGTAGATTCAGCTGTCTGAAAAAACGTGTTTATTTCGGGCTGAAAAACACGTTTTGAAAAGTGTGATGTTACTGCCCCATAACTTACATGGGGTTGACCAAACTTGCAGAAACATGTTTATTTCTGCTGAAAAACACGTTTTGACAATTTCTGCACACTGGGGTTAAGGGCTGAGTGTGTGGGCTCTTTTGAGCCTTGCTGTTACAAGGAGATTCAGATGCCTGAAAAAACGCGTTTATTTCGGGCTGAAAAACACGTTTTGAAAAGTGTGATGTTACTGCCCCATAACTTACATGGGGTTGACCAAACTTGCAGAAACATGTTTATTTCTGCTGAAAAACACGTTTTGACCCTTTCTGCACACTGGGGTTAAGGGCTGAGTGTGTTGGCTCTTCTGAGCCTTGCTGTTACAAGTAGATTCAGCTGTCTGAAAAAACGTGTTTATTTCGGGCTGAAAAACACTTTTTGAAAAGTGTGATGTTACTGCCCCATAACTTACATGGGGTTGACCAAACTTGCAGAAACATGTTTATTTCTGCAGAAAAACACGTTTTGACCCTTTCTGCACACTGGGGTTAAGGGTTGAGTGTGTGGGCACTTCTGAGCATTGCTGTTACAAGTAGATTCAGTTGTCTGAAAAAACGCGTTTATTTCGGGCTGAAAAACACGTTTTGAAAACTGTGATGTTACTGCCCCATAACTTACATGGGGTTGACCAAACTTGCAGAAACATGTTTATTTCTGCTGAAAAACACGTTTTGACCCTTTCTGCACACTGGGGTTAAGGGCTGAGTGTGTTGGCACTTCTGAGCCCTGCTGTTACAAGTAGATTCAGCTGTCTGAAAAAACGTGTTTATTTCGGGCTGAAAAACACGTTTTGAAAAGTGTGATGTTACTGCCCCATAACTTACATGGGGTTGACCAAACTTGCAGAAACATGTTTATTTCTGCTGAAAAACACGTTTTGACACTTTCTGTACACTGGGGTTAAGGGCTGAGTGTGTGGGCTCTTCTGAGCCTTGCTGTTACAAGGAGATTCAGTTGCCTGAAAAAACGCGTTTATTTCGTGCTGAAAAACACGTTTTGAAAAGTGTGATGTTACTGCCCCATAACTTAAATGGGGTTGACCAAACTTGCAGAAACTTGTTTATTTCTGCTGAAAAACACGTTTTGACCCTTTCTGCACACTGGGGTTAAGGGCTGAGTGTGTGGGCTCTTCTGAGCCTTGCTGTTACAAGGAGATTCAGTTGTCTGAAAAAACGCGTTTATTTCGGGCTGAAAAACACGTTTTGAAAACTGTGATGTTACTGCCCCATAACTTACATGGGGTTGACCAAACTTGCAGAAACATGTTTATTTCTGCTGAAAAACACGTTTTGACCCTTTCTGCACACTGGGGTTAAGGGCTGAGTGTGTTGGCACTTCTGAGCCTTGCTGTTACAAGTAGATTCAGCTGTCTGAAAAAACGTGTTTATTTCGGGCTGAAAAACACGTTTTGAAAAGTGTGATGTTACCGCCCCATAACTTACATGGGGTTGACCAAACTTGCAGAAACATGTTTATTTCTGCTGAAAAACACGTTTTGACCCTTTCTGCACACTGGGGTTAAGGGCTGAGTGTGTTGGCACTTCTGAGCCTTGCTGTTACAAGTAGATTCAGCTGTCTGAAAAAACGTGTTTATTTCGGGCTGAAAAACACGTTTTGAAAAGTGTGATGTTACTGCCCCATAACTTACATGGGGTTGACCAAACTTGCAGAAACATGTTTATTTCTGCTGAAAAACACGTTTTGACCCTTTCTGCACACTGGGGTTAAGGGTTGAGTGTGTGGGCACTTCTGAGCCTTGCTGTTACAAGTAGATTCAGTTGTCTGAAAAAACGCGTTTATTTCGGGCTGAAAAACACGTTTTGAAAAGTATGATGTTACTGCCCCATAACTTACATGGGGTTGACCAAACTTACAGAAACATGTTTATTTCTGCTGAAAAACACGTTTTGACCCTTTCTGCACACTGGGGTTAAGGGCTGAGTGTGTTGGCTCTTCTGAGCCTTGCTGTTACAAGTAGATTCAGCTGTCTGAAAAAACGTGTTTATTTCGGGCTGAAAAACACGTTTTGAAAAGTGTGATGTTACTGCCCCATAACTTACATGGGGTTGACCAAACTTGCAGAAACATGTTTATTTCAGCTGAAAAACACGTTTTGACACTTTCTGTACACTGGGGTTAAGGGCTGAGTGTGTGGGCTCTTCTGAGCCTTGCTGTTACAAGGAGATTCAGTTGTCTGAAAAAACGCGTTTATTTCGGGCTGAAAAACACGTTTTGAAAAGTGTGATGTTACTGCCCCATAACTTACATGGGGTTGACCAAACTTGCAGAAACATGTTTATTTCTGCTGAAAAACACGTTTTGACCCTTTCTGCACACTGGGGTTAAGGGTTGAGTGTGTGGGCACTTCTGAGCCTTGCTGTTACAAGTAGATTCAGTTGCCTGAAAAAACGCGTTTATTTCTGGCTGAAAAACACGTTTTGAAAAGTATGATGTTACTGCCCCATAACTTACATGGGGTTGACCAAACTTGCAGAAACATGTTTATTTCTGCTGAAAAACACGTTTTGACCCTTTCTGCACACTGGGGTTAAGGGCTGAGTGTGTTGGCACTTCTGAGCCTTGCTGTTACAAGTATATTCAGCTGTCTGAAAAAACGCGTTTATTTCGGGCTGAAAAACACGTTTTGAAAAGTATGATGTTACTGCCCCATAACTTACATGGGGTTGACCAAACTTACAGAAACATGTTTATTTCTGCTGAAAAACACGTTTTGACCCTTTCTGCACACTGGGGTTAAGGGCTGAGTGTGTTGGCTCTTCTGAGCCTTGCTGTTACAAGTAGATTCAGCTGTCTGAAAAAACGTGTTTATTTCGGGCTGAAAAACACGTTTTGAAAAGTGTGATGTTACTGCCCCATAACTTACATGGGGTTGACCAAACTTGCAGAAACATGTTTATTTCAGCTGAAAAACACGTTTTGACACTTTCTGTACACTGGGGTTAAGGGCTGAGTGTGTGGGCTCTTCTGAGCCTTGCTGTTACAAGGAGATTCAGTTGTCTGAAAAAACGCGTTTATTTCGGGCTGAAAAACACGTTTTGAAAAGTGTGATGTTACTGCCCCATAACTTACATGGGGTTGACCAAACTTGCAGAAACATGTTTATTTCTGCTGAAAAACACGTTTTGACCCTTTCTGCACACTGGGGTTAAGGGTTGAGTGTGTGGGCACTTCTGAGCCTTGCTGTTACAAGTAGATTCAGTTGCCTGAAAAAACGCGTTTATTTCTGGCTGAAAAACACGTTTTGAAAAGTATGATGTTACTGCCCCATAACTTACATGGGGTTGACCAAACTTGCAGAAACATGTTTATTTCTGCTGAAAAACACGTTTTGACCCTTTCTGCACACTGGGGTTAAGGGCTGAGTGTGTTGGCACTTCTGAGCCTTGCTGTTACAAGTATATTCAGCTGTCTGAAAAAACGTGTTTATTTCGGGCTGAAAAACACGTTTTGAAAAGTGTGATGTTACTGCCCCATAACTTACATGGGGTTGACCAAACTTGCAGAAACATGTTTATTTCTGCTGAAAAACACGTTTTGACCCTTTCTGCACACTGGGGTTAAGGGTTGAGTGTGTGGGCACTTCTGAGCCTTGCTGTTACAAGTAGATTCAGTTGTCTGAAAAAACGCGTTTATTTCGGGCTGAAAAACACGTTTTGAAAAGTATGATGTTACTGCCCCATAACTTACATGGGGTTGACCAAACTTACAGAAACATGTTTATTTCTGCTGAAAAACACGTTTTGACCCTTTCTGCACACTGGGGTTAAGGGCTGAGTGTGTTGGCTCTTCTGAGCCTTGCTGTTACAAGTAGATTCAGCTGTCTGAAAAAACGTGTTTAATTCAGAATGAAAAAACACGTATTGAAAAGTGTGATGTTACTGCCCCATAACTTACATGGGGTTGACCAAACTTGCAGAAACATGTTTATTTCTGCTGAAAAACACGTTTTGACCCTTTCTGCACACTGGGGTTAAGGGTTGAGTGTGTGGGCACTTCTGAGCCTTGCTGTTACAAGTAGATTCAGTTGTCTGAAAAAACGCGTTTATTTCGGGCTGAAAAACACGTTTTGAAAAGTGTGATGTTACTGCCCCATAACTTACATGGGGTTGACCAAACTTGCAGAAACATGTTTATTTCTGCTGAAAAACACGTTTTGACAATTTCTGCACACTGGGGTTAAGGGCTGAGTGTGTGGGCTCTTTTGAGCCTTGCTGTTACAAGGAGATTCAGTTGCCTGAAAAAACGCGTTTATTTCGGGCTGAAAAACACGTTTTGAAAAGTGTGATGTTACTGCCCCATAACTTACATGGGGTTGACCAAACTTGCAGAAACATGTTTATTTCTGCTGAAAAACACGTTTTGACACTTTCTGTACACTGGGGTTAAGGGTTGAGTGTGTGGGCACTTCTGAGCCTTGCTGTTACAAGTAGATTCAGTTGCCTGAAAAAACGCGTTTATTTCTGGCTGAAAAACACGTTTTGAAAAGTGTGATGTTACTGCCCCATAACTTACATGGGGTTGACCAAACTTGCAGAAGCATGTTTATTTCTGCTGAAAAACACGTTTTGACCCTTTCTGCACACTGGGGTTAAGGGTTGAGTGTGTGGGCACTTCTGAGCCTTGCTGTTACAAGTAGATTCAGTTGTCTGAAAAAACGCGTTTATTTCGGGCTGAAAAACACGTTTTGAAAAGTGTGATGTTACTGCCCCATAACTTACATGGGGTTGACCAAACTTGCAGAAACATGTTTATTTCTGCTGAAAAACACGTTTTGACCCTTTCTGCACACTGGGGTTAAGGGCTGAGTGTGTTGGCACTTCTGAGCCTTGCTGTTACAAGTAGATTCAGCTGTCTGAAAAAACGTGTTTATTTCGGGCTGAAAAACACGTTTTGAAAAGTGTGATGTTACTGCCCCATAACTTACATGGGGTTTACCAAACTTGCAGAAACATGTTTATTTCTGCTGAAAAACACGTTTTGACAATTTCTGCACACTGGGGTTAAGGGCTGAGTGTGTGGGCTCTTTTGAGCCTTGCTGTTACAAGGAGATTCAGTTGCCTGAAAAAACGCGTTTATTTCGGGCTGAAAAACACGTTTTGAAAAGTGTGATGTTACTGCCCCATAACTTACATGGGGTTGACCAAACTTGCAGAAACATGTTTATTTCTGCTGAAAAACACGTTTTGACACTTTCTGTACACTGGGGTTAAGGGCTGAGTGTGTGGGCTCTTCTGAGCCTTGCTGTTACAAGGAGATTCAGTTGTCTGAAAAAACGCGTTTATTTCGGGCTGAAAAACACGTTTTGAAAAGTGTGATGTTACTGCCCCATAACTTACATGGGGTTGACCAAACTTGCAGAAACATGTTTATTTCTGCTGAAAAACACGTTTTGACCCTTTCTGCACACTGGGGTTAAGGGTTGAGTGTGTGGGCACTTCTGAGCCTTGCTGTTACAAGTAGATTCAGTTGTCTGAAAAAACGCGTTTATTTCGGGCTGAAAAACACGTTTTGAAAAGTGTGATGTTACTGCCCCATAACTTACATGGGGTTGACCAAACTTGCAGAAACATGTTTATTTCTGCTGAAAAACACGTTTTGACCCTTTCTGCACACTGGGGTTAAGGGCTGAGTGTGTTGGCACTTCTGAGCCTTGCTGTTACAAGTAGATTCAGCTGTCTGAAAAAACGTGTTTATTTCGGGCTGAAAAACACGTTTTGAAAAGTGTGATGTTACTGCCCCATAACTTACATGGGGTTGACCAAACTTGCAGAAACATGTTTATTTCTGCTGAAAAACACGTTTTGACAATTTCTGCACACTGGGGTTAAGGGCTGAGTGTGTGGGCTCTTTTGAGCCTTGCTGTTACAAGGAGATTCAGATGCCTGAAAAAACGCGTTTATTTCGGGCTGAAAAACACGTTTTGAAAAGTGTGATGTTACTGCCCCATAACTTACATGGGGTTGACCAAACTTGCAGAAACATGTTTATTTCTGCTGAAAAACACGTTTTGACCCTTTCTGCACACTGGGGTTAAGGGCTGAGTGTGTTGGCTCTTCTGAGCCTTGCTGTTACAAGTAGATTCAGCTGTCTGAAAAAACGTGTTTATTTCGGGCTGAAAAACACTTTTTGAAAAGTGTGATGTTACTGCCCCATAACTTACATGGGGTTGACCAAACTTGCAGAAACATGTTTATTTCTGCAGAAAAACACGTTTTGACCCTTTCTGCACACTGGGGTTAAGGGTTGAGTGTGTGGGCACTTCTGAGCATTGCTGTTACAAGTAGATTCAGTTGTCTGAAAAAACGCGTTTATTTCGGGCTGAAAAACACGTTTTGAAAACTGTGATGTTACTGCCCCATAACTTACATGGGGTTGACCAAACTTGCAGAAACATGTTTATTTCTGCTGAAAAACACGTTTTGACCCTTTCTGCACACTGGGGTTAAGGGCTGAGTGTGTTGGCACTTCTGAGCCTTGCTGTTACAAGTAAATTCAGCTGTCTGAAAAAACGTGTTTATTTCGGGCTGAAAAACACGTTTTGAAAAGTGTGATGTTACTGCCCCATAACTTACATGGGGTTGACCAAACTTGCAGAAACATGTTTATTTCTGCTGAAAAACACGTTTTGACACTTTCTGTACACTGGGGTTAAGGGCTGAGTGTGTGGGCTCTTCTGAGCCTTGCTGTTACAAGGAGATTCAGTTGCCTGAAAAAACGCGTTTATTTCGTGCTGAAAAACACGTTTTGAAAAGTGTGATGTTACTGCCCCATAACTTAAATGGGGTTGACCAAACTTGCAGAAACATGTTTATTTCTGCTGAAAAACACGTTTTGACCCTTTCTGCACACTGGGGTTAAGGGCTGAGTGTGTTGGCACTTCTGAGCCTTGCTGTTACAAGTAGATTCAGCTGTCTGAAAAAACGTGTTTATTTCGGGCTGAAAAACACGTTTTGAAAAGTGTGATGTTACTGCCCCATAACTTACATGGGGTTGACCAAACTTGCAGAAACATGTTTATTTCTGCTGAAAAACACGTTTTGACCCTTTCTGCACACTGGGGTTAAGGGTTGAGTGTGTGGGCACTTCTGAGCCTTGCTGTTACAAGTAGATTCAGTTGTCTGAAAAAACGCGTTTATTTCGGGCTGAAAAACACGTTTTGAAAAGTATGATGTTACTGCCCCATAACTTACATGGGGTTGACCAAACTTACAGAAACATGTTTATTTCTGCTGAAAAACACGTTTTGACCCTTTCTGCACACTGGGGTTAAGGGCTGAGTGTGTTGGCTCTTC
Source organism: Lepisosteus platostomus (assembly GCF_059453375.1). Classification (NCBI taxonomy): domain Eukaryota; kingdom Metazoa; phylum Chordata; class Actinopteri; order Semionotiformes; family Lepisosteidae; genus Lepisosteus; species Lepisosteus platostomus. The sequence goes on from NC_142632.1 coordinate 5,181,576, forward strand.
TGAGCCTTGCTGTTACAAGTAGATTCAGCTGTCTGAAAAAACGTGTTTATTTCGGGCTGAAAAACACGTTTTGAAAAGTGTGATGTTACTGCCCCATAACTTACATGGGGTTGACCAAACTTGCAGAAACATGTTTATTTCAGCTGAAAAACACGTTTTGACACTTTCTGTACACTGGGGTTAAGGGCTGAGTGTGTGGGCTCTTCTGAGCCTTGCTGTTACAAGGAGATTCAGTTGTCTGAAAAAACGCGTTTATTTCGGGCTGAAAAACACGTTTTGAAAAGTGTGATGTTACTGCCCCATAACTTACATGGGGTTGACCAAACTTGCAGAAACATGTTTATTTCTGCTGAAAAACACGTTTTGACCCTTTCTGCACACTGGGGTTAAGGGTTGAGTGTGTGGGCACTTCTGAGCCTTGCTGTTACAAGTAGATTCAGTTGCCTGAAAAAACGCGTTTATTTCTGGCTGAAAAACACGTTTTGAAAAGTATGATGTTACTGCCCCATAACTTACATGGGGTTGACCAAACTTGCAGAAACATGTTTATTTCTGCTGAAAAACACGTTTTGACCCTTTCTGCACACTGGGGTTAAGGGCTGAGTGTGTTGGCACTTCTGAGCCTTGCTGTTACAAGTATATTCAGCTGTCTGAAAAAACGCGTTTATTTCGGGCTGAAAAACACGTTTTGAAAAGTATGATGTTACTGCCCCATAACTTACATGGGGTTGACCAAACTTACAGAAACATGTTTATTTCTGCTGAAAAACACGTTTTGACCCTTTCTGCACACTGGGGTTAAGGGCTGAGTGTGTTGGCTCTTCTGAGCCTTGCTGTTACAAGTAGATTCAGCTGTCTGAAAAAACGTGTTTATTTCGGGCTGAAAAACACGTTTTGAAAAGTGTGATGTTACTGCCCCATAACTTACATGGGGTTGACCAAACTTGCAGAAACATGTTTATTTCAGCTGAAAAACACGTTTTGACACTTTCTGTACACTGGGGTTAAGGGCTGAGTGTGTGGGCTCTTCTGAGCCTTGCTGTTACAAGGAGATTCAGTTGTCTGAAAAAACGCGTTTATTTCGGGCTGAAAAACACGTTTTGAAAAGTGTGATGTTACTGCCCCATAACTTACATGGGGTTGACCAAACTTGCAGAAACATGTTTATTTCTGCTGAAAAACACGTTTTGACCCTTTCTGCACACTGGGGTTAAGGGTTGAGTGTGTGGGCACTTCTGAGCCTTGCTGATACAAGTAGATTCAGTTGCCTGAAAAAACGCGTTTATTTCTGGCTGAAAAACACGTTTTGAAAAGTATGATGTTACTGCCCCATAACTTACATGGGGTTGACCAAACTTGCAGAAACATGTTTATTTCTGCTGAAAAACACGTTTTGACCCTTTCTGCACACTGGGGTTAAGGGCTGAGTGTGTTGGCACTTCTGAGCCTTGCTGTTACAAGTATATTCAGCTGTCTGAAAAAACGTGTTTATTTCGGGCTGAAAAACACGTTTTGAAAAGTGTGATGTTACTGCCCCATAACTTACATGGGGTTGACCAAACTTGCAGAAACATGTTTATTTCTGCTGAAAAACACGTTTTGACCCTTTCTGCACACTGGGGTTAAGGGTTGAGTGTGTGGGCACTTCTGAGCCTTGCTGTTACAAGTAGATTCAGTTGTCTGAAAAAACGCGTTTATTTCGGGCTGAAAAACACGTTTTGAAAAGTATGATGTTACTGCCCCATAACTTACATGGGGTTGACCAAACTTACAGAAACATGTTTATTTCTGCTGAAAAACACGTTTTGACCCTTTCTGCACACTGGGGTTAAGGGCTGAGTGTGTTGGCTCTTCTGAGCCTTGCTGTTACAAGTAGATTCAGCTGTCTGAAAAAACGTGTTTAATTCAGAATGAAAAAACACGTATTGAAAAGTGTGATGTTACTGCCCCATAACTTACATGGGGTTGACCAAACTTGCAGAAACATGTTTATTTCAGCTGAAAAACACGTTTTGACACTTTCTGTACACTGAGGTTAAGGGCTGAGTGTGTGGGCTCTTCTGAGCCTTGCTGTTACAAGGAGATTCAGTTGTCTGAAAAAACGCGTTTATTTCGGGCTGAAAAACACGTTTTGAAAAGTGTGATGTTACTGCCCCATAACTTACATGGGGTTGACCAAACTTGCAGAAACATGTTTATTTCTGCTGAAAAACACGTTTTGACCCTTTCTGCACACTGGGGTTAAGGGTTGAGTGTGTGGGCACTTCTGAGCCTTGCTGTTACAAGTAGATTCAGTTGTCTGAAAAAACGCGTTTATTTCGGGCTGAAAAACACGTTTTGAAAAGTGTGATGTTACTGCCCCATAACTTACATGGGGTTGACCAAACTTGCAGAAACATGTTTATTTCTGCTGAAAAACACGTTTTGACAATTTCTGCACACTGGGGTTAAGGGCTGAGTGTGTGGGCTCTTTTGAGCCTTGCTGTTACAAGGAGATTCAGTTGCCTGAAAAAACGCGTTTATTTCGGGCTGAAAAACACGTTTTGAAAAGTGTGATGTTACTGCCCCATAACTTACATGGGGTTGACCAAACTTGCAGAAACATGTTTATTTCTGCTGAAAAACACGTTTTGACACTTTCTGTACACTGGGGTTAAGGGTTGAGTGTGTGGGCACTTCTGAGCCTTGCTGTTACAAGTAGATTCAGTTGCCTGAAAAAACGCGTTTATTTCTGGCTGAAAAACACGTTTTGAAAAGTGTGATGTTACTGCCCCATAACTTACATGGGGTTGACCAAACTTGCAGAAGCATGTTTATTTCTGCTGAAAAACACGTTTTGACCCTTTCTGCACACTGGGGTTAAGGGTTGAGTGTGTGGGCACTTCTGAGCCTTGCTGTTACAAGTAGATTCAGTTGTCTGAAAAAACGCGTTTATTTCGGGCTGAAAAACACGTTTTGAAAAGTGTGATGTTACTGCCCCATAACTTACATGGGGTTGACCAAACTTGCAGAAACATGTTTATTTCTGCTGAAAAACACGTTTTGACCCTTTCTGCACACTGGGGTTAAGGGCTGAGTGTGTTGGCACTTCTGAGCCTTGCTGTTACAAGTAGATTCAGCTGTCTGAAAAAACGTGTTTATTTCGGGCTGAAAAACACGTTTTGAAAAGTGTGATGTTACTGCCCCATAACTTACATGGGGTTTACCAAACTTGCAGAAACATGTTTATTTCTGCTGAAAAACACGTTTTGACAATTTCTGCACACTGGGGTTAAGGGCTGAGTGTGTGGGCTCTTTTGAGCCTTGCTGTTACAAGGAGATTCAGTTGCCTGAAAAAACGCGTTTATTTCGGGCTGAAAAACACGTTTTGAAAAGTGTGATGTTACTGCCCCATAACTTACATGGGGTTGACCAAACTTGCAGAAACATGTTTATTTCTGCTGAAAAACACGTTTTGACCCTTTCTGCACACTGGGGTTAAGGGCTGAGTGTGTGGGCACTTCTGAGCCTTGCTGTTACAAGTAGATTCAGCTGTCTGAAAAAACGTGTTTATTTCGGGCTGAAAAACACTTTTTGAAAAGTGTGATGTTACTGCCCCATAACTTACATGGGGTTGACCAAACTTGCAGAAACATGTTTATTTCTGCAGAAAAACACGTTTTGACCCTTTCTGCACACTGGGGTTAAGGGTTGAGTGTGTGGGCACTTCTGAGCATTGCTGTTACAAGTAGATTCAGTTGTCTGAAAAAACGCGTTTATTTCGGGCTGAAAAACACGTTTTGAAAACTGTGATGTTACTGCCCCATAACTTACATGGGGTTGACCAAACTTGCAGAAACATGTTTATTTCTGCTGAAAAACACGTTTTGACCCTTTCTGCACACTGGGGTTAAGGGCTGAGTGTGTTGGCACTTCTGAGCATTGCTGTTACAAGTAGATTCAGTTGTCTGAAAAAACGCGTTTATTTCGGGCTGAAAAACACGTTTTGAAAACTGTGATGTTACTGCCCCATAACTTACATGGGGTTGACCAAACTTGCAGAAACATGTTTATTTCTGCTGAAAAACACTTCTTGACACTTTCTGTACACTGGGGTTAAGGGCTGAGTGTGTGGGCTCTTCTGAGCCTTGCTGTTACAAGGAGATTCAGTTGCCTGAAAAAACGCGTTTATTTCGTGCTGAAAAACACGTTTTGAAAAGTGTGATGTTACTGCCCCATAATTTAAATGGGGTTGACCAAACTTGCAGAAACATATTTATTTCTGCTGAAAAACACGTTTTGACCCTTTCTGCACACTGGGGTTAAGGGCTGAGTGTGTGGGCTCTTCTGAGCCTTGCTGTTACAAGGAGATTCAGTTGTCTGAAAAAACGCGTTTATTTCGGGCTGAAAAACACGTTTTGAAAACTGTGATGTTACTGCCCCATAACTTACATGGGGTTGACCAAACTTGCAGAAACATGTTTATTTCTGCTGAAAAACACGTTTTGACCCTTTCTGCACACTGGGGTTAAGGGCTGAGTGTGTTGGCACTTCTGAGCCTTGCTGTTACAAATAGATTCAGCTGTCTGAAAAAACGTGTTTATTTCGGGCTAAAAAACACGTTTTGAAAAGTGTGATGTTACTGCCCCATAACTTACATGGGGTTGACCAAACTTGCAGAAACATGTTTATTTCTGCTGAAAAACACGTTTTGACACTTTCTGTACACTGGGGTTAAGGGCTGAGTGTGTGGGCTCTTCTGAGCCTTGCTGTTACAAGGAGATTCAGTTGCCTGAAAAAACGCGTTTATTTCGGGCTGAAAAACACGTTTTGAAAAGTGTGATGTTACTGCCCCATAACTTACATGGGGTTGACCAAACTTGCAGAAACATGTTTATTTCTGCTGAAAAACACGTTTTGACACTTTCTGTACACTGGGGTTAAGGGCTGAGTGTGTGGGCTCTTCTGAGCCTTGCTGTTACAAGGAGATTCAGTTGTCTGAAAAAACGCGTTTATTTCGTGCTGAAAAACACGTTTTGAAAAGTGTGATGTTACTGCCCCATAACTTACATGGGGTTGACCAAACTTGCAGAAACATGTTTATTTCTGCTGAAAAACACGTTTTGACCCTTTCTGCACACTGGGGTTAAGGGCTGAGTGTGTTGGCACTTCTGAGCCTTGCTGTTACAAGTAGATTCAGCTGTCTGAAAAAACGTGTTTATTTCGGGCTGAAAAACACGTTTTGAAAAGTGTGATGTTACTGCCCCATAACTTAAATGGGGTTGACCAAACTTGCAGAAACATGTTTATTTCTGCTGAAAAACACGTTTTGACACTTTCTGTACACTGGGGTTAAGGGCTGAGTGTGTGGGCTCTTCTGAGCCTTGCTGTTACAAGGAGATTCAGTTGTCTGAAAAAACGCGTTTATTTCGGGCTGAAAAACACGTTTTGAAAAGTGTGATGTTACTGCCCCATAACTTACATGGGGTTGACCAAACTTGCAGAAACATGTTTATTTCTGCTGAAAAACACGTTTTGACACTTTCTGTACACTGGGGTTAAGGGCTGAGTGCGTGGGCTCTTCTGAGCCTTGCTGTTACAAGGAGATTCAGTTGTCTGAAAAAACGCGTTTATTTCGGGCTGAAAAACACGTTTTGAAAAGTGTGATGTTACTGCCCCATAACTTACATGGGGTTGACCAAACTTGCAGAAACGTTTATTTCTGCTGAAAAACACGTTTTGACCCTTTCTGCACACTGGGGTTAAGGGCTGAGTGTGTTGGCTCTTCTGAGCCTTGCTGTTACAAGTAGATTCAGCTGTCTGAAAAAACGTGTTTATTTCGGGCTGAAAAACACGTTTTGAAAAGTGTGATGTTACTGCCCCATAACTTACATGGGGTTGACCAAACATACAGAAACATGTTTATTTCTGCTGAAAAACACGTTTTGACCCTTTCTGCACACTGGGGTTAAGGGCTGAGTGTGTTGGCTCTTCTGAGCCTTGCTGTTACAAGTAGATTCTGCTGTCTGAAAAAACGTGTTTATTTCGGGCTGAAAAACACGTTTTGAAAAGTGTGATGTTACTGCCCCATAACTTACATGGGGTTGACCAAACTTGCAGAAACATGTTTATTTCAGCTGAAAAACACGTTTTGACACTTTCTGTACACTGGGGTTAAGGGCTGAGTGTGTGGGTTCTTCTGAGCCTTGCTGTTACAAGGAGATTCAGTTGTCTGAAAAAACGCGTTTATTTCGGGCTGAAAAACACGTTTTGAAAAGTGTGATGTTACTGCCCCATAACTTACATGGGGTTGACCAAACTTGCAGAAACATGTTTATTTCTGCTGAAAAACACGTTTTGACCCTTTCTGCACACTGGGGTTAAGGGTTGAGTGTGTGGGCATTTCTGAGCCTTGCTGTTACAAGTAGATTCAGTTGTCTGAAAAAACGCGTTTATTTCGGGCTGAAAAACACGTTTTGAAAAGTGTGATGTTACTGCCCCAAACCTTACATGGGGTTGACCAAACTTGCAGAAACATGTTTATTTCTGCTGAAAAACACGTTTTGACCCTTTCTGCACACTGGGGTTAAGGGCTGAGTGTGTTGGCACTTCTGAGCCTTGCTGTTACAAGTAGATTCAGCTGTCTGAAAAAACGTGTTCATTTCGGGCTGAAAAACACGTTTTGAAAAGTGTGATGTTACTGCCCCATAACTTACATGGGGTTGACCAAATTTGCAGAAACATGTTTATTTCTGCTGAAAAACACGTTTTGACAATTTCTGCACACTGGGGTTAAGGGCTGAGTGTGTGGGCTCTTTTGAGCCTTGCTGTTACAAGGAGATTCAGTTGTCTGAAAAAACGCGTTTATTTCGGGCTGAAAAACACGTTTTGAAAAGTGTGATGTTACTGCCCCAAACCTTACATGGGGTTGACCAAACTTGCAGAAACATGTTTATTTCTGCTGAAAAACACGTTTTGACCCTTTCTGCACACTGGGGTTAAGGGCTGAGTGTGTTGGCTCTTCTGAGCCTTGCTGTTACAAGGAGATTCAGTTGTCTGAAAAAACGCGTTTATTTCGGGCTGAAAAACACGTTTTGAAAAGTGTGATGTTACTGCCCCATAACTTACATGGGGTTGACCAAACTTGCAGAAATATGTTTATTTCTGCTGAAAAACACGTTTTGACCCTTTCTGCACACTGGGGTTAAGGGCTGAGTGTGTTGGCACTTCTGAGCCTTGCTGTTACAAGTAGATTCAGCTGTCTGAAAAAACGTGTTTATTTCGGGCTGAAAAACACGTTTTGAAAAGTGTGATGTTACTGCCCCATAACTTACATGGGGTTGACCAAACTTGCAGAAACATGTTTATTTCTGCAGAAAAACACGTTTTGACCCTTTCTGCACACTGGGGTTAAGGGCTGAGTGTGTGGGCTCTTCTGAGCCTTGCTGTTACAAGGAGATTCAGTTGTCTGAAAAAACGCGTTTATTTCGGGCTGAAAAACACGTTTTGAAAACTGTGATGTTACTGCCCCATAACTTACATGGGGTTGACCAAACTTGCAGAAACATGTTTATTTCTGCTGAAAAACACGTTTTGACCCTTTCTGCACACTGGGGTTAAGGGCTGAGTGTGTTGGCACTTCTGAGCCTTGCTGTTACAAGTAGATTCAGCTGTCTGAAAAAACGTGTTTATTTCGGGCTGAAAAACACGTTTTGAAAAGTGTGATGTTACTGCCCCATAACTTACATGGGGTTGACCAAACTTGCAGAAACATGTTTATTTCTGCTGAAAAACACGTTTTGACCCTTTCTGCACACTGGGGTTAAGGGCTGAGTGTGTTGGCACTTCTGAGCCTTGCTGTTACAAGTAGATTCAGCTGTCTGAAAAAACGTGTTTATTTCGGGCTGAAAAACACGTTTTGAAAAGTGTGATGTTACTGCCCCATAACTTACATGGGGTTGACCAAACTTGCAGAAACATGTTTATTTCTGCTGAAAAACACGTTTTGACCCTTTCTGCACACTGAGGTTAAGGGTTGAGTGTGTGGGCACTTCTGAGCCTTGCTGTTACAAGTAGATTCAGTTGTCTGAAAAAACGCGTTTATTTCGGGCTGAAAAACACGTTTTGAAAAGTATGATGTTACTGCCCCATAACTTACATGGGGTTGACCAAACTTACAGAAACATGTTTATTTCTGCTGAAAAACACGTTTTGACCCTTTCTGCACACTGGGGTTAAGGGCTGAGTGTGTTGGCTCTTCTGAGCCTTGCTGTTACAAGTAGATTCAGCTGTCTGAAAAAACGTGTTTATTTCGGGCTGAAAAACACGTTTTGAAAAGTGTGATGTTACTGCCCCATAACTTACATGGGGTTGACCAAACTTGCAGAAACATGTTTATTTCAGCTGAAAAACACGTTTTGACACTTTCTGTACACTGGGGTTAAGGGCTGAGTGTGTGGGCTCTTCTGAGCCTTGCTGTTACAAGGAGATTCAGTTGTCTGAAAAAACGCGTTTATTTCGGGCTGAAAAACACGTTTTGAAAAGTGTGATGTTACTGCCCCATAACTTACATGGGGTTGACCAAACTTGCAGAAACATGTTTATTTCTGCTGAAAAACACGTTTTGACCCTTTCTGCACACTGGGGTTAAGGGTTGAGTGTGTGGGCACTTCTGAGCCTTGCTGTTACAAGTAGATTCAGTTGCCTGAAAAAACGCGTTTATTTCTGGCTGAAAAACACGTTTTTAAAAGTATGATGTTACTGCCCCATAACTTACATGGGGTTGACCAAACTTGCAGAAACATGTTTATTTCTGCTGAAAAACACGTTTTGACCCTTTCTGCACACTGGGGTTAAGGGCTGAGTGTGTTGGCACTTCTGAGCCTTGCTGTTACAAGTATATTCAGCTGTCTTAAAAAACGTGTTTATTTCGGGCTGAAAAACACGTTTTGAAAAGTGTGATGTTACTGCCCCATAACTTACATGGGGTTGACCAAACTTGCAGAAACATGTTTATTTCTGCTGAAAAACACGTTTTGACCCTTTCTGCACACTGGGGTTATGGGCTGAGTGTGTTGGCTCTTCTGAGCCTTGCTGTTACAAGTAGATTCAGCTGTCTGAAAAAACGTGTTTAATTCAGAATGAAAAAACACGTATTGAAAAGTGTGATGTTACTGCCCCATAACTTACATGGGGTTGACCAAACTTGCAGAAACATGTTTATTTCAGCTGAAAAACACGTTTTGACACTTTCTGTACACTGGGGTTAAGGGCTGAGTGTGTGGGCTCTTCTGAGCCTTGCTGTTACAAGGAGATTCAGTTGTCTGAAAAAACGCGTTTATTTCGGGCTGAAAAACACGTTTTGAAAAGTGTGATGTTACTGCCCCATAACTTACATGGGGTTGACCAAACTTGCAGAAACATGTTTATTTCTGCTGAAAAACACGTTTTGACCCTTTCTGCACACTGGGGTTAAGGGCTGAGTGTGTTGGCACTTCTGAGCCTTGCTGTTACAAGTAGATTCAGCTGTCTGAAAAAACGTGTTTATTTCAGCTGAAAAACACGTTTTGACCCTTTCTGCACACTGGGGTTAAGGGTTGAGTGTGTGGGCATTTCTGAGCCTTGCTGTTACAAGTAGATTCAGTTGTCTGAAAAAACGCGTTTATTTCGGGCTGAAAAACACGTTTTGAAAAGTGTGATGTTACTGCCCCAAACCTTACATGGGGTTGACCAAACTTGCAGAAACATGTTTATTTCTGCTGAAAAACACGTTTTGACCCTTTCTGCACACTGGGGTTAAGGGCTGAGTGTGTTGGCACTTCTGAGCCTTGCTGTTACAAGTAGATTCAGCTGTCTGAAAAAACGTGTTCATTTCGGGCTGAAAAACACGTTTTGAAAAGTGTGATGTTACTGCCCCATAACTTACATGGGGTTGACCAAACTTGCAGAAACATGTTTATTTCTGCTGAAAAACACGTTTTGACAATTTCTGCACACTGGGGTTAAGGGCTGAGTGTGTGGGCTCTTTTGAGCCTTGCTGTTACAAGGAGATTCAGTTGTCTGAAAAAACGCGTTTATTTCGGGCTGAAAAACACGTTTTGAAAAGTGTGATGTTACTGCCCCAAACCTTACATGGGGTTGACCAAACTTGCAGAAACATGTTTATTTCTGCTGAAAAACACGTTTTGACCCTTTCTGCACACTGGGGTTAAGGGCTGAGTGTGTTGGCACTTCTGAGCCTTGCTGTTACAAATATATTCAGCTGTCTGAAAAAACGTGTTTATTTCGGGCTGAAAAACACGTTTTGAAAAGTGTGATGTTACTGCCCCATAACTTACATGGGGTTGACCAAACTTGCAGAAACATGTTTATTTCTGCTGAAAAACACGTTTTGACACTTTCTGTACACTGGGGTTAAGGGCTGAGTGTGTGGGCTCTTCTGAGCCTTGCTGTTACAAGGAGATTCATTTGCCTGAAAAAACGCGTTTATTTCGGGCTGAAAAACACGTTTTGAAAAGTGTGATGTTACTGCCCCATAACTTACATGGGGTTGACCAAACTTGCAGAAACATGTTTATTTCTGCTGAAAAACACGTTTTGACCCTTTCTGCACACTGGGGTTAAGGGCTGAGTGTGTTGGCACTTCTGAGCCTTGCTGTTACAAGTAGATTCAGCTGTCTGAAAAAACGTGTTTATATCGGGCTGAAAAACACGTTTTGAAAAGTGTGATGTTACTGCCCCATAACTTACATGGGGTTGACCAAACTTGCAGAAACATGTTTATTTCTGCTGAAAAACACGTTTTGACAATTTCTGCACACTGGGGTTAAGGGCTGAGTGTGTGGGCTCTTTTGAGCCTTGCTGTTACAAGGAGATTCAGTTGCCTGAAAAAACGCGTTTATTTCGGGCTGAAAAACACGTTTTGAAAAGTGTGATGTTACTGCCCCATAACTTACATGGGGTTGACCAAACTTGCAGAAACATGTTTATTTCTGCTGAAAAACACGTTTTGACCCTTTCTGCACACTGGGGTTAAGGGTTGAGTGTGTGGGCACTTCTGAGCCTTGCTGTTACAAGTAGATTCAGTTGTCTGAAAAAACGCGTTTATTTCGGGCTGAAAAACACGTTTTGAAAAGTATGATGTTACTGCCCCATAACTTACATGGGGTTGACCAAACTTACAGAAACATGTTTATTTCTGCTGAAAAACATGTTTTGACCCTTTCTGCACACTGGGGTTAAGGGCTGACTGTGTTGGCTCTTCTGAGCCTTGCTGTTACAAGTAGATTCAGCTGTCTGAAAAAACGTGTTTATTTCGGGCTGAAAAACACGTTTTGAAAAGTGTGATGTTACTGCCCCATAACTTACATGGGGTTGACCAAACTTGCAGAAACATGTTTATTTCAGCTGAAAAACACGTTTTGACACTTTCTGTACACTGGGGTTAAGGGCTGAGTGTGTGGGCTCTTCTGAGCCTTGCTGTTACAAGGAGATTCAGTTGTCTGAAAAAACGCGTTTATTTCGGGCTGAAAAACACGTTTTGAAAAGTGTGATGTTACTGCCCCATAACTTACATGGGGTTGACCAAACTTGCAGAAACATGTTTATTTCTGCTGAAAAACACGTTTTGACCCTTTCTGCACACTGGGGTTAAGGGTTGAGTGTGTGGGCACTTCTGAGCCTTGCTGTTACAAGTAGATTCAGTTGCCTGAAAAAACGCGTTTATTTCTGGCTGAAAAACACGTTTTGAAAAGTATGATGTTACTGCCCCATAACTTACATGGGGTTGACCAAACTTGCAGAAACATGTTTATTTCTGCTGAAAAACACGTTTTGACCCTTTCTGCACACTGGGGTTAAGGGCTGAGTGTGTTGGCACTTCTGAGACTTGCTGTTACAAGTATATTCAGCTGTCTGAAAAAACGTGTTTATTTCGGGCTGAAAAACACGTTTTGAAAAGTGTGATGTTACTGCCCCATAACTTACATGGGGTTGACCAAACTTGCAGAAACATGTTTATTTCTGCTGAAAAACACGTTTTGACCCTTTCTGCACACTGGGGTTAAGGGTTGAGTGTGTGGGCACTTCTGAGCCTTGCTGTTACAAGTAGATTCAGTTGTCTGAAAAAACGCGTTTATTTCGGGCTGAAAAACACGTTTTGAAAAGTATGATGTTACTGCCCCATAACTTACATGGGGTTGACCAAACTTACAGAAACATGTTTATTTCTGCTGAAAAACACGTTTTGACCCTTTCTGCACACTGGGGTTAAGGGTTGAGTGTGTGGGCACTTCTGAGCCTTGCTGTTACAAGTAGATTCAGTTGTCTGAAAAAACGCGTTTATTTCGGGCTGAAAAACACGTTTTGAAAAGTATGATGTTACTGCCCCATAACTTACATGGGGTTGACCAAACTTACAGAAACATGTTTATTTCTGCTGAAAAACATGTTTTGACCCTTTCTGCACACTGGGGTTAAGGGCTGAGTGTGTTGGCTCTTCTGAGCCTTGCTGTTACAAGTAGATTCAGCTGTCTGAAAAAACGTGTTTATTTCGGGCTGAAAAACACGTTTTGAAAAGTGTGATGTTACTGCCCATAACTTACATGGGGTTGACCAAACTTGCAGAAACATGTTTATTTCAGCTGAAAAACACGTTTTGACACTTTCTGTACACTGGGGTTAAGGGCTGAGTGTGTGGGCTCTTCTGAGCCTTGCTGTTACAAGGAGATTCAGTTGTCTGAAAAAACGCGTTTATTTCGGGCTGAAAAACACGTTTTGAAAAGTGTGATGTTACTGCCCCATAACTTACATGGGGTTGACCAAACTTGCAGAAACATGTTTATTTCTGCTGAAAAACACGTTTTGACCCTTTCTGCACACTGGGGTTAAGGGCTGAGTGTGTTGGCACTTCTGAGCCTTGCTGTTACAAGTAGATTCAGCTGTCTGAAAAAACGTGTTTATTTCGGGTTGAAAAACACGTTTTGAAAAGTGTGATGTTACTGCCCCATAACTTACATGGGGTTGACCAAACTTGCAGAAACATGTTTATTTCTGCTGAAAAACACGTTTTGACAATTTCTGCACACTGGGGTTAAGGGCTGAGTGTGTGGGCTCTTTTGAGCCTTGCTGTTACAAGGAGATTCAGTTGCCTGAAAAAACGCGTTTATTTCGGGCTGAAAAACACGTTTTGAAAAGTGTGATGTTACTGCCCCATAACTTACATGGGGTTGACCAAACTTGCAGAAACATGTTTATTTCTGCTGAAAAACACGTTTTGACCCTTTCTGCACACTGGGGTTAAGGGCTGAGTGTGTTGGCACTTCTGAGCCTTGCTGTTACAAGTAGATTCAGCTGTCTGAAAAAACGTGTTTATTTCGGGCTGAAAAACACGTTTTGAAAAGTGTGATGTTACTGCCCCATAACTTACATGGGGTTGAACAAACTTGCAGAAACATGTTTATTTCTGCTGAAAAACACGTTTTGACAATTTCTGCACACTGGGGTTAAGGGCTGAGTGTGTGGGCTCTTTTGAGCCTTGCTGTTACAAGGAGATTCAGTTGCCTGAAAAAACGCGTTTATTTCGGGCTGAAAAACACGTTTTGAAAAGTGTGATGTTACTGCCCCATAACTTACATGGGGTTGACCAAACTTGCAGAAACATGTTTATTTCTGCTGAAAAACACGTTTTGACCCTTTCTGCACACTGGGGTTAAGGGTTGAGTGTGTGGGCACTTCTGAGCCTTGCTGTTACAAGTAGATTCAGTTGTCTGAAAAAACGCGTTTATTTCGGGCTGAAAAACACGTTTTGAAAAGTATGATGTTACTGCCCCATAACTTACATGGGGTTGACCAAACTTACAGAAACGTTTATTTCTGCTGAAAAACATGTTTTGACCCTTTCTGCACACTGGGGTTAAGGGCTGAGTGTGTTGGCTCTTCTGAGCCTTGCTGTTACAAGTAGATTCAGCTGTCTGAAAAAACGTGTTTATTTCGGGCTGAAAAACACGTTTTGAAAAGTGTGATGTTACTGCCCCATAACTTACATGGGGTTGACCAAACTTGCAGAAACATGTTTATTTCAGCTGAAAAACACGTTTTGACACTTTCTGTACACTGGGGTTAAGGGCTGAGTGTGTGGGCTCTTCTGAGCCTTGCTGTTACAAGGAGATTCAGTTGTCTGAAAAAACGCGTTTATTTCGGGCTGAAAAACACGTTTTGAAAAGTGTGATGTTACTGCCCCATAACTTACATGGGGTTGACCAAACTTGCAGAAACATGTTTATTTCTGCTGAAAAACACGTTTTGACACCTTCTGTACACTGGGGTTAAGGGCTGAGTGTGTGGGCTCTTCTGAGCCTTGCTGTTACAAGGAGATTCAGTTGCCTGAAAAAACGCGTTTATTTCGGGCTGAAAAACACGTTTTGAAAAGTGTGATGCTACTGCCCCATAACTTACATGGGGTTGACCAAACTTGCAGAAACATGTTTATTTCTGCTGAAAAACACGTTTTGACCCTTTCTGCACACTGGGGTTAAGGGCTGAGTGTGTTGGCACTTCTGAGCCTTGCTGTTACAAGTAGATTCAGCTGTCTGAAAAAACGTGTTTATTTCGGGCTGAAAAACACGTTTTGAAAAGTGTGATGTTACTGCCCCATAACTTACATGGGGTTGACCAAACTTGCAGAAACATGTTTATTTCTGCAGAAAAACACGTTTTGACCCTTTCTGCACACTGGGGTTAAGGGTTGAGTGTGTGGGCACTTCTGAGCATTGCTGTTACAAGTAGATTCAGTTGTCTGAAAAAACGCGTTTATTTCGGGCTGAAAAACACGTTTTGAAAACTGTGATGTTACTGCCCCATAACTTACATGGGGTTGACCAAACTTGCAGAAACATGTTTATTTCTGCTGAAAAACACGTTTTGACCCTTTCTGCACACTGGGGTTAAGGGCTGAGTGTGTTGGCACTTCTGAGCCTTGCTGTTACAAGTAGATTCAGCTGTCTGAAAAAACGTGTTTATTTCGGGCTGAAAAACACGTTTTGAAAAGTGTGATGTTACTGCCCCATAACTTACATGGGGTTGACCAAACTTGCAGAAACATGTTTATTTCTGCTGAAAAACACGTTTTGACACTTTCTGTACACTGGGGTTAAGGGCTGAGTGTGTGGGCTCTTCTGAGCCTTGCTGTTACAAGGAGATTCAGTTGCCTGAAAAAACGCGTTTATTTCGTGCTGAAAAACACGTTTTGAAAAGTGTGATGTTACTGCCCCATAACTTAAATGGGGTTGACCAAACTTGCAGAAACATGTTTATTTCTGCTGAAAAACACGTTTTGACCCTTTCTGCACACTGGGGTTAAGGGCTGAGTGTGTGGGCTCTTCTGAGCCTTGCTGTTACAAGGAGATTCATTTGCCTGAAAAAACGCGTTTATTTCGGGCTGAAAAACACGTTTTGAAAACTGTGATGTTACTGCCCCATAACTTACATGGGGTTGACCAAACTTGCAGAAACATGTTTATTTCTGCTGAAAAACACGTTTTGACCCTTTCTGCACACTGGGGTTAAGGGTTGAGTGTGTGGGCACTTCTGAGCCTTGCTGTTACAAGTAGATTCAGTTGCCTGAAAAAACGCGTTTATTTCTGGCTGAAAAACACGTTTTGAAAAGTGTGATGTTACTGCCCCATAACTTACATGGGGTTGACCAAACTTGCAGAAACATGTTTATTTCTGCTGAAAAACACGTTTTGACCCTTTCTGCACACTGGGGTTAAGGGTTGAGTGTGTGGGCACTTCTGAGCCTTGCTGTTACAAGTAGATTCCCTGAAAAAACGCGTTTATTTCGGGCTGAAATACACGTTTTGAAAAGTGTGATGTCACTGCCTGATAACTTACATGGGGTTGACCAAACTTGCAGAAACATGTTTATTTCTGCTGAAAAACACGTTTTGACCCTTTCTGCACACTGGGGTTAAGGGTTGACTGTGTGGGCACTTCTGAGCATTGCTGTTACAAGTAGATTCAGTTGTCTGAAAAAACGCGTTTATTTCGGGCTGAAAAACACGTTTTGAAAACTGTGATGTTACTGCCCCATAACTTACATGGGGTTGACCAAACTTGCAGAAACATGTTTATTTCTGCTGAAAAACACGTTTTGACCCTTTCTGCACACTGGGGTTAAGGGCTGAGTGTGTTGGCACTTCTGAGCCTTGCTGTTACAAGTAGATTCAGCTGTCTGAAAAAACGTGTTTATTTCGGGCTGAAAAACACGTTTTGAAAAGTGTGATGTTACTGCCCCATAACTTACATGGGGTTGACCAAACTTGCAGAAACATGTTTATTTCTGCTGAAAAACACGTTTTGACAATTTCTGCACACTGGGGTTAAGGGCTGAGTGTGTGGGCTCTTTTGAGCCTTGCTGTTACAAGGAGATTCAGTTGTCTGAAAAAACGCGTTTATTTCGGGCTGAAAAACACGTTTTGAAAAGTGTGATGTTACTGCCCCAAACCTTACATGGGGTTGACCAAACTTGCAGAAACATGTTTATTTCTGCTGAAAAACACGTTTTGACCCTTTCTGCACACTGGGGTTAAGGGCTGAGTGTGTTGGCACTTCTGAGCCTTGCTGTTACAAATATATTCAGCTGTCTGAAAAAACGTGTTTATTTCGGGCTGAAAAACACGTTTTGAAAAGTGTGATGTTACTGCCCCATAACTTACATGGGGTTGACCAAACTTGCAGAAACATGTTTATTTCTGCTGAAAAACACGTTTTGACACTTTCTGTACACTGGGGTTAAGGGCTGAGTGTGTGGGCTCTTCTGAGCCTTGCTGTTACAAGGAGATTCATTTGCCTGAAAAAACGCGTTTATTTCGGGCTGAAAAACACGTTTTGAAAAGTGTGATGTTACTGCCCCATAACTTACATGGGGTTGACCAAACTTGCAGAAACATGTTTATTTCTGCTGAAAAACACGTTTTGACCCTTTCTGCACACTGGGGTTAAGGGCTGAGTGTGTTGGCACTTCTGAGCCTTGCTGTTACAAGTAGATTCAGCTGTCTGAAAAAACGCGTTTATTTCGGGCTGAAAAACACGTTTTGAAAAGTATGATGTTACTGCCCCATAACTTACATGGGGTTGACCAAACTTACAGAAACGTTTATTTCTGCTGAAAAACATGTTTTGACCCTTTCTGCACACTGGGGTTAAGGGCTGAGTGTGTTGGCTCTTCTGAGCCTTGCTGTTACAAGTAGATTCAGCTGTCTGAAAAAACGTGTTTATTTCGGGCTGAAAAACACGTTTTGAAAAGTGTGATGTTACTGCCCCATAACTTACATGGGGTTGACCAAACTTGCAGAAACATGTTTATTTCTGCTGAAAAACACGTTTTGACCCTTTCTGCACACTGGGGTTAAGGGTTGAGTGTGTGGGCACTTCTGAGCCTTGCTGTTACAAGTAGATTCAGTTGTCTGAAAAAACGCGTTTATTTCGGGCTGAAAAACACGTTTTGAAAAGTATGATGTTACTGCCCCATAACTTACATGGGGTTGACCAAACTTACAGAAACATGTTTATTTCTGCTGAAAAACACGTTTTGACCCTTTCTGCACACTGGGGTTAAGGGTTGAGTGTGTGGGCACTTCTGAGCCTTGCTGTTACAAGTAGATTCAGTTGTCTGAAAAAACGCGTTTATTTCGGGCTGAAAAACACGTTTTGAAAAGTATGATGTTACTGCCCCATAACTTACATGGGGTTGACCAAACTTACAGAAACATGTTTATTTCTGCTGAAAAACATGTTTTGACCCTTTCTGCACACTGGGGTTAAGGGCTGAGTGTGTTGGCTCTTCTGAGCCTTGCTGTTACAAGTAGATTCAGCTGTCTGAAAAAACGTGTTTATTTCGGGCTGAAAAACACGTTTTGAAAAGTGTGATGTTACTGCCCCATAACTTACATGGGGTTGACCAAACTTGCAGAAACATGTTTATTTCAGCTGAAAAACACGTTTTGACACTTTCTGTACACTGGGGTTAAGGGCTGAGTGTGTGGGCTCTTCTGAGCCTTGCTGTTACAAGGAGATTCATTTGCCTGAAAAAACGCGTTTATTTCGGGCTGAAAAACACGTTTTGAAAAGTGTGATGTTACTGCCCCATAACTTACATGGGGTTGACCAAACTTGCAGAAACATGTTTATTTCTGCTGAAAAACACGTTTTGACCCTTTCTGCACACTGGGGTTAAGGGTTGAGTGTGTGGGCACTTCTGAGCCTTGCTGTTACAAGTAGATTCAGTTGCCTGAAAAAACGCGTTTATTTCTGGCTGAAAAACACGTTTTGAAAAGTGTGATGTTACTGCCCCATAACTTACATGGGGTTGACCAAACTTGCAGAAACATGTTTATTTCTGCTGAAAAACACGTTTTGACCCTTTCTGCACACTGGGGTTAAGGGTTGAGTGTGTGGGCACTTCTGAGCCTTGCTGTTACAAGTAGATTCCCTGAAAAAACGCGTTTATTTCGGGCTGAAATACACGTTTTGAAAAGTGTGATGTCACTGCCTGATAACTTACATGGGGTTGACCAAACTTGCAGAAACATGTTTATTTCTGCTGAAAAACACGTTTTGACCCTTTCTGCACACTGGGGTTAAGGGTTGACTGTGTGGGCACTTCTGAGCATTGCTGTTACAAGTAGATTCAGTTGTCTGAAAAAACGCGTTTATTTCGGGCTGAAAAACACGTTTTGAAAACTGTGATGTTACTGCCCCATAACTTACATGGGGTTGACCAAACTTGCAGAAACATGTTTATTTCTGCTGAAAAACACGTTTTGACCCTTTCTGCACACTGGGGTTAAGGGCTGAGTGTGTTGGCACTTCTGAGCCTAGCTGTTACAAGTAGATTCAGCTGTCTGAAAAAACGTGTTTATTTCGGGCTGAAAAACACGTTTTGAAAAGTGTGATGTTACTGCCCCATAACTTACATGGGGTTGACCAAACTTGCAGAAACATGTTTATTTCTGCTGAAAAACACGTTTTGACAATTTCTGCACACTCTGGTTAAGGGCTGAGTGTGTGGGCTCTTTTGAGCCTTGCTGTTACAAGGAGATTCAGTTGCCTGAAAAAACGCGTTTATTTCGGGCTGAAAAACACGTTTTGAAAAGTGTGATGTTACTGCCCCATAACTTACATGGGGTTGACCAAACTTGCAGAAACATGTTTATTTCTGCTGAAAAACACGTTTTGACACTTTCTGTACACTGGGGTTAAGGGTTGAGTGTGTGGGCACTTCTGAGCCTTGCTGTTACAAGTAGATTCAGTTGCCTGAAAAAACGCGTTTATTTCTGGCTGAAAAACACGTTTTGAAAAGTGTGATGTTACTGCCCCATAACTTACATGGGGTTGACCAAACTTGCAGAAACATGTTTATTTCTGCTGAAAAACACGTTTTGACCCTTTCTGCACACTGGGGTTAAGGGCTGAGTGTGTTGGCTCTTCTGAGCCTTGCTGTTACAAGTAGTTTCAGCTGTCTGAAAAAACGTGTTTATTTCGGGCTGAAAAACAGGTTTTGAAAAGTGTGATGTTACTGCCCCATAACTTACATGGGGTTGACCAAACTTGCAGAAACATGTTTATTTCTGCTGAAAAACACGTATTGACACTTTCTGTACACTGGGGTTAAGGGCTGAGTGTGTGGGCTCTTCTGAGCCTTGCTGTTACAAGGAGATTCAGTTGTCTGAAAAAACGCGTTTATTTCGGGCTGAAAAACACGTTTTGAAAAGTGTGATGTTACTGCCCCATAACTTACATGGGGTTGACCAAACTTGCAGAAACATGTTTATTTCTGCTGAAAAACACGTTTTGACCCTTTCTGCACACTGGGGTTAAGGGCTGAGTGTGTTGGCACTTCTGAGCCTTGCTGTTACAAGTATATTCAGCTGTCTGAAAAAACGTGTTTATTTCGGGCTGACAAACACGTTTTGAAAAGTGTGATGTTACTGCCCCATAACTTACATGGGGTTGACCAAACTTGCAGAAACATGTTTATTTCTGCTGAAAAACACGTTTTGACCCTTTCTGCACACTGGGGTTAAGGGCTGAGTGTGTTGGCACTTCTGAGCCTTGCTGTTACAAATAGATTCAGCTGTCTGAAAAAACGTGTTTATTTCGGGCTGAAAAACACGTTTTGAAAAGTGTGATGTTACTGCCCCATAACTTACATGGGGTTGACCAAACTTGCAGAAACATGTTTATTTCTGCTGAAAAACACGTTTTGACACTTTCTGTACACTGGGGTTAAGGGCTGAGTGTGTGGGCTCTTCTGAGCCTTGCTGTTACAAGGAGATTCAGTTGCCTGAAAAAACGCGTTTATTTCGGGCTGAAAAACACGTTTTGAAAAGTGTGATGTTACTGCCCCATAACTTACATGGGGTTGACCAAACTTGCAGAAACATGTTTATTTCTGCTGAAAAACACGTTTTGACACTTTCTGTACACTGGGGTTAAGGGCTGAGTGTGTGGGCTCTTCTGAGCCTTGCTGTTACAAGGAGATTCAGTTGTCTGAAAAAACGCGTTTATTTCGGGCTGAAAAACACGTTTTGAAAAGTGTGATGTTACTGCCCCATAACTTACATGGGGTTGACCAAACTTGCAGAAACATGTTTATTTCTGCTGAAAAACACGTTTTGACACCTTCTGTACACTGGGGTTAAGGGCTGAGTGTGTGGGCTCTTCTGAGCCTTGCTGTTACAAGGAGATTCAGTTGCCTGAAAAAACGCGTTTATTTCGGGCTGAAAAACACGTTTTGAAAAGTGTGATGCTACTGCCCCATAACTTACATGGGGTTGACCAAACTTGCAGAAACATGTTTATTTCTGCTGAAAAACACGTTTTGACACTTTCTGTACACTGGGGTTAAGGGCTGAGTGTGTGGGCTCTTCTGAGCCTTGCTGTTACAAGGAGATTCAGTTGCCTGAAAAAACGCGTTTATTTCGGGCTGAAAAACACGTTTTGAAAAGTGTGATGTTACTGCCCCATAACTTACATGGGGTTGACCAAACTTGCAGAAACATGTTTATTTCTGCTGAAAAACACGTTTTGACCCTTTCTGCACACTGGGGTTAAGGGTTGAGTGTGTGGGCATTTCTGAGCCTTGCTGTTACAAGTAGATTCAGTTGTCTGAAAAAACGCGTTTATTTCGGGCTGAAAAACACGTTTTGAAAAGTGTGATGTTACTGCCCCATAACTTACATGGGGTTGACCAAACTTGCAGAAACATGTTTATTTCTGCTGAAAAACACGTTTTGACCCTTTCTGCACACTGGGGTTAAGGGCTGAGTGTGTTGGCACTTCTGAGCCTTGCTGTTACAAGTAGATTCAGCTGTCTGAAAAAACGTGTTTATTTCGTGCTGAAAAACACGTTTTGAAAAGTGTGATGTTACTGCCCCATAACTTACATGGGGTTGACCAAACTTGCAGAAACATGTTTATTTCTGCTGAAAAACACGTTTTGACAATTTCTGCACACTGGGGTTAAGGGCTGAGTGTGTGGGCTCTTTTGAGCCTTGCTGTTACAAGGAGATTCAGTTGCCTGAAAAAACGCGTTTATTTCGGGCTGAAAAACACGTTTTGAAAAGTGTGATGTTACTGCCCCATAACTTACATGGGGTTGACCAAACTTGCAGAAACATGTTTATTTCTGCTGAAAAACACGTTTTGACCCTTTCTGCACACTGGGGTTAAGGGTTGAGTGTGTGGGCACTTCTGAGCCTTGCTGTTACAAGTAGATTCAGTTGTCTGAAAAAACGCGTTTATTTCGGGCTGAAAAACACGTTTTGAAAAGTATGATGTTACTGCCCCATGACTTACATGGGGTTGACCAAACTTACAGAAACATGTTTATTTCTGCTGAAAAACATGTTTTGACCCTTTCTGCACACTGGGGTTAAGGGCTGAGTGTGTTGGCTCTTCTGAGCCTTGCTGTTACAAGTAGATTCAGCTGTCTGAAAAAACGTGTTTATTTCGGGCTGAAAAACACGTTTTGAAAAGTGTGATGTTACTGCCCCATAACTTACATGGGGTTGACCAAACTTGCAGAAACATGTTTATTTCAGCTGAAAAACACGTTTTGACACTTTCTGTACACTGGGGTTAAGGGCTGAGTGTGTGGGCTCTTCTGAGCCTTGCTGTTACAAGGAGATTCAGTTGTCTGAAAAAACGCGTTTATTTCGGGCTGAAAAACACGTTTTGAAAAGTGTGATGTTACTGCCCCATAACTTACATGGGGTTGACCAAACTTGCAGAAACATGTTTATTTCTGCTGAAAAACACGTTTTGACCCTTTCTGCACACTGGGGTTAAGGGTTGAGTGTGTGGGCACTTCTGAGCCTTGCTGTTACAAGTAGATTCAGTTGCCTGAAAAAACGCGTTTATTTCTGGCTGAAAAACACGTTTTGAAAAGTGTGATGTTACTGCCCCATAACTTACATGGGGTTGACCAAACTTGCAGAAACATGTTTATTTCTGCTGAAAAACACGTTTTGACCCTTTCTGCATACTGGGGTTAAGGGTTGAGTGTGTGGGCACTTCTGAGCCTTGCTGTTACAAGTAGATTCAGTTGTCTGAAAAAACGCGTTTATTTCGGGCTGAAAAACACGTTTTGAAAAGTATGATGTTACTGCCCCATAACTTACATGGGGTTGACCAAACTTACAGAAACATGTTTATTTCTGCTGAAAAACATGTTTTGACCCTTTCTGCACACTGGGGTTAAGGGCTGAGTGTGTTGGCTCTTCTGAGCCTTGCTGTTACAAGTAGATTCAGCTGTCTGAAAAAACGTGTTTATTTCGGGCTGAAAAACACGTTTTGAAAAGTGTGATGTTACTGCCCCATAACTTACATGGGGTTGACCAAACTTGCAGAAACATGTTTATTTCAGCTGAAAAACACGTTTTGACACTTTCTGTACACTGGGGTTAAGGGCTGAGTGTGTGGGCTCTTCTGAGCCTTGCTGTTACAAGGAGATTCAGTTGTCTGAAAAAACGCGTTTATTTCGGGCTGAAAAACACGTTTTGAAAAGTGTGATGTTACTGCCCCATAACTTACATGGGGTTGACCAAACTTGCAGAAACATGTTTATTTCTGCTGAAAAACACGTTTTGACCCTTTCTGCACACTGGGGTTAAGGGTTGAGTGTGTGGGCACTTCTGAGCCTTGCTGTTACAAGTAGATTCAGTTGCCTGAAAAAACGCGTTTATTTCTGGCTGAAAAACACGTTTTGAAAAGTATGATGTTACTGCCCCATAACTTACATGGGGTTGACCAAACTTGCAGAAACATGTTTATTTCTGCTGAAAAACACGTTTTGACCCTTTCTGCACACTGGGGTTAAGGGCTGAGTGTGTTGGCACTTCTGAGACTTGCTGTTACAAGTATATTCAGCTGTCTGAAAAAACGTGTTTATTTCGGGCTGAAAAACACGTTTTGAAAAGTGTGATGTTACTGCCCCATAACTTACATGGGGTTGACCAAACTTGCAGAAACATGTTTATTTCTGCTGAAAAACACGTTTTGACCCTTTCTGCACACTGGGGTTAAGGGTTGAGTGTGTGGGCACTTCTGAGCCTTGCTGTTACAAGTAGATTCAGTTGTCTGAAAAAACGCGTTTATTTCGGGCTGAAAAACACGTTTTGAAAAGTATGATGTTACTGCCCCATAACTTACATGGGGTTGACCAAACTTACAGAAACATGTTTATTTCTGCTGAAAAACATGTTTTGACCCTTTCTGCACACTGGGGTTAAGGGCTGAGTGTGTTGGCTCTTCTGAGCCTTGCTGTTACAAGTAGATTCAGCTGTCTGAAAAAACGTGTTTATTTCGGGCTGAAAAACACGTTTTGAAAAGTGTGATGTTACTGCCCCATAACTTACATGGGGTTGACCAAACTTGCAGAAACATGTTTATTTCAGCTGAAAAACACGTTTTGACACTTTCTGTACACTGGGGTTAAGGGCTGAGTGTGTGGGCTCTTCTGAGCCTTGCTGTTACAAGGAGATTCAGTTGTCTGAAAAAACGCGTTTATTTCGGGCTGAAAAACACGTTTTGAAAAGTGTGATGTTACTGCCCCATAACTTACATGGGGTTGACCAAACTTGCAGAAACATGTTTATTTCTGCTGAAAAACACGTTTTGACCCTTTCTGCACACTGGGGTTAAGGGTTGAGTGTGTGGGCACTTCTGAGCCTTGCTGTTACAAGTAGATTCAGTTGCCTGAAAAAACGCGTTTATTTCTGGCTGAAAAACACGTTTTGAAAAGTATGATGTTACTGCCCCATAACTTACATGGGGTTGACCAAACTTGCAGAAACATGTTTATTTCTGCTGAAAAACACGTTTTGACCCTTTCTGCACACTGGGGTTAAGGGCTGAGTGTGTTGGCACTTCTGAGCCTTGCTGTTACAAGTAGATTCAGCTGTCTGAAAAAACGTGTTTATTTCGGGCTGAAAAACACGTTTTGAAAAGTGTGATGTTACTGCCCCATAACTTACATGGGGTTGACCAAACTTGCAGAAACATGTTTATTTCTGCTGAAAAACACGTTTTGACCCTTTCTGCACACTGGGGTTAAGGGTTGAGTGTGTGGGCACTTCTGAGCCTTGCTGTTACAAGTAGATTCAGTTGTCTGAAAAAACGCGTTTATTTCGGGCTGAAAAACACGTTTTGAAAAGTGTGATGTTACTGCCCCATAACTTACATGGGGTTGACCAAACTTGCAGAAACATGTTTATTTCTGCTGAAAAACACGTTTTGACCCTTTCTGCACACTGGGGTTAAGGGCTGAGTGTGTTGGCACTTCTGAGCCTTGCTGTTACAAGTAGATTCAGCTGTCTGAAAAAACGTGTTTATTTCGGGTTGAAAAACACGTTTTGAAAAGTGTGATGTTACTGCCCCATAACTTACATGGGGTTGACCAAACTTGCAGAAACATGTTTATTTCTGCTGAAAAACACGTTTTGACAATTTCTGCACACTGGGGTTAAGGGCTGAGTGTGTGGGCTCTTTTGAGCCTTGCTGTTACAAGGAGATTCAGTTGCCTGAAAAAACGCGTTTATTTCGGGCTGAAAAACACGTTTTGAAAAGTGTGATGTTACTGCCCCATAACTTACATGGGGTTGACCAAACTTGCAGAAACATGTTTATTTCTGCTGAAAAACACGTTTTGACACTTTCTGTACACTGGGGTTAAGGGTTGAGTGTGTGGGCACTTCTGAGCCTTCCTGTTACAAGTAGATTCAGTTGCCTGAAAAAACGCGTTTATTTCTGGCTGAAAAACACGTTTTGAAAAGTGTGATGTTACTGCCCCATAACTTACATGGGGTTGACCAAACTTGCAGAAACATGTTTATTTCTGCTGAAAAACACGTTTTGACACTTTCTGTACACTGGGGTTAAGTGCTGAGTGTGTGGGCTCTTCTGAGCCTTGCTGTTACAAGGAGATTCAGTTGCCTGAAAAAAACGCGTTTATTTCGGGCTGAAATACACGTTTTGAAAAGTGTGATGTCACTGCCTGATAACTTACATGGGGTTGACCAAACTTGCAGAAACATGTTTATTTCTGCTGAAAAACACGTTTTGACCCTTTCTGCACACTGGGGTTAAGGGTTGACTGTGTGGGCACTTCTGAGCATTGCTGTTACAAGTAGATTCAGTTGTCTGAAAAAACGCGTTTATTTCGGGCTGAAAAACACGTTTTGAAAACTGTGATGTTACTGCCCCATAACTTACATGGGGTTGACCAAACTTGCAGAAACATGTTTATTTCTGCTGAAAAACACGTTTTGACCCTTTCTGCACACTGGGGTTAAGGGCTGAGTGTGTTGGCACTTCTGAGCCTTGCTGTTACAAGTAGATTCAGCTGTCTGAAAAAACGTGTTTATTTCGGGCTGAAAAACACGTTTTGAAAAGTGTGATGTTACTGCCCCATAACTTACATGGGGTTGACCAAACTTGCAGAAACATGTTTATTTCTGCTGAAAAACACGTTTTGACAATTTCTGCACACTCTGGTTAAGGGCTGAGTGTGTGGGCTCTTTTGAGCCTTGCTGTTACAAGGAGATTCAGTTGCCTGAAAAAACGCGTTTATTTCGGGCTGAAAAACACGTTTTGAAAAGTGTGATGTTACTGCCCCATAACTTACATGGGGTTGACCAAACTTGCAGAAACATGTTTATTTCTGCTGAAAAACACGTTTTGACACTTTCTGTACACTGGGGTTAAGGGTTGAGTGTGTGGGCACTTCTGAGCCTTGCTGTTACAAGTAGATTCAGTTGCCTGAAAAAACGCGTTTATTTCTGGCTGAAAAACACGTTTTGAAAAGTGTGATGTTACTGCCCCATAACTTACATGGGGTTGACCAAACTTGCAGAAACATGTTTATTTCTGCTGAAAAACACGTTTTGACCCTTTCTGCACACTGGGGTTAAGGGCTGAGTGTGTTGGCTCTTCTGAGCCTTGCTGTTACAAGTAGTTTCAGCTGTCTGAAAAAACGTGTTTATTTCGGGCTGAAAAACAGGTTTTGAAAAGTGTGATGTTACTGCCCCATAACTTACATGGGGTTGACCAAACTTGCAGAAACATGTTTATTTCTGCTGAAAAACACGTATTGACACTTTCTGTACACTGGGGTTAAGGGCTGAGTGTGTGGGCTCTTCTGAGCCTTGCTGTTACAAGGAGATTCAGTTGTCTGAAAAAACGCGTTTATTTCGGGCTGAAAAACACGTTTTGAAAAGTGTGATGTTACTGCCCCATAACTTACATGGGGTTGACCAAACTTGCAGAAACATGTTTATTTCTGCTGAAAAACACGTTTTGACCCTTTCTGCACACTGGGGTTAAGGGCTGAGTGTGTTGGCACTTCTGAGCCTTGCTGTTACAAGTATATTCAGCTGTCTGAAAAAAACGTGTTTATTTCGGGCTGACAAACACGTTTTGAAAAGTGTGATGTTACTGCCCCATAACTTACATGGGGTTGACCAAACTTGCAGAAACGTTTATTTCTGCTGAAAAACACGTTTTGACCCTTTCTGCACACTGGGGTTAAGGGCTGAGTGTGTTGGCACTTCTGAGCCTTGCTGTTACAAATAGATTCAGCTGTCTGAAAAAACGTGTTTATTTCGGGCTGAAAAACACGTTTTGAAAAGTGTGATGTTACTGCCCCATAACTTACATGGGGTTGACCAAACTTGCAGAAACATGTTTATTTCTGCTGAAAAACACGTTTTGACACTTTCTGTACACTGGGGTTAAGGGCTGAGTGTGTGGGCTCTTCTGAGCCTTGCTGTTACAAGGAGATTCAGTTGCCTGAAAAAACGCGTTTATTTCGGGCTGAAAAACACGTTTTGAAAAGTGTGATGTTACTGCCCCATAACTTACATGGGGTTGACCAATCTTGCAGAAACATGTTTATTTCTGCTGAAAAACACGTTTTGACACTTTCTGTACACTGGGGTTAAGGGCTGAGTGTGTGGGCTCTTCTGAGCCTTGCTGTTACAAGGAGATTCAGTTGTCTGAAAAAACGCGTTTATTTCGGGCTGAAAAACACGTTTTGAAAAGTGTGATGTTACTGCCCCATAACTTACATGGGGTTGACCAAACTTGCAGAAACATGTTTATTTCTGCTGAAAAACACGTTTTGACCCTTTCTGCACACTGGGGTTAAGGGCTGAGTGTGTTGGCACTTCTGAGCCTTGCTGTTACAAGGAGATTCAGTTGCCTGAAAAAACGTGTTTATTTCGGGCTGAAAAACACGTTTTGAAAAGTGTGATGTTACTGCCCCATAACTTACATGGGGTTGACCAAACTTGCAGAAACATGTTTATTTCTGCTGAAAAACACGTTTTGACACTTTCTGTACACTGGGGTTAAGGGCTGAGTGTGTGGGCTCTTCTGAGCCTTGCTGTTACAAGGAGATTCAGTTGTCTGAAAAAACGCGTTTATTTCGGGCTGAAAAACACGTTTTGAAAAGTGTGATGTTACTGCCCCATAACTTACATGGGGTTGACCAAACTTGCAGAAACATGTTTATTTCTGCTGAAAAACACGTTTTGACACTTTCTGAACACTGGGGTTAAGGGCTGAGTGCGTGGGCTCTTCTGAGCCTTGCTGTTACAAGGAGATTCAGTTGTCTGAAAAAACGCGTTTATTTCGGGCTGAAAAACACGTTTTGAAAAGTGTGATGTTACTGCCCCATAACTTACATGGGGTTGACCAAACTTGCAGAAACATGTTTATTTCTGCTGAAAAACACGTTTTGACAATTTCTGCACACTGGGGTTAAGGGCTGAGTGTGTGGGCTCTTTTGAGCCTTGCTGTTACAAGGAGATTCAGTTGCCTGAAAAAACGCGTTTATTTCGGGCTGAAAAACACGTTTTGAAAAGTGTGATGTTACTGCCCCATAACTTACATGGGGTTGACCAAACTTGCAGAAACATGTTTATTTCTGCTGAAAAACACGTTTTGACACTTTCTGTACACTGGGGTTAAGGGTTGAGTGTGTGGGCACTTCTGAGCCTTGCTGTTACAAGTAGATTCAGTTGCCTGAAAAAACGCGTTTATTTCTGGCTGAAAAACACGTTTTGAAAAGTGTGATGTTACTGCCCCATAACTTACATGGGGTTGACCAAACTTGCAGAAACATGTTTATTTCTGCTGAAAAACACGTTTTGACACTTTCTGTACACTGGGGTTAAGGGCTGAGTGTGTGGGCTCTTCTGAGCCTTGCTGTTACAAGGAGATTCAGTTGCCTGAAAAAACGCGTTTATTTCGGGCTGAAATACACGTTTTGAAAAGTGTGATGTCACTGCCTGATAACTTACATGGGGTTGACCAAACTTGCAGAAACATGTTTATTTCTGCTGAAAAACACGTTTTGACCCTTTCTGCACACTGGGGTTAAGGGTTGACTGTGTGGGCACTTCTGAGCATTGCTGTTACAAGTAGATTCAGTTGTCTGAAAAAACGCGTTTATTTCGGGCTGAAAAACACGTTTTGAAAACTGTGATGTTACTGCCCCATAACTTACATGGGGTTGACCAAACTTGCAGAAACATGTTTATTTCTGCTGAAAAACACGTTTTGACCCTTTCTGCACACTGGGGTTAAGGGCTGAGTGTGTTGGCACTTCTGAGCCTTGCTGTTACAAGTAGATTCAGCTGTCTGAAAAAACGTGTTTATTTCGGGCTGAAAAACACGTTTTGAAAAGTGTGATGTTACTGCCCCATAACTTACATGGGGTTGACCAAACTTGCAGAAACATGTTTATTTCTGCTGAAAAACACGTTTTGACAATTTCTGTACACTGGGGTTAAGGGTTGAGTGTGTGGGCACTTCTGAGCCTTGCTGTTACAAGTAGATTCAGTTGCCTGAAAAAACGCGTTTATTTCTGGCTGAAAAACACGTTTTGAAAAGTGTGATGTTACTGCCCCATAACTTACATGGGGTTGACCAAACTTGCAGAAACATGTTTATTTCTGCTGAAAAACACGTTTTGACCCTTTCTGCACACTGGGGTTAAGGGCTGAGTGTGTTGGCTCTTCTGAGCCTTGCTGTTACAAGTAGTTTCAGCTGTCTGAAAAAACGTGTTTATTTCGGGCTGAAAAACAGGTTTTGAAAAGTGTGATGTTACTGCCCCATAACTTACATGGGGTTGACCAAACTTGCAGAAACATGTTTATTTCTGCTGAAAAACACGTATTGACACTTTCTGTACACTGGGGTTAAGGGCTGAGTGTGTGGGCTCTTCTGAGCCTTGCTGTTACAAGGAGATTCAGTTGTCTGAAAAAACGCGTTTATTTCGGGCTGAAAAACACGTTTTGAAAAGTGTGATGTTACTGCCCCATAACTTACATGGGGTTGACCAAACTTGCAGAAACATGTTTATTTCTGCTGAAAAACACGTTTTGACCCTTTCTGCACACTGGGGTTAAGGGCTGAGTGTGTTGGCACTTCTGAGCCTTGCTGTTACAAGTATATTCAGCTGTCTGAAAAAACGTGTTTATTTCGGGCTGACAAACACGTTTTGAAAAGTGTGATGTTACTGCCCCATAACTTACATGGGGTTGACCAAACTTGCAGAAACATGTTTATTTCTGCTGAAAAACACGTTTTGACCCTTTCTGCACACTGGGGTTAAGGGCTGAGTGTGTTGGCACTTCTGAGCCTTGCTGTTACAAATAGATTCAGCTGTCTGAAAAAACGTGTTTATTTCGGGCTGAAAAACACGTTTTGAAAAGTGTGATGTTACTGCCCCATAACTTACATGGGGTTGACCAAACTTGCAGAAACATGTTTATTTCTGCTGAAAAACACGTTTTGACACTTTCTGTACACTGGGGTTAAGGGCTGAGTGTGTGGGCTCTTCTGAGCCTTGCTGTTACAAGGAGATTCAGTTGTCTGAAAAAACGCGTTTATTTCGGGCTGAAAAACACGTTTTGAAAAGTGTGATGTTACTGCCCCATAACTTACATGGGGTTGACCAAACTTGCAGAAACATGTTTATTTCTGCTGAAAAACACGTTTTGACACCTTCTGTACACTGGGGTTAAGGGCTGAGTGTGTGGGCTCTTCTGAGCCTTGCTGTTACAAGGAGATTCAGTTGCCTGAAAAAACGCGTTTATTTCGGGCTGAAAAACACGTTTTGAAAAGTGTGATGCTACTGCCCCATAACTTACATGGGGTTGACCAAACTTGCAGAAACATGTTTATTTCTGCTGAAAAACACGTTTTGACACTTTCTGTACACTGGGGTTAAGGGCTGAGTGTGTGGGCTCTTCTGAGCCTTGCTGTTACAAGGAGATTCAGTTGCCTGAAAAAACGCGTTTATTTCGGGCTGAAAAACACGTTTTGAAAAGTGTGATGTTACTGCCCCATAACTTACATGGGGTTGACCAAACTTGCAGAAACATGTTTATTTCTGCTGAAAAACACGTTTTGACCCTTTCTGCACACTGGGGTTAAGGGTTGAGTGTGTGGGCATTTCTGAGCCTTGCTGTTACAAGTAGATTCAGTTGTCTGAAAAAACGCGTTTATTTCGGGCTGAAAAACACGTTTTGAAAAGTGTGATGTTACTGCCCCATAACTTACATGGGGTTGACCAAACTTGCAGAAACATGTTTATTTCTGCTGAAAAACACGTTTTGACCCTTTCTGCACACTGGGGTTAAGGGCTGAGTGTGTTGGCACTTCTGAGCCTTGCTGTTACAAGTAGATTCAGCTGTCTGAAAAAACGTGTTTATTTCGTGCTGAAAAACACGTTTTGAAAAGTGTGATGTTACTGCCCCATAACTTACATGGGGTTGACCAAACTTGCAGAAACATGTTTATTTCTGCTGAAAAACACGTTTTGACAATTTCTGCACACTGGGGTTAAGGGCTGAGTGTGTGGGCTCTTTTGAGCCTTGCTGTTACAAGGAGATTCAGTTGCCTGAAAAAACGCGTTTATTTCGGGCTGAAAAACACGTTTTGAAAAGTGTGATGTTACTGCCCCATAACTTACATGGGGTTGACCAAACTTGCAGAAACATGTTTATTTCTGCTGAAAAACACGTTTTGACCCTTTCTGCACACTGGGGTTAAGGGTTGAGTGTGTGGGCACTTCTGAGCCTTGCTGTTACAAGTAGATTCAGTTGTCTGAAAAAACGCGTTTATTTCGGGCTGAAAAACACGTTTTGAAAAGTATGATGTTACTGCCCCATGACTTACATGGGGTTGACCAAACTTACAGAAACATGTTTATTTCTGCTGAAAAACATGTTTTGACCCTTTCTGCACACTGGGGTTAAGGGCTGAGTGTGTTGGCTCTTCTGAGCCTTGCTGTTACAAGTAGATTCAGCTGTCTGAAAAAACGTGTTTATTTCGGGCTGAAAAACACGTTTTGAAAAGTGTGATGTTACTGCCCCATAACTTACATGGGGTTGACCAAACTTGCAGAAACATGTTTATTTCAGCTGAAAAACACGTTTTGACACTTTCTGTACACTGGGGTTAAGGGCTGAGTGTGTGGGCTCTTCTGAGCCTTGCTGTTACAAGGAGATTCAGTTGTCTGAAAAAACGCGTTTATTTCGGGCTGAAAAACACGTTTTGAAAAGTGTGATGTTACTGCCCCATAACTTACATGGGGTTGACCAAACTTGCAGAAACATGTTTATTTCTGCTGAAAAACACGTTTTGACCCTTTCTGCACACTGGGGTTAAGGGTTGAGTGTGTGGGCACTTCTGAGCCTTGCTGTTACAAGTAGATTCAGTTGCCTGAAAAAACGCGTTTATTTCTGGCTGAAAAACACGTTTTGAAAAGTGTGATGTTACTGCCCCATAACTTACATGGGGTTGACCAAACTTGCAGAAACATGTTTATTTCTGCTGAAAAACACGTTTTGACCCTTTCTGCATACTGGGGTTAAGGGTTGAGTGTGTGGGCACTTCTGAGCCTTGCTGTTACAAGTAGATTCAGTTGTCTGAAAAAACGCGTTTATTTCGGGCTGAAAAACACGTTTTGAAAAGTATGATGTTACTGCCCCATAACTTACATGGGGTTGACCAAACTTACAGAAACATGTTTATTTCTGCTGAAAAACATGTTTTGACCCTTTCTGCACACTGGGGTTAAGGGCTGAGTGTGTTGGCTCTTCTGAGCCTTGCTGTTACAAGTAGATTCAGCTGTCTGAAAAAACGTGTTTATTTCGGGCTGAAAAACACGTTTTGAAAAGTGTGATGTTACTGCCCCATAACTTACATGGGGTTGACCAAACTTGCAGAAACATGTTTATTTCAGCTGAAAAACACGTTTTGACACTTTCTGTACACTGGGGTTAAGGGCTGAGTGTGTGGGCTCTTCTGAGCCTTGCTGTTACAAGGAGATTCAGTTGTCTGAAAAAACGCGTTTATTTCGGGCTGAAAAACACGTTTTGAAAAGTGTGATGTTACTGCCCCATAACTTACATGGGGTTGACCAAACTTGCAGAAACATGTTTATTTCTGCTGAAAAACACGTTTTGACCCTTTCTGCACACTGGGGTTAAGGGTTGAGTGTGTGGGCACTTCTGAGCCTTGCTGTTACAAGTAGATTCAGTTGCCTGAAAAAACGCGTTTATTTCTGGCTGAAAAACACGTTTTGAAAAGTATGATGTTACTGCCCCATAACTTACATGGGGTTGACCAAACTTGCAGAAACATGTTTATTTCTGCTGAAAAACACGTTTTGACCCTTTCTGCACACTGGGGTTAAGGGCTGAGTGTGTTGGCACTTCTGAGACTTGCTGTTACAAGTATATTCAGCTGTCTGAAAAAACGTGTTTATTTCGGGCTGAAAAACACGTTTTGAAAAGTGTGATGTTACTGCCCCATAACTTACATGGGGTTGACCAAACTTGCAGAAACATGTTTATTTCTGCTGAAAAACACGTTTTGACCCTTTCTGCACACTGGGGTTAAGGGTTGAGTGTGTGGGCACTTCTGAGCCTTGCTGTTACAAGTAGATTCAGTTGTCTGAAAAAACGCGTTTATTTCGGGCTGAAAAACACGTTTTGAAAAGTATGATGTTACTGCCCAATAACTTACATGGGGTTGACCAAACTTACAGAAACATGTTTATTTCTGCTGAAAAACATGTTTTGACCCTTTCTGCACACTGGGGTTAAGGGCTGAGTGTGTTGGCTCTTCTGAGCCTTGCTGTTACAAGTAGATTCAGCTGTCTGAAAAAACGTGTTTATTTCGGGCTGAAAAACACGTTTTGAAAAGTGTGATGTTACTGCCCCATAACTTACATGGGGTTGACCAAACTTGCAGAAACATGTTTATTTCAGCTGAAAAACACGTTTTGACACTTTCTGTACACTGGGGTTAAGGGCTGAGTGTGTGGGCTCTTCTGAGCCTTGCTGTTACAAGGAGATTCAGTTGTCTGAAAAAACGCGTTTATTTCGGGCTGAAAAACACGTTTTGAAAAGTGTGATGTTACTGCCCCATAACTTACATGGGGTTGACCAAACTTGCAGAAACATGTTTATTTCTGCTGAAAAACACGTTTTGACCCTTTCTGCACACTGGGGTTAAGGGTTGAGTGTGTGGGCACTTCTGAGCCTTGCTGTTACAAGTAGATTCAGTTGCCTGAAAAAACGCGTTTATTTCTGGCTGAAAAACACGTTTTGAAAAGTATGATGTTACTGCCCCATAACTTACATGGGGTTGACCAAACTTGCAGAAACATGTTTATTTCTGCTGAAAAACACGTTTTGACCCTTTCTGCACACTGGGGTTAAGGGCTGAGTGTGTTGGCACTTCTGAGCCTTGCTGTTACAAGTAGATTCAGCTGTCTGAAAAAACGTGTTTATTTCGGGCTGAAAAACACGTTTTGAAAAGTGTGATGTTACTGCCCCATAACTTACATGGGGTTGACCAAACTTGCAGAAACATGTTTATTTCTGCTGAAAAACACGTTTTGACCCTTTCTGCACACTGGGGTTAAGGGTTGAGTGTGTGGGCACTTCTGAGCCTTGCTGTTACAAGTAGATTCAGTTGTCTGAAAAAACGCGTTTATTTCGGGCTGAAAAACACGTTTTGAAAAGTGTGATGTTACTGCCCCATAACTTACATGGGGTTGACCAAACTTGCAGAAACATGTTTATTTCTGCTGAAAAACACGTTTTGACCCTTTCTGCACACTGGGGTTAAGGGCTGAGTGTGTTGGCACTTCTGAGCCTTGCTGTTACAAGTAGATTCAGCTGTCTGAAAAAACGTGTTTATTTCGGGTTGAAAAACACGTTTTGAAAAGTGTGATGTTACTGCCCCATAACTTACATGGGGTTGACCAAACTTGCAGAAACATGTTTATTTCTGCTGAAAAACACGTTTTGACAATTTCTGCACACTGGGGTTAAGGGCTGAGTGTGTGGGCTCTTTTGAGCCTTGCTGTTACAAGGAGATTCAGTTGCCTGAAAAAACGCGTTTATTTCGGGCTGAAAAACACGTTTTGAAAAGTGTGATGTTACTGCCCCATAACTTACATGGGGTTGACCAAACTTGCAGAAACATGTTTATTTCTGCTGAAAAACACGTTTTGACACTTTCTGTACACTGGGGTTAAGGGTTGAGTGTGTGGGCACTTCTGAGCCTTGCTGTTACAAGTAGATTCAGTTGCCTGAAAAAACGCGTTTATTTCTGGCTGAAAAACACGTTTTGAAAAGTGTGATGTTACTGCCCCATAACTTACATGGGGTTGACCAAACTTGCAGAAACATGTTTATTTCTGCTGAAAAACACGTTTTGACACTTTCTGTACACTGGGGTTAAGTGCTGAGTGTGTGGGCTCTTCTGAGCCTTGCTGTTACAAGGAGATTCAGTTGCCTGAAAAAAACGCGTTTATTTCGGGCTGAAATACACGTTTTGAAAAGTGTGATGTCACTGCCTGATAACTTACATGGGGTTGACCAAACTTGCAGAAACATGTTTATTTCTGCTGAAAAACACGTTTTGACCCTTTCTGCACACTGGGGTTAAGGGTTGACTGTGTGGGCACTTCTGAGCATTGCTGTTACAAGTAGATTCAGTTGTCTGAAAAAACGCGTTTATTTCGGGCTGAAAAACACGTTTTGAAAACTGTGATGTTACTGCCCCATAACTTACATGGGGTTGACCAAACTTGCAGAAACATGTTTATTTCTGCTGAAAAACACGTTTTGACCCTTTCTGCACACTGGGGTTAAGGGCTGAGTGTGTTGGCACTTCTGAGCCTTGCTGTTACAAGTAGATTCAGCTGTCTGAAAAAACGTGTTTATTTCGGGCTGAAAAACACGTTTTGAAAAGTGTGATGTTACTGCCCCATAACTTACATGGGGTTGACCAAACTTGCAGAAACATGTTTATTTCTGCTGAAAAACACGTTTTGACAATTTCTGCACACTCTGGTTAAGGGCTGAGTGTGTGGGCTCTTTTGAGCCTTGCTGTTACAAGGAGATTCAGTTGCCTGAAAAAACGCGTTTATTTCGGGCTGAAAAACACGTTTTGAAAAGTGTGATGTTACTGCCCCATAACTTACATGGGGTTGACCAAACTTGCAGAAACATGTTTATTTCTGCTGAAAAACACGTTTTGACACTTTCTGTACACTGGGGTTAAGGGTTGAGTGTGTGGGCACTTCTGAGCCTTGCTGTTACAAGTAGATTCAGTTGCCTGAAAAAACGCGTTTATTTCTGGCTGAAAAACACGTTTTGAAAAGTGTGATGTTACTGCCCCATAACTTACATGGGGTTGACCAAACTTGCAGAAACATGTTTATTTCTGCTGAAAAACACGTTTTGACCCTTTCTGCACACTGGGGTTAAGGGCTGAGTGTGTTGGCTCTTCTGAGCCTTGCTGTTACAAGTAGTTTCAGCTGTCTGAAAAAACGTGTTTATTTCGGGCTGAAAAACAGGTTTTGAAAAGTGTGATGTTACTGCCCCATAACTTACATGGGGTTGACCAAACTTGCAGAAACATGTTTATTTCTGCTGAAAAACACGTATTGACACTTTCTGTACACTGGGGTTAAGGGCTGAGTGTGTGGGCTCTTCTGAGCCTTGCTGTTACAAGGAGATTCAGTTGTCTGAAAAAACGCGTTTATTTCGGGCTGAAAAACACGTTTTGAAAAGTGTGATGTTACTGCCCCATAACTTACATGGGGTTGACCAAACTTGCAGAAACATGTTTATTTCTGCTGAAAAACACGTTTTGACCCTTTCTGCACACTGGGGTTAAGGGCTGAGTGTGTTGGCACTTCTGAGCCTTGCTGTTACAAGTATATTCAGCTGTCTGAAAAAAACGTGTTTATTTCGGGCTGACAAACACGTTTTGAAAAGTGTGATGTTACTGCCCCATAACTTACATGGGGTTGACCAAACTTGCAGAAACGTTTATTTCTGCTGAAAAACACGTTTTGACCCTTTCTGCACACTGGGGTTAAGGGCTGAGTGTGTTGGCACTTCTGAGCCTTGCTGTTACAAATAGATTCAGCTGTCTGAAAAAACGTGTTTATTTCGGGCTGAAAAACACGTTTTGAAAAGTGTGATGTTACTGCCCCATAACTTACATGGGGTTGACCAAACTTGCAGAAACATGTTTATTTCTGCTGAAAAACACGTTTTGACACTTTCTGTACACTGGGGTTAAGGGCTGAGTGTGTGGGCTCTTCTGAGCCTTGCTGTTACAAGGAGATTCAGTTGCCTGAAAAAACGCGTTTATTTCGGGCTGAAAAACACGTTTTGAAAAGTGTGATGTTACTGCCCCATAACTTACATGGGGTTGACCAAACTTGCAGAAACATGTTTATTTCTGCTGAAAAACACGTTTTGACACTTTCTGTACACTGGGGTTAAGGGCTGAGTGTGTGGGCTCTTCTGAGCCTTGCTGTTACAAGGAGATTCAGTTGTCTGAAAAAACGCGTTTATTTCGGGCTGAAAAACACGTTTTGAAAAGTGTGATGTTACTGCCCCATAACTTACATGGGGTTGACCAAACTTGCAGAAACATGTTTATTTCTGCTGAAAAACACGTTTTGACCCTTTCTGCACACTGGGGTTAAGGGCTGAGTGTGTTGGCACTTCTGAGCCTTGCTGTTACAAGGAGATTCAGTTGCCTGAAAAAACGTGTTTATTTCGGGCTGAAAAACACGTTTTGAAAAGTGTGATGTTACTGCCCCATAACTTACATGGGGTTGACCAAACTTGCAGAAACATGTTTATTTCTGCTGAAAAACACGTTTTGACACTTTCTGTACACTGGGGTTAAGGGCTGAGTGTGTGGGCTCTTCTGAGCCTTGCTGTTACAAGGAGATTCAGTTGTCTGAAAAAACGCGTTTATTTCGGGCTGAAAAACACGTTTTGAAAAGTGTGATGTTACTGCCCCATAACTTACATGGGGTTGACCAAACTTGCAGAAACATGTTTATTTCTGCTGAAAAACACGTTTTGACACTTTCTGAACACTGGGGTTAAGGGCTGAGTGCGTGGGCTCTTCTGAGCCTTGCTGTTACAAGGAGATTCAGTTGTCTGAAAAAACGCGTTTATTTCGGGCTGAAAAACACGTTTTGAAAAGTGTGATGTTACTGCCCCATAACTTACATGGGGTTGACCAAACTTGCAGAAACATGTTTATTTCTGCTGAAAAACACGTTTTGACAATTTCTGCACACTGGGGTTAAGGGCTGAGTGTGTGGGCTCTTTTGAGCCTTGCTGTTACAAGGAGATTCAGTTGCCTGAAAAAACGCGTTTATTTCGGGCTGAAAAACACGTTTTGAAAAGTGTGATGTTACTGCCCCATAACTTACATGGGGTTGACCAAACTTGCAGAAACATGTTTATTTCTGCTGAAAAACACGTTTTGACACTTTCTGTACACTGGGTTTAAGGGTTGAGTGTGTGGGCACTTCTGAGCCTTGCTGTTACAAGTAGATTCAGTTGCCTGAAAAAACGCGTTTATTTCTGGCTGAAAAACACGTTTTGAAAAGTGTGATGTTACTGCCCCATAACTTACATGGGGTTGACCAAACTTGCAGAAACATGTTTATTTCTGCTGAAAAACACGTTTTGACACTTTCTGTACACTGGGGTTAAGGGCTGAGTGTGTGGGCTCTTCTGAGCCTTGCTGTTACAAGGAGATTCAGTTGCCTGAAAAAACGCGTTTATTTCGGGCTGAAATACACGTTTTGAAAAGTGTGATGTCACTGCCTGATAACTTACATGGGGTTGACCAAACTTGCAGAAACATGTTTATTTCTGCTGAAAAACACGTTTTGACCCTTTCTGCACACTGGGGTTAAGGGTTGACTGTGTGGGCACTTCTGAGCATTGCTGTTACAAGTAGATTCAGTTGTCTGAAAAAACGCGTTTATTTCGGGCTGAAAAACACGTTTTGAAAACTGTGATGTTACTGCCCCATAACTTACATGGGGTTGACCAAACTTGCAGAAACATGTTTATTTCTGCTGAAAAACACGTTTTGACCCTTTCTGCACACTGGGGTTAAGGGCTGAGTGTGTTGGCACTTCTGAGCCTTGCTGTTACAAGTAGATTCAGCTGTCTGAAAAAACGTGTTTATTTCGGGCTGAAAAACACGTTTTGAAAAGTGTGATGTTACTGCCCCATAACTTACATGGGGTTGACCAAACTTGCAGAAACATGTTTATTTCTGCTGAAAAACACGTTTTGACAATTTCTGCACACTCTGGTTAAGGGCTGAGTGTGTGGGCTCTTTTGAGCCTTGCTGTTACAAGGAGATTCAGTTGCCTGAAAAAACGCGTTTATTTCGGGCTGAAAAACACGTTTTGAAAAGTGTGATGTTACTGCCCCATAACTTACATGGGGTTGACCAAACTTGCAGAAACATGTTTATTTCTGCTGAAAAACACGTTTTGACACTTTCTGTACACTGGGGTTAAGGGTTGAGTGTGTGGGCACTTCTGAGCCTTGCTGTTACAAGTAGATTCAGTTGCCTGAAAAAACGCGTTTATTTCTGGCTGAAAAACACGTTTTGAAAAGTGTGATGTTACTGCCCCATAACTTACATGGGGTTGACCAAACTTGCAGAAACATGTTTATTTCTGCTGAAAAACACGTTTTGACCCTTTCTGCACACTGGGGTTAAGGGCTGAGTGTGTTGGCTCTTCTGAGCCTTGCTGTTACAAGTAGTTTCAGCTGTCTGAAAAAACGTGTTTATTTCGGGCTGAAAAACAGGTTTTGAAAAGTGTGATGTTACTGCCCCATAACTTACATGGGGTTGACCAAACTTGCAGAAACATGTTTATTTCTGCTGAAAAACACGTTTTGACCCTTTCTGCACTCTGGGGTTAAGGGCTGAGTGTGTTGGCACTTCTGAGCCTTGCTGTTACAAGTAGATTCAGCTGTCTGAAAAAACGTGTTTATTTCGGGCTGAAAAACACGTTTTGAAAAGTGTGATGTTACTGCCCCATAACTTACATGGGGTTGACCAAACTTGCAGAAACATGTTTATTTCTGCAGAAAAACACGTTTTGACCATTTCTGCACACTGGGGTTAAGGGTTGAGTGTGTGGGCACTTCTGAGCATTGCTGTTACAAGTAGATTCAGTTGTCTGAAAAAACGCGTTTATTTCGGGCTGAAAAACACGTTTTGAAAACTGTGATGTTACTGCCCCATAACTTACATGGGGTTGACCAAACTTGCAGAAACATGTTTATTTCTGCTGAAAAACACGTTTTGACCCTTTCTGCACACTGGGGTTAAGGGCTGAGTGTGTTGGCACTTCTGAGCCTTGCTGTTACAAGTAGATTCAGCTGTCTGAAAAAACGTGTTTATTTCGGGCTGAAAAACACGTTTTGAAAAGTGTGATGTTACTGCCCCATAACTTACATGGGGTTGACCAAACTTGCAGAAACATGTTTATTTCTGCTGAAAAACACGTTTTGACACTTTCTGTACACTGGGGTTAAGGGCTGAGTGTGTGGGCTCTTCTGAGCCTTGCTGTTACAAGGAGATTCAGTTGCCTGAAAAAACGCGTTTATTTCGTGCTGAAAAACACGTTTTGAAAAGTGTGATGTTACTGCCCCATAACTTAAATGGGGTTGACCAAACTTGCAGAAACATGTTTATTTCTGCTGAAAAACACGTTTTGACCCTTTCTGCACACTGGGGTTAAGGGCTGAGTGTGTGGGCTCTTCTGAGCCTTGCTGTTACAAGGAGATTCAGTTGTCTGAAAAAACGCGTTTATTTCGGGCTGAAAAACACGTTTTGAAAACTGTGATGTTACTGCCCCATAACTTACATGGGGTTGACCAAACTTGCAGAAACATGTTTATTTCTGCTGAAAAACACGTTTTGACCCTTTCTGCACACTGGGGTTAAGGGCTGAGTGTGTTGGCACTTCTGAGCCTTGCTGTTACAAGTAGATTCAGCTGTCTGAAAAAACGTGTTTATTTCGGGCTGAAAAACACGTTTTGAAAAGTGTGATGTTACTGCCCCATAACTTACATGGGGTTGACCAAACTTGCAGAAACATGTTTATTTCTGCTGAAAAACACGTTTTGACCCTTTCTGCACACTGGGGTTAAGGGCTGAGTGTGTTGGCACTTCTGAGCCTTGCTGTTACAAGTAGATTCAGCTGTCTGAAAAAACGTGTTTATTTCGGGCTGAAAAACACGTTTTGAAAAGTGTGATGTTACTGCCCCATAACTTACATGGGGTTGACCAAACTTGCAGAAACATGTTTATTTCTGCTGAAAAACACGTTTTGACCCTTTCTGCACACTGAGGTTAAGGGTTGAGTGTGTGGGCACTTCTGAGCCTTGCTGTTACAAGTAGATTCAGTTGTCTGAAAAAACGCGTTTATTTCGGGCTGAAAAACACGTTTTGAAAAGTATGATGTTACTGCCCCATAACTTACATGGGGTTGACCAAACTTACAGAAACATGTTTATTTCTGCTGAAAAACACGTTTTGACCCTTTCTGCACACTGGGGTTAAGGGCTGAGTGTGTTGGCTCTTCTGAGCCTTGCTGTTACAAGTAGATTCAGCTGTCTGAAAAAACGTGTTTAATTCAGAATGAAAAAACACGTATTGAAAAGTGTGATGTTACTGCCCCATAACTTACATGGGGTTGACCAAACTTGCAGAAACATGTTTATTTCAGCTGAAAAACACGTTTTGACACTTTCTGTACACTGGGGTTAAGGGCTGAGTGTGTGGGCTCTTCTGAGCCTTGCTGTTACAAGGAGATTCAGTTGTCTGAAAAAACGCGTTTATTTCGGGCTGAAAAACACGTTTTGAAAAGTGTGATGTTACTGCCCCATAACTTACATGGGGTTGACCAAACTTGCAGAAACATGTTTATTTCAGCTGAAAAACACGTTTTGACACTTTCTGTACACTGGGGTTAAGGGCTGAGTGTGTGGGCTCTTCTGAGCCTTGCTGTTACAAGGAGATTCAGTTGTCTGAAAAAACGCGTTTATTTCGGGCTGAAAAACACGTTTTGAAAAGTGTGATGTTACTGCCCCATAACTTACATGGGGTTGACCAAACTTGCAGAAACATGTTTATTTCTGCTGAAAAACACGTTTTGACCCTTTCTGCACACTGGGGTTAAGGGCTGAGTGTGTTGGCACTTCTGAGCCTTGCTGTTACAAGTAGATTCAGCTGTCTGAAAAAACGTGTTTATTTCGGGCTGAAAAACACGTTTTGAAAAGTGTGATGTTACTGCCCCATAACTTACATGGGGTTGACCAAACTTGCAGAAACATGTTTATTTCTGCTGAAAAACACGTTTTGACCCTTTCTGCACACTGGGGTTAAGGGTTGAGTGTGTGGGCACTTCTGAGCCTTGCTGTTACAAGTAGATTCAGTTGTCTGAAAAAACG
The DNA here is from genome assembly GCF_059453375.1 of Lepisosteus platostomus. NCBI lineage: Eukaryota > Metazoa > Chordata > Actinopteri > Semionotiformes > Lepisosteidae > Lepisosteus > Lepisosteus platostomus. The sequence goes on from NC_142632.1 coordinate 5,223,953, forward strand.
CGTTTATTTCGGGCTGAAAAACACGTTTTGAAAAGTATGATGTTACTGCCCCATAACTTACATGGGGTTGACCAAACTTACAGAAACATGTTTATTTCTGCTGAAAAACATGTTTTGACCCTTTCTGCACACTGGGGTTAAGGGCTGAGTGTGTTGGCTCTTCTGAGCCTTGCTGTTACAAGTAGATTCAGCTGTCTGAAAAAACGTGTTTATTTCGGGCTGAAAAACACGTTTTGAAAAGTGTGATGTTACTGCCCATAACTTACATGGGGTTGACCAAACTTGCAGAAACATGTTTATTTCAGCTGAAAAACACGTTTTGACACTTTCTGTACACTGGGGTTAAGGGCTGAGTGTGTGGGCTCTTCTGAGCCTTGCTGTTACAAGGAGATTCAGTTGTCTGAAAAAACGCGTTTATTTCGGGCTGAAAAACACGTTTTGAAAAGTGTGATGTTACTGCCCCATAACTTACATGGGGTTGACCAAACTTGCAGAAACATGTTTATTTCTGCTGAAAAACACGTTTTGACCCTTTCTGCACACTGGGGTTAAGGGCTGAGTGTGTTGGCACTTCTGAGCCTTGCTGTTACAAGTAGATTCAGCTGTCTGAAAAAACGTGTTTATTTCGGGTTGAAAAACACGTTTTGAAAAGTGTGATGTTACTGCCCCATAACTTACATGGGGTTGACCAAACTTGCAGAAACATGTTTATTTCTGCTGAAAAACACGTTTTGACAATTTCTGCACACTGGGGTTAAGGGCTGAGTGTGTGGGCTCTTTTGAGCCTTGCTGTTACAAGGAGATTCAGTTGCCTGAAAAAACGCGTTTATTTCGGGCTGAAAAACACGTTTTGAAAAGTGTGATGTTACTGCCCCATAACTTACATGGGGTTGACCAAACTTGCAGAAACATGTTTATTTCTGCTGAAAAACACGTTTTGACCCTTTCTGCACACTGGGGTTAAGGGCTGAGTGTGTTGGCACTTCTGAGCCTTGCTGTTACAAGTAGATTCAGCTGTCTGAAAAAACGTGTTTATTTCGGGCTGAAAAACACGTTTTGAAAAGTGTGATGTTACTGCCCCATAACTTACATGGGGTTGACCAAACTTGCAGAAACATGTTTATTTCTGCTGAAAAACACGTTTTGACAATTTCTGCACACTGGGGTTAAGGGCTGAGTGTGTGGGCTCTTTTGAGCCTTGCTGTTACAAGGAGATTCAGTTGCCTGAAAAAACGCGTTTATTTCGGGCTGAAAAACACGTTTTGAAAAGTGTGATGTTACTGCCCCATAACTTACATGGGGTTGACCAAACTTGCAGAAACATGTTTATTTCTGCTGAAAAACACGTTTTGACCCTTTCTGCACACTGGGGTTAAGGGTTGAGTGTGTGGGCACTTCTGAGCCTTGCTGTTACAAGTAGATTCAGTTGTCTGAAAAAACGCGTTTATTTCGGGCTGAAAAACACGTTTTGAAAAGTATGATGTTACTGCCCCATAACTTACATGGGGTTGACCAAACTTACAGAAACGTTTATTTCTGCTGAAAAACATGTTTTGACCCTTTCTGCACACTGGGGTTAAGGGCTGAGTGTGTTGGCTCTTCTGAGCCTTGCTGTTACAAGTAGATTCAGCTGTCTGAAAAAACGTGTTTATTTCGGGCTGAAAAACACGTTTTGAAAAGTGTGATGTTACTGCCCCATAACTTACATGGGGTTGACCAAACTTGCAGAAACATGTTTATTTCAGCTGAAAAACACGTTTTGACACTTTCTGTACACTGGGGTTAAGGGCTGAGTGTGTGGGCTCTTCTGAGCCTTGCTGTTACAAGGAGATTCAGTTGTCTGAAAAAACGCGTTTATTTCGGGCTGAAAAACACGTTTTGAAAAGTGTGATGTTACTGCCCCATAACTTACATGGGGTTGACCAAACTTGCAGAAACATGTTTATTTCTGCTGAAAAACACGTTTTGACACCTTCTGTACACTGGGGTTAAGGGCTGAGTGTGTGGGCTCTTCTGAGCCTTGCTGTTACAAGGAGATTCAGTTGCCTGAAAAAACGCGTTTATTTCGGGCTGAAAAACACGTTTTGAAAAGTGTGATGCTACTGCCCCATAACTTACATGGGGTTGACCAAACTTGCAGAAACATGTTTATTTCTGCTGAAAAACACGTTTTGACCCTTTCTGCACACTGGGGTTAAGGGCTGAGTGTGTTGGCACTTCTGAGCCTTGCTGTTACAAGTAGATTCAGCTGTCTGAAAAAACGTGTTTATTTCGGGCTGAAAAACACGTTTTGAAAAGTGTGATGTTACTGCCCCATAACTTACATGGGGTTGACCAAACTTGCAGAAACATGTTTATTTCTGCAGAAAAACACGTTTTGACCCTTTCTGCACACTGGGGTTAAGGGTTGAGTGTGTGGGCACTTCTGAGCATTGCTGTTACAAGTAGATTCAGTTGTCTGAAAAAACGCGTTTATTTCGGGCTGAAAAACACGTTTTGAAAACTGTGATGTTACTGCCCCATAACTTACATGGGGTTGACCAAACTTGCAGAAACATGTTTATTTCTGCTGAAAAACACGTTTTGACCCTTTCTGCACACTGGGGTTAAGGGCTGAGTGTGTTGGCACTTCTGAGCCTTGCTGTTACAAGTAGATTCAGCTGTCTGAAAAAACGTGTTTATTTCGGGCTGAAAAACACGTTTTGAAAAGTGTGATGTTACTGCCCCATAACTTACATGGGGTTGACCAAACTTGCAGAAACATGTTTATTTCTGCTGAAAAACACGTTTTGACACTTTCTGTACACTGGGGTTAAGGGCTGAGTGTGTGGGCTCTTCTGAGCCTTGCTGTTACAAGGAGATTCAGTTGCCTGAAAAAACGCGTTTATTTCGTGCTGAAAAACACGTTTTGAAAAGTGTGATGTTACTGCCCCATAACTTAAATGGGGTTGACCAAACTTGCAGAAACATGTTTATTTCTGCTGAAAAACACGTTTTGACCCTTTCTGCACACTGGGGTTAAGGGCTGAGTGTGTGGGCTCTTCTGAGCCTTGCTGTTACAAGGAGATTCATTTGCCTGAAAAAACGCGTTTATTTCGGGCTGAAAAACACGTTTTGAAAACTGTGATGTTACTGCCCCATAACTTACATGGGGTTGACCAAACTTGCAGAAACATGTTTATTTCTGCTGAAAAACACGTTTTGACCCTTTCTGCACACTGGGGTTAAGGGTTGAGTGTGTGGGCACTTCTGAGCCTTGCTGTTACAAGTAGATTCAGTTGCCTGAAAAAACGCGTTTATTTCTGGCTGAAAAACACGTTTTGAAAAGTGTGATGTTACTGCCCCATAACTTACATGGGGTTGACCAAACTTGCAGAAACATGTTTATTTCTGCTGAAAAACACGTTTTGACCCTTTCTGCACACTGGGGTTAAGGGTTGAGTGTGTGGGCACTTCTGAGCCTTGCTGTTACAAGTAGATTCCCTGAAAAAACGCGTTTATTTCGGGCTGAAATACACGTTTTGAAAAGTGTGATGTCACTGCCTGATAACTTACATGGGGTTGACCAAACTTGCAGAAACATGTTTATTTCTGCTGAAAAACACGTTTTGACCCTTTCTGCACACTGGGGTTAAGGGTTGACTGTGTGGGCACTTCTGAGCATTGCTGTTACAAGTAGATTCAGTTGTCTGAAAAAACGCGTTTATTTCGGGCTGAAAAACACGTTTTGAAAACTGTGATGTTACTGCCCCATAACTTACATGGGGTTGACCAAACTTGCAGAAACATGTTTATTTCTGCTGAAAAACACGTTTTGACCCTTTCTGCACACTGGGGTTAAGGGCTGAGTGTGTTGGCACTTCTGAGCCTTGCTGTTACAAGTAGATTCAGCTGTCTGAAAAAACGTGTTTATTTCGGGCTGAAAAACACGTTTTGAAAAGTGTGATGTTACTGCCCCATAACTTACATGGGGTTGACCAAACTTGCAGAAACATGTTTATTTCTGCTGAAAAACACGTTTTGACAATTTCTGCACACTGGGGTTAAGGGCTGAGTGTGTGGGCTCTTTTGAGCCTTGCTGTTACAAGGAGATTCAGTTGTCTGAAAAAACGCGTTTATTTCGGGCTGAAAAACACGTTTTGAAAAGTGTGATGTTACTGCCCCAAACCTTACATGGGGTTGACCAAACTTGCAGAAACATGTTTATTTCTGCTGAAAAACACGTTTTGACCCTTTCTGCACACTGGGGTTAAGGGCTGAGTGTGTTGGCACTTCTGAGCCTTGCTGTTACAAATATATTCAGCTGTCTGAAAAAACGTGTTTATTTCGGGCTGAAAAACACGTTTTGAAAAGTGTGATGTTACTGCCCCATAACTTACATGGGGTTGACCAAACTTGCAGAAACATGTTTATTTCTGCTGAAAAACACGTTTTGACACTTTCTGTACACTGGGGTTAAGGGCTGAGTGTGTGGGCTCTTCTGAGCCTTGCTGTTACAAGGAGATTCATTTGCCTGAAAAAACGCGTTTATTTCGGGCTGAAAAACACGTTTTGAAAAGTGTGATGTTACTGCCCCATAACTTACATGGGGTTGACCAAACTTGCAGAAACATGTTTATTTCTGCTGAAAAACACGTTTTGACCCTTTCTGCACACTGGGGTTAAGGGCTGAGTGTGTTGGCACTTCTGAGCCTTGCTGTTACAAGTAGATTCAGCTGTCTGAAAAAACGCGTTTATTTCGGGCTGAAAAACACGTTTTGAAAAGTATGATGTTACTGCCCCATAACTTACATGGGGTTGACCAAACTTACAGAAACGTTTATTTCTGCTGAAAAACATGTTTTGACCCTTTCTGCACACTGGGGTTAAGGGCTGAGTGTGTTGGCTCTTCTGAGCCTTGCTGTTACAAGTAGATTCAGCTGTCTGAAAAAACGTGTTTATTTCGGGCTGAAAAACACGTTTTGAAAAGTGTGATGTTACTGCCCCATAACTTACATGGGGTTGACCAAACTTGCAGAAACATGTTTATTTCAGCTGAAAAACACGTTTTGACACTTTCTGTACACTGGGGTTAAGGGCTGAGTGTGTGGGCTCTTCTGAGCCTTGCTGTTACAAGGAGATTCAGTTGTCTGAAAAAACGCGTTTATTTCGGGCTGAAAAACACGTTTTGAAAAGTGTGATGTTACTGCCCCATAACTTACATGGGGTTGACCAAACTTGCAGAAACATGTTTATTTCTGCTGAAAAACACGTTTTGACCCTTTCTGCACACTGGGGTTAAGGGTTGAGTGTGTGGGCACTTCTGAGCCTTGCTGTTACAAGTAGATTCAGTTGCCTGAAAAAACGCGTTTATTTCTGGCTGAAAAACACGTTTTGAAAAGTATGATGTTACTGCCCCATAACTTACATGGGGTTGACCAAACTTGCAGAAACATGTTTATTTCTGCTGAAAAACACGTTTTGACCCTTTCTGCACACTGGGGTTAAGGGCTGAGTGTGTTGGCACTTCTGAGACTTGCTGTTACAAGTATATTCAGCTGTCTGAAAAAACGTGTTTATTTCGGGCTGAAAAACACGTTTTGAAAAGTGTGATGTTACTGCCCCATAACTTACATGGGGTTGACCAAACTTGCAGAAACATGTTTATTTCTGCTGAAAAACACGTTTTGACCCTTTCTGCACACTGGGGTTAAGGGTTGAGTGTGTGGGCACTTCTGAGCCTTGCTGTTACAAGTAGATTCAGTTGTCTGAAAAAACGCGTTTATTTCGGGCTGAAAAACACGTTTTGAAAAGTATGATGTTACTGCCCCATAACTTACATGGGGTTGACCAAACTTACAGAAACATGTTTATTTCTGCTGAAAAACACGTTTTGACCCTTTCTGCACACTGGGGTTAAGGGTTGAGTGTGTGGGCACTTCTGAGCCTTGCTGTTACAAGTAGATTCAGTTGTCTGAAAAAACGCGTTTATTTCGGGCTGAAAAACACGTTTTGAAAAGTATGATGTTACTGCCCCATAACTTACATGGGGTTGACCAAACTTACAGAAACATGTTTATTTCTGCTGAAAAACATGTTTTGACCCTTTCTGCACACTGGGGTTAAGGGCTGAGTGTGTTGGCTCTTCTGAGCCTTGCTGTTACAAGTAGATTCAGCTGTCTGAAAAAACGTGTTTATTTCGGGCTGAAAAACACGTTTTGAAAAGTGTGATGTTACTGCCCCATAACTTACATGGGGTTGACCAAACTTGCAGAAACATGTTTATTTCAGCTGAAAAACACGTTTTGACACTTTCTGTACACTGGGGTTAAGGGCTGAGTGTGTGGGCTCTTCTGAGCCTTGCTGTTACAAGGAGATTCATTTGCCTGAAAAAACGCGTTTATTTCGGGCTGAAAAACACGTTTTGAAAAGTGTGATGTTACTGCCCCATAACTTACATGGGGTTGACCAAACTTGCAGAAACATGTTTATTTCTGCTGAAAAACACGTTTTGACCCTTTCTGCACACTGGGGTTAAGGGTTGAGTGTGTGGGCACTTCTGAGCCTTGCTGTTACAAGTAGATTCAGTTGCCTGAAAAAACGCGTTTATTTCTGGCTGAAAAACACGTTTTGAAAAGTGTGATGTTACTGCCCCATAACTTACATGGGGTTGACCAAACTTGCAGAAACATGTTTATTTCTGCTGAAAAACACGTTTTGACCCTTTCTGCACACTGGGGTTAAGGGTTGAGTGTGTGGGCACTTCTGAGCCTTGCTGTTACAAGTAGATTCCCTGAAAAAACGCGTTTATTTCGGGCTGAAATACACGTTTTGAAAAGTGTGATGTCACTGCCTGATAACTTACATGGGGTTGACCAAACTTGCAGAAACATGTTTATTTCTGCTGAAAAACACGTTTTGACCCTTTCTGCACACTGGGGTTAAGGGTTGACTGTGTGGGCACTTCTGAGCATTGCTGTTACAAGTAGATTCAGTTGTCTGAAAAAACGCGTTTATTTCGGGCTGAAAAACACGTTTTGAAAACTGTGATGTTACTGCCCCATAACTTACATGGGGTTGACCAAACTTGCAGAAACATGTTTATTTCTGCTGAAAAACACGTTTTGACCCTTTCTGCACACTGGGGTTAAGGGCTGAGTGTGTTGGCACTTCTGAGCCTAGCTGTTACAAGTAGATTCAGCTGTCTGAAAAAACGTGTTTATTTCGGGCTGAAAAACACGTTTTGAAAAGTGTGATGTTACTGCCCCATAACTTACATGGGGTTGACCAAACTTGCAGAAACATGTTTATTTCTGCTGAAAAACACGTTTTGACAATTTCTGCACACTCTGGTTAAGGGCTGAGTGTGTGGGCTCTTTTGAGCCTTGCTGTTACAAGGAGATTCAGTTGCCTGAAAAAACGCGTTTATTTCGGGCTGAAAAACACGTTTTGAAAAGTGTGATGTTACTGCCCCATAACTTACATGGGGTTGACCAAACTTGCAGAAACATGTTTATTTCTGCTGAAAAACACGTTTTGACACTTTCTGTACACTGGGGTTAAGGGTTGAGTGTGTGGGCACTTCTGAGCCTTGCTGTTACAAGTAGATTCAGTTGCCTGAAAAAACGCGTTTATTTCTGGCTGAAAAACACGTTTTGAAAAGTGTGATGTTACTGCCCCATAACTTACATGGGGTTGACCAAACTTGCAGAAACATGTTTATTTCTGCTGAAAAACACGTTTTGACCCTTTCTGCACACTGGGGTTAAGGGCTGAGTGTGTTGGCTCTTCTGAGCCTTGCTGTTACAAGTAGTTTCAGCTGTCTGAAAAAACGTGTTTATTTCGGGCTGAAAAACAGGTTTTGAAAAGTGTGATGTTACTGCCCCATAACTTACATGGGGTTGACCAAACTTGCAGAAACATGTTTATTTCTGCTGAAAAACACGTATTGACACTTTCTGTACACTGGGGTTAAGGGCTGAGTGTGTGGGCTCTTCTGAGCCTTGCTGTTACAAGGAGATTCAGTTGTCTGAAAAAACGCGTTTATTTCGGGCTGAAAAACACGTTTTGAAAAGTGTGATGTTACTGCCCCATAACTTACATGGGGTTGACCAAACTTGCAGAAACATGTTTATTTCTGCTGAAAAACACGTTTTGACCCTTTCTGCACACTGGGGTTAAGGGCTGAGTGTGTTGGCACTTCTGAGCCTTGCTGTTACAAGTATATTCAGCTGTCTGAAAAAACGTGTTTATTTCGGGCTGACAAACACGTTTTGAAAAGTGTGATGTTACTGCCCCATAACTTACATGGGGTTGACCAAACTTGCAGAAACATGTTTATTTCTGCTGAAAAACACGTTTTGACCCTTTCTGCACACTGGGGTTAAGGGCTGAGTGTGTTGGCACTTCTGAGCCTTGCTGTTACAAATAGATTCAGCTGTCTGAAAAAACGTGTTTATTTCGGGCTGAAAAACACGTTTTGAAAAGTGTGATGTTACTGCCCCATAACTTACATGGGGTTGACCAAACTTGCAGAAACATGTTTATTTCTGCTGAAAAACACGTTTTGACACTTTCTGTACACTGGGGTTAAGGGCTGAGTGTGTGGGCTCTTCTGAGCCTTGCTGTTACAAGGAGATTCAGTTGCCTGAAAAAACGCGTTTATTTCGGGCTGAAAAACACGTTTTGAAAAGTGTGATGTTACTGCCCCATAACTTACATGGGGTTGACCAAACTTGCAGAAACATGTTTATTTCTGCTGAAAAACACGTTTTGACACTTTCTGTACACTGGGGTTAAGGGCTGAGTGTGTGGGCTCTTCTGAGCCTTGCTGTTACAAGGAGATTCAGTTGTCTGAAAAAACGCGTTTATTTCGGGCTGAAAAACACGTTTTGAAAAGTGTGATGTTACTGCCCCATAACTTACATGGGGTTGACCAAACTTGCAGAAACATGTTTATTTCTGCTGAAAAACACGTTTTGACACCTTCTGTACACTGGGGTTAAGGGCTGAGTGTGTGGGCTCTTCTGAGCCTTGCTGTTACAAGGAGATTCAGTTGCCTGAAAAAACGCGTTTATTTCGGGCTGAAAAACACGTTTTGAAAAGTGTGATGCTACTGCCCCATAACTTACATGGGGTTGACCAAACTTGCAGAAACATGTTTATTTCTGCTGAAAAACACGTTTTGACACTTTCTGTACACTGGGGTTAAGGGCTGAGTGTGTGGGCTCTTCTGAGCCTTGCTGTTACAAGGAGATTCAGTTGCCTGAAAAAACGCGTTTATTTCGGGCTGAAAAACACGTTTTGAAAAGTGTGATGTTACTGCCCCATAACTTACATGGGGTTGACCAAACTTGCAGAAACATGTTTATTTCTGCTGAAAAACACGTTTTGACCCTTTCTGCACACTGGGGTTAAGGGTTGAGTGTGTGGGCATTTCTGAGCCTTGCTGTTACAAGTAGATTCAGTTGTCTGAAAAAACGCGTTTATTTCGGGCTGAAAAACACGTTTTGAAAAGTGTGATGTTACTGCCCCATAACTTACATGGGGTTGACCAAACTTGCAGAAACATGTTTATTTCTGCTGAAAAACACGTTTTGACCCTTTCTGCACACTGGGGTTAAGGGCTGAGTGTGTTGGCACTTCTGAGCCTTGCTGTTACAAGTAGATTCAGCTGTCTGAAAAAACGTGTTTATTTCGTGCTGAAAAACACGTTTTGAAAAGTGTGATGTTACTGCCCCATAACTTACATGGGGTTGACCAAACTTGCAGAAACATGTTTATTTCTGCTGAAAAACACGTTTTGACAATTTCTGCACACTGGGGTTAAGGGCTGAGTGTGTGGGCTCTTTTGAGCCTTGCTGTTACAAGGAGATTCAGTTGCCTGAAAAAACGCGTTTATTTCGGGCTGAAAAACACGTTTTGAAAAGTGTGATGTTACTGCCCCATAACTTACATGGGGTTGACCAAACTTGCAGAAACATGTTTATTTCTGCTGAAAAACACGTTTTGACCCTTTCTGCACACTGGGGTTAAGGGTTGAGTGTGTGGGCACTTCTGAGCCTTGCTGTTACAAGTAGATTCAGTTGTCTGAAAAAACGCGTTTATTTCGGGCTGAAAAACACGTTTTGAAAAGTATGATGTTACTGCCCCATGACTTACATGGGGTTGACCAAACTTACAGAAACATGTTTATTTCTGCTGAAAAACATGTTTTGACCCTTTCTGCACACTGGGGTTAAGGGCTGAGTGTGTTGGCTCTTCTGAGCCTTGCTGTTACAAGTAGATTCAGCTGTCTGAAAAAACGTGTTTATTTCGGGCTGAAAAACACGTTTTGAAAAGTGTGATGTTACTGCCCCATAACTTACATGGGGTTGACCAAACTTGCAGAAACATGTTTATTTCAGCTGAAAAACACGTTTTGACACTTTCTGTACACTGGGGTTAAGGGCTGAGTGTGTGGGCTCTTCTGAGCCTTGCTGTTACAAGGAGATTCAGTTGTCTGAAAAAACGCGTTTATTTCGGGCTGAAAAACACGTTTTGAAAAGTGTGATGTTACTGCCCCATAACTTACATGGGGTTGACCAAACTTGCAGAAACATGTTTATTTCTGCTGAAAAACACGTTTTGACCCTTTCTGCACACTGGGGTTAAGGGTTGAGTGTGTGGGCACTTCTGAGCCTTGCTGTTACAAGTAGATTCAGTTGCCTGAAAAAACGCGTTTATTTCTGGCTGAAAAACACGTTTTGAAAAGTGTGATGTTACTGCCCCATAACTTACATGGGGTTGACCAAACTTGCAGAAACATGTTTATTTCTGCTGAAAAACACGTTTTGACCCTTTCTGCATACTGGGGTTAAGGGTTGAGTGTGTGGGCACTTCTGAGCCTTGCTGTTACAAGTAGATTCAGTTGTCTGAAAAAACGCGTTTATTTCGGGCTGAAAAACACGTTTTGAAAAGTATGATGTTACTGCCCCATAACTTACATGGGGTTGACCAAACTTACAGAAACATGTTTATTTCTGCTGAAAAACATGTTTTGACCCTTTCTGCACACTGGGGTTAAGGGCTGAGTGTGTTGGCTCTTCTGAGCCTTGCTGTTACAAGTAGATTCAGCTGTCTGAAAAAACGTGTTTATTTCGGGCTGAAAAACACGTTTTGAAAAGTGTGATGTTACTGCCCCATAACTTACATGGGGTTGACCAAACTTGCAGAAACATGTTTATTTCAGCTGAAAAACACGTTTTGACACTTTCTGTACACTGGGGTTAAGGGCTGAGTGTGTGGGCTCTTCTGAGCCTTGCTGTTACAAGGAGATTCAGTTGTCTGAAAAAACGCGTTTATTTCGGGCTGAAAAACACGTTTTGAAAAGTGTGATGTTACTGCCCCATAACTTACATGGGGTTGACCAAACTTGCAGAAACATGTTTATTTCTGCTGAAAAACACGTTTTGACCCTTTCTGCACACTGGGGTTAAGGGTTGAGTGTGTGGGCACTTCTGAGCCTTGCTGTTACAAGTAGATTCAGTTGCCTGAAAAAACGCGTTTATTTCTGGCTGAAAAACACGTTTTGAAAAGTATGATGTTACTGCCCCATAACTTACATGGGGTTGACCAAACTTGCAGAAACATGTTTATTTCTGCTGAAAAACACGTTTTGACCCTTTCTGCACACTGGGGTTAAGGGCTGAGTGTGTTGGCACTTCTGAGACTTGCTGTTACAAGTATATTCAGCTGTCTGAAAAAACGTGTTTATTTCGGGCTGAAAAACACGTTTTGAAAAGTGTGATGTTACTGCCCCATAACTTACATGGGGTTGACCAAACTTGCAGAAACATGTTTATTTCTGCTGAAAAACACGTTTTGACCCTTTCTGCACACTGGGGTTAAGGGTTGAGTGTGTGGGCACTTCTGAGCCTTGCTGTTACAAGTAGATTCAGTTGTCTGAAAAAACGCGTTTATTTCGGGCTGAAAAACACGTTTTGAAAAGTATGATGTTACTGCCCCATAACTTACATGGGGTTGACCAAACTTACAGAAACATGTTTATTTCTGCTGAAAAACATGTTTTGACCCTTTCTGCACACTGGGGTTAAGGGCTGAGTGTGTTGGCTCTTCTGAGCCTTGCTGTTACAAGTAGATTCAGCTGTCTGAAAAAACGTGTTTATTTCGGGCTGAAAAACACGTTTTGAAAAGTGTGATGTTACTGCCCCATAACTTACATGGGGTTGACCAAACTTGCAGAAACATGTTTATTTCAGCTGAAAAACACGTTTTGACACTTTCTGTACACTGGGGTTAAGGGCTGAGTGTGTGGGCTCTTCTGAGCCTTGCTGTTACAAGGAGATTCAGTTGTCTGAAAAAACGCGTTTATTTCGGGCTGAAAAACACGTTTTGAAAAGTGTGATGTTACTGCCCCATAACTTACATGGGGTTGACCAAACTTGCAGAAACATGTTTATTTCTGCTGAAAAACACGTTTTGACCCTTTCTGCACACTGGGGTTAAGGGTTGAGTGTGTGGGCACTTCTGAGCCTTGCTGTTACAAGTAGATTCAGTTGCCTGAAAAAACGCGTTTATTTCTGGCTGAAAAACACGTTTTGAAAAGTATGATGTTACTGCCCCATAACTTACATGGGGTTGACCAAACTTGCAGAAACATGTTTATTTCTGCTGAAAAACACGTTTTGACCCTTTCTGCACACTGGGGTTAAGGGCTGAGTGTGTTGGCACTTCTGAGCCTTGCTGTTACAAGTAGATTCAGCTGTCTGAAAAAACGTGTTTATTTCGGGCTGAAAAACACGTTTTGAAAAGTGTGATGTTACTGCCCCATAACTTACATGGGGTTGACCAAACTTGCAGAAACATGTTTATTTCTGCTGAAAAACACGTTTTGACCCTTTCTGCACACTGGGGTTAAGGGTTGAGTGTGTGGGCACTTCTGAGCCTTGCTGTTACAAGTAGATTCAGTTGTCTGAAAAAACGCGTTTATTTCGGGCTGAAAAACACGTTTTGAAAAGTGTGATGTTACTGCCCCATAACTTACATGGGGTTGACCAAACTTGCAGAAACATGTTTATTTCTGCTGAAAAACACGTTTTGACCCTTTCTGCACACTGGGGTTAAGGGCTGAGTGTGTTGGCACTTCTGAGCCTTGCTGTTACAAGTAGATTCAGCTGTCTGAAAAAACGTGTTTATTTCGGGTTGAAAAACACGTTTTGAAAAGTGTGATGTTACTGCCCCATAACTTACATGGGGTTGACCAAACTTGCAGAAACATGTTTATTTCTGCTGAAAAACACGTTTTGACAATTTCTGCACACTGGGGTTAAGGGCTGAGTGTGTGGGCTCTTTTGAGCCTTGCTGTTACAAGGAGATTCAGTTGCCTGAAAAAACGCGTTTATTTCGGGCTGAAAAACACGTTTTGAAAAGTGTGATGTTACTGCCCCATAACTTACATGGGGTTGACCAAACTTGCAGAAACATGTTTATTTCTGCTGAAAAACACGTTTTGACACTTTCTGTACACTGGGGTTAAGGGTTGAGTGTGTGGGCACTTCTGAGCCTTGCTGTTACAAGTAGATTCAGTTGCCTGAAAAAACGCGTTTATTTCTGGCTGAAAAACACGTTTTGAAAAGTGTGATGTTACTGCCCCATAACTTACATGGGGTTGACCAAACTTGCAGAAACATGTTTATTTCTGCTGAAAAACACGTTTTGACACTTTCTGTACACTGGGGTTAAGTGCTGAGTGTGTGGGCTCTTCTGAGCCTTGCTGTTACAAGGAGATTCAGTTGCCTGAAAAAAACGCGTTTATTTCGGGCTGAAATACACGTTTTGAAAAGTGTGATGTCACTGCCTGATAACTTACATGGGGTTGACCAAACTTGCAGAAACATGTTTATTTCTGCTGAAAAACACGTTTTGACCCTTTCTGCACACTGGGGTTAAGGGTTGACTGTGTGGGCACTTCTGAGCATTGCTGTTACAAGTAGATTCAGTTGTCTGAAAAAACGCGTTTATTTCGGGCTGAAAAACACGTTTTGAAAACTGTGATGTTACTGCCCCATAACTTACATGGGGTTGACCAAACTTGCAGAAACATGTTTATTTCTGCTGAAAAACACGTTTTGACCCTTTCTGCACACTGGGGTTAAGGGCTGAGTGTGTTGGCACTTCTGAGCCTTGCTGTTACAAGTAGATTCAGCTGTCTGAAAAAACGTGTTTATTTCGGGCTGAAAAACACGTTTTGAAAAGTGTGATGTTACTGCCCCATAACTTACATGGGGTTGACCAAACTTGCAGAAACATGTTTATTTCTGCTGAAAAACACGTTTTGACAATTTCTGCACACTCTGGTTAAGGGCTGAGTGTGTGGGCTCTTTTGAGCCTTGCTGTTACAAGGAGATTCAGTTGCCTGAAAAAACGCGTTTATTTCGGGCTGAAAAACACGTTTTGAAAAGTGTGATGTTACTGCCCCATAACTTACATGGGGTTGACCAAACTTGCAGAAACATGTTTATTTCTGCTGAAAAACACGTTTTGACACTTTCTGTACACTGGGGTTAAGGGTTGAGTGTGTGGGCACTTCTGAGCCTTGCTGTTACAAGTAGATTCAGTTGCCTGAAAAAACGCGTTTATTTCTGGCTGAAAAACACGTTTTGAAAAGTGTGATGTTACTGCCCCATAACTTACATGGGGTTGACCAAACTTGCAGAAACATGTTTATTTCTGCTGAAAAACACGTTTTGACCCTTTCTGCACACTGGGGTTAAGGGCTGAGTGTGTTGGCTCTTCTGAGCCTTGCTGTTACAAGTAGTTTCAGCTGTCTGAAAAAACGTGTTTATTTCGGGCTGAAAAACAGGTTTTGAAAAGTGTGATGTTACTGCCCCATAACTTACATGGGGTTGACCAAACTTGCAGAAACATGTTTATTTCTGCTGAAAAACACGTATTGACACTTTCTGTACACTGGGGTTAAGGGCTGAGTGTGTGGGCTCTTCTGAGCCTTGCTGTTACAAGGAGATTCAGTTGTCTGAAAAAACGCGTTTATTTCGGGCTGAAAAACACGTTTTGAAAAGTGTGATGTTACTGCCCCATAACTTACATGGGGTTGACCAAACTTGCAGAAACATGTTTATTTCTGCTGAAAAACACGTTTTGACCCTTTCTGCACACTGGGGTTAAGGGCTGAGTGTGTTGGCACTTCTGAGCCTTGCTGTTACAAGTATATTCAGCTGTCTGAAAAAAACGTGTTTATTTCGGGCTGACAAACACGTTTTGAAAAGTGTGATGTTACTGCCCCATAACTTACATGGGGTTGACCAAACTTGCAGAAACGTTTATTTCTGCTGAAAAACACGTTTTGACCCTTTCTGCACACTGGGGTTAAGGGCTGAGTGTGTTGGCACTTCTGAGCCTTGCTGTTACAAATAGATTCAGCTGTCTGAAAAAACGTGTTTATTTCGGGCTGAAAAACACGTTTTGAAAAGTGTGATGTTACTGCCCCATAACTTACATGGGGTTGACCAAACTTGCAGAAACATGTTTATTTCTGCTGAAAAACACGTTTTGACACTTTCTGTACACTGGGGTTAAGGGCTGAGTGTGTGGGCTCTTCTGAGCCTTGCTGTTACAAGGAGATTCAGTTGCCTGAAAAAACGCGTTTATTTCGGGCTGAAAAACACGTTTTGAAAAGTGTGATGTTACTGCCCCATAACTTACATGGGGTTGACCAATCTTGCAGAAACATGTTTATTTCTGCTGAAAAACACGTTTTGACACTTTCTGTACACTGGGGTTAAGGGCTGAGTGTGTGGGCTCTTCTGAGCCTTGCTGTTACAAGGAGATTCAGTTGTCTGAAAAAACGCGTTTATTTCGGGCTGAAAAACACGTTTTGAAAAGTGTGATGTTACTGCCCCATAACTTACATGGGGTTGACCAAACTTGCAGAAACATGTTTATTTCTGCTGAAAAACACGTTTTGACCCTTTCTGCACACTGGGGTTAAGGGCTGAGTGTGTTGGCACTTCTGAGCCTTGCTGTTACAAGGAGATTCAGTTGCCTGAAAAAACGTGTTTATTTCGGGCTGAAAAACACGTTTTGAAAAGTGTGATGTTACTGCCCCATAACTTACATGGGGTTGACCAAACTTGCAGAAACATGTTTATTTCTGCTGAAAAACACGTTTTGACACTTTCTGTACACTGGGGTTAAGGGCTGAGTGTGTGGGCTCTTCTGAGCCTTGCTGTTACAAGGAGATTCAGTTGTCTGAAAAAACGCGTTTATTTCGGGCTGAAAAACACGTTTTGAAAAGTGTGATGTTACTGCCCCATAACTTACATGGGGTTGACCAAACTTGCAGAAACATGTTTATTTCTGCTGAAAAACACGTTTTGACACTTTCTGAACACTGGGGTTAAGGGCTGAGTGCGTGGGCTCTTCTGAGCCTTGCTGTTACAAGGAGATTCAGTTGTCTGAAAAAACGCGTTTATTTCGGGCTGAAAAACACGTTTTGAAAAGTGTGATGTTACTGCCCCATAACTTACATGGGGTTGACCAAACTTGCAGAAACATGTTTATTTCTGCTGAAAAACACGTTTTGACAATTTCTGCACACTGGGGTTAAGGGCTGAGTGTGTGGGCTCTTTTGAGCCTTGCTGTTACAAGGAGATTCAGTTGCCTGAAAAAACGCGTTTATTTCGGGCTGAAAAACACGTTTTGAAAAGTGTGATGTTACTGCCCCATAACTTACATGGGGTTGACCAAACTTGCAGAAACATGTTTATTTCTGCTGAAAAACACGTTTTGACACTTTCTGTACACTGGGGTTAAGGGTTGAGTGTGTGGGCACTTCTGAGCCTTGCTGTTACAAGTAGATTCAGTTGCCTGAAAAAACGCGTTTATTTCTGGCTGAAAAACACGTTTTGAAAAGTGTGATGTTACTGCCCCATAACTTACATGGGGTTGACCAAACTTGCAGAAACATGTTTATTTCTGCTGAAAAACACGTTTTGACACTTTCTGTACACTGGGGTTAAGGGCTGAGTGTGTGGGCTCTTCTGAGCCTTGCTGTTACAAGGAGATTCAGTTGCCTGAAAAAACGCGTTTATTTCGGGCTGAAATACACGTTTTGAAAAGTGTGATGTCACTGCCTGATAACTTACATGGGGTTGACCAAACTTGCAGAAACATGTTTATTTCTGCTGAAAAACACGTTTTGACCCTTTCTGCACACTGGGGTTAAGGGTTGACTGTGTGGGCACTTCTGAGCATTGCTGTTACAAGTAGATTCAGTTGTCTGAAAAAACGCGTTTATTTCGGGCTGAAAAACACGTTTTGAAAACTGTGATGTTACTGCCCCATAACTTACATGGGGTTGACCAAACTTGCAGAAACATGTTTATTTCTGCTGAAAAACACGTTTTGACCCTTTCTGCACACTGGGGTTAAGGGCTGAGTGTGTTGGCACTTCTGAGCCTTGCTGTTACAAGTAGATTCAGCTGTCTGAAAAAACGTGTTTATTTCGGGCTGAAAAACACGTTTTGAAAAGTGTGATGTTACTGCCCCATAACTTACATGGGGTTGACCAAACTTGCAGAAACATGTTTATTTCTGCTGAAAAACACGTTTTGACAATTTCTGTACACTGGGGTTAAGGGTTGAGTGTGTGGGCACTTCTGAGCCTTGCTGTTACAAGTAGATTCAGTTGCCTGAAAAAACGCGTTTATTTCTGGCTGAAAAACACGTTTTGAAAAGTGTGATGTTACTGCCCCATAACTTACATGGGGTTGACCAAACTTGCAGAAACATGTTTATTTCTGCTGAAAAACACGTTTTGACCCTTTCTGCACACTGGGGTTAAGGGCTGAGTGTGTTGGCTCTTCTGAGCCTTGCTGTTACAAGTAGTTTCAGCTGTCTGAAAAAACGTGTTTATTTCGGGCTGAAAAACAGGTTTTGAAAAGTGTGATGTTACTGCCCCATAACTTACATGGGGTTGACCAAACTTGCAGAAACATGTTTATTTCTGCTGAAAAACACGTATTGACACTTTCTGTACACTGGGGTTAAGGGCTGAGTGTGTGGGCTCTTCTGAGCCTTGCTGTTACAAGGAGATTCAGTTGTCTGAAAAAACGCGTTTATTTCGGGCTGAAAAACACGTTTTGAAAAGTGTGATGTTACTGCCCCATAACTTACATGGGGTTGACCAAACTTGCAGAAACATGTTTATTTCTGCTGAAAAACACGTTTTGACCCTTTCTGCACACTGGGGTTAAGGGCTGAGTGTGTTGGCACTTCTGAGCCTTGCTGTTACAAGTATATTCAGCTGTCTGAAAAAACGTGTTTATTTCGGGCTGACAAACACGTTTTGAAAAGTGTGATGTTACTGCCCCATAACTTACATGGGGTTGACCAAACTTGCAGAAACATGTTTATTTCTGCTGAAAAACACGTTTTGACCCTTTCTGCACACTGGGGTTAAGGGCTGAGTGTGTTGGCACTTCTGAGCCTTGCTGTTACAAATAGATTCAGCTGTCTGAAAAAACGTGTTTATTTCGGGCTGAAAAACACGTTTTGAAAAGTGTGATGTTACTGCCCCATAACTTACATGGGGTTGACCAAACTTGCAGAAACATGTTTATTTCTGCTGAAAAACACGTTTTGACACTTTCTGTACACTGGGGTTAAGGGCTGAGTGTGTGGGCTCTTCTGAGCCTTGCTGTTACAAGGAGATTCAGTTGCCTGAAAAAACGCGTTTATTTCGGGCTGAAAAACACGTTTTGAAAAGTGTGATGTTACTGCCCCATAACTTACATGGGGTTGACCAAACTTGCAGAAACATGTTTATTTCTGCTGAAAAACACGTTTTGACACTTTCTGTACACTGGGGTTAAGGGCTGAGTGTGTGGGCTCTTCTGAGCCTTGCTGTTACAAGGAGATTCAGTTGTCTGAAAAAACGCGTTTATTTCGGGCTGAAAAACACGTTTTGAAAAGTGTGATGTTACTGCCCCATAACTTACATGGGGTTGACCAAACTTGCAGAAACATGTTTATTTCTGCTGAAAAACACGTTTTGACACCTTCTGTACACTGGGGTTAAGGGCTGAGTGTGTGGGCTCTTCTGAGCCTTGCTGTTACAAGGAGATTCAGTTGCCTGAAAAAACGCGTTTATTTCGGGCTGAAAAACACGTTTTGAAAAGTGTGATGCTACTGCCCCATAACTTACATGGGGTTGACCAAACTTGCAGAAACATGTTTATTTCTGCTGAAAAACACGTTTTGACACTTTCTGTACACTGGGGTTAAGGGCTGAGTGTGTGGGCTCTTCTGAGCCTTGCTGTTACAAGGAGATTCAGTTGCCTGAAAAAACGCGTTTATTTCGGGCTGAAAAACACGTTTTGAAAAGTGTGATGTTACTGCCCCATAACTTACATGGGGTTGACCAAACTTGCAGAAACATGTTTATTTCTGCTGAAAAACACGTTTTGACCCTTTCTGCACACTGGGGTTAAGGGTTGAGTGTGTGGGCATTTCTGAGCCTTGCTGTTACAAGTAGATTCAGTTGTCTGAAAAAACGCGTTTATTTCGGGCTGAAAAACACGTTTTGAAAAGTGTGATGTTACTGCCCCATAACTTACATGGGGTTGACCAAACTTGCAGAAACATGTTTATTTCTGCTGAAAAACACGTTTTGACCCTTTCTGCACACTGGGGTTAAGGGCTGAGTGTGTTGGCACTTCTGAGCCTTGCTGTTACAAGTAGATTCAGCTGTCTGAAAAAACGTGTTTATTTCGTGCTGAAAAACACGTTTTGAAAAGTGTGATGTTACTGCCCCATAACTTACATGGGGTTGACCAAACTTGCAGAAACATGTTTATTTCTGCTGAAAAACACGTTTTGACAATTTCTGCACACTGGGGTTAAGGGCTGAGTGTGTGGGCTCTTTTGAGCCTTGCTGTTACAAGGAGATTCAGTTGCCTGAAAAAACGCGTTTATTTCGGGCTGAAAAACACGTTTTGAAAAGTGTGATGTTACTGCCCCATAACTTACATGGGGTTGACCAAACTTGCAGAAACATGTTTATTTCTGCTGAAAAACACGTTTTGACCCTTTCTGCACACTGGGGTTAAGGGTTGAGTGTGTGGGCACTTCTGAGCCTTGCTGTTACAAGTAGATTCAGTTGTCTGAAAAAACGCGTTTATTTCGGGCTGAAAAACACGTTTTGAAAAGTATGATGTTACTGCCCCATGACTTACATGGGGTTGACCAAACTTACAGAAACATGTTTATTTCTGCTGAAAAACATGTTTTGACCCTTTCTGCACACTGGGGTTAAGGGCTGAGTGTGTTGGCTCTTCTGAGCCTTGCTGTTACAAGTAGATTCAGCTGTCTGAAAAAACGTGTTTATTTCGGGCTGAAAAACACGTTTTGAAAAGTGTGATGTTACTGCCCCATAACTTACATGGGGTTGACCAAACTTGCAGAAACATGTTTATTTCAGCTGAAAAACACGTTTTGACACTTTCTGTACACTGGGGTTAAGGGCTGAGTGTGTGGGCTCTTCTGAGCCTTGCTGTTACAAGGAGATTCAGTTGTCTGAAAAAACGCGTTTATTTCGGGCTGAAAAACACGTTTTGAAAAGTGTGATGTTACTGCCCCATAACTTACATGGGGTTGACCAAACTTGCAGAAACATGTTTATTTCTGCTGAAAAACACGTTTTGACCCTTTCTGCACACTGGGGTTAAGGGTTGAGTGTGTGGGCACTTCTGAGCCTTGCTGTTACAAGTAGATTCAGTTGCCTGAAAAAACGCGTTTATTTCTGGCTGAAAAACACGTTTTGAAAAGTGTGATGTTACTGCCCCATAACTTACATGGGGTTGACCAAACTTGCAGAAACATGTTTATTTCTGCTGAAAAACATGTTTTGACCCTTTCTGCACACTGGGGTTAAGGGCTGAGTGTGTTGGCTCTTCTGAGCCTTGCTGTTACAAGTAGATTCAGCTGTCTGAAAAAACGTGTTTATTTCGGGCTGAAAAACACGTTTTGAAAAGTGTGATGTTACTGCCCCATAACTTACATGGGGTTGACCAAACTTGCAGAAACATGTTTATTTCAGCTGAAAAACACGTTTTGACACTTTCTGTACACTGGGGTTAAGGGCTGAGTGTGTGGGCTCTTCTGAGCCTTGCTGTTACAAGGAGATTCAGTTGTCTGAAAAAACGCGTTTATTTCGGGCTGAAAAACACGTTTTGAAAAGTGTGATGTTACTGCCCCATAACTTACATGGGGTTGACCAAACTTGCAGAAACATGTTTATTTCTGCTGAAAAACACGTTTTGACCCTTTCTGCACACTGGGGTTAAGGGTTGAGTGTGTGGGCACTTCTGAGCCTTGCTGTTACAAGTAGATTCAGTTGCCTGAAAAAACGCGTTTATTTCTGGCTGAAAAACACGTTTTGAAAAGTATGATGTTACTGCCCCATAACTTACATGGGGTTGACCAAACTTGCAGAAACATGTTTATTTCTGCTGAAAAACACGTTTTGACCCTTTCTGCACACTGGGGTTAAGGGCTGAGTGTGTTGGCACTTCTGAGACTTGCTGTTACAAGTATATTCAGCTGTCTGAAAAAACGTGTTTATTTCGGGCTGAAAAACACGTTTTGAAAAGTGTGATGTTACTGCCCCATAACTTACATGGGGTTGACCAAACTTGCAGAAACATGTTTATTTCTGCTGAAAAACACGTTTTGACCCTTTCTGCACACTGGGGTTAAGGGTTGAGTGTGTGGGCACTTCTGAGCCTTGCTGTTACAAGTAGATTCAGTTGTCTGAAAAAACGCGTTTATTTCGGGCTGAAAAACACGTTTTGAAAAGTATGATGTTACTGCCCAATAACTTACATGGGGTTGACCAAACTTACAGAAACATGTTTATTTCTGCTGAAAAACATGTTTTGACCCTTTCTGCACACTGGGGTTAAGGGCTGAGTGTGTTGGCTCTTCTGAGCCTTGCTGTTACAAGTAGATTCAGCTGTCTGAAAAAACGTGTTTATTTCGGGCTGAAAAACACGTTTTGAAAAGTGTGATGTTACTGCCCCATAACTTACATGGGGTTGACCAAACTTGCAGAAACATGTTTATTTCAGCTGAAAAACACGTTTTGACACTTTCTGTACACTGGGGTTAAGGGCTGAGTGTGTGGGCTCTTCTGAGCCTTGCTGTTACAAGGAGATTCAGTTGTCTGAAAAAACGCGTTTATTTCGGGCTGAAAAACACGTTTTGAAAAGTGTGATGTTACTGCCCCATAACTTACATGGGGTTGACCAAACTTGCAGAAACATGTTTATTTCTGCTGAAAAACACGTTTTGACCCTTTCTGCACACTGGGGTTAAGGGTTGAGTGTGTGGGCACTTCTGAGCCTTGCTGTTACAAGTAGATTCAGTTGCCTGAAAAAACGCGTTTATTTCTGGCTGAAAAACACGTTTTGAAAAGTATGATGTTACTGCCCCATAACTTACATGGGGTTGACCAAACTTGCAGAAACATGTTTATTTCTGCTGAAAAACACGTTTTGACCCTTTCTGCACACTGGGGTTAAGGGCTGAGTGTGTTGGCACTTCTGAGCCTTGCTGTTACAAGTAGATTCAGCTGTCTGAAAAAACGTGTTTATTTCGGGCTGAAAAACACGTTTTGAAAAGTGTGATGTTACTGCCCCATAACTTACATGGGGTTGACCAAACTTGCAGAAACATGTTTATTTCTGCTGAAAAACACGTTTTGACCCTTTCTGCACACTGGGGTTAAGGGTTGAGTGTGTGGGCACTTCTGAGCCTTGCTGTTACAAGTAGATTCAGTTGTCTGAAAAAACGCGTTTATTTCGGGCTGAAAAACACGTTTTGAAAAGTGTGATGTTACTGCCCCATAACTTACATGGGGTTGACCAAACTTGCAGAAACATGTTTATTTCTGCTGAAAAACACGTTTTGACCCTTTCTGCACACTGGGGTTAAGGGCTGAGTGTGTTGGCACTTCTGAGCCTTGCTGTTACAAGTAGATTCAGCTGTCTGAAAAAACGTGTTTATTTCGGGTTGAAAAACACGTTTTGAAAAGTGTGATGTTACTGCCCCATAACTTACATGGGGTTGACCAAACTTGCAGAAACATGTTTATTTCTGCTGAAAAACACGTTTTGACAATTTCTGCACACTGGGGTTAAGGGCTGAGTGTGTGGGCTCTTTTGAGCCTTGCTGTTACAAGGAGATTCAGTTGCCTGAAAAAACGCGTTTATTTCGGGCTGAAAAACACGTTTTGAAAAGTGTGATGTTACTGCCCCATAACTTACATGGGGTTGACCAAACTTGCAGAAACATGTTTATTTCTGCTGAAAAACACGTTTTGACACTTTCTGTACACTGGGGTTAAGGGTTGAGTGTGTGGGCACTTCTGAGCCTTGCTGTTACAAGTAGATTCAGTTGCCTGAAAAAACGCGTTTATTTCTGGCTGAAAAACACGTTTTGAAAAGTGTGATGTTACTGCCCCATAACTTACATGGGGTTGACCAAACTTGCAGAAACATGTTTATTTCTGCTGAAAAACACGTTTTGACACTTTCTGTACACTGGGGTTAAGTGCTGAGTGTGTGGGCTCTTCTGAGCCTTGCTGTTACAAGGAGATTCAGTTGCCTGAAAAAAACGCGTTTATTTCGGGCTGAAATACACGTTTTGAAAAGTGTGATGTCACTGCCTGATAACTTACATGGGGTTGACCAAACTTGCAGAAACATGTTTATTTCTGCTGAAAAACACGTTTTGACCCTTTCTGCACACTGGGGTTAAGGGTTGACTGTGTGGGCACTTCTGAGCATTGCTGTTACAAGTAGATTCAGTTGTCTGAAAAAACGCGTTTATTTCGGGCTGAAAAACACGTTTTGAAAACTGTGATGTTACTGCCCCATAACTTACATGGGGTTGACCAAACTTGCAGAAACATGTTTATTTCTGCTGAAAAACACGTTTTGACCCTTTCTGCACACTGGGGTTAAGGGCTGAGTGTGTTGGCACTTCTGAGCCTTGCTGTTACAAGTAGATTCAGCTGTCTGAAAAAACGTGTTTATTTCGGGCTGAAAAACACGTTTTGAAAAGTGTGATGTTACTGCCCCATAACTTACATGGGGTTGACCAAACTTGCAGAAACATGTTTATTTCTGCTGAAAAACACGTTTTGACAATTTCTGCACACTCTGGTTAAGGGCTGAGTGTGTGGGCTCTTTTGAGCCTTGCTGTTACAAGGAGATTCAGTTGCCTGAAAAAACGCGTTTATTTCGGGCTGAAAAACACGTTTTGAAAAGTGTGATGTTACTGCCCCATAACTTACATGGGGTTGACCAAACTTGCAGAAACATGTTTATTTCTGCTGAAAAACACGTTTTGACACTTTCTGTACACTGGGGTTAAGGGTTGAGTGTGTGGGCACTTCTGAGCCTTGCTGTTACAAGTAGATTCAGTTGCCTGAAAAAACGCGTTTATTTCTGGCTGAAAAACACGTTTTGAAAAGTGTGATGTTACTGCCCCATAACTTACATGGGGTTGACCAAACTTGCAGAAACATGTTTATTTCTGCTGAAAAACACGTTTTGACCCTTTCTGCACACTGGGGTTAAGGGCTGAGTGTGTTGGCTCTTCTGAGCCTTGCTGTTACAAGTAGTTTCAGCTGTCTGAAAAAACGTGTTTATTTCGGGCTGAAAAACAGGTTTTGAAAAGTGTGATGTTACTGCCCCATAACTTACATGGGGTTGACCAAACTTGCAGAAACATGTTTATTTCTGCTGAAAAACACGTATTGACACTTTCTGTACACTGGGGTTAAGGGCTGAGTGTGTGGGCTCTTCTGAGCCTTGCTGTTACAAGGAGATTCAGTTGTCTGAAAAAACGCGTTTATTTCGGGCTGAAAAACACGTTTTGAAAAGTGTGATGTTACTGCCCCATAACTTACATGGGGTTGACCAAACTTGCAGAAACATGTTTATTTCTGCTGAAAAACACGTTTTGACCCTTTCTGCACACTGGGGTTAAGGGCTGAGTGTGTTGGCACTTCTGAGCCTTGCTGTTACAAGTATATTCAGCTGTCTGAAAAAAACGTGTTTATTTCGGGCTGACAAACACGTTTTGAAAAGTGTGATGTTACTGCCCCATAACTTACATGGGGTTGACCAAACTTGCAGAAACGTTTATTTCTGCTGAAAAACACGTTTTGACCCTTTCTGCACACTGGGGTTAAGGGCTGAGTGTGTTGGCACTTCTGAGCCTTGCTGTTACAAATAGATTCAGCTGTCTGAAAAAACGTGTTTATTTCGGGCTGAAAAACACGTTTTGAAAAGTGTGATGTTACTGCCCCATAACTTACATGGGGTTGACCAAACTTGCAGAAACATGTTTATTTCTGCTGAAAAACACGTTTTGACACTTTCTGTACACTGGGGTTAAGGGCTGAGTGTGTGGGCTCTTCTGAGCCTTGCTGTTACAAGGAGATTCAGTTGCCTGAAAAAACGCGTTTATTTCGGGCTGAAAAACACGTTTTGAAAAGTGTGATGTTACTGCCCCATAACTTACATGGGGTTGACCAAACTTGCAGAAACATGTTTATTTCTGCTGAAAAACACGTTTTGACACTTTCTGTACACTGGGGTTAAGGGCTGAGTGTGTGGGCTCTTCTGAGCCTTGCTGTTACAAGGAGATTCAGTTGTCTGAAAAAACGCGTTTATTTCGGGCTGAAAAACACGTTTTGAAAAGTGTGATGTTACTGCCCCATAACTTACATGGGGTTGACCAAACTTGCAGAAACATGTTTATTTCTGCTGAAAAACACGTTTTGACCCTTTCTGCACACTGGGGTTAAGGGCTGAGTGTGTTGGCACTTCTGAGCCTTGCTGTTACAAGGAGATTCAGTTGCCTGAAAAAACGTGTTTATTTCGGGCTGAAAAACACGTTTTGAAAAGTGTGATGTTACTGCCCCATAACTTACATGGGGTTGACCAAACTTGCAGAAACATGTTTATTTCTGCTGAAAAACACGTTTTGACACTTTCTGTACACTGGGGTTAAGGGCTGAGTGTGTGGGCTCTTCTGAGCCTTGCTGTTACAAGGAGATTCAGTTGTCTGAAAAAACGCGTTTATTTCGGGCTGAAAAACACGTTTTGAAAAGTGTGATGTTACTGCCCCATAACTTACATGGGGTTGACCAAACTTGCAGAAACATGTTTATTTCTGCTGAAAAACACGTTTTGACACTTTCTGAACACTGGGGTTAAGGGCTGAGTGCGTGGGCTCTTCTGAGCCTTGCTGTTACAAGGAGATTCAGTTGTCTGAAAAAACGCGTTTATTTCGGGCTGAAAAACACGTTTTGAAAAGTGTGATGTTACTGCCCCATAACTTACATGGGGTTGACCAAACTTGCAGAAACATGTTTATTTCTGCTGAAAAACACGTTTTGACAATTTCTGCACACTGGGGTTAAGGGCTGAGTGTGTGGGCTCTTTTGAGCCTTGCTGTTACAAGGAGATTCAGTTGCCTGAAAAAACGCGTTTATTTCGGGCTGAAAAACACGTTTTGAAAAGTGTGATGTTACTGCCCCATAACTTACATGGGGTTGACCAAACTTGCAGAAACATGTTTATTTCTGCTGAAAAACACGTTTTGACACTTTCTGTACACTGGGTTTAAGGGTTGAGTGTGTGGGCACTTCTGAGCCTTGCTGTTACAAGTAGATTCAGTTGCCTGAAAAAACGCGTTTATTTCTGGCTGAAAAACACGTTTTGAAAAGTGTGATGTTACTGCCCCATAACTTACATGGGGTTGACCAAACTTGCAGAAACATGTTTATTTCTGCTGAAAAACACGTTTTGACACTTTCTGTACACTGGGGTTAAGGGCTGAGTGTGTGGGCTCTTCTGAGCCTTGCTGTTACAAGGAGATTCAGTTGCCTGAAAAAACGCGTTTATTTCGGGCTGAAATACACGTTTTGAAAAGTGTGATGTCACTGCCTGATAACTTACATGGGGTTGACCAAACTTGCAGAAACATGTTTATTTCTGCTGAAAAACACGTTTTGACCCTTTCTGCACACTGGGGTTAAGGGTTGACTGTGTGGGCACTTCTGAGCATTGCTGTTACAAGTAGATTCAGTTGTCTGAAAAAACGCGTTTATTTCGGGCTGAAAAACACGTTTTGAAAACTGTGATGTTACTGCCCCATAACTTACATGGGGTTGACCAAACTTGCAGAAACATGTTTATTTCTGCTGAAAAACACGTTTTGACCCTTTCTGCACACTGGGGTTAAGGGCTGAGTGTGTTGGCACTTCTGAGCCTTGCTGTTACAAGTAGATTCAGCTGTCTGAAAAAACGTGTTTATTTCGGGCTGAAAAACACGTTTTGAAAAGTGTGATGTTACTGCCCCATAACTTACATGGGGTTGACCAAACTTGCAGAAACATGTTTATTTCTGCTGAAAAACACGTTTTGACAATTTCTGCACACTCTGGTTAAGGGCTGAGTGTGTGGGCTCTTTTGAGCCTTGCTGTTACAAGGAGATTCAGTTGCCTGAAAAAACGCGTTTATTTCGGGCTGAAAAACACGTTTTGAAAAGTGTGATGTTACTGCCCCATAACTTACATGGGGTTGACCAAACTTGCAGAAACATGTTTATTTCTGCTGAAAAACACGTTTTGACACTTTCTGTACACTGGGGTTAAGGGTTGAGTGTGTGGGCACTTCTGAGCCTTGCTGTTACAAGTAGATTCAGTTGCCTGAAAAAACGCGTTTATTTCTGGCTGAAAAACACGTTTTGAAAAGTGTGATGTTACTGCCCCATAACTTACATGGGGTTGACCAAACTTGCAGAAACATGTTTATTTCTGCTGAAAAACACGTTTTGACCCTTTCTGCACACTGGGGTTAAGGGCTGAGTGTGTTGGCTCTTCTGAGCCTTGCTGTTACAAGTAGTTTCAGCTGTCTGAAAAAACGTGTTTATTTCGGGCTGAAAAACAGGTTTTGAAAAGTGTGATGTTACTGCCCCATAACTTACATGGGGTTGACCAAACTTGCAGAAACATGTTTATTTCTGCTGAAAAACACGTTTTGACCCTTTCTGCACTCTGGGGTTAAGGGCTGAGTGTGTTGGCACTTCTGAGCCTTGCTGTTACAAGTAGATTCAGCTGTCTGAAAAAACGTGTTTATTTCGGGCTGAAAAACACGTTTTGAAAAGTGTGATGTTACTGCCCCATAACTTACATGGGGTTGACCAAACTTGCAGAAACATGTTTATTTCTGCAGAAAAACACGTTTTGACCCTTTCTGCACACTGGGGTTAAGGGTTGAGTGTGTGGGCACTTCTGAGCATTGCTGTTACAAGTAGATTCAGTTGTCTGAAAAAACGCGTTTATTTCGGGCTGAAAAACACGTTTTGAAAACTGTGATGTTACTGCCCCATAACTTACATGGGGTTGACCAAACTTGCAGAAACATGTTTATTTCTGCTGAAAAACACGTTTTGACCCTTTCTGCACACTGGGGTTAAGGGCTGAGTGTGTTGGCACTTCTGAGCCTTGCTGTTACAAGTAGATTCAGCTGTCTGAAAAAACGTGTTTATTTCGGGCTGAAAAACACGTTTTGAAAAGTGTGATGTTACTGCCCCATAACTTACATGGGGTTGACCAAACTTGCAGAAACATGTTTATTTCTGCTGAAAAACACGTTTTGACACTTTCTGTACACTGGGGTTAAGGGCTGAGTGTGTGGGCTCTTCTGAGCCTTGCTGTTACAAGGAGATTCAGTTGCCTGAAAAAACGCGTTTATTTCGTGCTGAAAAACACGTTTTGAAAAGTGTGATGTTACTGCCCCATAACTTAAATGGGGTTGACCAAACTTGCAGAAACATGTTTATTTCTGCTGAAAAACACGTTTTGACCCTTTCTGCACACTGGGGTTAAGGGCTGAGTGTGTGGGCTCTTCTGAGCCTTGCTGTTACAAGGAGATTCAGTTGTCTGAAAAAACGCGTTTATTTCGGGCTGAAAAACACGTTTTGAAAACTGTGATGTTACTGCCCCATAACTTACATGGGGTTGACCAAACTTGCAGAAACATGTTTATTTCTGCTGAAAAACACGTTTTGACCCTTTCTGCACACTGGGGTTAAGGGCTGAGTGTGTTGGCACTTCTGAGCCTTGCTGTTACAAGTAGATTCAGCTGTCTGAAAAAACGTGTTTATTTCGGGCTGAAAAACACGTTTTGAAAAGTGTGATGTTACTGCCCCATAACTTACATGGGGTTGACCAAACTTGCAGAAACATGTTTATTTCTGCTGAAAAACACGTTTTGACCCTTTCTGCACACTGGGGTTAAGGGCTGAGTGTGTTGGCACTTCTGAGCCTTGCTGTTACAAGTAGATTCAGCTGTCTGAAAAAACGTGTTTATTTCGGGCTGAAAAACACGTTTTGAAAAGTGTGATGTTACTGCCCCATAACTTACATGGGGTTGACCAAACTTGCAGAAACATGTTTATTTCTGCTGAAAAACACGTTTTGACCCTTTCTGCACACTGAGGTTAAGGGTTGAGTGTGTGGGCACTTCTGAGCCTTGCTGTTACAAGTAGATTCAGTTGTCTGAAAAAACGCGTTTATTTCGGGCTGAAAAACACGTTTTGAAAAGTATGATGTTACTGCCCCATAACTTACATGGGGTTGACCAAACTTACAGAAACATGTTTATTTCTGCTGAAAAACACGTTTTGACCCTTTCTGCACACTGGGGTTAAGGGCTGAGTGTGTTGGCTCTTCTGAGCCTTGCTGTTACAAGTAGATTCAGCTGTCTGAAAAAACGTGTTTAATTCAGAATGAAAAAACACGTATTGAAAAGTGTGATGTTACTGCCCCATAACTTACATGGGGTTGACCAAACTTGCAGAAACATGTTTATTTCAGCTGAAAAACACGTTTTGACACTTTCTGTACACTGGGGTTAAGGGCTGAGTGTGTGGGCTCTTCTGAGCCTTGCTGTTACAAGGAGATTCAGTTGTCTGAAAAAACGCGTTTATTTCGGGCTGAAAAACACGTTTTGAAAAGTGTGATGTTACTGCCCCATAACTTACATGGGGTTGACCAAACTTGCAGAAACATGTTTATTTCAGCTGAAAAACACGTTTTGACACTTTCTGTACACTGGGGTTAAGGGCTGAGTGTGTGGGCTCTTCTGAGCCTTGCTGTTACAAGGAGATTCAGTTGTCTGAAAAAACGCGTTTATTTCGGGCTGAAAAACACGTTTTGAAAAGTGTGATGTTACTGCCCCATAACTTACATGGGGTTGACCAAACTTGCAGAAACATGTTTATTTCTGCTGAAAAACACGTTTTGACCCTTTCTGCACACTGGGGTTAAGGGCTGAGTGTGTTGGCACTTCTGAGCCTTGCTGTTACAAGTAGATTCAGCTGTCTGAAAAAACGTGTTTATTTCGGGCTGAAAAACACGTTTTGAAAAGTGTGATGTTACTGCCCCATAACTTACATGGGGTTGACCAAACTTGCAGAAACATGTTTATTTCTGCTGAAAAACACGTTTTGACCCTTTCTGCACACTGGGGTTAAGGGTTGA
Source organism: Lepisosteus platostomus (assembly GCF_059453375.1). Classification (NCBI taxonomy): domain Eukaryota; kingdom Metazoa; phylum Chordata; class Actinopteri; order Semionotiformes; family Lepisosteidae; genus Lepisosteus; species Lepisosteus platostomus. The sequence continues at coordinate 5,254,575 of NC_142632.1, forward strand.
GTGTGTGGGCACTTCTGAGCCTTGCTGTTACAAGTAGATTCAGCTGTCTGAAAAAACGTGTTTATTTCGGGCTGAAAAACACGTTTTGAAAAGTGTGATGTTACTGCCCCATAACTTACATGGGGTTGACCAAACTTGCAGAAACATGTTTATTTCAGCTGAAAAACACGTTTTGACACTTTCTGTACACTGGGGTTAAGGGCTGAGTGTGTGGGCTCTTCTGAGCCTTGCTGTTACAAGGAGATTCAGTTGCCTGAAAAAACGCGTTTATTTCTGGCTGAAAAACACGTTTTGAAAAGTGTGATGTTACTGCCCCATAACTTACATGGGGTTGACCAAACTTGCAGAAACATGTTTATTTCTGCTGAAAAACACGTTTTGACACTTTCTGTACACTGGGGTTAAGGGCTGAGTGTGTGGGCTCTTCTGAGCCTTGCTGTTACAAGGAGATTCAGTTGCCTGAAAAAACGCGTTTATTTCGGGCTGAAATACACGTTTTGAAAAGTGTGATGTCACTGCCCGATAACTTACATGGGGTTGACCAAACTTGCAGAAACATGTTTATTTCTGCTGAAAAACACGTTTTGACCCTTTCTGCACACTGGGGTTAAGGGTTGAGTGTGTGGGCACTTCTGAGCATTGCTGTTACAAGTAGATTCAGTTGTCTGAAAAAACGCGTTTATTTCGGGCTGAAAAACACGTTTTGAAAACTGTGATGTTACTGCCCCATAACTTACATGGGGTTGACCAAACTTGCAGAAACATGTTTATTTCTGCTGAAAAACACGTTTTGACCCTTTCTGCACACTGGGGTTAAGGGCTGAGTGTGTTGGCACTTCTGAGCCTTGCTGTTACAAGTAGATTCAGCTGTCTGAAAAAACGTGTTTATTTCGGGCTGAAAAACACGTTTTGAAAAGTGTGATGTTACTGCCCCATAACTTACATGGGGTTGACCAAACTTGCAGAAACATGTTTATTTCTGCTGAAAAACACGTTTTGATAATTTCTGCACACTCTGGTTAAGGGCTGAGTGTGTGGGCTCTTTTGAGCCTTGCTGTTACAAGGAGATTCAGTTGCCTGAAAAAACGCGTTTATTTCGGGCTGAAAAACACGTTTTGAAAAGTGTGATGTTACTGCCCCATAACTTACATGGGGTTGACCAAACTTGCAGAAACATGTTTATTTCTGCTGAAAAACACGTTTTGACACTTTCTGTACACTGGGGTTAAGGGCTGAGTGTGTGGGCTCTTCTGAGCCTTGCTGTTACAAGGAGATTCAGTTGTCTGAAAAAACGCGTTTATTTCGGGCTGAAAAACACGTTTTGAAAAGTGTGATGTTACTGCCCCATAACTTACATGGGGTTGACCAAACTTGCAGAAACATGTTTATTTCTGCTGAAAAACACGTTTTGACCCTTTCTGCACACTGGGGTTAAGGGTTGAGTGTGTGGGCACTTCTGAGCCTTGCTGTTACAAGTAGATTCAGTTGTCTGAAAAAACGCGTTTATTTCGGGCTGAAAAACACGTTTTGAAAAGTGTGATGTTACTGCCCCATAACTTACATGGGGTTGACCAAACTTGCAGAAACATGTTTATTTCTGCTGAAAAACACGTTTTGACCCTTTCTGCACACTGGGGTTAAGGGCTGAGTGTGTTGGCACTTCTGAGCCTTGCTGTTACAAGTAGATTCAGCTGTCTGAAAAAACGTGTTTATTTCGGGCTGAAAAACACGTTTTGAAAAGTGTGATGTTACTGCCCCATAACTTACATGGGGTTGACCAAACTTGCAGAAACATGTTTATTTCTGCTGAAAAACACGTTTTGACAATTTCTGCACACTGGGGTTAAGGGCTGAGTGTGTGGGCTCTTTTGAGCCTTGCTGTTACAAGGAGATTCAGATGCCTGAAAAAACGCGTTTATTTCGGGCTGAAAAACACGTTTTGAAAAGTGTGATGTTACTGCCCCATAACTTACATGGGGTTGACCAAACTTGCAGAAACATGTTTATTTCTGCTGAAAAACACGTTTTGACCCTTTCTGCACACTGGGGTTAAGGGCTGAGTGTGTTGGCTCTTCTGAGCCTTGCTGTTACAAGTAGATTCAGCTGTCTGAAAAAACGTGTTTATTTCGGGCTGAAAAACACTTTTTGAAAAGTGTGATGTTACTGCCCCATAACTTACATGGGGTTGACCAAACTTGCAGAAACATGTTTATTTCTGCAGAAAAACACGTTTTGACCCTTTCTGCACACTGGGGTTAAGGGTTGAGTGTGTGGGCACTTCTGAGCATTGCTGTTACAAGTAGATTCAGTTGTCTGAAAAAACGCGTTTATTTCGGGCTGAAAAACACGTTTTGAAAAGTGTGATGTTACTGCCCCATAACTTACATGGGGTTGACCAAACTTGCAGAAACATGTTTATTTCTGCTGAAAAACACGTTTTGACACTTTCTGTACACTGGGGTTAAGGGCTGAGTGTGTGGGCTCTTCTGAGCCTTGCTGTTACAAGGAGATTCAGTTGCCTGAAAAAACGCGTTTATTTCGTGCTGAAAAACACGTTTTGAAAAGTGTGATGTTACTGCCCCATAACTTAAATGGGGTTGACCAAACTTGCAGAAACTTGTTTATTTCTGCTGAAAAACACGTTTTGACCCTTTCTGCACACTGGGGTTAAGGGCTGAGTGTGTGGGCTCTTCTGAGCCTTGCTGTTACAAGGAGATTCAGTTGTCTGAAAAAACGCGTTTATTTCGGGCTGAAAAACACGTTTTGAAAACTGTGATGTTACTGCCCCATAACTTACATGGGGTTGACCAAACTTGCAGAAACATGTTTATTTCTGCTGAAAAACACGTTTTGACCCTTTCTGCACACTGGGGTTAAGGGCTGAGTGTGTTGGCACTTCTGAGCCTTGCTGTTACAAGTAGATTCAGCTGTCTGAAAAAACGTGTTTATTTCTTGCTGAAAAACACGTTTTGAAAAGTGTGATGTTACTGCCCCATAACTTACATGGGGTTGACCAAACTTGCAGAAACATGTTTATTTCTGCTGAAAAACACGTTTTGACCCTTTCTGCACACTGGGGTTAAGGGTTGAGTGTGTGGGCACTTCTGAGCCTTGCTGTTACAAGTAGATTCAGTTGTCTGAAAAAACGCGTTTTTTTCGGGCTGAAAAACACGTTTTGAAAAGTATGATGTTACTGCCCCATAACTTACATGGGGTTGACCAAACTTACAGAAACATGTTTATTTCTGCTGAAAAACACGTTTTGACCCTTTCTGCACACTGGGGTTAAGGGCTGAGTGTGTTGGCTCTTCTGAGCCTTGCTGTTACAAGTAGATTCAGCTGTCTGAAAAAACGTGTTTATTTCGGGCTGAAAAACACGTTTTGAAAAGTGTGATGTTACTGCCCCATAACTTACATGGGGTTGACCAAACTTGCAGAAACATGTTTATTTCAGCTGAAAAACACGTTTTGACACTTTCTGTACACTGGGGTTAAGGGCTGAGTGTGTGGGCTCTTCTGAGCCTTGCTGTTACAAGGAGATTCAGTTGTCTGAAAAAACGCGTTTATTTCGGTCTGAAAAACACGTTTTGAAAAGTGTGATGTTACTGCCCCATAACTTACATGGGGTTGACCAAACTTGCAGAAACATGTTTATTTCTGCTGAAAAACACGTTTTGACCCTTTCTGCACACTGGGGTTAAGGGTTGAGTGTGTGGGCACTTCTGAGCCTTGCTGTTACAAGTAGATTCAGTTGCCTGAAAAAACGCGTTTATTTCGGGCTGAAAAACACGTTTTGAAAAGTATGATGTTACTGCCCCATAACTTACATGGGGTTGACCAAACTTGCAGAAACATGTTTATTTCTGCTGAAAAACACGTTTTGACCCTTTCTGCACACTGGGGTTAAGGGCTGAGTGTGTTGGCACTTCTGAGCCTTGCTGTTACAAGTATATTCAGCTGTCTGAAAAAACGCGTTTATTTCGGGCTGAAAAACACGTTTTGAAAAGTATGATGTTACTGCCCCATAACTTACATGGGGTTGACCAAACTTACAGAAACATGTTTATTTCTGCTGAAAAACACGTTTTGACCCTTTCTGCACACTGGGGTTAAGGGCTGAGTGTGTTGGCTCTTCTGAGCCTTGCTGTTACAAGTATATTCAGCTGTCTGAAAAAACGCGTTTATTTCGGGCTGAAAAACACGTTTTGAAAAGTATGATGTTACTGCCCCATAACTTACATGGGGTTGACCAAACTTACAGAAACATGTTTATTTCTGCTGAAAAACACGTTTTGACCCTTTCTGCACACTGGGGTTAAGGGCTGAGTGTGTTGGCTCTTCTGAGCCTTGCTGTTACAAGTAGATTCAGCTGTCTGAAAAAACGTGTTTATTTCGGGCTGAAAAACACGTTTTGAAAAGTGTGATGTTACTGCCCCATAACTTACATGGGGTTGACCAAACTTGCAGAAACATGTTTATTTCTGCTGAAAAACACGTTTTGACCCTTTCTGCACACTGGGGTTAAGGGCTGAGTGTGTGGGCTCTTCTGAGCCTTGCTGTTACAAGGAGATTCAGTTGTCTGAAAAAACGCGTTTATTTCGGGCTGAAAAACACGTTTTGAAAACTGTGATGTTACTGCCCCATAACTTACATGGGGTTGACCAAACTTGCAGAAACATGTTTATTTCTGCTGAAAAACACGTTTTGACCCTTTCTGCACACTGGGGTTAAGGGCTGAGTGTGTTGGCACTTCTGAGCCTTGCTGTTACAAGTAGATTCAGCTGTCTGAAAAAACGTGTTTATTTCGGGCTGAAAAACACGTTTTGAAAAGTGTGATGTTACTGCCCCATAACTTACATGGGGTTGACCAAACTTGCAGAAACATGTTTATTTCTGCTGAAAAACACGTTTTGACCCTTTCTGCACACTGGGGTTAAGGGCTGAGTGTGTTGGCACTTCTGAGCCTTGCTGTTACAAGTAGATTCAGCTGTCTGAAAAAACGTGTTTATTTCGGGCTGAAAAACACGTTTTGAAAAGTGTGATGTTACTGCCCCATAACTTACATGGGGTTGACCAAACTTGCAGAAACATGTTTATTTCTGCTGAAAAACACGTTTTGACCCTTTCTGCACACTGGGGTTAAGGGTTGAGTGTGTGGGCACTTCTGAGCCTTGCTGTTACAAGTAGATTCAGTTGTCTGAAAAAACGCGTTTATTTCGGGCTGAAAAACACGTTTTGAAAAGTATGATGTTACTGCCCCATAACTTACATGGGGTTGACCAAACTTACAGAAACATGTTTATTTCTGCTGAAAAACACGTTTTGACCCTTTCTGCACACTGGGGTTAAGGGCTGAGTGTGTTGGCTCTTCTGAGCCTTGCTGTTACAAGTAGATTCAGCTGTCTGAAAAAACGTGTTTATTTCGGGCTGAAAAACACGTTTTGAAAAGTGTGATGTTACTGCCCCATAACTTACATGGGGTTGACCAAACTTGCAGAAACATGTTTATTTCAGCTGAAAAAACACGTTTTGACACTTTCTGTACACTGGGGTTAAGGGCTGAGTGTGTGGGCTCTTCTGAGCCTTGCTGTTACAAGGAGATTCAGTTGTCTGAAAAAACGCGTTTATTTCGGGCTGAAAAACACGTTTTGAAAAGTGTGATGTTACTGCCCCATAACTTACATGGGGTTGACCAAACTTGCAGAAACATGTTTATTTCTGATGAAAAACACGTTTTGACCCTTTCTGCACACTGGGGTTAAGGGTTGAGTGTGTGGGCACTTCTGAGCCTTGCTGTTACAAGTAGATTCAGTTGCCTGAAAAAACGCGTTTATTTCTGGCTGAAAAACACGTTTTGAAAAGTATGATGTTACTGCCCCATAACTTACATGGGGTTGACCAAACTTGCAGAAACATGTTTATTTCTGCTGAAAAACACGTTTTGACCCTTTCTGCACACTGGGGTTAAGGGCTGAGTGTGTTGGCACTTCTGAGCCTTGCTGTTACAAGTATATTCAGCTGTCTGAAAAAACGCGTTTATTTCGGGCTGAAAAACACGTTTTGAAAAGTATGATGTTACTGCCCCATAACTTACATGGGGTTGACCAAACTTACAGAAACATGTTTATTTCTGCTGAAAAACACGTTTTGACCCTTTCTGCACACTGGGGTTAAGGGCTGAGTGTGTTGGCTCTTCTGAGCCTTGTTGTTACAAGTAGATTCAGCTGTCTGAAAAAACGTGTTTATTTCGGGCTGAAAAACACGTTTTGAAAAGTGTGATGTTACTGCCCCATAACTTACATGGGGTTGACCAAACTTGCAGAAACATGTTTATTTCAGCTGAAAAACACGTTTTGACACTTTCTGTACACTGGGGTTAAGGGCTGAGTGTGTGGGCTCTTCTGAGCCTTGCTGTTACAAGGAGATTCAGTTGTCTGAAAAAACGCGTTTATTTCGGGCTGAAAAACACGTTTTGAAAAGTGTGATGTTACTGCCCCATAACTTACATGGGGTTGACCAAACTTGCAGAAACATGTTTATTTCTGCTGAAAAACACGTTTTGACCCTTTCTGCACACTGGGGTTAAGGGTTGAGTGTGTGGGCACTTCTGAGCCTTGCTGTTACAAGTAGATTCAGTTGCCTGAAAAAACGCGTTTATTTCTGGCTGAAAAACACGTTTTGAAAAGTATGATGTTACTGCCCCATAACTTACATGGGGTTGACCAAACTTGCAGAAACATGTTTATTTCTGCTGAAAAACACGTTTTGACCCTTTCTGCACACTGGGGTTAAGGGCTGAGTGTGTTGGCACTTCTGAGCCTTGCTGTTACAAGTATATTCAGCTGTCTGAAAAAACGTGTTTATTTCGGGCTGAAAAACACGTTTTGAAAAGTGTGATGTTACTGCCCCATAACTTACATGGGGTTGACCAAACTTGCAGAAACATGTTTATTTCTGCTGAAAAACACGTTTTGACCCTTTCTGCACACTGGGGTTAAGGGTTGAGTGTGTGGGCACTTCTGAGCCTTGCTGTTACAAGTAGATTCAGTTGTCTGAAAAAACGCGTTTATTTCGGGCTGAAAAACACGTTTTGAAAAGTATGATGTTACTGCCCCATAACTTACATGGGGTTGACCAAACTTACAGAAACATGTTTATTTCTGCTGAAAAACACGTTTTGACCCTTTCTGCACACTGGGGTTAAGGGCTGAGTGTGTTGGCTCTTCTGAGCCTTGCTGTTACAAGTAGATTCAGCTGTCTGAAAAAACGTGTTTAATTCAGAATGAAAAAACACGTATTGAAAAGTGTGATGTTACTGCCCCATAACTTACATGGGGTTGACCAAACTTGCAGAAACATGTTTATTTCAGCTGAAAAACACGTTTTGACACTTTCTGTACACTGAGGTTAAGGGCTGAGTGTGTGGGCTCTTCTGAGCCTTGCTGTTACAAGGAGATTCAGTTGTCTGAAAAAACGCGTTTATTTCGGGCTGAAAAACACGTTTTGAAAAGTGTGATGTTACTGCCCCATAACTTACATGGGGTTGACCAAACTTGCAGAAACATGTTTATTTCTGCTGAAAAACACGTTTTGACCCTTTCTGCACACTGGGGTTAAGGGTTGAGTGTGTGGGCACTTCTGAGCCTTGCTGTTACAAGTAGATTCAGTTGTCTGAAAAAACGCGTTTATTTCGGGCTGAAAAACACGTTTTGAAAAGTGTGATGTTACTGCCCCATAACTTACATGGGGTTGACCAAACTTGCAGAAACATGTTTATTTCTGCTGAAAAACACGTTTTGACAATTTCTGCACACTGGGGTTAAGGGCTGAGTGTGTGGGCTCTTTTGAGCCTTGCTGTAACAAGGAGATTCAGTTGCCTGAAAAAACGCGTTTATTTCGGGCTGAAAAACACGTTTTGAAAAGTGTGATGTTACTGCCCCATAACTTACATGGGGTTGACCAAACTTGCAGAAATGTTTATTTCTGCTGAAAAACACGTTTTGACACTTTCTGTACACTGGGGTTAAGGGTTGAGTGTGTGGGCACTTCTGAGCCTTGCTGTTACAAGTAGATTCAGTTGCCTGAAAAAACGCGTTTATTTCTGGCTGAAAAACACGTTTTGAAAAGTGTGATGTTACTGCCCCATAACTTACATGGGGTTGACCAAACTTGCAGAAACATGTTTATTTCTGCTGAAAAACACGTTTTGACCCTTTCTGCACACTGGGGTTAAGGGTTGAGTGTGTGGGCACTTCTGAGCCTTGCTGTTACAAGTAGATTCAGTTGTCTGAAAAAACGCGTTTATTTCGGGCTGAAAAACACGTTTTGAAAAGTGTGATGTTACTGCCCCATAACTTACATGGGGTTGACCAAACTTGCAGAAACATGTTTATTTCTGCTGAAAAACACGTTTTGACCCTTTCTGCACACTGGGGTTAAGGGCTGAGTGTGTTGGCACTTCTGAGCCTTGCTGTTACAAGTAGATTCAGCTGTCTGAAAAAACGTGTTTATTTCGGGCTGAAAAACACGTTTTGAAAAGTGTGATGTTACTGCCCCATAACTTACATGGGGTTTACCAAACTTGCAGAAACATGTTTATTTCTGCTGAAAAACACGTTTTGACAATTTCTGCACACTGGGGTTAAGGGCTGAGTGTGTGGGCTCTTTTGAGCCTTGCTGTTACAAGGAGATTCAGTTGCCTGAAAAAACGCGTTTATTTCGGGCTGAAAAACACGTTTTGAAAAGTGTGATGTTACTGCCCCATAACTTACATGGGGTTGACCAAACTTGCAGAAACATGTTTATTTCTGCTGAAAAACACGTTTTGACCCTTTCTGCACACTGGGGTTAAGGGCTGAGTGTGTTGGCTCTTCTGAGCCTTGCTGTTACAAGTAGATTCAGCTGTCTGAAAAAACGTGTTTATTTCGGGCTGAAAAACACTTTTTGAAAAGTGTGATGTTACTGCCCCATAACTTACATGGGGTTGACCAAACTTGCAGAAACATGTTTATTTCTGCAGAAAAACACGTTTTGACCCTTTCTGCACACTGGGGTTAAGGGTTGAGTGTGTGGGCACTTCTGAGCATTGCTGTTACAAGTAGATTCAGTTGTCTGAAAAAACGCGTTTATTTCGGGCTGAAAAACACGTTTTGAAAACTGTGATGTTACTGCCCCATAACTTACATGGGGTTGACCAAACTTGCAGAAACATGTTTATTTCTGCTGAAAAACACGTTTTGACCCTTTCTGCACACTGGGGTTAAGGGCTGAGTGTGTTGGCACTTCTGAGCATTGCTGTTACAAGTAGATTCAGTTGTCTGAAAAAACGCGTTTATTTCGGGCTGAAAAACACGTTTTGAAAACTGTGATGTTACTGCCCCATAACTTACATGGGGTTGACCAAACTTGCAGAAACATGTTTATTTCTGCTGAAAAACACTTTTTGACACTTTCTGTACACTGGGGTTAAGGGCTGAGTGTGTGGGCTCTTCTGAGCCTTGCTGTTACAAGGAGATTCAGTTGCCTGAAAAAACGCGTTTATTTCGTGCTGAAAAACACGTTTTGAAAAGTGTGATGTTACTGCCCCATAATTTAAATGGGGTTGACCAAACTTGCAGAAACATATTTATTTCTGCTGAAAAACACGTTTTGACCCTTTCTGCACACTGGGGTTAAGGGCTGAGTGTGTGGGCTCTTCTGAGCCTTGCTGTTACAAGGAGATTCAGTTGTCTGAAAAAACGCGTTTATTTCGGGCTGAAAAACACGTTTTGAAAACTGTGATGTTACTGCCCCATAACTTACATGGGGTTGACCAAACTTGCAGAAACATGTTTATTTCTGCTGAAAAACACGTTTTGACCCTTTCTGCACACTGGGGTTAAGGGCTGAGTGTGTTGGCACTTCTGAGCCTTGCTGTTACAAATAGATTCAGCTGTCTGAAAAAACGTGTTTATTTCGGGCTGAAAAACACGTTTTGAAAAGTGTGATGTTACTGCCCCATAACTTACATGGGGTTGACCAAACTTGCAGAAACATGTTAATTTCTGCTGAAAAACACGTTTTGACACTTTCTGTACACTGGGGTTAAGGGCTGAGTGTGTGGGCTCTTCTGAGCCTTGCTGTTACAAGGAGATTCAGTTGCCTGAAAAAACGCGTTTATTTCGGGCTGAAAAACACGTTTTGAAAAGTGTGATGTTACTGCCCCATAACTTACATGGGGTTGACCAAACTTGCAGAAACATGTTTATTTCTGCTGAAAAACACGTTTTGACACTTTCTGTACACTGGGGTTAAGGGCTGAGTGTGTGGGCTCTTCTGAGCCTTGCTGTTACAAGGAGATTCAGTTGTCTGAAAAAACGCGTTTATTTCGGGCTGAAAAACACGTTTTGAAAAGTGTGATGTTACTGCCCCATAACTTACATGGGGTTGACCAAACTTGCAGAAACATGTTTATTTCTGCTGAAAAACACGTTTTGACCCTTTCTGCACACTGGGGTTAAGGGCTGAGTGTGTTGGCACTTCTGAGCCTTGCTGTTACAAGTAGATTCAGCTGTCTGAAAAAACGTGTTTATTTCGGGCTGAAAAACACGTTTTGAAAAGTGTGATGTTACTGCCCCATAACTTAAATGAGGTTGACCAAACTTGCAGAAACATGTTTATTTCTGCTGAAAAACACGTTTTGACACTTTCTGTACACTGGGGTTAAGGGCTGAGTGTGTGGGCTCTTCTGAGCCTTGCTGTTACAAGGAGATTCAGTTGTCTGAAAAAACGCGTTTATTTCGGGCTGAAAAACACGTTTTGAAAAGTGTGATGTTACTGCCCCATAACTTACATGGGGTTGACCAAACTTGCAGAAACATGTTTATTTCTGCTGAAAAACACGTTTTGACACTTTCTGTACACTGGGGTTAAGGGCTGAGTGCGTGGGCTCTTCTGAGCCTTGCTGTTACAAGGAGATTCAGTTGTCTGAAAAAACGCGTTTATTTCGGGCTGAAAAACACGTTTTGAAAACTGTGATGTTACTGCCCCATAACTTACATGGGGTTGACCAAACTTGCAGAAACATGTTTATTTCTGCTGAAAAACACGTTTTGACCCTTTCTGCACACTGGGGTTAAGGGCTGAGTGTGTTGGCACTTCTGAGCCTTGCTGTTACAAGTAGATTCAGCTGTCTGAAAAAACGTGTTTATTTCGGGCTGAAAAACACGTTTTGAAAAGTGTGATGTTACTGCCCCATAACTTACATGGGGTTGACCAAACTTGCAGAAACATGTTTATTTCTGCTGAAAAACACGTTTTGACACTTTCTGTACACTGGGGTTAAGGGCTGAGTGTGTGGGCTCTTCTGAGGCTTGCTGTTACAAGGAGATTCAGTTGCCTGAAAAAACGCGTTTATTTCGTGCTGAAAAACACGTTTTGAAAAGTGTGATGTTACTGCCCCATAACTTACATGGGGTTGACCAAACTTGCAGAAACATGTTTATTTCTGCTGAAAAACACGTTTTGACCCTTTCTGCACACTGGGGTTAAGGGCTGAGTGTGTTGGCACTTCTGAGCCTTGCTGTTACAAGTAGATTCAGCTGTCTGAAAAAACGTGTTTATTTCGGGCTGAAAAACACGTTTTGAAAAGTGTGATGTTACTGCCCCATAACTTACATGGGGTTGACCAAACTTGCAGAAACATGTTTATTTCTGCTGAAAAACACGTTTTGACCCTTTCTGCACACTGGGGTTAAGGGCTGAGTGTGTTGGCACTTCTGAGCCTTGCTGTTACAAGTAGATTCAGCTGTCTGAAAAAACGTGTTTATTTCGGGCTGAAAAACACGTTTTGAAAAGTGTGATGTTACTGCCCCATAACTTACATGGGGTTGACCAAACTTGCAGAAACATGTTTATTTCTGCTGAAAAACACGTTCTGACCCTTTCTGCACACTGAGGTTAAGGGTTGAGTGTGTGGGCACTTCTGAGCCTTGCTGTTACAAGTAGATTCAGTTGTCTGAAAAAACGCGTTTATTTCGGGCTGAAAAACACGTTTTGAAAAGTATGATGTTACTGCCCCATAACTTACATGGGGTTGACCAAACTTACAGAAACATGTTTATTTCTGCTGAAAAACACGTTTTGACCCTTTCTGCACATTGGGGTTAAGGGCTGAGTGTGTTGGCTCTTCTGAGCCTTGCTGTTACAAGTAGATTCAGCTGTCTGAAAAAACGTGTTTATTTCGGGCTGAAAAACACGTTTTGAAAAGTGTGATGTTACTGCCCCATAACTTACATGGGGTTGACCAAACTTGCAGAAACATGTTTATTTCAGCTGAAAAACACGTTTTGACACTTTCTGTACACTGGGGTTAAGGGCTGAGTGTGTGGGCTCTTCTGAGCCTTGCTGTTACAAGGAGATTCAGTTGTCTGAAAAAACGCGTTTATTTCGGGCTGAAAAACACGTTTTGAAAAGTGTGATGTTACTGCCCCATAACTTACATGGGGTTGACCAAACTTGCAGAAACATGTTTATTTCTGCTGAAAAACACGTTTTGACCCTTTCTGCACACTGGGGTTAAGGGTTGAGTGTGTGGGCACTTCTGAGCCTTGCTGTTACAAGTAGATTCAGCTGTCTGAAAAAACGTGTTTAATTCAGAATGAAAAAACACGTATTGAAAAGTGTGATGTTACTGCCCCATAACTTACATGGGGTTGACCAAACTTGCAGAAACATGTTTATTTCAGCTGAAAAACACGTTTTGACACTTTCTGTACACTGAGGTTAAGGGCTGAGTGTGTGGGCTCTTCTGAGCCTTGCTGTTACAAGGAGATTCAGTTGTCTGAAAAAACGCGTTTATTTCGGGCTGAAAAACACGTTTTGAAAAGTGTGATGTTACTGCCCCATAACTTACATGGGGTTGACCAAACTTGCAGAAACATGTTTATTTCTGCTGAAAAACACGTTTTGACCCTTTCTGCACACTGGGGTTAAGGGTTGAGTGTGTGGGCACTTCTGAGCCTTGCTGTTACAAGTAGATTCAGTTGTCTGAAAAAACGCGTTTATTTCGGGCTGAAAAACACGTTTTGAAAAGTGTGATGTTACTGCCCCATAACTTACATGGGGTTGACCAAACTTGCAGAAACATGTTTATTTCTGCTGAAAAACACGTTTTGACAATTTCTGCACACTGGGGTTAAGGGCTGAGTGTGTGGGCTCTTTTGAGCCTTGCTGTTACAAGGAGATTCAGTTGCCTGAAAAAACGCGTTTATTTCGGGCTGAAAAACACGTTTTGAAAAGTGTGATGTTACTGCCCCATAACTTACATGGGGTTGACCAAACTTGCAGAAACATGTTTATTTCTGCTGAAAAACACGTTTTGACACTTTCTGTACACTGGGGTTAAGGGTTGAGTGTGTGGGCACTTCTGAGCCTTGCTGTTACAAGTAGATTCAGTTGCCTGAAAAAACGCGTTTATTTCTGGCTGAAAAACACGTTTTGAAAAGTGTGATGTTACTGCCCCATAACTTACATGGGGTTGACCAAACTTGCAGAAACATGTTTATTTCTGCTGAAAAACACGTTTTGACCCTTTCTGCACACTGGGGTTAAGGGTTGAGTGTGTGGGCACTTCTGAGCCTTGCTGTTACAAGTAGATTCAGTTGTCTGAAAAAACGCGTTTATTTCGGGCTGAAAAACACGTTTTGAAAAGTGTGATGTTACTGCCCCATAACTTACATGGGGTTGACCAAACTTGCAGAAACATGTTTATTTCTGCTGAAAAACACGTTTTGACCCTTTCTGCACACTGGGGTTAAGGGCTGAGTGTGTTGGCACTTCTGAGCCTTGCTGTTACAAGTAGATTCAGCTGTCTGAAAAAACGTGTTTATTTCGGGCTGAAAAACACGTTTTGAAAAGTGTGATGTTACTGCCCCATAACTTACATGGGGTTTACCAAACTTGCAGAAACATGTTTATTTCTGCTGAAAAACACGTTTTGACAATTTCTGCACACTGGGGTTAAGGGCTGAGTGTGTGGGCTCTTTTGAGCCTTGCTGTTACAAGGAGATTCAGTTGCCTGAAAAAACGCGTTTATTTCGGGCTGAAAAACACGTTTTGAAAAGTGTGATGTTACTGCCCCATAACTTACATGGGGTTGACCAAACTTGCAGAAACATGTTTATTTCTGCTGAAAAACACGTTTTGACCCTTTCTGCACACTGGGGTTAAGGGCTGTGTGTGCTGGCTCTTCTGAGCCTTGCTGTTACAAGTAGATTCAGCTGTCTGAAAAAACGTGTTTATTTCGGGCTGAAAAACACTTTTTGAAAAGTGTGATGTTACTGCCCCATAACTTACATGGGGTTGACCAAACTTGCAGAAACATGTTTATTTCTGCAGAAAAACACGTTTTGACCCTTTCTGCACACTGGGGTTAAGGGTTGAGTGTGTGGGCACTTCTGAGCATTGCTGTTACAAGTAGATTCAGTTGTCTGAAAAAACGCGTTTATTTCGGGCTGAAAAACACGTTTTGAAAACTGTGATGTTACTGCCCCATAACTTACATGGGGTTGACCAAACTTGCAGAAACATGTTTATTTCTGCTGAAAAACACGTTTTGACCCTTTCTGCACACTGGGGTTAAGGGCTGAGTGTGTTGGCACTTCTGAGCATTGCTGTTACAAGTAGATTCAGTTGTCTGAAAAAACGCGTTTATTTCGGGCTGAAAAACACGTTTTGAAAACTGTGATGTTACTGCCCCATAACTTACATGGGGTTGACCAAACTTGCAGAAACATGTTTATTTCTGCTGAAAAACACTTTTTGACACTTTCTGTACACTGGGGTTAAGGGCTGAGTGTGTGGGCTCTTCTGAGCCTTGCTGTTACAAGGAGATTCAGTTGCCTGAAAAAACGCGTTTATTTCGTGCTGAAAAACACGTTTTGAAAAGTGTGATGTTACTGCCCCATAATTTAAATGGGGTTGACCAAACTTGCAGAAACATATTTATTTCTGCTGAAAAACACGTTTTGACCCTTTCTGCACACTGGGGTTAAGGGCTGAGTGTGTTGGCTCTTCTGAGCCTTGCTGTTACAAGTAGATTCAGCTGTCTGAAAAAACGTGTTTATTTCGGGCTGAAAAACACTTTTTGAAAAGTGTGATGTTACTGCCCCATAACTTACATGGGGTTGACCAAACTTGCAGAAACATGTTTATTTCTGCTGAAAAACACGTTTTGACACTTTCTGTACACTGGGGTTAAGGGCTGAGTGTGTGGGCTCTTCTGAGCCTTGCTGTTACAAGGAGATTCAGTTGCCTGAAAAAACGCGTTTATTTCGGGCTGAAAAACACGTTTTGAAAAGTGTGATGTTACTGCCCCATAACTTACATGGGGTTGACCAAACTTGCAGAAACATGTTTATTTCTGCTGAAAAACACGTTTTGACACTTTCTGTACACTGGGGTTAAGGGCTGAGTGTGTGGGCTCTTCTGAGGCTTGCTGTTACAAGGAGATTCAGTTGTCTGAAAAAACGCGTTTATTTCGGGCTGAAAAACACGTTTTGAAAACTGTGATGTTACTGCCCCATAACTTACATGGGGTTGACCAAACTTGCAGAAACATGTTTATTTCTGCTGAAAAACACGTTTTGACCCTTTCTGCACACTGGGGTTAAGGGCTGAGTGTGTTGGCACTTCTGAGCCTTGCTGTTACAAGTAGATTCAGCTGTCTGAAAAAACGTGTTTATTTCGGGCTGAAAAACACGTTTTGAAAAGTGTGATGTTACTGCCCCATAACTTACATGGGGTTGACCAAACTTGCAGAAACATGTTTATTTCTGCTGAAAAACACGTTTTGACCCTTTCTGCACACTGGGGTTAAGGGCTGAGTGTGTTGGCACTTCTGAGCCTTGCTGTTACAAGTAGATTCAGCTGTCTGAAAAAACGTGTTTATTTCGGGCTGAAAAACACGTTTTGAAAAGTGTGATGTTACTGCCCCATAACTTACATGGGGTTGACCAAACTTGCAGAAACATGTTTATTTCTGCTGAAAAACACGTTCTGACCCTTTCTGCACACTGAGGTTAAGGGTTGAGTGTGTGGGCACTTCTGAGCCTTGCTGTTACAAGTAGATTCAGTTGTCTGAAAAAACGCGTTTATTTCGGGCTGAAAAACACGTTTTGAAAAGTATGATGTTACTGCCCCATAACTTACATGGGGTTGACCAAACTTACAGAAACATGTTTATTTCTGCTGAAAAACACGTTTTGACCCTTTCTGCACATTGGGGTTAAGGGCTGAGTGTGTTGGCTCTTCTGAGCCTTGCTGTTACAAGTAGATTCAGCTGTCTGAAAAAACGTGTTTATTTCGGGCTGAAAAACACGTTTTGAAAAGTGTGATGTTACTGCCCCATAACTTACATGGGGTTGACCAAACTTGCAGAAACATGTTTATTTCAGCTGAAAAACACGTTTTGACACTTTCTGTACACTGGGGTTAAGGGCTGAGTGTGTGGGCTCTTCTGAGCCTTGCTGTTACAAGGAGATTCAGTTGTCTGAAAAAACGCGTTTATTTCGGGCTGAAAAACACGTTTTGAAAAGTGTGATGTTACTGCCCCATAACTTACATGGGGTTGACCAAACTTGCAGAAACATGTTTATTTCTGCTGAAAAACACGTTTTGACCCTTTCTGCACACTGGGGTTAAGGGTTGAGTGTGTGGGCACTTCTGAGCCTTGCTGTTACAAGTAGATTCAGTTGCCTGAAAAAACGCGTTTATTTCTGGCTGAAAAACACGTTTTGAAAAGTATGATGTTACTGCCCCATAACTTACATGGGGTTGACCAAACTTGCAGAAACATGTTTATTTCTGCTGAAAAACACGTTTTGACCCTTTCTGCACACTGGGGTTAAGGGCTGAGTGTGTTGGCACTTCTGAGCCTTGCTGTTACAAGTATATTCAGCTGTCTGAAAAAACGTGTTTATTTCGGGCTGAAAAACACGTTTTGAAAAGTGTGATGTTACTGCCCCATAACTTACATGGGGTTGACCAAACTTGCAGAAACATGTTTATTTCTGCTGAAAAACACGTTTTGACCCTTTCTGCACACTGGGGTTATGGGCTGAGTGTGTTGGCTCTTCTGAGCCTTGCTGTTACAAGTAGATTCAGCTGTCTGAAAAAACGTGTTTAATTCAGAATGAAAAAACACGTATTGAAAAGTGTGATGTTACTGCCCCATAACTTACATGGGGTTGACCAAACTTGCAGAAACATGTTTATTTCAGCTGAAAAACACGTTTTGACACTTTCTGTACACTGGGGTTAAGGGCTGAGTGTGTGGGCTCTTCTGAGCCTTGCTGTTACAAGGAGATTCAGTTGTCTGAAAAAACGCGTTTATTTCGGGCTGAAAAACACGTTTTGAAAAGTGTGATGTTACTGCCCCATAACTTACATGGGGTTGACCAAACTTGCAGAAACATGTTTATTTCTGCTGAAAAACACGTTTTGACCCTTTCTGCACACTGGGGTTAAGGGCTGAGTGTGTTGGCACTTCTGAGCCTTGCTGTTACAAGTAGATTCAGCTGTCTGAAAAAACGTGTTTATTTCGGGCTGAAAAACACGTTTTGAAAAGTGTGATGTTACTGCCCCATAACTTACATGGGGTTGACCAAACTTGCAGAAACATGTTTATTTCTGCTGAAAAACACGTTTTGACCCTTTCTGCACACTGGGGTTAAGGGTTGAGTGTGTGGGCACTTCTGAGCCTTGCTGTTACAAGTAGATTCAGCTGTCTGAAAAAACGTGTTTATTTCGGGCTGAAAAACACGTTTTGAAAAGTGTGATGTTACTGCCCCATAACTTACATGGGGTTGACCAAACTTGCAGAAACATGTTTATTTCAGCTGAAAAACACGTTTTGACACTTTCTGTACACTTTGGTTAAGGGCTGAGTGTGTGGGCTCTTCTGAGCCTTGCTGTTACAAGGAGATTCAGTTGCCTGAAAAAACGCGTTTATTTCTGGCTGAAAAACACGTTTTGAAAAGTGTGATGTTACTGCCCCATAACTTACATGGGGTTGACCAAACTTGCAGAAACATGTTTATTTCTGCTGAAAAACACGTTTTGACACTTTCTGTACACTGGGGTTAAGGGCTGAGTGTGTGGGCTCTTCTGAGCCTTGCTGTTACAAGGAGATTCAGTTGCCTGAAAAAACGCGTTTATTTCGGGCTGAAATACACGTTTTGAAAAGTGTGATGTCACTGCCCGATAACTTACATGGGGTTGACCAAACTTGCAGAAACATGTTTATTTCTGCTGAAAAACACGTTTTGACCCTTTCTGCACACTGGGGTTAAGGGTTGAGTGTGTGGGCACTTCTGAGCATTGCTGTTACAAGTAGATTCAGTTGTCTGAAAAAACGCGTTTATTTCGGGCTGAAAAACACGTTTTGAAAACTGTGATGTTACTGCCCCATAACTTACATGGGGTTGACCAAACTTGCAGAAACATGTTTATTTCTGCTGAAAAACACGTTTTGACCCTTTCTGCACACTGGGGTTAAGGGCTGAGTGTGTTGGCACTTCTGAGCCTTGCTGTTACAAGTAGATTCAGCTGTCTGAAAAAACGTGTTTATTTCGGGCTGAAAAACACGTTTTGAAAAGTGTGATGTTACTGCCCCATAACTTAAATGGGGTTGACCAAACTTGCAGAAACATGTTTATTTCTGCTGAAAAACACGTTTTGACACTTTCTGTACACTGGGGTTAAGGGCTGAGTGTGTGGGCTCTTCTGAGCCTTGCTGTTACAAGGAGATTCAGTTGTCTGAAAAAACGCGTTTATTTCGGGCTGAAAAACACGTTTTGAAAAGTGTGATGTTACTGCCCCATAACTTACATGGGGTTGACCAAACTTGCAGAAACATGTTTATTTCTGCTGAAAAACACGTTTTGACACTTTCTGTACACTGGGGTTAAGGGCTGAGTGCGTGGGCTCTTCTGAGCCTTGCTGTTACAAGGAGATTCAGTTGTCTGAAAAAACGCGTTTATTTCGGGCTGAAAAACACGTTTTGAAAAGTGTGATGTTACTGCCCCATAACTTACATGGGGTTGACCAAACTTGCAGAAACGTTTATTTCTGCTGAAAAACACGTTTTGACCCTTTCTGCACACTGGGGTTAAGGGCTGAGTGTGTTGGCTCTTCTGAGCCTTGCTGTTACAAGTAGATTCAGCTGTCTGAAAAAACGTGTTTATTTCGGGCTGAAAAACACGTTTTGAAAAGTGTGATGTTACTGCCCCATAACTTACATGGGGTTGACCAAACTTGCAGAAACATGTTTATTTCTGCTGAAAAACACGTTTTGACACTTTCTGTACACTGGGGTTAAGGGCTGAGTGTGTGGGCTCTTCTGAGCCTTGCTGTTACAAGGAGATTCATTTGCCTGAAAAAAACGCGTTTATTTCGGGCTGAAAAACACGTTTTGAAAACTGTGATGTTACTGCCCCATAACTTACATGGGGTTGACCAAACATACAGAAACATGTTTATTTCTGCTGAAAAACACGTTTTGACCCTTTCTGCACACTGGGGTTAAGGGCTGAGTGTGTTGGATCTTCTGAGCCTTGCTGTTACAAGTAGATTCAGCTTTCTGAAAAAACGTGTTTATTTCGGGCTGAAAAACACGTTTTGAAAAGTATGATGTTACTGCCCCATAACTTACATGGGGTTGACCAAACTTACAGAAACATGTTTATTTCTGCTGAAAAACACGTTTTGACCCTTTCTGCACATTGGGGTTAAGGGCTGAGTGTGTTGGCTCTTCTGAGCCTTGCTGTTACAAGTAGATTCAGCTGTCTGAAAAAACGTGTTTATTTCGGGCTGAAAAACACGTTTTGAAAAGTGTGATGTTACTGCCCCATAACTTACATGGGGTTGACCAAACTTGCAGAAACATGTTTATTTCAGCTGAAAAACACGTTTTGACACTTTCTGTACACTGGGGTTAAGGGCTGAGTGTGTGGGCTCTTCTGAGCCTTGCTGTTACAAGGAGATTCAGTTGTCTGAAAAAACGCGTTTATTTCGGGCTGAAAAACACGTTTTGAAAAGTGTGATGTTACTGCCCCATAACTTACATGGGGTTGACCAAACTTGCAGAAACATGTTTATTTCTGCTGAAAAACACGTTTTGACCCTTTCTGCACACTGGGGTTAAGGGTTGAGTGTGTGGGCACTTCTGAGCCTTGCTGTTACAAGTAGATTCAGTTGCCTGAAAAAACGCGTTTATTTCTGGCTGAAAAACACGTTTTGAAAAGTATGATGTTACTGCCCCATAACTTACATGGGGTTGACCAAACTTGCAGAAACATGTTTATTTCTGCTGAAAAACACGTTTTGACCCTTTCTGCACACTGGGGTTAAGGGCTGAGTGTGTTGGCACTTCTGAGCCTTGCTGTTACAAGTATATTCAGCTGTCTGAAAAAACGTGTTTATTTCGGGCTGAAAAACACGTTTTGAAAAGTGTGATGTTACTGCCCCATAACTTACATGGGGTTGACCAAACTTGCAGAAACATGTTTATTTCTGCTGAAAAACACGTTTTGACCCTTTCTGCACACTGGGGTTATGGGCTGAGTGTGTTGGCTCTTCTGAGCCTTGCTGTTACAAGTAGATTCAGCTGTCTGAAAAAACGTGTTTAATTCAGAATGAAAAAACACGTATTGAAAAGTGTGATGTTACTGCCCCATAACTTACATGGGGTTGACCAAACTTGCAGAAACATGTTTATTTCAGCTGAAAAACACGTTTTGACACTTTCTGTACACTGGGGTTAAGGGCTGAGTGTGTGGGCTCTTCTGAGCCTTGCTGTTACAAGGAGATTCAGTTGTCTGAAAAAACGCGTTTATTTCGGGCTGAAAAACACGTTTTGAAAAGTGTGATGTTACTGCCCCATAACTTACATGGGGTTGACCAAACTTGCAGAAACATGTTTATTTCTGCTGAAAAACACGTTTTGACCCTTTCTGCACACTGGGGTTAAGGGCTGAGTGTGTTGGCACTTCTGAGCCTTGCTGTTACAAGTAGATTCAGCTGTCTGAAAAAACGTGTTTATTTCGGGCTGAAAAACACGTTTTGAAAAGTGTGATGTTACTGCCCCATAACTTACATGGGGTTGACCAAACTTGCAGAAACATGTTTATTTCTGCTGAAAAACACGTTTTGACCCTTTCTGCACACTGGGGTTAAGGGTTGAGTGTGTGGGCACTTCTGAGCCTTGCTGTTACAAGTAGATTCAGCTGTCTGAAAAAACGTGTTTATTTCGGGCTGAAAAACACGTTTTGAAAAGTGTGATGTTACTGCCCCATAACTTACATGGGGTTGACCAAACTTGCAGAAACATGTTTATTTCAGCTGAAAAACACGTTTTGACACTTTCTGTACACTTTGGTTAAGGGCTGAGTGTGTGGGCTCTTCTGAGCCTTGCTGTTACAAGGAGATTCAGTTGCCTGAAAAAACGCGTTTATTTCTGGCTGAAAAACACGTTTTGAAAAGTGTGATGTTACTGCCCCATAACTTACATGGGGTTGACCAAACTTGCAGAAACATGTTTATTTCTGCTGAAAAACACGTTTTGACACTTTCTGTACACTGGGGTTAAGGGCTGAGTGTGTGGGCTCTTCTGAGCCTTGCTGTTACAAGGAGATTCAGTTGCCTGAAAAAACGCGTTTATTTCGGGCTGAAATACACGTTTTGAAAAGTGTGATGTCACTGCCCGATAACTTACATGGGGTTGACCAAACTTGCAGAAACATGTTTATTTCTGCTGAAAAACACGTTTTGACCCTTTCTGCACACTGGGGTTAAGGGTTGAGTGTGTGGGCACTTCTGAGCATTGCTGTTACAAGTAGATTCAGTTGTCTGAAAAAACGCGTTTATTTCGGGCTGAAAAACACGTTTTGAAAACTGTGATGTTACTGCCCCATAACTTACATGGGGTTGACCAAACTTGCAGAAACATGTTTATTTCTGCTGAAAAACACGTTTTGACCCTTTCTGCACACTGGGGTTAAGGGCTGAGTGTGTTGGCACTTCTGAGCCTTGCTGTTACAAGTAGATTCAGCTGTCTGAAAAAACGTGTTTATTTCGGGCTGAAAAACACGTTTTGAAAAGTGTGATGTTACTGCCCCATAACTTAAATGGGGTTGACCAAACTTGCAGAAACATGTTTATTTCTGCTGAAAAACACGTTTTGACACTTTCTGTACACTGGGGTTAAGGGCTGAGTGTGTGGGCTCTTCTGAGCCTTGCTGTTACAAGGAGATTCAGTTGTCTGAAAAAACGCGTTTATTTCGGGCTGAAAAACACGTTTTGAAAAGTGTGATGTTACTGCCCCATAACTTACATGGGGTTGACCAAACTTGCAGAAACATGTTTATTTCTGCTGAAAAACACGTTTTGACACTTTCTGTACACTGGGGTTAAGGGCTGAGTGCGTGGGCTCTTCTGAGCCTTGCTGTTACAAGGAGATTCAGTTGTCTGAAAAAACGCGTTTATTTCGGGCTGAAAAACACGTTTTGAAAAGTGTGATGTTACTGCCCCATAACTTACATGGGGTTGACCAAACTTGCAGAAACGTTTATTTCTGCTGAAAAACACGTTTTGACCCTTTCTGCACACTGGGGTTAAGGGCTGAGTGTGTTGGCTCTTCTGAGCCTTGCTGTTACAAGTAGATTCAGCTGTCTGAAAAAACGTGTTTATTTCGGGCTGAAAAACACGTTTTGAAAAGTGTGATGTTACTGCCCCATAACTTACATGGGGTTGACCAAACTTGCAGAAACATGTTTATTTCTGCTGAAAAACACGTTTTGACACTTTCTGTACACTGGGGTTAAGGGCTGAGTGTGTGGGCTCTTCTGAGCCTTGCTGTTACAAGGAGATTCATTTGCCTGAAAAAAACGCGTTTATTTCGGGCTGAAAAACACGTTTTGAAAACTGTGATGTTACTGCCCCATAACTTACATGGGGTTGACCAAACATACAGAAACATGTTTATTTCTGCTGAAAAACACGTTTTGACCCTTTCTGCACACTGGGGTTAAGGGCTGAGTGTGTTGGATCTTCTGAGCCTTGCTGTTACAAGTAGATTCAGCTTTCTGAAAAAACGTGTTTATTTCGGGCTGAAAAACACGTTTTGAAAAGTGTGATGTTACTGCCCCATAACTTACATGGGGTTGACCAAACTTGCAGAAACATGTTTATTTCAGCTGAAAAACACGTTTTGACACTTTCTGTACACTGGGGTTAAGGGCTGAGTGTGTGGGCTCTTCTGAGCCTTGCTGTTACAAGGAGATTCAGTTGTCTGAAAAAACGCGTTTATTTCGGGCTGAAAAACACGTTTTGAAAAGTGTGATGTTACTGCCCCATAACTTACATGGGGTTGACCAAACTTGCAGAAACATGTTTATTTCTGCTGAAAAACACGTTTTGACCCTTTCTGCACACTGGGGTTAAGGGTTGAGTGTGTGGGCATTTCTGAGCCTTGCTGTTACAAGTAGATTCAGTTGTCTGAAAAAACGCGTTTATTTCGGGCTGAAAAACACGTTTTGAAAAGTGTGATGTTACTGCCCCAAACCTTACATGGGGTTGACCAAACTTGCAGAAACATGTTTATTTCTGCTGAAAAACACGTTTTGACCCTTTCTGCACCCTGGGGTTAAGGGCTGAGTGTGTTGGCACTTCTGAGCCTTGCTGTTACAAGTAGATTCAGCTGTCTGAAAAAACGTGTTCATTTCGGGCTGAAAAACACGTTTTGAAAAGTGTGATGTTACTGCCCCATAACTTACATGGGGTTGACCAAACTTGCAGAAACATGTTTATTTCTGCTGAAAAACACGTTTTGACAATTTCTGCACACTGGGGTTAAGGGCTGAGTGTGTGGGCTCTTTTGAGCCTTGCTGTTACAAGGAGATTCAGTTGTCTGAAAAAACGCGTTTATTTCGGGCTGAAAAACACGTTTTGAAAAGTGTGATGTTACTGCCCCAAACCTTACATGGGGTTGACCAAACTTGCAGAAACATGTTTATTTCTGCTGAAAAACACGTTTTGACCCTTTCTGCACACTGGGGTTAAGGGCTGAGTGTGTTGGCTCTTCTGAGCCTTGCTGTTACAAGGAGATTCAGTTGTCTGAAAAAACGCGTTTATTTCGGGCTGAAAAACACGTTTTGAAAAGTGTGATGTTACTGCCCCATAACTTACATGGGGTTGACCAAACTTGCAGAAACATGTTTATTTCTGCTGAAAAACACGTTTTGACAATTTCTGCACACTGGGGTTAAGGGCTGAGTGTGTGGGCTCTTTTGAGCCTTGCTGTTACAAGGAGATTCAGTTGTCTGAAAAAACGCGTTTATTTCGGGCTGAAAAACACGTTTTGAAAAGTGTGATGTTACTGCCCCAAACCTTACATGGGGTTGACCAAACTTGCAGAAACATGTTTATTTCTGCTGAAAAACACGTTTTGACACTTTCTGTACACTGGGGTTAAGGGCTGAGTGTGTGGGCTCTTCTGAGCCTTGCTGTTACAAGGAGATTCAGTTGCCTGAAAAAACGCGTTTATTTCGGGCTGAAATACACGTTTTGAAAAGTGTGATGTCACTGCCCGATAACTTACATGGGGTTGACCAAACTTGCAGAAACATGTTTATTTCTGCTGAAAAACACGTTTTGACCCTTTCTGCACACTGGGGTTAAGGGTTGAGTGTGTGGGCACTTCTGAGCATTGCTGTTACAAGGAGATTCAGTTGTCTGAAAAAACGCGTTTATTTCGGGCTGAAAAACACGTTTTGAAAACTGTGATGTTACTGCCCCATAACTTACATGGGGTTGACCAAACTTGCAGAAACATGTTTATTTCTGCTGAAAAACACGTTTTGACCCTTTCTGCACACTGGGGTTAAGGGCTGAGTGTGTGGGCTCTTTTGAGCCTTGCTGTTACAAGGAGATTCAGTTGCCTGAAAAAACGCGTTTATTTCGGGCTGAAAAACACGTTTTGAAAAGTGTGATGTTACTGCCCCATAACTTACATGGGGTTGACCAAACTTGCAGAAACATGTTTATTTCTGCTGAAAAACACGTTTTGACACTTTCTGTACACTGGGGTTAAGGGCTGAGTGTGTGGGCTCTTCTGAGCCTTGCTGTTACAAGGAGATTCAGTTGTCTGAAAAAACGCGTTTATTTCGGGGTGAAAAACACGTTTTGAAAAGTGTGATGTTACTGCCCCATAACTTACATGGGGTTGACCAAACTTGCAGAAACATGTTTATTTCTGCTGAAAAACACGTTTTGACCCTTTCTGCACACTGGGGTTAAGGGTTGAGTGTGTGGGCACTTCTGAGCCTTGCTGTTACAAGTAGATTCAGTTGTCTGAAAAAACGCGTTTATTTCGGGCTGAAAAACACGTTTTGAAAAGTGTGATGTTACTGCCCCATAACTTACATGGGGTTGACCAAACTTGCAGAAACATGTTTATTTCTGCTGAAAAACACGTTTTGACCCTTTCTGCACACTGGGGTTAAGGGCTGAGTGTGTTGGCACTTCTGAGCCTTGCTGTTACAAGTAGATTCAGCTGTCTGAAAAAACGTGTTTATTTCGGGCTGAAAAACACGTTTTGAAAAGTGTGATGTTACTGCCCCATAACTTACATGGGGTTGACCAAACTTGCAGAAACATGTTTATTTCTGCTGAAAAACACGTTTTGACAATTTCTGCACACTGGGGTTAAGGGCTGAGTGTGTGGGCTCTTTTGAGCCTTGCTGTTACAAGGAGATTCAGATGCCTGAAAAAACGCGTTTATTTCGGGCTGAAAAACACGTTTTGAAAAGTGTGATGTTACTGCCCCATAACTTACATGGGGTTGACCAAACTTGCAGAAACATGTTTATTTCTGCTGAAAAACACGTTTTGACCCTTTCTGCACACTGGGGTTAAGGGCTGAGTGTGTTGGCTCTTCTGAGCCTTGCTGTTACAAGTAGATTCAGCTGTCTGAAAAAACGTGTTTATTTCGGGCTGAAAAACACTTTTTGAAAAGTGTGATGTTACTGCCCCATAACTTACATGGGGTTGACCAAACTTGCAGAAACATGTTTATTTCTGCAGAAAAACACGTTTTGACCCTTTCTGCACACTGGGGTTAAGGGTTGAGTGTGTGGGCACTTCTGAGCATTGCTGTTACAAGTAGATTCAGTTGTCTGAAAAAACGCGTTTATTTCGGGCTGAAAAACACGTTTTGAAAACTGTGATGTTACTGCCCCATAACTTACATGGGGTTGACCAAACTTGCAGAAACATGTTTATTTCTGCTGAAAAACACGTTTTGACCCTTTCTGCACACTGGGGTTAAGGGCTGAGTGTGTTGGCACTTCTGAGCCTTGCTGTTACAAGTAGATTCAGCTGTCTGAAAAAACGTGTTTATTTCGGGCTGAAAAACACGTTTTGAAAAGTGTGATGTTACTGCCCCATAACTTACATGGGGTTGACCAAACTTGCAGAAACATGTTTATTTCTGCTGAAAAACACGTTTTGACACTTTCTGTACACTGGGGTTAAGGGCTGAGTGTGTGGGCTCTTCTGAGCCTTGCTGTTACAAGGAGATTCAGTTGCCTGAAAAAACGCGTTTATTTCGTGCTGAAAAACACGTTTTGAAAAGTGTGATGTTACTGCCCCATAACTTAAATGGGGTTGACCAAACTTGCAGAAACTTGTTTATTTCTGCTGAAAAACACGTTTTGACCCTTTCTGCACACTGGGGTTAAGGGCTGAGTGTGTGGGCTCTTCTGAGCCTTGCTGTTACAAGGAGATTCAGTTGTCTGAAAAAACGCGTTTATTTCGGGCTGAAAAACACGTTTTGAAAAGTATGATGTTACTGCCCCATAACTTACATGGGGTTGACCAAACTTACAGAAACATGTTTATTTCTGCTGAAAAACACG
This sequence comes from Lepisosteus platostomus, assembly GCF_059453375.1. Classification (NCBI taxonomy): domain Eukaryota; kingdom Metazoa; phylum Chordata; class Actinopteri; order Semionotiformes; family Lepisosteidae; genus Lepisosteus; species Lepisosteus platostomus. The sequence goes on from NC_142632.1 coordinate 5,281,526, forward strand.
TTTTGACCCTTTCTGCACACTGGGGTTATGGGCTGAGTGTGTTGGCTCTTCTGAGCCTTGCTGTTACAAGTAGATTCAGCTGTCTGAAAAAACGTGTTTAATTCAGAATGAAAAAACACGTATTGAAAAGTGTGATGTTACTGCCCCATAACTTACATGGGGTTGACCAAACTTGCAGAAACATGTTTATTTCAGCTGAAAAACACGTTTTGACACTTTCTGTACACTGGGGTTAAGGGCTGAGTGTGTGGGCTCTTCTGAGCCTTGCTGTTACAAGGAGATTCAGTTGTCTGAAAAAACGCGTTTATTTCGGGCTGAAAAACACGTTTTGAAAAGTGTGATGTTACTGCCCCATAACTTACATGGGGTTGACCAAACTTGCAGAAACATGTTTATTTCAGCTGAAAAACACGTTTTGACACTTTCTGTACACTGGGGTTAAGGGCTGAGTGTGTGGGCTCTTCTGAGCCTTGCTGTTACAAGGAGATTCAGTTGTCTGAAAAAACGCGTTTATTTCGGGCTGAAAAACACGTTTTGAAAAGTGTGATGTTACTGCCCCATAACTTACATGGGGTTGACCAAACTTGCAGAAACATGTTTATTTCTGCTGAAAAACACGTTTTGACCCTTTCTGCACACTGGGGTTAAGGGTTGAGTGTGTGGGCACTTCTGAGCCTTGCTGTTACAAGTAGATTCAGCTGTCTGAAAAAACGTGTTTATTTCGGGCTGAAAAACACGTTTTGAAAAGTGTGATGTTACTGCCCCATAACTTACATGGGGTTGACCAAACTTGCAGAAACATGTTTATTTCAGCTGAAAAACACGTTTTGACACTTTCTGTACACTTTGGTTAAGGGCTGAGTGTGTGGGCTCTTCTGAGCCTTGCTGTTACAAGGAGATTCAGTTGCCTGAAAAAACGCGTTTATTTCTGGCTGAAAAACACGTTTTGAAAAGTGTGATGTTACTGCCCCATAACTTACATGGGGTTGACCAAACTTGCAGAAACATGTTTATTTCTGCTGAAAAACACGTTTTGACACTTTCTGTACACTGGGGTTAAGGGCTGAGTGTGTGGGCTCTTCTGAGCCTTGGTGTTACAAGGAGATTCAGTTGCCTGAAAAAACGCGTTTATTTCGGGCTGAAATACACGTTTTGAAAAGTGTGATGTCACTGCCCGATAACTTACATGGGGTTGACCAAACTTGCAGAAACATGTTTATTTCTGCTGAAAAACACGTTTTGACCCTTTCTGCACACTGGGGTTAAGGGTTGAGTGTGTGGGCACTTCTGAGCATTGCTGTTACAAGTAGATTCAGTTGTCTGAAAAAACGCGTTTATTTCGGGCTGAAAAACACGTTTTGAAAACTGTGATGTTACTGCCCCATAACTTACATGGGGTTGACCAAACTTGCAGAAACATGTTTATTTCTGCTGAAAAACACGTTTTGACCCTTTCTGCACACTGGGGTTAAGGGCTGAGTGTGTGGGCTCTTTTGAGCCTTGCTGTTACAAGGAGATTCAGTTGCCTGAAAAAACGCGTTTATTTCGGGCTGAAAAACACGTTTTGAAAAGTGTGATGTTACTGCCCCATAACTTACATGGGGTTGACCAAACTTGCAGAAACATGTTTATTTCTGCTGAAAAACACGTTTTGACACTTTCTGTACACTGGGGTTAAGGGCTGAGTGTGTGGGCTCTTCTGAGCCTTGCTGTTACAAGGAGATTCAGTTGTCTGAAAAAACGCGTTTATTTCGGGGTGAAAAACACGTTTTGAAAAGTGTGATGTTACTGCCCCATAACTTACATGGGGTTGACCAAACTTGCAGAAACATGTTTATTTCTGCTGAAAAACACGTTTTGACCCTTTCTGCACACTGGGGTTAAGGGTTGAGTGTGTGGGCACTTCTGAGCCTTGCTGTTACAAGTAGATTCAGTTGTCTGAAAAAACGCGTTTATTTCGGGCTGAAAAACACGTTTTGAAAAGTGTGATGTTACTGCCCCATAACTTACATGGGGTTGACCAAACTTGCAGAAACATGTTTATTTCTGCTGAAAAACACGTTTTGACCCTTTCTGCACACTGGGGTTAAGGGCTGAGTGTGTTGGCACTTCTGAGCCTTGCTGTTACAAGTAGATTCAGCTGTCTGAAAAAACGTGTTTATTTCGGGCTGAAAAACACGTTTTGAAAAGTGTGATGTTACTGCCCCATAACTTACATGGGGTTGACCAAACTTGCAGAAACATGTTTATTTCTGCTGAAAAACACGTTTTGACAATTTCTGCACACTGGGGTTAAGGGCTGAGTGTGTGGGCTCTTTTGAGCCTTGCTGTTACAAGGAGATTCAGATGCCTGAAAAAACGCGTTTATTTCGGGCTGAAAAACACGTTTTGAAAAGTGTGATGTTACTGCCCCATAACTTACATGGGGTTGACCAAACTTGCAGAAACATGTTTATTTCTGCTGAAAAACACGTTTTGACCCTTTCTGCACACTGGGGTTAAGGGCTGAGTGTGTTGGCTCTTCTGAGCCTTGCTGTTACAAGTAGATTCAGCTGTCTGAAAAAACGTGTTTATTTCGGGCTGAAAAACACTTTTTGAAAAGTGTGATGTTACTGCCCCATAACTTACATGGGGTTGACCAAACTTGCAGAAACATGTTTATTTCTGCAGAAAAACACGTTTTGACCCTTTCTGCACACTGGGGTTAAGGGTTGAGTGTGTGGGCACTTCTGAGCATTGCTGTTACAAGTAGATTCAGTTGTCTGAAAAAACGCGTTTATTTCGGGCTGAAAAACACGTTTTGAAAACTGTGATGTTACTGCCCCATAACTTACATGGGGTTGACCAAACTTGCAGAAACATGTTTATTTCTGCTGAAAAAACACGTTTTGACCCTTTCTGCACACTGGGGTTAAGGGCTGAGTGTGTTGGCACTTCTGAGCCTTGCTGTTACAAGTAGATTCAGCTGTCTGAAAAAACGTGTTTATTTCGGGCTGAAAAACACGTTTTGAAAAGTGTGATGTTACTGCCCCATAACTTACATGGGGTTGACCAAACTTGCAGAAACATGTTTATTTCTGCTGAAAAACACGTTTTGACACTTTCTGTACACTGGGGTTAAGGGCTGAGTGTGTGGGCTCTTCTGAGCCTTGCTGTTACAAGGAGATTCAGTTGCCTGAAAAAACGCGTTTATTTCGTGCTGAAAAACACGTTTTGAAAAGTGTGATGTTACTGCCCCATAACTTAAATGGGGTTGACCAAACTTGCAGAAACTTGTTTATTTCTGCTGAAAAACACGTTTTGACCCTTTCTGCACACTGGGGTTAAGGGCTGAGTGTGTGGGCTCTTCTGAGCCTTGCTGTTACAAGGAGATTCAGTTGTCTGAAAAAACGCGTTTATTTCGGGCTGAAAAACACGTTTTGAAAAGTATGATGTTACTGCCCCATAACTTACATGGGGTTGACCAAACTTACAGAAACATGTTTATTTCTGCTGAAAAACACGTTTTGACCCTTTCTGCACACTGGGGTTATGGGCTGAGTGTGTTGGCTCTTCTGAGCCTTGCTGTTACAAGTAGATTCAGCTGTCTGAAAAAACGTGTTTAATTCAGAATGAAAAAACACGTATTGAAAAGTGTGATGTTACTGCCCCATAACTTACATGGGGTTGACCAAACTTGCAGAAACATGTTTATTTCAGCTGAAAAACACGTTTTGACACTTTCTGTACACTGGGGTTAAGGGCTGAGTGTGTGGGCTCTTCTGAGCCTTGCTGTTACAAGGAGATTCAGTTGTCTGAAAAAACGCGTTTATTTCGGGCTGAAAAACACGTTTTGAAAAGTGTGATGTTACTGCCCCATAACTTACATGGGGTTGACCAAACTTGCAGAAACATGTTTATTTCAGCTGAAAAACACGTTTTGACACTTTCTGTACACTGGGGTTAAGGGCTGAGTGTGTGGGCTCTTCTGAGCCTTGCTGTTACAAGGAGATTCAGTTGTCTGAAAAAACGCGTTTATTTCGGGCTGAAAAACACGTTTTGAAAAGTGTGATGTTACTGCCCCATAACTTACATGGGGTTGACCAAACTTGCAGAAACATGTTTATTTCTGCTGAAAAACACGTTTTGACCCTTTCTGCACACTGGGGTTAAGGGCTGAGTGTGTTGGCACTTCTGAGCCTTGCTGTTACAAGTAGATTCAGCTGTCTGAAAAAACGTGTTTATTTCGGGTTTGAAAAACACGTTTTGAAAAGTGTGATGTTACTGCCCCATAACTTACATGGGGTTGACCAAACTTGCAGAAACATGTTTATTTCTGCTGAAAAACACGTTTTGACCCTTTCTGCACACTGGGGTTAAGGGTTGAGTGTGTGGGCACTTCTGAGCCTTGCTGTTACAAGTAGATTCAGCTGTCTGAAAAAACGTGTTTATTTCGGGCTGAAAAACACGTTTTGAAAAGTGTGATGTTACTGCCCCATAACTTACATGGGGTTGACCAAACTTGCAGAAACATGTTTATTTCAGCTGAAAAACACGTTTTGACACTTTCTGTACACTGGGGTTAAGGGCTGAGTGTGTGGGCTCTTCTGAGCCTTGCTGTTACAAGGAGATTCAGTTGCCTGAAAAAACGCGTTTATTTCTGGCTGAAAAACACGTTTTGAAAAGTGTGATGTTACTGCCCCATAACTTACATGGGGTTGACCAAACTTGCAGAAACATGTTTATTTCTGCTGAAAAACACGTTTTGACACTTTCTGTACACTGGGGTTAAGGGCTGAGTGTGTGGGCTCTTCTGAGCCTTGCTGTTACAAGGAGATTCAGTTGCCTGAAAAAACGCGTTTATTTCGGGCTGAAATACACGTTTTGAAAAGTGTGATGTCACTGCCCGATAACTTACATGGGGTTGACCAAACTTGCAGAAACATGTTTATTTCTGCTGAAAAACACGTTTTGACCCTTTCTGCACACTGGGGTTAAGGGTTGAGTGTGTGGGCACTTCTGAGCATTGCTGTTACAAGTAGATTCAGTTGTCTGAAAAAACGCGTTTATTTCGGGCTGAAAAACACGTTTTGAAAACTGTGATGTTACTGCCCCATAACTTACATGGGGTTGACCAAACTTGCAGAAACATGTTTATTTCTGCTGAAAAACACGTTTTGACCCTTTCTGCACACTGGGGTTAAGGGCTGAGTGTGTTGGCACTTCTGAGCCTTGCTGTTACAAGTAGATTCAGCTGTCTGAAAAAACGTGTTTATTTCGGGCTGAAAAACACGTTTTGAAAAGTGTGATGTTACTGCCCCATAACTTACATGGGGTTGACCAAACTTGCAGAAACATGTTTATTTCTGCTGAAAAACACGTTTTGACAATTTCTGCACACTCTGGTTAAGGGCTGAGTGTGTGGGCTCTTTTGAGCCTTGCTGTTACAAGGAGATTCAGTTGCCTGAAAAAACGCGTTTATTTCGGGCTGAAAAACACGTTTTGAAAAGTGTGATGTTACTGCCCCATAACTTACATGGGGTTGACCAAACTTGCAGAAACATGTTTATTTCTGCTGAAAAACACGTTTTGACACTTTCTGTACACTGGGGTTAAGGGCTGAGTGTGTGGGCTCTTCTGAGCCTTGCTGTTACAAGGAGATTCAGTTGTCTGAAAAAACGCGTTTATTTCGGGCTGAAAAACACGTTTTGAAAAGTGTGATGTTACTGCCCCATAACTTACATGGGGTTGACCAAACTTGCAGAAACATGTTTATTTCTGCTGAAAAACACGTTTTGACCCTTTCTGCACACTGGGGTTAAGGGTTGAGTGTGTGGGCACTTCTGAGCCTTGCTGTTACAAGTAGATTCAGTTGTCTGAAAAAACGCGTTTATTTCGGGCTGAAAAACACGTTTTGAAAAGTGTGATGTTACTGCCCCATAACTTACATGGGGTTGACCAAACTTGCAGAAACATGTTTATTTCTGCTGAAAAACACGTTTTGACCCTTTCTGCACACTGGGGTTAAGGGCTGAGTGTGTTGGCACTTCTGAGCCTTGCTGTTACAAGTAGATTCAGCTGTCTGAAAAAACGTGTTTATTTCGGGCTGAAAAACACGTTTTGAAAAGTGTGATGTTACTGCCCCATAACTTACATGGGGTTGACCAAACTTGCAGAAACATGTTTATTTCTGCTGAAAAACACGTTTTGACAATTTCTGCACACTGGGGTTAAGGGCTGAGTGTGTGGGCTCTTTTGAGCCTTGCTGTTACAAGGAGATTCAGATGCCTGAAAAAACGCGTTTATTTCGGGCTGAAAAACACGTTTTGAAAAGTGTGATGTTACTGCCCCATAACTTACATGGGGTTGACCAAACTTGCAGAAACATGTTTATTTCTGCTGAAAAACACGTTTTGACCCTTTCTGCACACTGGGGTTAAGGGCTGAGTGTGTTGGCTCTTCTGAGCCTTGCTGTTACAAGTAGATTCAGCTGTCTGAAAAAACGTGTTTATTTCGGGCTGAAAAACACGTTTTGAAAAGTGTGATGTTACTGCCCCATAACTTACATGGGGTTGACCAAACTTGCAGAAACATGTTTATTTCTGCTGAAAAACACGTTTTGACACTTTCTGTACACTGGGGTTAAGGGCTGAGTGTGTGGGCTCTTCTGAGCCTTGCTGTTACAAGGAGATTCAGTTGCCTGAAAAAACGCGTTTATTTCGTGCTGAAAAACACGTTTTGAAAAGTGTGATGTTACTGCCCCATAACTTAAATGGGGTTGACCAAACTTGCAGAAACTTGTTTATTTCTGCTGAAAAACACGTTTTGACCCTTTCTGCACACTGGGGTTAAGGGCTGAGTGTGTGGGCTCTTCTGAGCCTTGCTGTTACAAGGAGATTCAGTTGTCTGAAAAAACGCGTTTATTTCGGGCTGAAAAACACGTTTTGAAAACTGTGATGTTACTGCCCCATAACTTACATGGGGTTGACCAAACTTGCAGAAACATGTTTATTTCTGCTGAAAAACACGTTTTGACCCTTTCTGCACACTGGGGTTAAGGGCTGAGTGTGTTGGCACTTCTGAGCCTTGCTGTTACAAGTAGATTCAGCTGTCTGAAAAAACGTGTTTATTTCGGGCTGAAAAACACGTTTTGAAAAGTGTGATGTTACTGCCCCATAACTTACATGGGGTTGACCAAACTTGCAGAAACATGTTTATTTCTGCTGAAAAACACGTTTTGACCCTTTCTGCACACTGGGGTTAAGGGCTGAGTGTGTTGGCACTTCTGAGCCTTGCTGTTACAAGTAGATTCAGCTGTCTGAAAAAACGTGTTTATTTCGGGCTGAAAAACACGTTTTGAAAAGTGTGATGTTACTGCCCCATAACTTACATGGGGTTGACCAAACTTGCAGAAACATGTTTATTTCTGCTGAAAAACACGTTTTGACCCTTTCTGCACACTGGGGTTAAGGGTTGAGTGTGTGGGCACTTCTGAGCCTTGCTGTTACAAGTAGATTCAGTTGTCTGAAAAAACGCGTTTATTTCGGGCTGAAAAACACGTTTTGAAAAGTATGATGTTACTGCCCCATAACTTACATGGGGTTGACCAAACTTACAGAAACATGTTTATTTCTGCTGAAAAACACGTTTTGACCCTTTCTGCACACTGGGGTTAAGGGCTGAGTGTGTTGGCTCTTCTGAGCCTTGCTGTTACAAGTAGATTCAGCTGTCTGAAAAAACGTGTTTATTTCGGGCTGAAAAACACGTTTTGAAAAGTGTGATGTTACTGCCCCATAACTTACATGGGGTTGACCAAACTTGCAGAAACATGTTTATTTCAGCTGAAAAACACGTTTTGACACTTTCTGTACACTGGGGTTAAGGGCTGAGTGTGTGGGCTCTTCTGAGCCTTGCTGTTACAAGGAGATTCAGTTGTCTGAAAAAACGCGTTTATTTCGGGCTGAAAAACACGTTTTGAAAAGTGTGATGTTACTGCCCCATAACTTACATGGGGTTGACCAAACTTGCAGAAACATGTTTATTTCTGCTGAAAAACACGTTTTGACCCTTTCTGCACACTGGGGTTAAGGGTTGAGTGTGTGGGCACTTCTGAGCCTTGCTGTTACAAGTAGATTCAGTTGCCTGAAAAAACGCGTTTATTTCTGGCTGAAAAACACGTTTTGAAAAGTATGATGTTACTGCCCCATAACTTACATGGGGTTGACCAAACTTGCAGAAACATGTTTATTTCTGCTGAAAAACACGTTTTGACCCTTTCTGCACACTGGGGTTAAGGGCTGAGTGTGTTGGCACTTCTGAGCCTTGCTGTTACAAGTAGATTCAGCTGTCTGAAAAAACGTGTTTATTTCGGGCTGAAAAACACGTTTTGAAAAGTGTGATGTTACTGCCCCATAACTTACATGGGGTTGACCAAACTTGCAGAAACATGTTTATTTCTGCTGAAAAACACGTTTTGACACTTTCTGTACACTGGGGTTAAGGGCTGAGTGTGTGGGCTCTTCTGAGCCTTGCTGTTACAAGGAGATTCAGTTGCCTGAAAAAACGCGTTTATTTCGTGCTGAAAAACACGTTTTGAAAAGTGTGATGTTACTGCCCCATAACTTAAATGGGGTTGACCAAACTTGCAGAAACTTGTTTATTTCTGCTGAAAAACACGTTTTGACCCTTTCTGCACACTGGGGTTAAGGGCTGAGTGTGTGGGCTCTTCTGAGCCTTGCTGTTACAAGGAGATTCAGTTGTCTGAAAAAACGCGTTTATTTCGGGCTGAAAAACACGTTTTGAAAACTGTGATGTTACTGCCCCATAACTTACATGGGGTTGACCAAACTTGCAGAAACATGTTTATTTCTGCTGAAAAACACGTTTTGACCCTTTCTGCACACTGGGGTTAAGGGCTGAGTGTGTTGGCACTTCTGAGCCTTGCTGTTACAAGTAGATTCAGCTGTCTGAAAAAACGTGTTTATTTCGGGCTGAAAAACACGTTTTGAAAAGTGTGATGTTACTGCCCCATAACTTACATGGGGTTGACCAAACTTGCAGAAACATGTTTATTTCTGCTGAAAAACACGTTTTGACCCTTTCTGCACACTGGGGTTAAGGGCTGAGTGTGTTGGCACTTCTGAGCCTTGCTGTTACAAGTAGATTCAGCTGTCTGAAAAAACGTGTTTATTTCGGGCTGAAAAACACGTTTTGAAAAGTGTGATGTTACTGCCCCATAACTTACATGGGGTTGACCAAACTTGCAGAAACATGTTTATTTCTGCTGAAAAACACGTTTTGACCCTTTCTGCACACTGGGGTTAAGGGTTGAGTGTGTGGGCACTTCTGAGCCTTGCTGTTACAAGTAGATTCAGTTGTCTGAAAAAACGCGTTTATTTCGGGCTGAAAAACACGTTTTGAAAAGTATGATGTTACTGCCCCATAACTTACATGGGGTTGACCAAACTTACAGAAACATGTTTATTTCTGCTGAAAAACACGTTTTGACCCTTTCTGCACACTGGGGTTAAGGGCTGAGTGTGTTGGCTCTTCTGAGCCTTGCTGTTACAAGTAGATTCAGCTGTCTGAAAAAACGTGTTTATTTCGGGCTGAAAAACACGTTTTGAAAAGTGTGATGTTACTGCCCCATAACTTACATGGGGTTGACCAAACTTGCAGAAACATGTTTATTTCAGCTGAAAAACACGTTTTGACACTTTCTGTACACTGGGGTTAAGGGCTGAGTGTGTGGGCTCTTCTGAGCCTTGCTGTTACAAGGAGATTCAGTTGTCTGAAAAAACGCGTTTATTTCGGGCTGAAAAACACGTTTTGAAAAGTGTGATGTTACTGCCCCATAACTTACATGGGGTTGACCAAACTTGCAGAAACATGTTTATTTCTGCTGAAAAACACGTTTTGACCCTTTCTGCACACTGGGGTTAAGGGTTGAGTGTGTGGGCACTTCTGAGCCTTGCTGTTACAAGTAGATTCAGTTGCCTGAAAAAACGCGTTTATTTCTGGCTGAAAAACACGTTTTGAAAAGTATGATGTTACTGCCCCATAACTTACATGGGGTTGACCAAACTTGCAGAAACATGTTTATTTCTGCTGAAAAACACGTTTTGACCCTTTCTGCACACTGGGGTTAAGGGCTGAGTGTGTTGGCACTTCTGAGCCTTGCTGTTACAAGTATATTCAGCTGTCTGAAAAAACGCGTTTATTTCGGGCTGAAAAACACGTTTTGAAAAGTGTGATGTTACTGCCCCATAACTTACATGGGGTTGACCAAACTTGCAGAAACATGTTTATTTCAGCTGAAAAACACGTTTTGACACTTTCTGTACACTGGGGTTAAGGGCTGAGTGTGTGGGCTCTTCTGAGCCTTGCTGTTACAAGGAGATTCAGTTGCCTGAAAAAACGCGTTTATTTCGGGCTGAAAAACACGTTTTGAAAACTGTGATGTTACTGCCCCATAACTTACATGGGGTTGACCAAACTTGCAGAAACATGTTTATTTCTGCTGAAAAACACGTTTTGACCCTTTCTGCACACTGGGGTTAAGGGCTGAGTGTGTTGGCACTTCTGAGCCTTGCTGTTACAAGTAGATTCAGCTGTCTGAAAAAACGTGTTTATTTCGGGCTGAAAAACACGTTTTGAAAAGTGTGATGTTACTGCCCCATAACTTACATGGGGTTGACCAAACTTGCAGAAACATGTTTATTTCTGCTGAAAAACACGTTTTGACAATTTCTGCACACTCTGGTTAAGGGCTGAGTGTGTGGGCTCTTTTGAGCCTTGCTGTTACAAGGAGATTCAGTTGCCTGAAAAAACGCGTTTATTTCGGGCTGAAAAACACGTTTTGAAAAGTGTGATGTTACTGCCCCATAACTTACATGGGGTTGACCAAACTTGCAGAAACATGTTTATTTCTGCTGAAAAACACGTTTTGACACTTTCTGTACACTGGGGTTAAGGGCTGAGTGTGTGGGCTCTTCTGAGCCTTGCTGTTACAAGGAGATTCAGTTGTCTGAAAAAACGCGTTTATTTCGGGCTGAAAAACACGTTTTGAAAAGTGTGATGTTACTGCCCCATAACTTACATGGGGTTGACCAAACTTGCAGAAACATGTTTATTTCTGCTGAAAAACACGTTTTGACCCTTTCTGCACACTGGGGTTAAGGGTTGAGTGTGTGGGCACTTCTGAGCCTTGCTGTTACAAGTAGATTCAGTTGTCTGAAAAAACGCGTTTATTTCGGGCTGAAAAACACGTTTTGAAAAGTGTGATGTTACTGCCCCATAACTTACATGGGGTTGACCAAACTTGCAGAAACATGTTTATTTCTGCTGAAAAACACGTTTTGACCCTTTCTGCACACTGGGGTTAAGGGCTGAGTGTGTTGGCACTTCTGAGCCTTGCTGTTACAAGTAGATTCAGCTGTCTGAAAAAACGTGTTTATTTCGGGCTGAAAAACACGTTTTGAAAAGTGTGATGTTACTGCCCCATAACTTACATGGGGTTGACCAAACTTGCAGAAACATGTTTATTTCTGCTGAAAAACACGTTTTGACAATTTCTGCACACTGGGGTTAAGGGCTGAGTGTGTGGGCTCTTTTGAGCCTTGCTGTTACAAGGAGATTCAGATGCCTGAAAAAACGCGTTTATTTCGGGCTGAAAAACACGTTTTGAAAAGTGTGATGTTACTGCCCCATAACTTACATGGGGTTGACCAAACTTGCAGAAACATGTTTATTTCTGCTGAAAAACACGTTTTGACCCTTTCTGCACACTGGGGTTAAGGGCTGAGTGTGTTGGCTCTTCTGAGCCTTGCTGTTACAAGTAGATTCAGCTGTCTGAAAAAACGTGTTTATTTCGGGCTGAAAAACACTTTTTGAAAAGTGTGATGTTACTGCCCTATAACTTACATGGGGTTGACCAAACTTGCAGAAACATGTTTATTTCTGCAGAAAAACACGTTTTGACCCTTTCTGCACACTGGGGTTAAGGGTTGAGTGTGTGGGCACTTCTGAGCATTGCTGTTACAAGTAGATTCAGTTGTCTGAAAAAACGCGTTTATTTCGGGCTGAAAAACACGTTTTGAAAACTGTGATGTTACTGCCCCATAACTTACATGGGGTTGACCAAACTTGCAGAAACATGTTTATTTCTGCTGAAAAACACGTTTTGACCCTTTCTGCACACTGGGGTTAAGGGCTGAGTGTGTTGGCACTTCTGAGCCTTGCTGTTACAAGTAGATTCAGCTGTCTGAAAAAACGTGTTTATTTCGGGCTGAAAAACACGTTTTGAAAAGTGTGATGTTACTGCCCCATAACTTACATGGGGTTGACCAAACTTGCAGAAACATGTTTATTTCTGCTGAAAAACACGTTTTGACACTTTCTGTACACTGGGGTTAAGGGCTGAGTGTGTGGGCTCTTCTGAGCCTTGCTGTTACAAGGAGATTCAGTTGCCTGAAAAAACGCGTTTATTTCGTGCTGAAAAACACGTTTTGAAAAGTGTGATGTTACTGCCCCATAACTTAAATGGGGTTGACCAAACTTGCAGAAACTTGTTTATTTCTGCTGAAAAACACGTTTTGACCCTTTCTGCACACTGGGGTTAAGGGCTGAGTGTGTGGGCTCTTCTGAGCCTTGCTGTTACAAGGAGATTCAGTTGTCTGAAAAAACGCGTTTATTTCGGGCTGAAAAACACGTTTTGAAAACTGTGATGTTACTGCCCCATAACTTACATGGGGTTGACCAAACTTGCAGAAACATGTTTATTTCTGCTGAAAAACACGTTTTGACCCTTTCTGCACACTGGGGTTAAGGGCTGAGTGTGTTGGCACTTCTGAGCCTTGCTGTTACAAGTAGATTCAGCTGTCTGAAAAAACGTGTTTATTTCGGGCTGAAAAACACGTTTTGAAAAGTGTGATGTTACTGCCCCATAACTTACATGGGGTTGACCAAACTTGCAGAAACATGTTTATTTCTGCTGAAAAACACGTTTTGACCCTTTCTGCACACTGGGGTTAAGGGCTGAGTGTGTTGGCACTTCTGAGCCTTGCTGTTACAAGTAGATTCAGCTGTCTGAAAAAACGTGTTTATTTCGGGCTGAAAAACACGTTTTGAAAAGTGTGATGTTACTGCCCCATAACTTACATGGGGTTGACCAAACTTGCAGAAACATGTTTATTTCTGCTGAAAAACACGTTTTGACCCTTTCTGCACACTGGGGTTAAGGGTTGAGTGTGTGGGCACTTCTGAGCCTTGCTGTTACAAGTAGATTCAGTTGTCTGAAAAAACGCGTTTATTTCGGGCTGAAAAACACGTTTTGAAAAGTATGATGTTACTGCCCCATAACTTACATGGGGTTGACCAAACTTACAGAAACATGTTTATTTCTGCTGAAAAACACGTTTTGACCCTTTCTGCACACTGGGGTTAAGGGCTGAGTGTGTTGGCTCTTCTGAGCCTTGCTGTTACAAGTAGATTCAGCTGTCTGAAAAAACGTGTTTATTTCGGGCTGAAAAACACGTTTTGAAAAGTGTGATGTTACTGCCCCATAACTTACATGGGGTTGACCAAACTTGCAGAAACATGTTTATTTCAGCTGAAAAACACGTTTTGACACTTTCTGTACACTGGGGTTAAGGGCTGAGTGTGTGGGCTCTTCTGAGCCTTGCTGTTACAAGGAGATTCAGTTGTCTGAAAAAACGCGTTTATTTCGGGCTGAAAAACACGTTTTGAAAAGTGTGATGTTACTGCCCCATAACTTACATGGGGTTGACCAAACTTGCAGAAACATGTTTATTTCTGCTGAAAAACACGTTTTGACCCTTTCTGCACACTGGGGTTAAGGGTTGAGTGTGTGGGCACTTCTGAGCCTTGCTGTTACAAGTAGATTCAGTTGCCTGAAAAAACGCGTTTATTTCTGGCTGAAAAACACGTTTTGAAAAGTATGATGTTACTGCCCCATAACTTACATGGGGTTGACCAAACTTGCAGAAACATGTTTATTTCTGCTGAAAAACACGTTTTGACCCTTTCTGCACACTGGGGTTAAGGGCTGAGTGTGTTGGCACTTCTGAGCCTTGCTGTTACAAGTATATTCAGCTGTCTGAAAAAACGCGTTTATTTCGGGCTGAAAAACACGTTTTGAAAAGTATGATGTTACTGCCCCATAACTTACATGGGGTTGACCAAACTTACAGAAACATGTTTATTTCTGCTGAAAAACACGTTTTGACCCTTTCTGCACACTGGGGTTAAGGGCTGAGTGTGTTGGCTCTTCTGAGCCTTGCTGTTACAAGTAGATTCAGCTGTCTGAAAAAACGTGTTTATTTCGGGCTGAAAAACACGTTTTGAAAAGTGTGATGTTACTGCCCCATAACTTACATGGGGTTGACCAAACTTGCAGAAACATGTTTATTTCTGCTGAAAAACACGTTTTGACACTTTCTGTACACTGGGGTTAAGGGCTGAGTGTGTGGGCTCTTCTGAGCCTTGCTGTTACAAGGAGATTCAGTTGTCTGAAAAAACGCGTTTATTTCGGGCTGAAAAACACGTTTTGAAAAGTGTGATGTTACTGCCCCATAACTTACATGGGGTTGACCAAACTTGCAGAAACATGTTTATTTCTGCTGAAAAACACGTTTTGACCCTTTCTGCACACTGGGGTTAAGGGCTGAGTGTGTTGGCACTTCTGAGCCTTGCTGTTACAAGTATATTCAGCTGTCTGAAAAAACGTGTTTATTTCGGGCTGAAAAACACGTTTTGAAAAGTGTGATGTTACTGCCCCATAACTTACATGGGGTTGACCAAACTTGCAGAAACATGTTTATTTCTGCTGAAAAACACGTTTTGACCCTTTCTGCACACTGGGGTTAAGGGTTGAGTGTGTGGGCACTTCTGAGCCTTGCTGTTACAAGTAGATTCAGTTGTCTGAAAAAACGCGTTTATTTCGGGCTGAAAAACACGTTTTGAAAAGTATGATGTTACTGCCCCATAACTTACATGGGGTTGACCAAACTTACAGAAACATGTTTATTTCTGCTGAAAAACACGTTTTGACCCTTTCTGCACACTGGGGTTATGGGCTGAGTGTGTTGGCTCTTCTGAGCCTTGCTGTTACAAGTAGATTCAGCTGTCTGAAAAAACGTGTTTAATTCAGAATGAAAAAACACGTATTGAAAAGTGTGATGTTACTGCCCCATAACTTACATGGGGTTGACCAAACTTGCAGAAACATGTTTATTTCAGCTGAAAAACACGTTTTGACACTTTCTGTACACTGGGGTTAAGGGCTGAGTGTGTGGGCTCTTCTGAGCCTTGCTGTTACAAGGAGATTCAGTTGTCTGAAAAAACGCGTTTATTTCGGGCTGAAAAACACGTTTTGAAAAGTGTGATGTTACTGCCCCATAACTTACATGGGGTTGACCAAACTTGCAGAAACATGTTTATTTCAGCTGAAAAACACGTTTTGACACTTTCTGTACACTGGGGTTAAGGGCTGAGTGTGTGGGCTCTTCTGAGCCTTGCTGTTACAAGGAGATTCAGTTGTCTGAAAAAACGCGTTTATTTCGGGCTGAAAAACACGTTTTGAAAAGTGTGATGTTACTGCCCCATAACTTACATGGGGTTGACCAAACTTGCAGAAACATGTTTATTTCTGCTGAAAAACACGTTTTGACCCTTTCTGCACACTGGGGTTAAGGGCTGAGTGTGTTGGCACTTCTGAGCCTTGCTGTTACAAGTAGATTCAGCTGTCTGAAAAAACGTGTTTATTTCGGGCTGAAAAACACGTTTTGAAAAGTGTGATGTTACTGCCCCATAACTTACATGGGGTTGACCAAACTTGCAGAAACATGTTTATTTCTGCTGAAAAACACGTTTTGACCCTTTCTGCACACTGGGGTTAAGGGTTGAGTGTGTGGGCACTTCTGAGCCTTGCTGTTACAAGTAGATTCAGCTGTCTGAAAAAACGTGTTTATTTCGGGCTGAAAAACACGTTTTGAAAAGTGTGATGTTACTGCCCCATAACTTACATGGGGTTGACCAAACTTGCAGAAACATGTTTATTTCAGCTGAAAAACACGTTTTGACACTTTCTGTACACTGGGGTTAAGGGCTGAGTGTGTGGGCTCTTCTGAGCCTTGCTGTTACAAGGAGATTCAGTTGCCTGAAAAAACGCGTTTATTTCTGGCTGAAAAACACGTTTTGAAAAGTGTGATGTACTGCCCCATAACTTACATGGGGTTGACCAAACTTGCAGAAACATGTTTATTTCTGCTGAAAAACACGTTTTGACACTTTCTGTACACTGGGGTTAAGGGCTGAGTGTGTGGGCTCTTCTGAGCCTTGCTGTTACAAGGAGATTCAGTTGCCTGAAAAAACGCGTTTATTTCGGGCTGAAATACACGTTTTGAAAAGTGTGATGTCACTGCCCGATAACTTACATGGGGTTGACCAAACTTGCAGAAACATGTTTATTTCTGCTGAAAAACACGTTTTGACCCTTTCTGCACACTGGGGTTAAGGGTTGAGTGTGTGGGCACTTCTGAGCATTGCTGTTACAAGTAGATTCAGTTGTCTGAAAAAACGCGTTTATTTCGGGCTGAAAAACACGTTTTGAAAACTGTGATGTTACTGCCCCATAACTTACATGGGGTTGACCAAACTTGCAGAAACATGTTTATTTCTGCTGAAAAACACGTTTTGACCCTTTCTGCACACTGGGGTTAAGGGCTGAGTGTGTGGGCTCTTTTGAGCCTTGCTGTTACAAGGAGATTCAGTTGCCTGAAAAAACGCGTTTATTTCGGGCTGAAAAACACGTTTTGAAAAGTGTGATGTTACTGCCCCATAACTTACATGGGGTTGACCAAACTTGCAGAAACATGTTTATTTCTGCTGAAAAACACGTTTTGACACTTTCTGTACACTGGGGTTAAGGGCTGAGTGTGTGGGCTCTTCTGAGCCTTGCTGTTACAAGGAGATTCAGTTGTCTGAAAAAACGCGTTTATTTCGGGCTGAAAAACACGTTTTGAAAAGTGTGATGTTACTGCCCCATAACTTACATGGGGTTGACCAAACTTGCAGAAACATGTTTATTTCTGCTGAAAAACACGTTTTGACCCTTTCTGCACACTGGGGTTAAGGGTTGAGTGTGTGGGCACTTCTGAGCCTTGCTGTTACAAGTAGATTCAGTTGTCTGAAAAAACGCGTTTATTTCGGGCTGAAAAACACGTTTTGAAAAGTGTGATGTTACTGCCCCATAACTTACATGGGGTTGACCAAACTTGCAGAAACATGTTTATTTCTGCTGAAAAACACGTTTTGACCCTTTCTGCACACTGGGGTTAAGGGCTGAGTGTGTTGGCACTTCTGAGCCTTGCTGTTACAAGTAGATTCAGCTGTCTGAAAAAACGTGTTTATTTCGGGCTGAAAAACACGTTTTGAAAAGTGTGATGTTACTGCCCCATAACTTACATGGGGTTGACCAAACTTGCAGAAACATGTTTATTTCTGCTGAAAAACACGTTTTGACAATTTCTGCACACTGGGGTTAAGGGCTGAGTGTGTGGGCTCTTTTGAGCCTTGCTGTTACAAGGAGATTCAGATGCCTGAAAAAACGCGTTTATTTCGGGCTGAAAAACACGTTTTGAAAAGTGTGATGTTACTGCCCCATAACTTACATGGGGTTGACCAAACTTGCAGAAACATGTTTATTTCTGCAGAAAAACACGTTTTGACCCTTTCTGCACACTGGGGTTAAGGGTTGAGTGTGTTTGCACTTCTGAGCATTGCTGTTACAAGTAGATTCAGTTGTCTGAAAAAACGCGTTTATTTCGGGCTGAAAAACACGTTTTGAAAACTGTGATGTTACTGCCCCATAACTTACATGGGGTTGACCAAACTTGCAGAAACATGTTTATTTCTGCTGAAAAACACGTTTTGACCCTTTCTGCACACTGGGGTTAAGGGCTGAGTGTGTTGGCACTTCTGAGCCTTGCTGTTACAAGTAGATTCAGCTGTCTGAAAAAACGTGTTTATTTCGGGCTGAAAAACACGTTTTGAAAAGTGTGATGTTACTGCCCCATAACTTACATGGGGTTGACCAAACTTGCAGAAACATGTTTATTTCTGCTGAAAAACACGTTTTGACACTTTCTGTACACTGGGGTTAAGGGCTGAGTGTGTGGGCTCTTCTGAGCCTTGCTGTTACAAGGAGATTCAGTTGCCTGAAAAAACGCGTTTATTTCGTGCTGAAAAACACGTTTTGAAAAGTGTGATGTTACTGCCCCATAACTTAAATGGGGTTGACCAAACTTGCAGAAACTTGTTTATTTCTGCTGAAAAACACGTTTTGACCCTTTCTGCACACTGGGGTTAAGGGCTGAGTGTGTGGGCTCTTCTGAGCCTTGCTGTTACAAGGAGATTCAGTTGTCTGAAAAAACGCGTTTATTTCGGGCTGAAAAACACGTTTTGAAAAGTATGATGTTACTGCCCCATAACTTACATGGGGTTGACCAAACTTACAGAAACATGTTTATTTCTGCTGAAAAACACGTTTTGACCCTTTCTGCACACTGGGGTTATGGGCTGAGTGTGTTGGCTCTTCTGAGCCTTGCTGTTACAAGTAGATTCAGCTGTCTGAAAAAACGTGTTTAATTCAGAATGAAAAAACACGTATTGAAAAGTGTGATGTTACTGCCCCATAACTTACATGGGGTTGACCAAACTTGCAGAAACATGTTTATTTCAGCTGAAAAACACGTTTTGACACTTTCTGTACACTGGGGTTAAGGGCTGAGTGTGTGGGCTCTTCTGAGCCTTGCTGTTACAAGGAGATTCAGTTGTCTGAAAAAACGCGTTTATTTCGGGCTGAAAAACACGTTTTGAAAAGTGTGATGTTACTGCCCCATAACTTACATGGGGTTGACCAAACTTGCAGAAACATGTTTATTTCAGCTGAAAAACACGTTTTGACACTTTCTGTACACTGGGGTTAAGGGCTGAGTGTGTGGGCTCTTCTGAGCCTTGCTGTTACAAGGAGATTCAGTTGTCTGAAAAAACGCGTTTATTTCGGGCTGAAAAACACGTTTTGAAAAGTGTGATGTTACTGCCCCATAACTTACATGGGGTTGACCAAACTTGCAGAAACATGTTTATTTCTGCTGAAAAACACGTTTTGACCCTTTCTGCACACTGGGGTTAAGGGCTGAGTGTGTTGGCACTTCTGAGCCTTGCTGTTACAAGTAGATTCAGCTGTCTGAAAAAACGTGTTTATTTCGGGCTGAAAAACACGTTTTGAAAAGTGTGATGTTACTGCCCCATAACTTACATGGGGTTGACCAAACTTGCAGAAACATGTTTATTTCTGCTGAAAAACACGTTTTGACCCTTTCTGCACACTGGGGTTAAGGGTTGAGTGTGTGGGCACTTCTGAGCCTTGCTGTTACAAGTAGATTCAGCTGTCTGAAAAAACGTGTTTATTTCGGGCTGAAAAACACGTTTTGAAAAGTGTGATGTTACTGCCCCATAACTTACATGGGGTTGACCAAACTTGCAGAAACATGTTTATTTCAGCTGAAAAACACGTTTTGACACTTTCTGTACACTGGGGTTAAGGGCTGAGTGTGTGGGCTCTTCTGAGCCTTGCTGTTACAAGGAGATTCAGTTGCCTGAAAAAACGCGTTTATTTCTGGCTGAAAAACACGTTTTGAAAAGTGTGATGTACTGCCCCATAACTTACATGGGGTTGACCAAACTTGCAGAAACATGTTTATTTCTGCTGAAAAACACGTTTTGACACTTTCTGTACACTGGGGTTAAGGGCTGAGTGTGTGGGCTCTTCTGAGCCTTGCTGTTACAAGGAGATTCAGTTGCCTGAAAAAACGCGTTTATTTCGGGCTGAAATACACGTTTTGAAAAGTGTGATGTCACTGCCCGATAACTTACATGGGGTTGACCAAACTTGCAGAAACATGTTTATTTCTGCTGAAAAACACGTTTTGACCCTTTCTGCACACTGGGGTTAAGGGTTGAGTGTGTGGGCACTTCTGAGCATTGCTGTTACAAGTAGATTCAGTTGTCTGAAAAAACGCGTTTATTTCGGGCTGAAAAACACGTTTTGAAAACTGTGATGTTACTGCCCCATAACTTACATGGGGTTGACCAAACTTGCAGAAACATGTTTATTTCTGCTGAAAAACACGTTTTGACCCTTTCTGCACACTGGGGTTAAGGGCTGAGTGTGTGGGCTCTTTTGAGCCTTGCTGTTACAAGGAGATTCAGTTGCCTGAAAAAACGCGTTTATTTCGGGCTGAAAAACACGTTTTGAAAAGTGTGATGTTACTGCCCCATAACTTACATGGGGTTGACCAAACTTGCAGAAACATGTTTATTTCTGCTGAAAAACACGTTTTGACACTTTCTGTACACTGGGGTTAAGGGCTGAGTGTGTGGGCTCTTCTGAGCCTTGCTGTTACAAGGAGATTCAGTTGTCTGAAAAAACGCGTTTATTTCGGGCTGAAAAACACGTTTTGAAAAGTGTGATGTTACTGCCCCATAACTTACATGGGGTTGACCAAACTTGCAGAAACATGTTTATTTCTGCTGAAAAACACGTTTTGACCCTTTCTGCACACTGGGGTTAAGGGTTGAGTGTGTGGGCACTTCTGAGCCTTGCTGTTACAAGTAGATTCAGTTGTCTGAAAAAACGCGTTTATTTCGGGCTGAAAAACACGTTTTGAAAAGTGTGATGTTACTGCCCCATAACTTACATGGGGTTGACCAAACTTGCAGAAACATGTTTATTTCTGCTGAAAAACACGTTTTGACCCTTTCTGCACACTGGGGTTAAGGGCTGAGTGTGTTGGCACTTCTGAGCCTTGCTGTTACAAGTAGATTCAGCTGTCTGAAAAAACGTGTTTATTTCGGGCTGAAAAACACGTTTTGAAAAGTGTGATGTTACTGCCCCATAACTTACATGGGGTTGACCAAACTTGCAGAAACATGTTTATTTCTGCTGAAAAACACGTTTTGACAATTTCTGCACACTGGGGTTAAGGGCTGAGTGTGTGGGCTCTTTTGAGCCTTGCTGTTACAAGGAGATTCAGATGCCTGAAAAAACGCGTTTATTTCGGGCTGAAAAACACGTTTTGAAAAGTGTGATGTTACTGCCCCATAACTTACATGGGGTTGACCAAACTTGCAGAAACATGTTTATTTCTGCTGAAAAACACGTTTTGACCCTTTCTGCACACTGGGGTTAAGGGCTGAGTGTGTTGGCTCTTCTGAGCCTTGCTGTTACAAGTAGATTCAGCTGTCTGAAAAAACGTGTTTATTTCGGGCTGAAAAACACTTTTTGAAAAGTGTGATGTTACTGCCCCATAACTTACATGGGGTTGACCAAACTTGCAGAAACATGTTTATTTCTGCAGAAAAACACGTTTTGACCCTTTCTGCACACTGGGGTTAAGGGTTGAGTGTGTGGGCACTTCTGAGCATTGCTGTTACAAGTAGATTCAGTTGTCTGAAAAAACGCGTTTATTTCGGGCTGAAAAACACGTTTTGAAAACTGTGATGTTACTGCCCCATAACTTACATGGGGTTGACCAAACTTGCAGAAACATGTTTATTTCTGCTGAAAAACACGTTTTGACCCTTTCTGCACACTGGGGTTAAGGGCTGAGTGTGTTGGCACTTCTGAGCCTTGCTGTTACAAGTAGATTCAGCTGTCTGAAAAAACGTGTTTATTTCGGGCTGAAAAACACGTTTTGAAAAGTGTGATGTTACTGCCCCATAACTTACATGGGGTTGACCAAACTTGCAGAAACATGTTTATTTCTGCTGAAAAACACGTTTTGACACTTTCTGTACACTGGGGTTAAGGGCTGAGTGTGTGGGCTCTTCTGAGCCTTGCTGTTACAAGGAGATTCAGTTGCCTGAAAAAACGCGTTTATTTCGTGCTGAAAAACACGTTTTGAAAAGTGTGATGTTACTGCCCCATAACTTAAATGGGGTTGACCAAACTTGCAGAAACTTGTTTATTTCTGCTGAAAAACACGTTTTGACCCTTTCTGCACACTGGGGTTAAGGGCTGAGTGTGTGGGCTCTTCTGAGCCTTGCTGTTACAAGGAGATTCAGTTGTCTGAAAAAACGCGTTTATTTCGGGCTGAAAAACACGTTTTGAAAAGTATGATGTTACTGCCCCATAACTTACATGGGGTTGACCAAACTTACAGAAACATGTTTATTTCTGCTGAAAAACACGTTTTGACCCTTTCTGCACACTGGGGTTATGGGCTGAGTGTGTTGGCTCTTCTGAGCCTTGCTGTTACAAGTAGATTCAGCTGTCTGAAAAAACGTGTTTAATTCAGAATGAAAAAACACGTATTGAAAAGTGTGATGTTACTGCCCCATAACTTACATGGGGTTGACCAAACTTGCAGAAACATGTTTATTTCAGCTGAAAAACACGTTTTGACACTTTCTGTACACTGGGGTTAAGGGCTGAGTGTGTGGGCTCTTCTGAGCCTTGCTGTTACAAGGAGATTCAGTTGTCTGAAAAAACGCGTTTATTTCGGGCTGAAAAACACGTTTTGAAAAGTGTGATGTTACTGCCCCATAACTTACATGGGGTTGACCAAACTTGCAGAAACATGTTTATTTCAGCTGAAAAACACGTTTTGACACTTTCTGTACACTGGGGTTAAGGGCTGAGTGTGTGGGCTCTTCTGAGCCTTGCTGTTACAAGGAGATTCAGTTGTCTGAAAAAACGCGTTTATTTCGGGCTGAAAAACACGTTTTGAAAAGTGTGATGTTACTGCCCCATAACTTACATGGGGTTGACCAAACTTGCAGAAACATGTTTATTTCTGCTGAAAAACACGTTTTGACCCTTTCTGCACACTGGGGTTAAGGGCTGAGTGTGTTGGCACTTCTGAGCCTTGCTGTTACAAGTAGATTCAGCTGTCTGAAAAAACGTGTTTATTTCGGGCTGAAAAACACGTTTTGAAAAGTGTGATGTTACTGCCCCATAACTTACATGGGGTTGACCAAACTTGCAGAAACATGTTTATTTCTGCTGAAAAACACGTTTTGACCCTTTCTGCACACTGGGGTTAAGGGTTGAGTGTGTGGGCACTTCTGAGCCTTGCTGTTACAAGTAGATTCAGCTGTCTGAAAAAACGTGTTTATTTCGGGCTGAAAAACACGTTTTGAAAAGTGTGATGTTACTGCCCCATAACTTACATGGGGTTGACCAAACTTGCAGAAACATGTTTATTTCAGCTGAAAAACACGTTTTGACACTTTCTGTACACTGGGGTTAAGGGCTGAGTGTGTGGGCTCTTCTGAGCCTTGCTGTTACAAGGAGATTCAGTTGCCTGAAAAAACGCGTTTATTTCTGGCTGAAAAACACGTTTTGAAAAGTGTGATGTTACTGCCCCATAACTTACATGGGGTTGACCAAACTTGCAGAAACATGTTTATTTCTGCTGAAAAACACGTTTTGACACTTTCTGTACACTGGGGTTAAGGGCTGAGTGTGTGGGCTCTTCTGAGCCTTGCTGTTACAAGGAGATTCAGTTGCCTGAAAAAACGCGTTTATTTCGGGCTGAAATACACGTTTTGAAAAGTGTGATGTCACTGCCCGATAACTTACATGGGGTTGACCAAACTTGCAGAAACATGTTTATTTCTGCTGAAAAACACGTTTTGACCCTTTCTGCACACTGGGGTTAAGGGTTGAGTGTGTGGGCACTTCTGAGCATTGCTGTTACAAGTAGATTCAGTTGTCTGAAAAAACGCGTTTATTTCGGGCTGAAAAACACGTTTTGAAAACTGTGATGTTACTGCCCCATAACTTACATGGGGTTGACCAAACTTGCAGAAACATGTTTATTTCTGCTGAAAAACACGTTTTGACCCTTTCTGCACACTGGGGTTAAGGGCTGAGTGTGTTGGCACTTCTGAGCCTTGCTGTTACAAGTAGATTCAGCTGTCTGAAAAAACGTGTTTATTTCGGGCTGAAAAACACGTTTTGAAAAGTGTGATGTTACTGCCCCATAACTTACATGGGGTTGACCAAACTTGCAGAAACATGTTTATTTCTGCTGAAAAACACGTTTTGACAATTTCTGCACACTCTGGTTAAGGGCTGAGTGTGTGGGCTCTTTTGAGCCTTGCTGTTACAAGGAGATTCAGTTGCCTGAAAAAACGCGTTTATTTCGGGCTGAAAAACACGTTTTGAAAAGTGTGATGTTACTGCCCCATAACTTACATGGGGTTGACCAAACTTGCAGAAACATGTTTATTTCTGCTGAAAAACACGTTTTGACACTTTCTGTACACTGGGGTTAAGGGCTGAGTGTGTGGGCTCTTCTGAGCCTTGCTGTTACAAGGAGATTCAGTTGTCTGAAAAAACGCGTTTATTTCGGGCTGAAAAACACGTTTTGAAAAGTGTGATGTTACTGCCCCATAACTTACATGGGGTTGACCAAACTTGCAGAAACATGTTTATTTCTGCTGAAAAACACGTTTTGACCCTTTCTGCACACTGGGGTTAAGGGTTGAGTGTGTGGGCACTTCTGAGCCTTGCTGTTACAAGTAGATTCAGTTGTCTGAAAAAACGCGTTTATTTCGGGCTGAAAAACACGTTTTGAAAAGTGTGATGTTACTGCCCCATAACTTACATGGGGTTGACCAAACTTGCAGAAACATGTTTATTTCTGCTGAAAAACACGTTTTGACAATTTCTGCACACTGGGGTTAAGGGCTGAGTGTGTGGGCTCTTTTGAGCCTTGCTGTTACAAGGAGATTCAGATGCCTGAAAAAACGCGTTTATTTCGGGCTGAAAAACACGTTTTGAAAAGTGTGATGTTACTGCCCCATAACTTACATGGGGTTGACCAAACTTGCAGAAACATGTTTATTTCTGCTGAAAAACACGTTTTGACCCTTTCTGCACACTGGGGTTAAGGGCTGAGTGTGTTGGCTCTTCTGAGCCTTGCTGTTACAAGTAGATTCAGCTGTCTGAAAAAACGTGTTTATTTCGGGCTGAAAAACACTTTTTGAAAAGTGTGATGTTACTGCCCCATAACTTACATGGGGTTGACCAAACTTGCAGAAACATGTTTATTTCTGCAGAAAAACACGTTTTGACCCTTTCTGCACACTGGGGTTAAGGGTTGAGTGTGTGGGCACTTCTGAGCATTGCTGTTACAAGTAGATTCAGTTGTCTGAAAAAACGCGTTTATTTCGGGCTGAAAAACACGTTTTGAAAACTGTGATGTTACTGCCCCATAACTTACATGGGGTTGACCAAACTTGCAGAAACATGTTTATTTCTGCTGAAAAACACGTTTTGACCCTTTCTGCACACTGGGGTTAAGGGCTGAGTGTGTTGGCACTTCTGAGCCTTGCTGTTACAAGTAGATTCAGCTGTCTGAAAAAACGTGTTTATTTCGGGCTGAAAAACACGTTTTGAAAAGTGTGATGTTACTGCCCCATAACTTACATGGGGTTGACCAAACTTGCAGAAACATGTTTATTTCTGCTGAAAAACACGTTTTGACACTTTCTGTACACTGGGGTTAAGGGCTGAGTGTGTGGGCTCTTCTGAGCCTTGCTGTTACAAGGAGATTCAGTTGCCTGAAAAAACGCGTTTATTTCGTGCTGAAAAACACGTTTTGAAAAGTGTGATGTTACTGCCCCATAACTTAAATGGGGTTGACCAAACTTGCAGAAACTTGTTTATTTCTGCTGAAAAACACGTTTTGACCCTTTCTGCACACTGGGGTTAAGGGCTGAGTGTGTGGGCTCTTCTGAGCCTTGCTGTTACAAGGAGATTCAGTTGTCTGAAAAAACGCGTTTATTTCGGGCTGAAAAACACGTTTTGAAAACTGTGATGTTACTGCCCCATAACTTACATGGGGTTGACCAAACTTGCAGAAACATGTTTATTTCTGCTGAAAAACACGTTTTGACCCTTTCTGCACACTGGGGTTAAGGGCTGAGTGTGTTGGCACTTCTGAGCCTTGCTGTTACAAGTAGATTCAGCTGTCTGAAAAAACGTGTTTATTTCGGGCTGAAAAACACGTTTTGAAAAGTGTGATGTTACTGCCCCATAACTTACATGGGGTTGACCAAACTTGCAGAAACATGTTTATTTCTGCTGAAAAACACGTTTTGACCCTTTCTGCACACTGGGGTTAAGGGCTGAGTGTGTTGGCACTTCTGAGCCTTGCTGTTACAAGTAGATTCAGCTGTCTGAAAAAACGTGTTTATTTCGGGCTGAAAAACACGTTTTGAAAAGTGTGATGTTACTGCCCCATAACTTACATGGGGTTGACCAAACTTGCAGAAACATGTTTATTTCTGCTGAAAAACACGTTTTGACCCTTTCTGCACACTGGGGTTAAGGGTTGAGTGTGTGGGCACTTCTGAGCCTTGCTGTTACAAGTAGATTCAGTTGTCTGAAAAAACGCGTTTATTTCGGGCTGAAAAACACGTTTTGAAAAGTATGATGTTACTGCCCCATAACTTACATGGGGTTGACCAAACTTACAGAAACATGTTTATTTCTGCTGAAAAACACGTTTTGACCCTTTCTGCACACTGGGGTTAAGGGCTGAGTGTGTTGGCTCTTCTGAGCCTTGCTGTTACAAGTAGATTCAGCTGTCTGAAAAAACGTGTTTATTTCGGGCTGAAAAACACGTTTTGAAAAGTGTGATGTTACTGCCCCATAACTTACATGGGGTTGACCAAACTTGCAGAAACATGTTTATTTCAGCTGAAAAACACGTTTTGACACTTTCTGTACACTGGGGTTAAGGGCTGAGTGTGTGGGCTCTTCTGAGCCTTGCTGTTACAAGGAGATTCAGTTGTCTGAAAAAACGCGTTTATTTCGGGCTGAAAAACACGTTTTGAAAAGTGTGATGTTACTGCCCCATAACTTACATGGGGTTGACCAAACTTGCAGAAACATGTTTATTTCTGCTGAAAAACACGTTTTGACCCTTTCTGCACACTGGGGTTAAGGGTTGAGTGTGTGGGCACTTCTGAGCCTTGCTGTTACAAGTAGATTCAGTTGCCTGAAAAAACGCGTTTATTTCTGGCTGAAAAACACGTTTTGAAAAGTATGATGTTACTGCCCCATAACTTACATGGGGTTGACCAAACTTGCAGAAACATGTTTATTTCTGCTGAAAAACACGTTTTGACCCTTTCTGCACACTGGGGTTAAGGGCTGAGTGTGTTGGCACTTCTGAGCCTTGCTGTTACAAGTATATTCAGCTGTCTGAAAAAACGCGTTTATTTCGGGCTGAAAAACACGTTTTGAAAAGTAAGATGTTACTGCCCCATAACTTACATGGGGTTGACCAAACTTACAGAAACATGTTTATTTCTGCTGAAAAACACGTTTTGACCCTTTCTGCACACTGGGGTTAAGGGCTGAGTGTGTTGGCTCTTCTGAGCCTTGCTGTTACAAGTAGATTCAGCTGTCTGAAAAAACGTGTTTATTTCGGGCTGAAAAACACGTTTTGAAAAATGTGATGTTACTGCCCCATAACTTACATGGGGTTGACCAAACTTGCAGAAACATGTTTATTTCAGCTGAAAAACACGTTTTGACACTTTCTGTACACTGGGGTTAAGGGCTGAGTGTGTGGGCTCTTCTGAGCCTTGCTGTTACAAGGAGATTCAGTTGTCTGAAAAAACGCGTTTATTTCGGGCTGAAAAACACGTTTTGAAAAGTGTGATGTTACTGCCCCATAACTTACATGGGGTTGACCAAACTTGCAGAAACATGTTTATTTCTGCTGAAAAACACGTTTTGACCCTTTCTGCACACTGGGGTTAAGGGTTGAGTGTGTGGGCACTTCTGAGCCTTGCTGTTACAAGTAGATTCAGTTGCCTGAAAAAACGCGTTTATTTCTGGCTGAAAAACACGTTTTGAAAAGTATGATGTTACTGCCCCATAACTTACATGGGGTTGACCAAACTTGCAGAAACATGTTTATTTCTGCTGAAAAACACGTTTTGACCCTTTCTGCACACTGGGGTTAAGGGCTGAGTGTGTTGGCACTTCTGAGCCTTGCTGTTACAAGTATATTCAGCTGTCTGAAAAAACGTGTTTATTTCGGGCTGAAAAACACGTTTTGAAAAGTGTGATGTTACTGCCCCATAACTTACATGGGGTTGACCAAACTTGCAGAAACATGTTTATTTCTGCTGAAAAACACGTTTTGACCCTTTCTGCACACTGGGGTTAAGGGTTGAGTGTGTGGGCACTTCTGAGCCTTGCTGTTACAAGTAGATTCAGTTGTCTGAAAAAACGCGTTTATTTCGGGCTGAAAAACACGTTTTGAAAAGTATGATGTTACTGCCCCATAACTTACATGGGGTTGACCAAACTTACAGAAACATGTTTATTTCTGCTGAAAAACACGTTTTGACCCTTTCTGCACACTGGGGTTAAGGGCTGAGTGTGTTGGCTCTTCTGAGCCTTGCTGTTACAAGTAGATTCAGCTGTCTGAAAAAACGTGTTTAATTCAGAATGAAAAAACACGTATTGAAAAGTGTGATGTTACTGCCCCATAACTTACATGGGGTTGACCAAACTTGCAGAAACATGTTTATTTCAGCTGAAAAACACGTTTTGACACTTTCTGTACACTGAGGTTAAGGGCTGAGTGTGTGGGCTCTTCTGAGCCTTGCTGTTACAAGGAGATTCAGTTGTCTGAAAAAACGCGTTTATTTCGGGCTGAAAAACACGTTTTGAAAAGTGTGATGTTACTGCCCCATAACTTACATGGGGTTGACCAAACTTGCAGAAACATGTTTATTTCTGCTGAAAAACACGTTTTGACCCTTTCTGCACACTGGGGTTAAGGGTTGAGTGTGTGGGCACTTCTGAGCCTTGCTGTTACAAGTAGATTCAGTTGTCTGAAAAAACGCGTTTATTTCGGGCTGAAAAACACGTTTTGAAAAGTGTGATGTTACTGCCCCATAACTTACATGGGGTTGACCAAACTTGCAGAAACATGTTTATTTCTGCTGAGAAACACGTTTTGACAATTTCTGCACACTGGGGTTAAGGGCTGAGTGTGTGGGCTCTTTTGAGCCTTGCTGTTACAAGGAGATTCAGTTGCCTGAAAAAACGCGTTTATTTCGGGCTGAAAAACACGTTTTGAAAAGTGTGATGTTACTGCCCCATAACTTACATGGGGTTGACCAAACTTGCAGAAACATGTTTATTTCTGCTGAAAAACACGTTTTGACACTTTCTGTACACTGGGGTTAAGGGTTGAGTGTGTGGGCACTTCTGAGCCTTGCTGTTACAAGTAGATTCAGTTGCCTGAAAAAACGCGTTTATTTCTGGCTGAAAAACACGTTTTGAAAAGTGTGATGTTACTGCCCCATAACTTACATGGGGTTGACCAAACTTGCAGAAGCATGTTTATTTCTGCTGAAAAACACGTTTTGACCCTTTCTGCACACTGGGGTTAAGGGTTGAGTGTGTGGGCACTTCTGAGCCTTGCTGTTACAAGTAGATTCAGTTGTCTGAAAAAACGCGTTTATTTCGGGCTGAAAAACACGTTTTGAAAAGTGTGATGTTACTGCCCCATAACTTACATGGGGTTGACCAAACTTGCAGAAACATGTTTATTTCTGCTGAAAAACACGTTTTGACCCTTTCTGCACACTGGGGTTAAGGGCTGAGTGTGTTGGCACTTCTGAGCCTTGCTGTTACAAGTAGATTCAGCTGTCTGAAAAAACGTGTTTATTTCGGGCTGAAAAACACGTTTTGAAAAGTGTGATGTTACTGCCCCATAACTTACATGGGGTTTACCAAACTTGCAGAAACATGTTTATTTCTGCTGAAAAACACGTTTTGACAATTTCTGCACACTGGGGTTAAGGGCTGAGTGTGTGGGCTCTTTTGAGCCTTGCTGTTACAAGGAGATTCAGTTGCCTGAAAAAACGCGTTTATTTCGGGCTGAAAAACACGTTTTGAAAAGTGTGATGTTACTGCCCCATAACTTACATGGGGTTGACCAAACTTGCAGAAACATGTTTATTTCTGCTGAAAAACACGTTTTGACCCTTTCTGCACACTGGGGTTAAGGGCTGAGTGTGTGGGCACTTCTGAGCCTTGCTGTTACAAGTAGATTCAGCTGTCTGAAAAAACGTGTTTATTTCGGGCTGAAAAACACTTTTTGAAAAGTGTGATGTTACTGCCCCATAACTTACATGGGGTTGACCAAACTTGCAGAAACATGTTTATTTCTGCAGAAAAACACGTTTTGACCCTTTCTGCACACTGGGGTTAAGGGTTGAGTGTGTGGGCACTTCTGAGCATTGCTGTTACAAGTAGATTCAGTTGTCTGAAAAAACGCGTTTATTTCGGGCTGAAAAACACGTTTTGAAAACTGTGATGTTACTGCCCCATAACTTACATGGGGTTGACCAAACTTGCAGAAACATGTTTATTTCTGCTGAAAAACACGTTTTGACCCTTTCTGCACACTGGGGTTAAGGGCTGAGTGTGTTGGCACTTCTGAGCATTGCTGTTACAAGTAGATTCAGTTGTCTGAAAAAACGCGTTTATTTCGGGCTGAAAAACACGTTTTGAAAACTGTGATGTTACTGCCCCATAACTTACATGGGGTTGACCAAACTTGCAGAAACATGTTTATTTCTGCTGAAAAACACTTCTTGACACTTTCTGTACACTGGGGTTAAGGGCTGAGTGTGTGGGCTCTTCTGAGCCTTGCTGTTACAAGGAGATTCAGTTGCCTGAAAAAACGCGTTTATTTCGTGCTGAAAAACACGTTTTGAAAAGTGTGATGTTACTGCCCCATAATTTAAATGGGGTTGACCAAACTTGCAGAAACATATTTATTTCTGCTGAAAAACACGTTTTGACCCTTTCTGCACACTGGGGTTAAGGGCTGAGTGTGTGGGCTCTTCTGAGCCTTGCTGTTACAAGGAGATTCAGTTGTCTGAAAAAACGCGTTTATTTCGGGCTGAAAAACACGTTTTGAAAACTGTGATGTTACTGCCCCATAACTTACATGGGGTTGACCAAACTTGCAGAAACATGTTTATTTCTGCTGAAAAACACGTTTTGACCCTTTCTGCACACTGGGGTTAAGGG
The DNA here is from genome assembly GCF_059453375.1 of Lepisosteus platostomus. Lineage (NCBI taxonomy): Eukaryota > Metazoa > Chordata > Actinopteri > Semionotiformes > Lepisosteidae > Lepisosteus > Lepisosteus platostomus. The sequence continues at coordinate 5,312,670 of NC_142632.1, forward strand.
CTGAGTGTGTTGGCACTTCTGAGCCTTGCTGTTACAAATAGATTCAGCTGTCTGAAAAAACGTGTTTATTTCGGGCTAAAAAACACGTTTTGAAAAGTGTGATGTTACTGCCCCATAACTTACATGGGGTTGACCAAACTTGCAGAAACATGTTTATTTCTGCTGAAAAACACGTTTTGACACTTTCTGTACACTGGGGTTAAGGGCTGAGTGTGTGGGCTCTTCTGAGCCTTGCTGTTACAAGGAGATTCAGTTGCCTGAAAAAACGCGTTTATTTCGGGCTGAAAAACACGTTTTGAAAAGTGTGATGTTACTGCCCCATAACTTACATGGGGTTGACCAAACTTGCAGAAACATGTTTATTTCTGCTGAAAAACACGTTTTGACACTTTCTGTACACTGGGGTTAAGGGCTGAGTGTGTGGGCTCTTCTGAGCCTTGCTGTTACAAGGAGATTCAGTTGTCTGAAAAAACGCGTTTATTTCGTGCTGAAAAACACGTTTTGAAAAGTGTGATGTTACTGCCCCATAACTTACATGGGGTTGACCAAACTTGCAGAAACATGTTTATTTCTGCTGAAAAACACGTTTTGACCCTTTCTGCACACTGGGGTTAAGGGCTGAGTGTGTTGGCACTTCTGAGCCTTGCTGTTACAAGTAGATTCAGCTGTCTGAAAAAACGTGTTTATTTCGGGCTGAAAAACACGTTTTGAAAAGTGTGATGTTACTGCCCCATAACTTAAATGGGGTTGACCAAACTTGCAGAAACATGTTTATTTCTGCTGAAAAACACGTTTTGACACTTTCTGTACACTGGGGTTAAGGGCTGAGTGTGTGGGCTCTTCTGAGCCTTGCTGTTACAAGGAGATTCAGTTGTCTGAAAAAACGCGTTTATTTCGGGCTGAAAAACACGTTTTGAAAAGTGTGATGTTACTGCCCCATAACTTACATGGGGTTGACCAAACTTGCAGAAACATGTTTATTTCTGCTGAAAAACACGTTTTGACACTTTCTGTACACTGGGGTTAAGGGCTGAGTGCGTGGGCTCTTCTGAGCCTTGCTGTTACAAGGAGATTCAGTTGTCTGAAAAAACGCGTTTATTTCGGGCTGAAAAACACGTTTTGAAAAGTGTGATGTTACTGCCCCATAACTTACATGGGGTTGACCAAACTTGCAGAAACGTTTATTTCTGCTGAAAAACACGTTTTGACCCTTTCTGCACACTGGGGTTAAGGGCTGAGTGTGTTGGCTCTTCTGAGCCTTGCTGTTACAAGTAGATTCAGCTGTCTGAAAAAACGTGTTTATTTCGGGCTGAAAAACACGTTTTGAAAAGTGTGATGTTACTGCCCCATAACTTACATGGGGTTGACCAAACATACAGAAACATGTTTATTTCTGCTGAAAAACACGTTTTGACCCTTTCTGCACACTGGGGTTAAGGGCTGAGTGTGTTGGCTCTTCTGAGCCTTGCTGTTACAAGTAGATTCTGCTGTCTGAAAAAACGTGTTTATTTCGGGCTGAAAAACACGTTTTGAAAAGTGTGATGTTACTGCCCCATAACTTACATGGGGTTGACCAAACTTGCAGAAACATGTTTATTTCAGCTGAAAAACACGTTTTGACACTTTCTGTACACTGGGGTTAAGGGCTGAGTGTGTGGGTTCTTCTGAGCCTTGCTGTTACAAGGAGATTCAGTTGTCTGAAAAAACGCGTTTATTTCGGGCTGAAAAACACGTTTTGAAAAGTGTGATGTTACTGCCCCATAACTTACATGGGGTTGACCAAACTTGCAGAAACATGTTTATTTCTGCTGAAAAACACGTTTTGACCCTTTCTGCACACTGGGGTTAAGGGTTGAGTGTGTGGGCATTTCTGAGCCTTGCTGTTACAAGTAGATTCAGTTGTCTGAAAAAACGCGTTTATTTCGGGCTGAAAAACACGTTTTGAAAAGTGTGATGTTACTGCCCCAAACCTTACATGGGGTTGACCAAACTTGCAGAAACATGTTTATTTCTGCTGAAAAACACGTTTTGACCCTTTCTGCACACTGGGGTTAAGGGCTGAGTGTGTTGGCACTTCTGAGCCTTGCTGTTACAAGTAGATTCAGCTGTCTGAAAAAACGTGTTCATTTCGGGCTGAAAAACACGTTTTGAAAAGTGTGATGTTACTGCCCCATAACTTACATGGGGTTGACCAAACTTGCAGAAACATGTTTATTTCTGCTGAAAAACACGTTTTGACAATTTCTGCACACTGGGGTTAAGGGCTGAGTGTGTGGGCTCTTTTGAGCCTTGCTGTTACAAGGAGATTCAGTTGTCTGAAAAAACGCGTTTATTTCGGGCTGAAAAACACGTTTTGAAAAGTGTGATGTTACTGCCCCAAACCTTACATGGGGTTGACCAAACTTGCAGAAACATGTTTATTTCTGCTGAAAAACACGTTTTGACCCTTTCTGCACACTGGGGTTAAGGGCTGAGTGTGTTGGCTCTTCTGAGCCTTGCTGTTACAAGGAGATTCAGTTGTCTGAAAAAACGCGTTTATTTCGGGCTGAAAAACACGTTTTGAAAAGTGTGATGTTACTGCCCCATAACTTACATGGGGTTGACCAAACTTGCAGAAATATGTTTATTTCTGCTGAAAAACACGTTTTGACCCTTTCTGCACACTGGGGTTAAGGGCTGAGTGTGTTGGCACTTCTGAGCCTTGCTGTTACAAGTAGATTCAGCTGTCTGAAAAAACGTGTTTATTTCGGGCTGAAAAACACGTTTTGAAAAGTGTGATGTTACTGCCCCATAACTTACATGGGGTTGACCAAACTTGCAGAAACATGTTTATTTCTGCAGAAAAACACGTTTTGACCCTTTCTGCACACTGGGGTTAAGGGCTGAGTGTGTGGGCTCTTCTGAGCCTTGCTGTTACAAGGAGATTCAGTTGTCTGAAAAAACGCGTTTATTTCGGGCTGAAAAACACGTTTTGAAAACTGTGATGTTACTGCCCCATAACTTACATGGGGTTGACCAAACTTGCAGAAACATGTTTATTTCTGCTGAAAAACACGTTTTGACCCTTTCTGCACACTGGGGTTAAGGGCTGAGTGTGTTGGCACTTCTGAGCCTTGCTGTTACAAGTAGATTCAGCTGTCTGAAAAAACGTGTTTATTTCGGGCTGAAAAACACGTTTTGAAAAGTGTGATGTTACTGCCCCATAACTTACATGGGGTTGACCAAACTTGCAGAAACATGTTTATTTCTGCTGAAAAACACGTTTTGACCATTTCTGCACACTGGGGTTAAGGGCTGAGTGTGTTGGCACTTCTGAGCCTTGCTGTTACAAGTAGATTCAGCTGTCTGAAAAAACGTGTTTATTTCGGGCTGAAAAACACGTTTTGAAAAGTGTGATGTTACTGCCCCATAACTTACATGGGGTTGACCAAACTTGCAGAAACATGTTTATTTCTGCTGAAAAACACGTTTTGACCCTTTCTGCACACTGAGGTTAAGGGTTGAGTGTGTGGGCACTTCTGAGCCTTGCTGTTACAAGTAGATTCAGTTGTCTGAAAAAACGCGTTTATTTCGGGCTGAAAAACACGTTTTGAAAAGTATGATGTTACTGCCCCATAACTTACATGGGGTTGACCAAACTTACAGAAACATGTTTATTTCTGCTGAAAAACACGTTTTGACCCTTTCTGCACACTGGGGTTAAGGGCTGAGTGTGTTGGCTCTTCTGAGCCTTGCTGTTACAAGTAGATTCAGCTGTCTGAAAAAACGTGTTTATTTCGGGCTGAAAAACACGTTTTGAAAAGTGTGATGTTACTGCCCCATAACTTACATGGGGTTGACCAAACTTGCAGAAACATGTTTATTTCAGCTGAAAAACACGTTTTGACACTTTCTGTACACTGGGGTTAAGGGCTGAGTGTGTGGGCTCTTCTGAGCCTTGCTGTTACAAGGAGATTCAGTTGTCTGAAAAAACGCGTTTATTTCGGGCTGAAAAACACGTTTTGAAAAGTGTGATGTTACTGCCCCATAACTTACATGGGGTTGACCAAACTTGCAGAAACATGTTTATTTCTGCTGAAAAACACGTTTTGACCCTTTCTGCACACTGGGGTTAAGGGTTGAGTGTGTGGGCACTTCTGAGCCTTGCTGTTACAAGTAGATTCAGTTGCCTGAAAAAACGCGTTTATTTCTGGCTGAAAAACACGTTTTGAAAAGTATGATGTTACTGCCCCATAACTTACATGGGGTTGACCAAACTTGCAGAAACATGTTTATTTCTGCTGAAAAACACGTTTTGACCCTTTCTGCACACTGGGGTTAAGGGCTGAGTGTGTTGGCACTTCTGAGCCTTGCTGTTACAAGTATATTCAGCTGTCTTAAAAAACGTGTTTATTTCCGGCTGAAAAACACGTTTTGAAAAGTGTGATGTTACTGCCCCATAACTTACATGGGGTTGACCAAACTTGCAGAAACATGTTTATTTCTGCTGAAAAACACGTTTTGACCCTTTCTGCACACTGGGGTTATGGGCTGAGTGTGTTGGCTCTTCTGAGCCTTGCTGTTACAAGTAGATTCAGCTGTCTGAAAAAACGTGTTTAATTCAGAATGAAAAAACACGTATTGAAAAGTGTGATGTTACTGCCCCATAACTTACATGGGGTTGACCAAACTTGCAGAAACATGTTTATTTCAGCTGAAAAACACGTTTTGACCCTTTCTGCACACTGGGGTTAAGGGCTGAGTGTGTGGGCTCTTCTGAGCCTTGCTGTTACAAGGAGATTCAGTTGTCTGAAAAAACGCGTTTATTTCGGGCTGAAAAACACGTTTTGAAAAGTGTGATGTTACTGCCCCATAACTTACATGGGGTTGACCAAACTTGCAGAAACATGTTTATTTCTGCTGAAAAACACGTTTTGACCCTTTCTGCACACTGGGGTTAAGGGCTGAGTGTGTTGGCACTTCTGAGCCTTGCTGTTACAAGTAGATTCAGCTGTCTGAAAAAACGTGTTTATTTCGGGCTGAAAAACACGTTTTGAAAAGTGTGATGTTACTGCCCCATAACTTACATGGGGTTGACCAAACTTGCAGAAACATGTTTATTTCTGCTGAAAAACACGTTTTGACCCTTTCTGCACACTGGGGTTAAGGGTTGAGTGTGTGGGCACTTCTGAGCCTTGCTGTTACAAGTAGATTCAGCTGTCTGAAAAAACGTGTTTATTTCGGGCTGAAAAACACGTTTTGAAAAGTGTGATGTTACTGCCCCATAACTTACATGGGGTTGACCAAACTTGCAGAAACATGTTTATTTCAGCTGAAAAACACGTTTTGACACTTTCTGTACACTGGGGTTAAGGGCTGAGTGTGTGGGCTCTTCTGAGCCTTGCTGTTACAAGGAGATTCAGTTGCCTGAAAAAACGCGTTTATTTCTGGCTGAAAAACACGTTTTGAAAAGTGTGATGTTACTGCCCCATAACTTACATGGGGTTGACCAAACTTGCAGAAACATGTTTATTTCTGCTGAAAAACACGTTTTGACACTTTCTGTACACTGGGGTTAAGGGCTGAGTGTGTGGGCTCTTCTGAGCCTTGCTGTTACAAGGAGATTCAGTTGCCTGAAAAAACGCGTTTATTTCGGGCTGAAATACACGTTTTGAAAAGTGTGATGTCACTGCCCGATAACTTACATGGGGTTGACCAAACTTGCAGAAACATGTTTATTTCTGCTGAAAAACACGTTTTGACCCTTTCTGCACACTGGGGTTAAGGGTTGAGTGTGTGGGCACTTCTGAGCATTGCTGTTACAAGTAGATTCAGTTGTCTGAAAAAACGCGTTTATTTCGGGCTGAAAAACACGTTTTGAAAACTGTGATGTTACTGCCCCATAACTTACATGGGGTTGACCAAACTTGCAGAAACATGTTTATTTCTGCTGAAAAACACGTTTTGACCCTTTCTGCACACTGGGGTTAAGGGCTGAGTGTGTTGGCACTTCTGAGCCTTGCTGTTACAAGTAGATTCAGCTGTCTGAAAAAACGTGTTTATTTCGGGCTGAAAAACACGTTTTGAAAAGTGTGATGTTACTGCCCCATAACTTACATGGGGTTGACCAAACTTGCAGAAACATGTTTATTTCTGCTGAAAAACACGTTTTGACAATTTCTGCACACTCTGGTTAAGGGCTGAGTGTGTGGGCTCTTTTGAGCCTTGCTGTTACAAGGAGATACAGTTGCCTGAAAAAACGCGTTTATTTCGGGCTGAAAAACACGTTTTGAAAAGTGTGATGTTACTGCCCCATAACTTACATGGGGTTGACCAAACTTGCAGAAACATGTTTATTTCTGCTGAAAAACACGTTTTGACACTTTCTGTACACTGGGGTTAAGGGCTGAGTGTGTGGGCTCTTCTGAGCCTTGCTGTTACAAGGAGATTCAGTTGCCTGAAAAAACGCGTTTATTTCGGGCTGAAAAACACGTTTTGAAAAGTGTGATGTTACTGCCCCATAACTTACATGGGGTTGACCAAACTTGCAGAAACATGTTTATTTCTGCTGAAAAACACGTTTTGACCCTTTCTGCACACTGGGGTTAAGGGCTGAGTGTGTGGGCTCTTCTGAGCCTTGCTGTTACAAGTAGATTCAGCTGTCTGAAAAAACGTGTTTATTTCGGGCTGAAAAACACGTTTTGAAAAGTGTGATGTTACTGCCCCATAACTTAAATGGGGTTGACCAAACTTGCAGAAACATGTTTATTTCTGCTGAAAAACACGTTTTGACACTTTCTGTACACTGGGGTTAAGGGCTGAGTGTGTGGGCTCTTCTGAGCCTTGCTGTTACAAGGAGATTCAGTTGTCTGAAAAAACGCGTTTATTTCGGGCTGAAAAACACGTTTTGAAAAGTGTGATGTTACTGCCCCATAACTTACATGGGGTTGACCAAACTTGCAGAAACATGTTTATTTCTGCTGAAAAACACGTTTTGACACTTTCTGTACACTGGGGTTAAGGGCTGAGTGCGTGGGCTCTTCTGAGCCTTGCTGTTACAAGGAGATTCAGTTGTCTGAAAAAACGCGTTTATTTCGGGCTGAAAAACACGTTTTGAAAAGTGTGATGTTACTGTCCCATAACTTACATGGGGTTGACCAAACTTGCAGAAACGTTTATTTCTGCTGAAAAACACGTTTTGACCCTTTCTGCACACTGGGGTTAAGGGCTGAGTGTGTTGGCTCTTCTGAGCCTTGCTGTTACAAGTAGATTCAGCTGTCTGAAAAAACGTGTTTATTTCGGGCTGAAAAACACGTTTTGAAAAGTGTGATGTTACTGCCCCATAACTTACATGGGGTTGACCAAACTTGCAGAAACATGTTTATTTCTGCTGAAAAACACGTTTTGACACTTTCTGTACACTGGGGTTAAGGGCTGAGTGTGTGGGCTCTTCTGAGCCTTGCTGTTACAAGGAGATTCATTTGCCTGAAAAAAACGCGTTTATTTCGGGCTGAAAAACACGTTTTGAAAACTGTGATGTTACTGCCCCATAACTTACATGGGGTTGACCAAACATACAGAAACATGTTTATTTCTGCTGAAAAACACGTTTTGACCCTTTCTGCACACTGGGGTTAAGGGCTGAGTGTGTTGGCTCTTCTGAGCCTTGCTGTTACAAGTAGATTCAGCTGTCTGAAAAAACGTGTTTATTTCGGGCTGAAAAACACGTTTTGAAAAGTGTGATGTTACTGCCCCATAACTTACATGGGGTTGACCAAACTTGCAGAAACATGTTTATTTCAGCTGAAAAACACGTTTTGACACTTTCTGTACACTGGGGTTAAGGGCTGAGTGTGTGGGCTCTTCTGAGCCTTGCTGTTACAAGGAGATTCAGTTGTCTGAAAAAACGCGTTTATTTCGGGCTGAAAAACACGTTTTGAAAAGTGTGATGTTACTGCCCCATAACTTACATGGGGTTGACCAAACTTGCAGAAACATGTTTATTTCTGCTGAAAAACACGTTTTGACCCTTTCTGCACACTGGGGTTAAGGGTTGAGTGTGTGGGCATTTCTGAGCCTTGCTGTTACAAGTAGATTCAGTTGTCTGAAAAAACGCGTTTATTTCGGGCTGAAAAACACGTTTTGAAAAGTGTGATGTTACTGCCCCAAACCTTACATGGGGTTGACCAAACTTGCAGAAACATGTTTATTTCTGCTGAAAAACACGTTTTGACCCTTTCTGCACACTGGGGTTAAGGGCTGAGTGTGTTGGCACTTCTGAGCCTTGCTGTTACAAGTAGATTCAGCTGTCTGAAAAAACGTGTTCATTTCGGGCTGAAAAACACGTTTTGAAAAGTGGGATGTTACTGCCCCATAACTTACATGGGGTTGACCAAACTTGCAGAAACATGTTTATTTCTGCTGAAAAACACGTTTTGACAATTTCTGCACACTGGGGTTAAGGGCTGAGTGTGTGGGCTCTTTTGAGCCTTGCTGTTACAAGGAGATTCAGTTGTCTGAAAAAACGCGTTTATTTCGGGCTGAAAAACACGTTTTGAAAAGTGTGATGTTACTGCCCCATAACTTAAATGGGGTTGACCAAACTTGCAGAAACATGTTTATTTCTGCTGAAAAACACGTTTTGACACTTTCTGTACACTGGGGTTAAGGGCTGAGTGTGTGGGCTCTTCTGAGCCTTGCTGTTACAAGGAGATTCAGTTGTCTGAAAAAACGCGTTTATTTCGGGCTGAAAAACACGTTTTGAAAAGTGTGATGTTACTGCCCCATAACTTACATGGGGTTGACCAAACTTGCAGAAACATGTTTATTTCTGCTGAAAAACACGTTTTGACACTTTCTGTACACTGGGGTTAAGGGCTGAGTGCGTGGGCTCTTCTGAGCCTTGCTGTTACAAGGAGATTCAGTTGTCTGAAAAAACGCGTTTATTTCGGGCTGAAAAACACGTTTTGAAAAGTGTGATGTTACTGCCCCATAACTTACATGGGGTTGACCAAACTTGCAGAAACGTTTATTTCTGCTGAAAAACACGTTTTGACCCTTTCTGCACACTGGGGTTAAGGGCTGAGTGTGTTGGCTCTTCTGAGCCTTGCTGTTACAAGTAGATTCAGCTGTCTGAAAAAACGTGTTTATTTCGGGCTGAAAAACACGTTTTGAAAAGTGTGATGTTACTGCCCCATAACTTACATGGGGTTGACCAAACATACAGAAACATGTTTATTTCTGCTGAAAAACACGTTTTGACCCTTTCTGCACACTGGGGTTAAGGGCTGAGTGTGTTGGCTCTTCTGAGCCTTGCTGTTACAAGTAGATTCTGCTGTCTGAAAAAACGTGTTTATTTCGGGCTGAAAAACACGTTTTGAAAAGTGTGATGTTACTGCCCCATAACTTACATGGGGTTGACCAAACTTGCAGAAACATGTTTATTTCAGCTGAAAAACACGTTTTGACACTTTCTGTACACTGGGGTTAAGGGCTGAGTGTGTGGGTTCTTCTGAGCCTTGCTGTTACAAGGAGATTCAGTTGTCTGAAAAAACGCGTTTATTTCGGGCTGAAAAACACGTTTTGAAAAGTGTGATGTTACTGCCCCATAACTTACATGGGGTTGACCAAACTTGCAGAAACATGTTTATTTCTGCTGAAAAACACGTTTTGACCCTTTCTGCACACTGGGGTTAAGGGTTGAGTGTGTGGGCATTTCTGAGCCTTGCTGTTACAAGTAGATTCAGTTGTCTGAAAAAACGCGTTTATTTCGGGCTGAAAAACACGTTTTGAAAAGTGTGATGTTACTGCCCCAAACCTTACATGGGGTTGACCAAACTTGCAGAAACATGTTTATTTCTGCTGAAAAACACGTTTTGACCCTTTCTGCACACTGGGGTTAAGGGCTGAGTGTGTTGGCACTTCTGAGCCTTGCTGTTACAAGTAGATTCAGCTGTCTGAAAAAACGTGTTCATTTCGGGCTGAAAAACACGTTTTGAAAAGTGTGATGTTACTGCCCCATAACTTACATGGGGTTGACCAAACTTGCAGAAACATGTTTATTTCTGCTGAAAAACACGTTTTGACAATTTCTGCACACTGGGGTTAAGGGCTGAGTGTGTGGGCTCTTTTGAGCCTTGCTGTTACAAGGAGATTCAGTTGTCTGAAAAAACGCGTTTATTTCGGGCTGAAAAACACGTTTTGAAAAGTGTGATGTTACTGCCCCAAACCTTACATGGGGTTGACCAAACTTGCAGAAACATGTTTATTTCTGCTGAAAAACACGTTTTGACCCTTTCTGCACACTGGGGTTAAGGGCTGAGTGTGTTGGCTCTTCTGAGCCTTGCTGTTACAAGGAGATTCAGTTGTCTGAAAAAACGCGTTTATTTCGGGCTGAAAAACACGTTTTGAAAAGTGTGATGTTACTGCCCCATAACTTACATGGGGTTGACCAAACTTGCAGAAATATGTTTATTTCTGCTGAAAAACACGTTTTGACCCTTTCTGCACACTGGGGTTAAGGGCTGAGTGTGTTGGCACTTCTGAGCCTTGCTGTTACAAGTAGATTCAGCTGTCTGAAAAAACGTGTTTATTTCGGGCTGAAAAACACGTTTTGAAAAGTGTGATGTTACTGCCCCATAACTTACATGGGGTTGACCAAACTTGCAGAAACATGTTTATTTCTGCAGAAAAACACGTTTTGACCCTTTCTGCACACTGGGGTTAAGGGCTGAGTGTGTGGGCTCTTCTGAGCCTTGCTGTTACAAGGAGATTCAGTTGTCTGAAAAAACGCGTTTATTTCGGGCTGAAAAACACGTTTTGAAAACTGTGATGTTACTGCCCCATAACTTACATGGGGTTGACCAAACTTGCAGAAACATGTTTATTTCTGCTGAAAAACACGTTTTGACCCTTTCTGCACACTGGGGTTAAGGGCTGAGTGTGTTGGCACTTCTGAGCCTTGCTGTTACAAGTAGATTCAGCTGTCTGAAAAAACGTGTTTATTTCGGGCTGAAAAACACGTTTTGAAAAGTGTGATGTTACTGCCCCATAACTTACATGGGGTTGACCAAACTTGCAGAAACATGTTTATTTCTGCTGAAAAACACGTTTTGACCATTTCTGCACACTGGGGTTAAGGGCTGAGTGTGTTGGCACTTCTGAGCCTTGCTGTTACAAGTAGATTCAGCTGTCTGAAAAAACGTGTTTATTTCGGGCTGAAAAACACGTTTTGAAAAGTGTGATGTTACTGCCCCATAACTTACATGGGGTTGACCAAACTTGCAGAAACATGTTTATTTCTGCTGAAAAACACGTTTTGACCCTTTCTGCACACTGGGGTTAAGGGCTGAGTGTGTTGGCTCTTCTGAGCCTTGCTGTTACAAGTAGATTCAGCTGTCTGAAAAAACGTGTTTATTTCGGGCTGAAAAACACGTTTTGAAAAGTGTGATGTTACTGCCCCATAACTTACATGGGGTTGACCAAACTTGCAGAAACATGTTTATTTCAGCTGAAAAACACGTTTTGACACTTTCTGTACACTGGGGTTAAGGGCTGAGTGTGTGGGCTCTTCTGAGCCTTGCTGTTACAAGGAGATTCAGTTGTCTGAAAAAACGCGTTTATTTCGGGCTGAAAAACACGTTTTGAAAAGTGTGATGTTACTGCCCCATAACTTACATGGGGTTGACCAAACTTGCAGAAACATGTTTATTTCTGCTGAAAAACACGTTTTGACCCTTTCTGCACACTGGGGTTAAGGGTTGAGTGTGTGGGCACTTCTGAGCCTTGCTGTTACAAGTAGATTCAGTTGCCTGAAAAAACGCGTTTATTTCGGGCTGAAAAACACGTTTTGAAAAGTATGATGTTACTGCCCCATAACTTACATGGGGTTGACCAAACTTGCAGAAACATGTTTATTTCTGCTGAAAAACACGTTTTGACCCTTTCTGCACACTGGGGTTAAGGGCTGAGTGTGTTGGCACTTCTGAGCCTTGCTGTTACAAGTATATTCAGCTGTCTTAAAAAACGTGTTTATTTCGGGCTGAAAAACACGTTTTGAAAAGTGTGATGTTACTGCCCCATAACTTACATGGGGTTGACCAAACTTGCAGAAACATGTTTATTTCTGCTGAAAAACACGTTTTGACCCTTTCTGCACACTGGGGTTATGGGCTGAGTGTGTTGGCTCTTCTGAGCCTTGCTGTTACAAGTAGATTCAGCTGTCTGAAAAAACGTGTTTAATTCAGAATGAAAAAACACGTATTGAAAAGTGTGATGTTACTGCCCCATAACTTACATGGGGTTGACCAAACTTGCAGAAACATGTTTATTTCAGCTGAAAAACACGTTTTGACCCTTTCTGCACACTGGGGTTAAGGGCTGAGTGTGTGGGCTCTTCTGAGCCTTGCTGTTACAAGGAGATTCAGTTGTCTGAAAAAACGCGTTTATTTCGGGCTGAAAAACACGTTTTGAAAAGTGTGATGTTACTGCCCCATAACTTACATGGGGTTGACCAAACTTGCAGAAACATGTTTATTTCTGCTGAAAAACACGTTTTGACCCTTTCTGCACACTGGGGTTAAGGGCTGAGTGTGTTGGCACTTCTGAGCCTTGCTGTTACAAGTAGATTCAGCTGTCTGAAAAAACGTGTTTATTTCGGGCTGAAAAACACGTTTTGAAAAGTGTGATGTTACTGCCCCATAACTTACATGGGGTTGACCAAACTTGCAGAAACATGTTTATTTCTGCTGAAAAACACGTTTTGACCCTTTCTGCACACTGGGGTTAAGGGTTGAGTGTGTGGGCACTTCTGAGCCTTGCTGTTACAAGTAGATTCAGCTGTCTGAAAAAACGTGTTTATTTCGGGCTGAAAAACACGTTTTGAAAAGTGTGATGTTACTGCCCCATAACTTACATGGGGTTGACCAAACTTGCAGAAACATGTTTATTTCAGCTGAAAAACACGTTTTGACACTTTCTGTACACTGGGGTTAAGGGCTGAGTGTGTGGGCTCTTCTGAGCCTTGCTGTTACAAGGAGATTCAGTTGCCTGAAAAAACGCGTTTATTTCTGGCTGAAAAACACGTTTTGAAAAGTGTGATGTTACTGCCCCATAACTTACATGGGGTTGACCAAACTTGCAGAAACATGTTTATTTCTTCTGAAAAACACGTTTTGACACTTTCTGTACACTGGGGTTAAGGGCTGAGTGTGTGGGCTCTTCTGAGCCTTGCTGTTACAAGGAGATTCAGTTGCCTGAAAAAACGCGTTTATTTCGGGCTGAAATACACGTTTTGAAAAGTGTGATGTCACTGCCCGATAACTTACATGGGGTTGACCAAACTTGCAGAAACATGTTTATTTCTGCTGAAAAACACGTTTTGACCCTTTCTGCACACTGGGGTTAAGGGTTGAGTGTGTGGGCACTTCTGAGCATTGCTGTTACAAGTAGATTCAGTTGTCTGAAAAAACGCGTTTATTTCGGGCTGAAAAACACGTTTTGAAAACTGTGATGTTACTGCCCCATAACTTACATGGGGTTGACCAAACTTGCAGAAACATGTTTATTTCTGCTGAAAAACACGTTTTGACCCTTTCTGCACACTGGGGTTAAGGGCTGAGTGTGTTGGCACTTCTGAGCCTTGCTGTTACAAGTAGATTCAGCTGTCTGAAAAAACGTGTTTATTTCGGGCTGAAAAACACGTTTTGAAAAGTGTGATGTTACTGCCCCATAACTTACATGGGGTTGACCAAACTTGCAGAAACATGTTTATTTCTGCTGAAAAACACGTTTTGACAATTTCTGCACACTCTGGTTAAGGGCTGAGTGTGTGGGCTCTTTTGAGCCTTGCTGTTACAAGGAGATACAGTTGCCTGAAAAAACGCGTTTATTTCGGGCTGAAAAACACGTTTTGAAAAGTGTGATGTTACTGCCCCATAACTTACATGGGGTTGACCAAACTTGCAGAAACATGTTTATTTCTGCTGAAAAACACGTTTTGACACTTTCTGTACACTGGGGTTAAGGGCTGAGTGTGTGGGCTCTTCTGAGCCTTGCTGTTACAAGGAGATTCAGTTGCCTGAAAAAACGCGTTTATTTCGGGCTGAAAAACACGTTTTGAAAAGTGTGATGTTACTGCCCCATAACTTACATGGGGTTGACCAAACTTGCAGAAACATGTTTATTTCTGCTGAAAAACACGTTTTGACCCTTTCTGCACAATGGGGTTAAGGGCTGAGTGTGTGGGCTCTTCCGAGCCTTGCTGTTACAAGTAGATTCAGCTGTCTGAAAAAACGTGTTTATTTCGGGCTGAAAAACACGTTTTGAAAAGTGTGATGTTACTGCCCCATAACTTAAATGGGGTTGACCAAACTTGCAGAAACATGTTTATTTCTGCTGAAAAACACGTTTTGACACTTTCTGTACACTGGGGTTAAGGGCTGAGTGTGTGGGCTCTTCTGAGCCTTGCTGTTACAAGGAGATTCAGTTGTCTGAAAAAACGCGTTTATTTCGGGCTGAAAAACACGTTTTGAAAAGTGTGATGTTACTGCCCCATAACTTACATGGGGTTGACCAAACTTGCAGAAACATGTTTATTTCTGCTGAAAAACACGTTTTGACACTTTCTGTACACTGGGGTTAAGGGCTGAGTGCGTGGGCTCTTCTGAGCCTTGCTGTTACAAGGAGATTCAGTTGTCTGAAAAAACGCGTTTATTTCGGGCTGAAAAACACGTTTTGAAAAGTGTGATGTTACTGTCCCATAACTTACATGGGGTTGACCAAACTTGCAGAAACGTTTATTTCTGCTGAAAAACACGTTTTGACCCTTTCTGCACACTGGGGTTAAGGGCTGAGTGTGTTGGCTCTTCTGAGCCTTGCTGTTACAAGTAGATTCAGCTGTCTGAAAAAACGTGTTTATTTCGGGCTGAAAAACACGTTTTGAAAAGTGTGATGTTACTGCCCCATAACTTACATGGGGTTGACCAAACTTGCAGAAACATGTTTATTTCTGCTGAAAAACACGTTTTGACACTTTCTGTACACTGGGGTTAAGGGCTGAGTGTGTGGGCTCTTCTGAGCCTTGCTGTTACAAGGAGATTCATTTGCCTGAAAAAAACGCGTTTATTTCGGGCTGAAAAACACGTTTTGAAAACTGTGATGTTACTGCCCCATAACTTACATGGGGTTGACCAAACATACAGAAACATGTTTATTTCTGCTGAAAAACACGTTTTGACCCTTTCTGCACACTGGGGTTAAGGGCTGAGTGTGTTGGCTCTTCTGAGCCTTGCTGTTACAAGTAGATTCAGCTGTCTGAAAAAACGTGTTTATTTCGGGCTGAAAAACACGTTTTGAAAAGTGTGATGTTACTGCCCCATAACTTACATGGGGTTGACCAAACTTGCAGAAACATGTTTATTTCAGCTGAAAAACACGTTTTGACACTTTCTGTACACTGGGGTTAAGGGCTGAGTGTGTGGGCTCTTCTGAGCCTTGCTGTTACAAGGAGATTCAGTTGTCTGAAAAAACGCGTTTATTTCGGGCTGAAAAACACGTTTTGAAAAGTGTGATGTTACTGCCCCATAACTTACATGGGGTTGACCAAACTTGCAGAAACATGTTTATTTCTGCTGAAAAACACGTTTTGACCCTTTCTGCACACTGGGGTTAAGGGTTGAGTGTGTGGGCATTTCTGAGCCTTGCTGTTACAAGTAGATTCAGTTGTCTGAAAAAACGCGTTTATTTCGGGCTGAAAAACACGTTTTGAAAAGTGTGATGTTACTGCCCCAAACCTTACATGGGGTTGACCAAACTTGCAGAAACATGTTTATTTCTGCTGAAAAACACGTTTTGACCCTTTCTGCACACTGGGGTTAAGGGCTGAGTGTGTTGGCACTTCTGAGCCTTGCTGTTACAAGTAGATTCAGCTGTCTGAAAAAACGTGTTCATTTCGGGCTGAAAAACACGTTTTGAAAAGTGGGATGTTACTGCCCCATAACTTACATGGGGTTGACCAAACTTGCAGAAACATGTTTATTTCTGCTGAAAAACACGTTTTGACAATTTCTGCACACTGGGGTTAAGGGCTGAGTGTGTGGGCTCTTTTGAGCCTTGCTGTTACAAGGAGATTCAGTTGTCTGAAAAAACGCGTTTATTTCGGGCTGAAAAACACGTTTTGAAAAGTGTGATGTTACTGCCCCAAACCTTACATGGGGTTGACCAAACTTGCAGAAACATGTTTATTTCTGCTGAAAAACACGTTTTGACCCTTTCTGCACACTGGGGTTAAGGGCTGAGTGTGTTGGCTCTTCTGAGCCTTGCTGTTACAAGGAGATTCAGTTGTCTGAAAAAACGCGTTTATTTCGGGCTGAAAAACACGTTTTGAAAAGTGTGATGTTACTGCCCCATAACTTACATGGGGTTGACCAAACTTGCAGAAACATGTTTATTTCTGCTGAAAAACACGTTTTGACCCTTTCTGCACACTGGGGTTAAGGGCTGAGTGTGTTGGCACTTCTGAGCCTTGCTGTTACAAGTAGATTCAGCTGTCTGAAAAAACGTGTTTATTTCGGGCTGAAAAACACGTTTTGAAAAGTGTGATGTTACTGCCCCATAACTTACATGGGGTTGACCAAACTTGCAGAAACATGTTTATTTCTGCAGAAAAACACGTTTTGACCCTTTCTGCACACTGGGGTTAAGGGTTGAGTGTGTGGGCACTTCTGAGCATTGCTGTTACAAGTAGATTCAGTTGTCTGAAAAAACGCGTTTATTTCGGGCTGAAAAACACGTTTTGAAAACTGTGATGTTACTGCCCCATAACTTACATGGGGTTGACCAAACTTGCAGAAACATGTTTATTTCTGCTGAAAAACACGTTTTGACCCTTTCTGCACACTGGGGTTAAGGGCTGAGTGTGTTGGCACTTCTGAGCCTTGCTGTTACAAGTAGATTCAGCTGTCTGAAAAAACGTGTTTATTTCGGGCTGAAAAACACGTTTTGAAAAGTGTGATGTTACTGCCCCATAACTTACATGGGGTTGACCAAACTTGCAGAAACATGTTTATTTCTGCTGAAAAACACGTTTTGACACTTTCTGTACACTGGGGTTAAGGGCTGAGTGTGTGGGCTCTTCTGAGCCTTGCTGTTACAAGGAGATTCAGTTGCCTGAAAAAACGCGTTTATTTCGTGCTGAAAAACACGTTTTGAAAAGTGTGATGTTACTGCCCCATAACTTAAATGGGGTTGACCAAACTTGCAGAAACATGTTTATTTCTGCTGAAAAACACGTTTTGACCCTTTCTGCACACTGGGGTTAAGGGCTGAGTGTGTGGGCTCTTCTGAGCCTTGCTGTTACAAGGAGATTCAGTTGTCTGAAAAAACGCGTTTATTTCGGGCTGAAAAACACGTTTTGAAAACTGTGATGTTACTGCCCCATAACTTACATGGGGTTGACCAAACTTGCAGAAACATGTTTATTTCTGCTGAAAAACACGTTTTGACCCTTTCTGCACACTGGGGTTAAGGGCTGAGTGTGTTGGCACTTCTGAGCCTTGCTGTTACAAGTAGATTCAGCTGTCTGAAAAAACGTGTTTATTTCGGGCTGAAAAACACGTTTTGAAAAGTGTGATGTTACTGCCCCATAACTTACATGGGGTTGACCAAACTTGCAGAAACATGTTTATTTCTGCTGAAAAACACGTTTTGACCCTTTCTGCACACTGGGGTTAAGGGCTGAGTGTGTTGGCACTTCTGAGCCTTGCTGTTACAAGTAGATTCAGCTGTCTGAAAAAACGTGTTTATTTCGGGCTGAAAAACACGTTTTGAAAAGTGTGATGTTACTGCCCCATAACTTACATGGGGTTGACCAAACTTGCAGAAACATGTTTATTTCTGCTGAAAAACACGTTTTGACCCTTTCTGCACACTGAGGTTAAGGGTTGAGTGTGTGGGCACTTCTGAGCCTTGCTGTTACAAGTAGATTCAGTTGTCTGAAAAAACGCGTTTATTTCGGGCTGAAAAACACGTTTTGAAAAGTATGATGTTACTGCCCCATAACTTACATGGGGTTGACCAAACTTACAGAAACATGTTTATTTCTGCTGAAAAACACGTTTTGACCCTTTCTGCACACTGGGGTTAAGGGCTGAGTGTGTTGGCTCTTCTGAGCCTTGCTGTTACAAGTAGATTCAGCTGTCTGAAAAAACGTGTTTAATTCAGAATGAAAAAACACGTATTGAAAAGTGTGATGTTACTGCCCCATAACTTACATGGGGTTGACCAAACTTGCAGAAACATGTTTATTTCAGCTGAAAAACACGTTTTGACACTTTCTGTACACTGGGGTTAAGGGCTGAGTGTGTGGGCTCTTCTGAGCCTTGCTGTTACAAGGAGATTCAGTTGTCTGAAAAAACGCGTTTATTTCGGGCTGAAAAACACGTTTTGAAAAGTGTGATGTTACTGCCCCATAACTTACATGGGGTTGACCAAACTTGCAGAAACATGTTTATTTCAGCTGAAAAACACGTTTTGACACTTTCTGTACACTGGGGTTAAGGGCTGAGTGTGTGGGCTCTTCTGAGCCTTGCTGTTACAAGGAGATTCAGTTGTCTGAAAAAACGCGTTTATTTCGGGCTGAAAAACACGTTTTGAAAAGTGTGATGTTACTGCCCCATAACTTACATGGGGTTGACCAAACTTGCAGAAACATGTTTATTTCTGCTGAAAAACACGTTTTGACCCTTTCTGCACACTGGGGTTAAGGGCTGAGTGTGTTGGCACTTCTGAGCCTTGCTGTTACAAGTAGATTCAGCTGTCTGAAAAAACGTGTTTATTTCGGGCTGAAAAACACGTTTTGAAAAGTGTGATGTTACTGCCCCATAACTTACATGGGGTTGACCAAACTTGCAGAAACATGTTTATTTCTGCTGAAAAACACGTTTTGACCCTTTCTGCACACTGGGGTTAAGGGTTGAGTGTGTGGGCACTTCTGAGCCTTGCTGTTACAAGTAGATTCAGCTGTCTGAAAAAACGTGTTTATTTCGGGCTGAAAAACACGTTTTGAAAAGTGTGATGTTACTGCCCCATAACTTACATGGGGTTGACCAAACTTGCAGAAACATGTTTATTTCAGCTGAAAAACACGTTTTGACACTTTCTGTACACTGGGGTTAAGGGCTGAGTGTGTGGGCTCTTCTGAGCCTTGCTGTTACAAGGAGATTCAGTTGCCTGTAAAAACGCGTTTATTTCTGGCTGAAAAACACGTTTTGAAAAGTGTGATGTTACTGCCCCATAACTTACATGGGGTTGACCAAACTTGCAGAAACATGTTTATTTCTGCTGAAAAACACGTTTTGACACTTTCTGTACACTGGGGTTAAGGGCTGAGTGTGTGGGCTCTTCTGAGCCTTGCTGTTACAAGGAGATTCAGTTGCCTGAAAAAACGCGTTTATTTCGGGCTGAAATACACGTTTTGAAAAGTGTGATGTCACTGCCCGATAACTTACATGGGGTTGACCAAACTTGCAGAAACATGTTTATTTCTGCTGAAAAACACGTTTTGACCCTTTCTGCACACTGGGGTTAAGGGTTGAGTGTGTGGGCACTTCTGAGCATTGCTGTTACAAGTAGATTCAGTTGTCTGAAAAAACGCATTTATTTCGGGCTGAAAAACACGTTTTGAAAACTGTGATGTTACTGCCCCATAACTTACATGGGGTTGACCAAACTTGCAGAAACATGTTTATTTCTGCTGAAAAACACGTTTTGACCCTTTCTGCACACTGGGGTTAAGGGCTGAGTGTGTTGGCACTTCTGAGCCTTGCTGTTACAAGTAGATTCAGCTGTCTGAAAAAACGTGTTTATTTCGGGCTGAAAAACACGTTTTGAAAAGTGTGATGTTACTGCCCCATAACTTACATGGGGTTGACCAAACTTGCAGAAACATGTTTATTTCTGCTGAAAAACACGTTTTGATAATTTCTGCACACTCTGGTTAAGGGCTGAGTGTGTGGGCTCTTTTGAGCCTTGCTGTTACAAGGAGATTCAGTTGCCTGAAAAAACGCGTTTATTTCGGGCTGAAAAACACGTTTTGAAAAGTGTGATGTTACTGCCCCATAACTTACATGGGGTTGACCAAACTTGCAGAAACATGTTTATTTCTGCTGAAAAACACGTTTTGACACTTTCTGTACACTGGGGTTAAGGGCTGAGTGTGTGGGCTCTTCTGAGCCTTGCTGTTACAAGGAGATTCAGTTGTCTGAAAAAACGCGTTTATTTCGGGCTGAAAAACACGTTTTGAAAAGTGTGATGTTACTGCCCCATAACTTACATGGGGTTGACCAAACTTGCAGAAACATGTTTATTTCTGCTGAAAAACACGTTTTGACCCTTTCTGCACACTGGGGTTAAGGGTTGAGTGTGTGGGCACTTCTGAGCCTTGCTGTTACAAGTAGATTCAGTTGTCTGAAAAAACGCGTTTATTTCGGGCTGAAAAACACGTTTTGAAAAGTGTGATGTTACTGCCCCATAACTTACATGGGGTTGACCAAACTTGCAGAAACATGTTTATTTCTGCTGAAAAACACGTTTTGACCCTTTCTGCACACTGGGGTTAAGGGCTGAGTGTGTTGGCACTTCTGAGCCTTGCTGTTACAAGTAGATTCAGCTGTCTGAAAAAACGTGTTTATTTCGGGCTGAAAAACACGTTTTGAAAAGTGTGATGTTACTGCCCCATAACTTACATGGGGTTGACCAAACTTGCAGAAACATGTTTATTTCTGCTGAAAAACACGTTTTGACAATTTCTGCACACTGGGGTTAAGGGCTGAGTGTGTGGGCTCTTTTGAGCCTTGCTGTTACAAGGAGATTCAGATGCCTGAAAAAACGCGTTTATTTCGGGCTGAAAAACACGTTTTGAAAAGTGTGATGTTACTGCCCCATAACTTACATGGGGTTGACCAAACTTGCAGAAACATGTTTATTTCTGCTGAAAAACACGTTTTGACCCTTTCTGCACACTGGGGTTAAGGGCTGAGTGTGTTGGCTCTTCTGAGCCTTGCTGTTACAAGTAGATTCAGCTGTCTGAAAAAACGTGTTTATTTCGGGCTGAAAAACACTTTTTGAAAAGTGTGATGTTACTGCCCCATAACTTACATGGGGTTGACCAAACTTGCAGAAACATGTTTATTTCTGCAGAAAAACACGTTTTGACCCTTTCTGCACACTGGGGTTAAGGGTTGAGTGTGTGGGCACTTCTGAGCATTGCTGTTACAAGTAGATTCAGTTGTCTGAAAAAACGCGTTTATTTCGGGCTGAAAAACACGTTTTGAAAAGTGTGATGTTACTGCCCCATAACTTACATGGGGTTGACCAAACTTGCAGAAACATGTTTATTTCTGCTGAAAAACACGTTTTGACACTTTCTGTACACTGGGGTTAAGGGCTGAGTGTGTGGGCTCTTCTGAGCCTTGCTGTTACAAGGAGATTCAGTTGCCTGAAAAAACGCGTTTATTTCGTGCTGAAAAACACGTTTTGAAAAGTGTGATGTTACTGCCCCATAACTTAAATGGGGTTGACCAAACTTGCAGAAACTTGTTTATTTCTGCTGAAAAACACGTTTTGACCCTTTCTGCACACTGGGGTTAAGGGCTGAGTGTGTGGGCTCTTCTGAGCCTTGCTGTTACAAGGAGATTCAGTTGTCTGAAAAAACGCGTTTATTTCGGGCTGAAAAACACGTTTTGAAAACTGTGATGTTACTGCCCCATAACTTACATGGGGTTGACCAAACTTGCAGAAACATGTTTATTTCTGCTGAAAAACACGTTTTGACCCTTTCTGCACACTGGGGTTAAGGGCTGAGTGTGTTGGCACTTCTGAGCCTTGCTGTTACAAGTAGATTCAGCTGTCTGAAAAAACGTGTTTATTTCGGGCTGAAAAACACGTTTTGAAAAGTGTGATGTTACTGCCCCATAACTTACATGGGGTTGACCAAACTTGCAGAAACATGTTTATTTCTGCTGAAAAACACGTTTTGACCCTTTCTGCACACTGGGGTTAAGGGTTGAGTGTGTGGGCACTTCTGAGCCTTGCTGTTACAAGTAGATTCAGTTGTCTGAAAAAACGCGTTTATTTCGGGCTGAAAAACACGTTTTGAAAAGTATGATGTTACTGCCCCATAACTTACATGGGGTTGACCAAACTTACAGAAACATGTTTATTTCTGCTGAAAAACACGTTTTGACCCTTTCTGCACACTGGGGTTAAGGGCTGAGTGTGTTGGCTCTTCTGAGCCTTGCTGTTACAAGTAGATTCAGCTGTCTGAAAAAACGTGTTTATTTCGGGCTGAAAAACACGTTTTGAAAAGTGTGATGTTACTGCCCCATAACTTACATGGGGTTGACCAAACTTGCAGAAACATGTTTATTTCAGCTGAAAAACACGTTTTGACACTTTCTGTACACTGGGGTTAAGGGCTGAGTGTGTGGGCTCTTCTGAGCCTTGCTGTTACAAGGAGATTCAGTTGTCTGAAAAAACGCGTTTATTTCGGGCTGAAAAACACGTTTTGAAAAGTGTGATGTTACTGCCCCATAACTTACATGGGGTTGACCAAACTTGCAGAAACATGTTTATTTCTGCTGAAAAACACGTTTTGACCCTTTCTGCACACTGGGGTTAAGGGTTGAGTGTGTGGGCACTTCTGAGCCTTGCTGTTACAAGTAGATTCAGTTGCCTGAAAAAACGCGTTTATTTCGGGCTGAAAAACACGTTTTGAAAAGTATGATGTTACTGCCCCATAACTTACATGGGGTTGACCAAACTTGCAGAAACATGTTTATTTCTGCTGAAAAACACGTTTTGACCCTTTCTGCACACTGGGGTTAAGGGCTGAGTGTGTTGGCACTTCTGAGCCTTGCTGTTACAAGTATATTCAGCTGTCTGAAAAAACGCGTTTATTTCGGGCTGAAAAACACGTTTTGAAAAGTATGATGTTACTGCCCCATAACTTACATGGGGTTGACCAAACTTACAGAAACATGTTTATTTCTGCTGAAAAACACGTTTTGACCCTTTCTGCACACTGGGGTTAAGGGCTGAGTGTGTTGGCTCTTCTGAGCCTTGCTGTTACAAGTATATTCAGCTGTCTGAAAAAACGCGTTTATTTCGGGCTGAAAAACACGTTTTGAAAAGTATGATGTTACTGCCCCATAACTTACATGGGGTTGACCAAACTTACAGAAACATGTTTATTTCTGCTGAAAAACACGTTTTGACCCTTTCTGCACACTGGGGTTAAGGGCTGAGTGTGTTGGCTCTTCTGAGCCTTGCTGTTACAAGTAGATTCAGCTGTCTGAAAAAACGTGTTTATTTCGGGCTGAAAAACACGTTTTGAAAAGTGTGATGTTACTGCCCCATAACTTACATGGGGTTGACCAAACTTGCAGAAACATGTTTATTTCTGCTGAAAAACACGTTTTGACACTTTCTGTACACTGGGGTTAAGGGCTGAGTGTGTGGGCTCTTCTGAGCCTTGCTGTTACAAGGAGATTCAGTTGCCTGAAAAAACGCGTTTATTTCGTGCTGAAAAACACGTTTTGAAAAGTGTGATGTTACTGCCCCATAACTTAAATGGGGTTGACCAAACTTGCAGAAACTTGTTTATTTCTGCTGAAAAACACGTTTTGACCCTTTCTGCACACTGGGGTTAAGCGCTGAGTGTGTGGGCTCTTCTGAGCCTTGCTGTTACAAGGAGATTCAGTTGTCTGAAAAAACGCGTTTATTTCGGGCTGAAAAACACGTTTTGAAAACTGTGATGTTACTGCCCCATAACTTACATGGGGTTGACCAAACTTGCAGAAACATGTTTATTTCTGCTGAAAAACACGTTTTGACCCTTTCTGCACACTGGGGTTAAGGGCTGAGTGTGTTGGCACTTCTGAGCCTTGCTGTTACAAGTAGATTCAGCTGACTGAAAAAACGTGTTTATTTCGGGCTGAAAAACACGTTTTGAAAAGTGTGATGTTACTGCCCCATAACTTACATGGGGTTGACCAAACTTGCAGAAACATGTTTATTTCTGCTGAAAAACACGTTTTGACCCTTTCTGCACACTGGGGTTAAGGGTTGAGTGTGTGGGCACTTCTGAGCCTTGCTGTTACAAGTAGATTCAGTTGTCTGAAAAAACGCGTTTATTTCGGGCTGAAAAACACGTTTTGAAAAGTATGATGTTACTGCCCCATAACTTACATGGGGTTGACCAAACTTGCAGAAACATGTTTATTTCTGCTGAAAAACACGTTTTGACCCTTTCTGCACACTGGGGTTAAGGGCTGAGTGTGTTGGCACTTCTGAGCCTTGCTGTTACAAGTATATTCAGCTGTCTGAAAAAACGTGTTTATTTCGGGCTGAAAAACACGTTTTGAAAAGTGTGATGTTACTGCCCCATAACTTACATGGGGTTGACCAAACTTGCAGAAACATGTTTATTTCTGCTGAAAAACACGTTTTGACCCTTTCTGCACACTGGGGTTAAGGGTTTAGTGTGTGGGCACTTCTGAGCCTTGCTGTTACAAGTAGATTCAGTTGTCTGAAAAAACGCGTTTATTTCGGGCTGAAAAACACGTTTTGAAAAGTATGATGTTACTGCCCCATAACTTACATGGGGTTGACCAAACTTACAGAAACATGTTTATTTCTGCTGAAAAACACGTTTTGACCCTTTCTGCACACTGGGGTTAAGGGCTGAGTGTGTTGGCTCTTCTGAGCCTTGCTGTTACAAGTAGATTCAGCTGTCTGAAAAAACGTGTTTAATTCAGAATGAAAAAACACGTATTGAAAAGTGTGATGTTACTGCCCCATAACTTACATGGGGTTGACCAAACTTGCAGAAACATGTTTATTTCAGCTGAAAAACACGTTTTGACACTTTCTGTACACTGAGGTTAAGGGCTGAGTGTGTGGGCTCTTCTGAGCCTTGCTGTTACAAGGAGATTCAGTTGTCTGAAAAAACGCGTTTATTTCGGGCTGAAAAACACGTTTTGAAAAGTGTGATGTTACTGCCCCATAACTTACATGGGGTTGACCAAACTTGCAGAAACATGTTTATTTCTGCTGAAAAACACGTTTTGACCCTTTCTGCACACTGGGGTTAAGGGTTGAGTGTGTGGGCACTTCTGAGCCTTGCTGTTACAAGTAGATTCAGTTGTCTGAAAAAACGCGTTTATTTCGGGCTGAAAAACACGTTTTGAAAAGTGTGATGTTACTGCCCCATAACTTACATGGGGTTGACCAAACTTGCAGAAACATGTTTATTTCTGCTGAAAAACACGTTTTGACAATTTCTGCACACTGGGGTTAAGGGCTGAGTGTGTGGGCTCTTTTGAGCCTTGCTGTAACAAGGAGATTCAGTTGCCTGAAAAAACGCGTTTATTTCGGGCTGAAAAACACGTTTTGAAAAGTGTGATGTTACTGCCCCATAACTTACATGGGGTTGACCAAACTTGCAGAAACATGTTTATTTCTGCTGAAAAACACGTTTTGACACTTTCTGTACACTGGGGTTAAGGGTTGAGTGTGTGGGCACTTCTGAGCCTTGCTGTTACAAGTAGATTCAGTTGCCTGAAAAAACGCGTTTATTTCTGGCTGAAAAACACGTTTTGAAAAGTGTGATGTTACTGCCCCATAACTTACATGGGGTTGACCAAACTTGCAGAAACATGTTTATTTCTGCTGAAAAACACGTTTTGACCCTTTCTGCACACTGGGGTTAAGGGTTGAGTGTGTGGGCACTTCTGAGCCTTGCTGTTACAAGTAGATTCAGTTGTCTGAAAAAACGCGTTTATTTCGGGCTGAAAAACACGTTTTGAAAAGTGTGATGTTACTGCCCCATAACTTACATGGGGTTGACCAAACTTGCAGAAACATGTTTATTTCTGCTGAAAAACACGTTTTGACCCTTTCTGCACACTGGGGTTAAGGGCTGAGTGTGTTGGCACTTCTGAGCCTTGCTGTTACAAGTAGATTCAGCTGTCTGAAAAAACGTGTTTATTTCGGGCTGAAAAACACGTTTTGAAAAGTGTGATGTTACTGCCCCATAACTTACATGGGGTTTACCAAACTTGCAGAAACATGTTTATTTCTGCTGAAAAACACGTTTTGACAATTTCTGCACACTGGGGTTAAGGGCTGAGTGTGTGGGCTCTTTTGAGCCTTGCTGTTACAAGGAGATTCAGTTGCCTGAAAAAACGCGTTTATTTCGGGCTGAAAAACACGTTTTGAAAAGTGTGATGTTACTGCCCCATAACTTACATGGGGTTGACCAAACTTGCAGAAACATGTTTATTTCTGCTGAAAAACACGTTTTGACCCTTTCTGCACACTGGGGTTAAGGGCTGAGTGTGTTGGCTCTTCTGAGCCTTGCTGTTACAAGTAGATTCAGCTGTCTGAAAAAACGTGTTTATTTCGGGCTGAAAAACACTTTTTGAAAAGTGTGATGTTACTGCCCCATAACTTACATGGGGTTGACCAAACTTGCAGAAACATGTTTATTTCTGCAGAAAAACACGTTTTGACCCTTTCTGCACACTGGGGTTAAGGGTTGAGTGTGTGGGCACTTCTGAGCATTGCTGTTACAAGTAGATTCAGTTGTCTGAAAAAACGCGTTTATTTCGGGCTGAAAAACACGTTTTGAAAACTGTGATGTTACTGCCCCATAACTTACATGGGGTTGACCAAACTTGCAGAAACATGTTTATTTCTGCTGAAAAACACGTTTTGACCCTTTCTGCACACTGGGGTTAAGGGCTGAGTGTGTTGGCACTTCTGAGCATTGCTGTTACAAGTAGATTCAGTTGTCTGAAAAAACGCGTTTATTTCGGGCTGAAAAACACGTTTTGAAAACTGTGATGTTACTGCCCCATAACTTACATGGGGTTGACCAAACTTGCAGAAACATGTTTATTTCTGCTGAAAAACACTTTTTGACACTTTCTGTACACTGGGGTTAAGGGCTGAGTGTGTGGGCTCTTCTGAGCCTTGCTGTTACAAGGAGATTCAGTTGCCTGAAAAAACGCGTTTATTTCGTGCTGAAAAACACGTTTTGAAAAGTGTGATGTTACTGCCCCATAATTTAAATGGGGTTGACCAAACTTGCAGAAACATATTTATTTCTGCTGAAAAACACGTTTTGACCCTTTCTGCACACTGGGGTTAAGGGCTGAGTGTGTGGGCTCTTCTGAGCCTTGCTGTTACAAGGAGATTCAGTTGTCTGAAAAAACGCGTTTATTTCGGGCTGAAAAACACGTTTTGAAAACTGTGATGTTACTGCCCCATAACTTACATGGGGTTGACCAAACTTGCAGAAACATGTTTATTTCTGCTGAAAAACACGTTTTGACCCTTTCTGCACACTGGGGTTAAGGGCTGAGTGTGTTGGCACTTCTGAGCCTTGCTGTTACAAATAGATTCAGCTGTCTGAAAAAACGTGTTTATTTCGGGCTGAAAAACACGTTTTGAAAAGTGTGATGTTACTGCCCCATAACTTACATGGGGTTGACCAAACTTGCAGAAACATGTTTATTTCTGCTGAAAAACACGTTTTGACACTTTCTGTACACTGGGGTTAAGGGCTGAGTGTGTGGGCTCTTCTGAGCCTTGCTGTTACAAGGAGATTCAGTTGCCTGAAAAAACGCGTTTATTTCGGGCTGAAAAACACGTTTTGAAAAGTGTGATGTTACTGCCCCATAACTTACATGGGGTTGACCAAACTTGCAGAAACATGTTTATTTCTGCTGAAAAACACGTTTTGACACTTTCTGTACACTGGGGTTAAGGGCTGAGTGTGTGGGCTCTTCTGAGCCTTGCTGTTACAAGGAGATTCAGTTGTCTGAAAAAACGCGTTTATTTCGGGCTGAAAAACACGTTTTGAAAAGTGTGATGTTACTGCCCCATAACTTACATGGGGTTGACCAAACTTGCAGAAACATGTTTATTTCTGCTGAAAAACACGTTTTGACCCTTTCTGCACACTGGGGTTAAGGGCTGAGTGTGTTGGCACTTCTGAGCCTTGCTGTTACAAGTAGATTCAGCTGTCTGAAAAAACGTGTTTATTTCGGGCTGAAAAACACGTTTTGAAAAGTGTGATGTTACTGCCCCATAACTTACATGGGGTTGACCAAACTTGCAGAAACATGTTTATTTCTGCTGAAAAACACGTTTTGACACTTTCTGTACACTGGGGTTAAGGGCTGAGTGCGTGGGCTCTTCTGAGCCTTGCTGTTACAAGGAGATTCAGTTGTCTGAAAAAACGCGTTTATTTCGTGCTGAAAAACACGTTTTGAAAAGAGTGATGTTACTGCCCCATAACTTACATGGGGTTGACCAAACTTGCAGAAACATGTTTATTTCTGCTGAAAAACACGTTTTGACACTTTCTGTACACTGGGGTTAAGGGCTGAGTGTGTGGGCTCTTCTGAGCCTTGCTGTTACAAGGAGATTCAGTTGCCTGAAAAAACGCGTTTATTTCGGGCTGAAATACACGTTTTGAAAAGTGTGATGTCACTGCCCGATAACTTACATGGGGTTGACCAAACTTGCAGAAACATGTTTATTTCTGCTGAAAAACACGTTTTGACCCTTTCTGCACACTGGGGTTAAGGGTTGAGTGTGTGGGCACTTCTGAGCATTGCTGTTACAAGTAGATTCAGTTGTCTGAAAAAACGCATTTATTTCGGGCTGAAAAACACGTTTTGAAAACTGTGATGTTACTGCCCCATAACTTACATGGGGTTGACCAAACTTGCAGAAACATGTTTATTTCTGCTGAAAAACACGTTTTGACCCTTTCTGCACACTGGGGTTAAGGGCTGAGTGTGTTGGCACTTCTGAGCCTTGCTGTTACAAGTAGATTCAGCTGTCTGAAAAAACGTGTTTATTTCGGGCTGAAAAACACGTTTTGAAAAGTGTGATGTTACTGCCCCATAACTTACATGGGGTTGACCAAACTTGCAGAAACATGTTTATTTCTGCTGAAAAACACGTTTTGATAATTTCTGCACACTCTGGTTAAGGGCTGAGTGTGTGGGCTCTTTTGAGCCTTGCTGTTACAAGGAGATTCAGTTGCCTGAAAAAACGCGTTTATTTCGGGCTGAAAAACACGTTTTGAAAAGTGTGATGTTACTGCCCCATAACTTACATGGGGTTGACCAAACTTGCAGAAACATGTTTATTTCTGCTGAAAAACACGTTTTGACACTTTCTGTACACTGGGGTTAAGGGCTGAGTGTGTGGGCTCTTCTGAGCCTTGCTGTTACAAGGAGATTCAGTTGTCTGAAAAAACGCGTTTATTTCGGGCTGAAAAACACGTTTTGAAAAGTGTGATGTTACTGCCCCATAACTTACATGGGGTTGACCAAACTTGCAGAAACATGTTTATTTCTGCTGAAAAACACGTTTTGACCCTTTCTGCACACTGGGGTTAAGGGTTGAGTGTGTGGGCACTTCTGAGCCTTGCTGTTACAAGTAGATTCAGTTGTCTGAAAAAACGCGTTTATTTCGGGCTGAAAAACACGTTTTGAAAAGTGTGATGTTACTGCCCCATAACTTACATGGGGTTGACCAAACTTGCAGAAACATGTTTATTTCTGCTGAAAAACACGTTTTGACCCTTTCTGCACACTGGGGTTAAGGGCTGAGTGTGTTGGCACTTCTGAGCCTTGCTGTTACAAGTAGATTCAGCTGTCTGAAAAAACGTGTTTATTTCGGGCTGAAAAACACGTTTTGAAAAGTGTGATGTTACTGCCCCATAACTTACATGGGGTTGACCAAACTTGCAGAAACATGTTTATTTCTGCTGAAAAACACGTTTTGACAATTTCTGCACACTGGGGTTAAGGGCTGAGTGTGTGGGCTCTTTTGAGCCTTGCTGTTACAAGGAGATTCAGATGCCTGAAAAAACGCGTTTATTTCGGGCTGAAAAACACGTTTTGAAAAGTGTGATGTTACTGCCCCATAACTTACATGGGGTTGACCAAACTTGCAGAAACATGTTTATTTCTGCTGAAAAACACGTTTTGACCCTTTCTGCACACTGGGGTTAAGGGCTGAGTGTGTTGGCTCTTCTGAGCCTTGCTGTTACAAGTAGATTCAGCTGTCTGAAAAAACGTGTTTATTTCGGGCTGAAAAACACTTTTTGAAAAGTGTGATGTTACTGCCCCATAACTTACATGGGGTTGACCAAACTTGCAGAAACATGTTTATTTCTGCAGAAAAACACGTTTTGACCCTTTCTGCACACTGGGGTTAAGGGTTGAGTGTGTGGGCACTTCTGAGCATTGCTGTTACAAGTAGATTCAGTTGTCTGAAAAAACGCGTTTATTTCGGGCTGAAAAACACGTTTTGAAAAGTGTGATGTTACTGCCCCATAACTTACATGGGGTTGACCAAACTTGCAGAAACATGTTTATTTCTGCTGAAAAACACGTTTTGACACTTTCTGTACACTGGGGTTAAGGGCTGAGTGTGTGGGCTCTTCTGAGCCTTGCTGTTACAAGGAGATTCAGTTGCCTGAAAAAACGCGTTTATTTCGTGCTGAAAAACACGTTTTGAAAAGTGTGATGTTACTGCCCCATAACTTAAATGGGGTTGACCAAACTTGCAGAAACTTGTTTATTTCTGCTGAAAAACACGTTTTGACCCTTTCTGCACACTGGGGTTAAGGGCTGAGTGTGTGGGCTCTTCTGAGCCTTGCTGTTACAAGGAGATTCAGTTGTCTGAAAAAACGCGTTTATTTCGGGCTGAAAAACACGTTTTGAAAACTGTGATGTTACTGCCCCATAACTTACATGGGGTTGACCAAACTTGCAGAAACATGTTTATTTCTGCTGAAAAACACGTTTTGACCCTTTCTGCACACTGGGGTTAAGGGCTGAGTGTGTTGGCACTTCTGAGCCTTGCTGTTACAAGTAGATTCAGCTGTCTGAAAAAACGTGTTTATTTCGGGCTGAAAAACACGTTTTGAAAAGTGTGATGTTACTGCCCCATAACTTACATGGGGTTGACCAAACTTGCAGAAACATGTTTATTTCTGCTGAAAAACACGTTTTGACCCTTTCTGCACACTGGGGTTAAGGGTTGAGTGTGTGGGCACTTCTGAGCCTTGCTGTTACAAGTAGATTCAGTTGTCTGAAAAAACGCGTTTATTTCGGGCTGAAAAACACGTTTTGAAAAGTATGATGTTACTGCCCCATAACTTACATGGGGTTGACCAAACTTACAGAAACATGTTTATTTCTGCTGAAAAACACGTTTTGACCCTTTCTGCACACTGGGGTTAAGGGCTGAGTGTGTTGGCTCTTCTGAGCCTTGCTGTTACAAGTAGATTCAGCTGTCTGAAAAAACGTGTTTATTTCGGGCTGAAAAACACGTTTTGAAAAGTGTGATGTTACTGCCCCATAACTTACATGGGGTTGACCAAACTTGCAGAAACATGTTTATTTCAGCTGAAAAACACGTTTTGACACTTTCTGTACACTGGGGTTAAGGGCTGAGTGTGTGGGCTCTTCTGAGCCTTGCTGTTACAAGGAGATTCAGTTGTCTGAAAAAACGCGTTTATTTCGGGCTGAAAAACACGTTTTGAAAAGTGTGATGTTACTGCCCCATAACTTACATGGGGTTGACCAAACTTGCAGAAACATGTTTATTTCTGCTGAAAAACACGTTTTGACCCTTTCTGCACACTGGGGTTAAGGGTTGAGTGTGTGGGCACTTCTGAGCCTTGCTGTTACAAGTAGATTCAGTTGCCTGAAAAAACGCGTTTATTTCGGGCTGAAAAACACGTTTTGAAAAGTATGATGTTACTGCCCCATAACTTACATGGGGTTGACCAAACTTGCAGAAACATGTTTATTTCTGCTGAAAAACACGTTTTGACCCTTTCTGCACACTGGGGTTAAGGGCTGAGTGTGTTGGCACTTCTGAGCCTTGCTGTTACAAGTATATTCAGCTGTCTGAAAAAACGCGTTTATTTCGGGCTGAAAAACACGTTTTGAAAAGTATGATGTTACTGCCCCATAACTTACATGGGGTTGACCAAACTTACAGAAACATGTTTATTTCTGCTGAAAAACACGTTTTGACCCTTTCTGCACACTGGGGTTAAGGGCTGAGTGTGTTGGCTCTTCTGAGCCTTGCTGTTACAAGTATATTCAGCTGTCTGAAAAAACGCGTTTATTTCGGGCTGAAAAACACGTTTTGAAAAGTATGATGTTACTGCCCCATAACT
This sequence comes from Lepisosteus platostomus, assembly GCF_059453375.1. Classification (NCBI taxonomy): domain Eukaryota; kingdom Metazoa; phylum Chordata; class Actinopteri; order Semionotiformes; family Lepisosteidae; genus Lepisosteus; species Lepisosteus platostomus. The sequence continues at coordinate 5,344,924 of NC_142632.1, forward strand.
TACATGGGGTTGACCAAACTTACAGAAACATGTTTATTTCTGCTGAAAAACACGTTTTGACCCTTTCTGCACACTGGGGTTAAGGGCTGAGTGTGTTGGCTCTTCTGAGCCTTGCTGTTACAAGTAGATTCAGCTGTCTGAAAAAACGTGTTTATTTCGGGCTGAAAAACACGTTTTGAAAAGTGTGATGTTACTGCCCCATAACTTACATGGGGTTGACCAAACTTGCAGAAACATGTTTATTTCTGCTGAAAAACACGTTTTGACACTTTCTGTACACTGGGGTTAAGGGCTGAGTGTGTGGGCTCTTCTGAGCCTTGCTGTTACAAGGAGATTCAGTTGCCTGAAAAAACGCGTTTATTTCGTGCTGAAAAACACGTTTTGAAAAGTGTGATGTTACTGCCCCATAACTTAAATGGGGTTGACCAAACTTGCAGAAACTTGTTTATTTCTGCTGAAAAACACGTTTTGACCCTTTCTGCACACTGGGGTTAAGCGCTGAGTGTGTGGGCTCTTCTGAGCCTTGCTGTTACAAGGAGATTCAGTTGTCTGAAAAAACGCGTTTATTTCGGGCTGAAAAACACGTTTTGAAAACTGTGATGTTACTGCCCCATAACTTACATGGGGTTGACCAAACTTGCAGAAACATGTTTATTTCTGCTGAAAAACACGTTTTGACCCTTTCTGCACACTGGGGTTAAGGGCTGAGTGTGTTGGCACTTCTGAGCCTTGCTGTTACAAGTAGATTCAGCTGACTGAAAAAACGTGTTTATTTCGGGCTGAAAAACACGTTTTGAAAAGTGTGATGTTACTGCCCCATAACTTACATGGGGTTGACCAAACTTGCAGAAACATGTTTATTTCTGCTGAAAAACACGTTTTGACCCTTTCTGCACACTGGGGTTAAGGGTTGAGTGTGTGGGCACTTCTGAGCCTTGCTGTTACAAGTAGATTCAGTTGTCTGAAAAAACGCGTTTATTTCGGGCTGAAAAACACGTTTTGAAAAGTATGATGTTACTGCCCCATAACTTACATGGGGTTGACCAAACTTGCAGAAACATGTTTATTTCTGCTGAAAAACACGTTTTGACCCTTTCTGCACACTGGGGTTAAGGGCTGAGTGTGTTGGCACTTCTGAGCCTTGCTGTTACAAGTATATTCAGCTGTCTGAAAAAACGTGTTTATTTCGGGCTGAAAAACACGTTTTGAAAAGTGTGATGTTACTGCCCCATAACTTACATGGGGTTGACCAAACTTGCAGAAACATGTTTATTTCTGCTGAAAAACACGTTTTGACCCTTTCTGCACACTGGGGTTAAGGGTTTAGTGTGTGGGCACTTCTGAGCCTTGCTGTTACAAGTAGATTCAGTTGTCTGAAAAAACGCGTTTATTTCGGGCTGAAAAACACGTTTTGAAAAGTATGATGTTACTGCCCCATAACTTACATGGGGTTGACCAAACTTACAGAAACATGTTTATTTCTGCTGAAAAACACGTTTTGACCCTTTCTGCACACTGGGGTTAAGGGCTGAGTGTGTTGGCTCTTCTGAGCCTTGCTGTTACAAGTAGATTCAGCTGTCTGAAAAAACGTGTTTAATTCAGAATGAAAAAACACGTATTGAAAAGTGTGATGTTACTGCCCCATAACTTACATGGGGTTGACCAAACTTGCAGAAACATGTTTATTTCAGCTGAAAAACACGTTTTGACACTTTCTGTACACTGAGGTTAAGGGCTGAGTGTGTGGGCTCTTCTGAGCCTTGCTGTTACAAGGAGATTCAGTTGTCTGAAAAAACGCGTTTATTTCGGGCTGAAAAACACGTTTTGAAAAGTGTGATGTTACTGCCCCATAACTTACATGGGGTTGACCAAACTTGCAGAAACATGTTTATTTCTGCTGAAAAACACGTTTTGACCCTTTCTGCACACTGGGGTTAAGGGTTGAGTGTGTGGGCACTTCTGAGCCTTGCTGTTACAAGTAGATTCAGTTGTCTGAAAAAACGCGTTTATTTCGGGCTGAAAAACACGTTTTGAAAAGTGTGATGTTACTGCCCCATAACTTACATGGGGTTGACCAAACTTGCAGAAACATGTTTATTTCTGCTGAAAAACACGTTTTGACAATTTCTGCACACTGGGGTTAAGGGCTGAGTGTGTGGGCTCTTTTGAGCCTTGCTGTAACAAGGAGATTCAGTTGCCTGAAAAAACGCGTTTATTTCGGGCTGAAAAACACGTTTTGAAAAGTGTGATGTTACTGCCCCATAACTTACATGGGGTTGACCAAACTTGCAGAAACATGTTTATTTCTGCTGAAAAACACGTTTTGACACTTTCTGTACACTGGGGTTAAGGGTTGAGTGTGTGGGCACTTCTGAGCCTTGCTGTTACAAGTAGATTCAGTTGCCTGAAAAAACGCGTTTATTTCTGGCTGAAAAACACGTTTTGAAAAGTGTGATGTTACTGCCCCATAACTTACATGGGGTTGACCAAACTTGCAGAAACATGTTTATTTCTGCTGAAAAACACGTTTTGACCCTTTCTGCACACTGGGGTTAAGGGTTGAGTGTGTGGGCACTTCTGAGCCTTGCTGTTACAAGTAGATTCAGTTGTCTGAAAAAACGCGTTTATTTCGGGCTGAAAAACACGTTTTGAAAAGTGTGATGTTACTGCCCCATAACTTACATGGGGTTGACCAAACTTGCAGAAACATGTTTATTTCTGCTGAAAAACACGTTTTGACCCTTTCTGCACACTGGGGTTAAGGGCTGAGTGTGTTGGCACTTCTGAGCCTTGCTGTTACAAGTAGATTCAGCTGTCTGAAAAAACGTGTTTATTTCGGGCTGAAAAACACGTTTTGAAAAGTGTGATGTTACTGCCCCATAACTTACATGGGGTTTACCAAACTTGCAGAAACATGTTTATTTCTGCTGAAAAACACGTTTTGACAATTTCTGCACACTGGGGTTAAGGGCTGAGTGTGTGGGCTCTTTTGAGCCTTGCTGTTACAAGGAGATTCAGTTGCCTGAAAAAACGCGTTTATTTCGGGCTGAAAAACACGTTTTGAAAAGTGTGATGTTACTGCCCCATAACTTACATGGGGTTGACCAAACTTGCAGAAACATGTTTATTTCTGCTGAAAAACACGTTTTGACCCTTTCTGCACACTGGGGTTAAGGGCTGAGTGTGTTGGCTCTTCTGAGCCTTGCTGTTACAAGTAGATTCAGCTGTCTGAAAAAACGTGTTTATTTCGGGCTGAAAAACACTTTTTGAAAAGTGTGATGTTACTGCCCCATAACTTACATGGGGTTGACCAAACTTGCAGAAACATGTTTATTTCTGCAGAAAAACACGTTTTGACCCTTTCTGCACACTGGGGTTAAGGGTTGAGTGTGTGGGCACTTCTGAGCATTGCTGTTACAAGTAGATTCAGTTGTCTGAAAAAACGCGTTTATTTCGGGCTGAAAAACACGTTTTGAAAACTGTGATGTTACTGCCCCATAACTTACATGGGGTTGACCAAACTTGCAGAAACATGTTTATTTCTGCTGAAAAACACGTTTTGACCCTTTCTGCACACTGGGGTTAAGGGCTGAGTGTGTTGGCACTTCTGAGCATTGCTGTTACAAGTAGATTCAGTTGTCTGAAAAAACGCGTTTATTTCGGGCTGAAAAACACGTTTTGAAAACTGTGATGTTACTGCCCCATAACTTACATGGGGTTGACCAAACTTGCAGAAACATGTTTATTTCTGCTGAAAAACACTTTTTGACACTTTCTGTACACTGGGGTTAAGGGCTGAGTGTGTGGGCTCTTCTGAGCCTTGCTGTTACAAGGAGATTCAGTTGCCTGAAAAAACGCGTTTATTTCGTGCTGAAAAACACGTTTTGAAAAGTGTGATGTTACTGCCCCATAATTTAAATGGGGTTGACCAAACTTGCAGAAACATATTTATTTCTGCTGAAAAACACGTTTTGACCCTTTCTGCACACTGGGGTTAAGGGCTGAGTGTGTGGGCTCTTCTGAGCCTTGCTGTTACAAGGAGATTCAGTTGTCTGAAAAAACGCGTTTATTTCGGGCTGAAAAACACGTTTTGAAAACTGTGATGTTACTGCCCCATAACTTACATGGGGTTGACCAAACTTGCAGAAACATGTTTATTTCTGCTGAAAAACACGTTTTGACCCTTTCTGCACACTGGGGTTAAGGGCTGAGTGTGTTGGCACTTCTGAGCCTTGCTGTTACAAATAGATTCAGCTGTCTGAAAAAACGTGTTTATTTCGGGCTGAAAAACACGTTTTGAAAAGTGTGATGTTACTGCCCCATAACTTACATGGGGTTGACCAAACTTGCAGAAACATGTTTATTTCTGCTGAAAAACACGTTTTGACACTTTCTGTACACTGGGGTTAAGGGCTGAGTGTGTGGGCTCTTCTGAGCCTTGCTGTTACAAGGAGATTCAGTTGCCTGAAAAAACGCGTTTATTTCGGGCTGAAAAACACGTTTTGAAAAGTGTGATGTTACTGCCCCATAACTTACATGGGGTTGACCAAACTTGCAGAAACATGTTTATTTCTGCTGAAAAACACGTTTTGACACTTTCTGTACACTGGGGTTAAGGGCTGAGTGTGTGGGCTCTTCTGAGCCTTGCTGTTACAAGGAGATTCAGTTGTCTGAAAAAACGCGTTTATTTCGGGCTGAAAAACACGTTTTGAAAAGTGTGATGTTACTGCCCCATAACTTACATGGGGTTGACCAAACTTGCAGAAACATGTTTATTTCTGCTGAAAAACACGTTTTGACCCTTTCTGCACACTGGGGTTAAGGGCTGAGTGTGTTGGCACTTCTGAGCCTTGCTGTTACAAGTAGATTCAGCTGTCTGAAAAAACGTGTTTATTTCGGGCTGAAAAACACGTTTTGAAAAGTGTGATGTTACTGCCCCATAACTTACATGGGGTTGACCAAACTTGCAGAAACATGTTTATTTCTGCTGAAAAACACGTTTTGACACTTTCTGTACACTGGGGTTAAGGGCTGAGTGCGTGGGCTCTTCTGAGCCTTGCTGTTACAAGGAGATTCAGTTGTCTGAAAAAACGCGTTTATTTCGGGCTGAAAAACACGTTTTGAAAACTGTGATGTTACTGCCCCATAACTTACATGGGGTTGACCAAACTTGCAGAAACATGTTTATTTCTGCTGAAAAACACGTTTTGACCCTTTCTGCACACTGGGGTTAAGGGCTGAGTGTGTTGGCACTTCTGAGCCTTGCTGTTACAAGTAGATTCAGCTGTCTGAAAAAACGTGTTTATTTCGGGCTGAAAAACACGTTTTGAAAAGTGTGATGTTACTGCCCCATAACTTACATGGGGTTGACCAAACTTGCAGAAACATGTTTATTTCTGCTGAAAAACACGTTTTGACACTTTCTGTACACTGGGGTTAAGGGCTGAGTGTGTGGGCTCTTCTGAGGCTTGCTGTTACAAGGAGATTCAGTTGCCTGAAAAAACGCGTTTATTTCGTGCTGAAAAACACGTTTTGAAAAGAGTGATGTTACTGCCCCATAACTTAAATGGGGTTGACCAAACTTGCAGAAACATGTTTATTTCTGCTGAAAAACACGTTTTGACCCTTTCTGCACACTGGGGTTAAGGGCTGAGTGTGTGGGCTCTTCTGAGCCTTGCTGTTACAAGGAGATTCAGTTGTCTGAAAAAACGCGTTTATTTCGGGCTGAAAAACACGTTTTGAAAACTGTGATGTTACTGCCCCATAACTTACATGGGGTTGACCAAACTTGCAGAAACATGTTTATTTCTGCTGAAAAACACGTTTTGACCCTTTCTGCACACTGGGGTTAAGGGCTGAGTGTGTTGGCACTTCTGAGCCTTGCTGTTACAAGTAGATTCAGCTGTCTGAAAAAACGTGTTTATTTCGGGCTGAAAAACACGTTTTGAAAAGTGTGATGTTACTGCCCCATAACTTACATGGGGTTGACCAAACTTGCAGAAACATGTTTATTTCTGCTGAAAAACACGTTTTGACCCTTTCTGCACACTGGGGTTAAGGGCTGAGTGTGTTGGCACTTCTGAGCCTTGCTGTTACAAGTAGATTCAGCTGTCTGAAAAAACGTGTTTATTTCGGGCTGAAAAACACGTTTTGAAAAGTGTGATGTTACTGCCCCATAACTTACATGGGGTTGACCAAACTTGCAGAAACATGTTTATTTCTGCTGAAAAACACGTTTTGACACTTTCTGTACACTGGGGTTAAGGGCTGAGTGTGTGGGCTCTTCTGAGCCTTGCTGTTACAAGGAGATTCAGTTGCCTGAAAAAACGCGTTTATTTCGTGCTGAAAAACACGTTTTGAAAAGTGTGATGTTACTGCCCCATAACTTAAATGGGGTTGACCAAACTTGCAGAAACATGTTTATTTCTGCTGAAAAACACGTTTTGACCCTTTCTGCACATTGGGGTTAAGGGCTGAGTGTGTTGGCTCTTCTGAGCCTTGCTGTTACAAGTAGATTCAGCTGTCTGAAAAAACGTGTTTATTTCGGGCTGAAAAACACGTTTTGAAAAGTGTGATGTTACTGCCCCATAACTTACATGGGGTTGACCAAACTTGCAGAAACATGTTTATTTCAGCTGAAAAACACGTTTTGACACTTTCTGTACACTGGGGTTAAGGGCTGAGTGTGTGGGCTCTTCTGAGCCTTGCTGTTACAAGGAGATTCAGTTGTCTGAAAAAACGCGTTTATTTCGGGCTGAAAAACACGTTTTGAAAAGTGTGATGTTACTGCCCCATAACTTACATGGGGTTGACCAAACTTGCAGAAACATGTTTATTTCTGCTGAAAAACACGTTTTGACCCTTTCTGCACACTGGGGTTAAGGGTTGAGTGTGTGGGCACTTCTGAGCCTTGCTGTTACAAGTAGATTCAGCTGTCTGAAAAAACGTGTTTAATTCAGAATGAAAAAACACGTATTGAAAAGTGTGATGTTACTGCCCCATAACTTACATGGGGTTGACCAAACTTGCAGAAACATGTTTATTTCAGCTGAAAAACACGTTTTGACACTTTCTGTACACTGAGGTTAAGGGCTGAGTGTGTGGGCTCTTCTGAGCCTTGCTGTTACAAGGAGATTCAGTTGTCTGAAAAAACGCGTTTATTTCGGGCTGAAAAACACGTTTTGAAAAGTGTGATGTTACTGCCCCATAACTTACATGGGGTTGACCAAACTTGCAGAAACATGTTTATTTCTGCTGAAAAACACGTTTTGACCCTTTCTGCACACTGGGGTTAAGGGTTGAGTGTGTGGGCACTTCTGAGCCTTGCTGTTACAAGTAGATTCAGTTGTCTGAAAAAACGCGTTTATTTCGGGCTGAAAAACACGTTTTGAAAAGTGTGATGTTACTGCCCCATAACTTACATGGGGTTGACCAAACTTGCAGAAACATGTTTATTTCTGCTGAAAAACACGTTTTGACAATTTCTGCACACTGGGGTTAAGGGCTGAGTGTGTGGGCTCTTTTGAGCCTTGCTGTTACAAGGAGATTCAGCTGTCTGAAAAAACGTGTTTATTTCGGGCTGAAAAACACTTTTTGAAAAGTGTGATGTTACTGCCCCATAACTTACATGGGGTTGACCAAACTTGCAGAAACATGTTTATTTCTGCTGAAAAACACGTTTTGACACTTTCTGTACACTGGGGTTAAGGGTTGAGTGTGTGGGCACTTCTGAGCCTTGCTGTTACAAGTAGATTCAGTTGCCTGAAAAAACGCGTTTATTTCTGGCTGAAAAACACGTTTTGAAAAGTGTGATGTTACTGCCCCATAACTTACATGGGGTTGACCAAACTTGCAGAAACATGTTTATTTCTGCTGAAAAACACGTTTTGACCCTTTCTGCACACTGGGGTTAAGGGCTGAGTGTGTTGGCACTTCTGAGCCTTGCTGTTACAAGTAGATTCAGCTGTCTGAAAAAACGTGTTTATTTCGGGCTGAAAAACACGTTTTGAAAAGTGTGATGTTACTGCCCCATAACTTACATGGGGTTTACCAAACTTGCAGAAACATGTTTATTTCTGCTGAAAAACACGTTTTGACAATTTCTGCACACTGGGGTTAAGGGCTGAGTGTGTGGGCTCTTTTGAGCCTTGCTGTTACAAGGAGATTCAGTTGCCTGAAAAAACGCGTTTATTTCGGGCTGAAAAACACGTTTTGAAAAGTGTGATGTTACTGCCCCATAACTTACATGGGGTTGACCAAACTTGCAGAAACATGTTTATTTCTGCTGAAAAACACGTTTTGACCCTTTCTGCACACTGGGGTTAAGGGCTGAGTGTGCTGGCTCTTCTGAGCCTTGCTGTTACAAGTAGATTCAGCTGTCTGAAAAAACGTGTTTATTTCGGGCTGAAAAACACTTTTTGAAAAGTGTGATGTTACTGCCCCATAACTTACATGGGGTTGACCAAACTTGCAGAAACATGTTTATTTCTGCAGAAAAACACGTTTTGACCCTTTCTGCACACTGGGGTTAAGGGTTGAGTGTGTGGGCACTTCTGAGCATTGCTGTTACAAGTAGATTCAGTTGTCTGAAAAAACGCGTTTATTTCGGGCTGAAAAACACGTTTTGAAAACTGTGATGTTACTGCCCCATAACTTACATGGGGTTGACCAAACTTGCAGAAACATGTTTATTTCTGCTGAAAAACACTTTTTGACACTTTCTGTACACTGGGGTTAAGGGCTGAGTGTGTGGGCTCTTCTGAGCCTTGCTGTTACAAGGAGATTCAGTTGCCTGAAAAAACGCGTTTATTTCGTGCTGAAAAACACGTTTTGAAAAGTGTGATGTTACTGCCCCATAATTTAAATGGGGTTGACCAAACTTGCAGAAACATATTTATTTCTGCTGAAAAACACGTTTTGACCCTTTCTGCACACTGGGGTTAAGGGCTGAGTGTGTGGGCTCTTCTGAGCCTTGCTGTTACAAGGAGATTCAGTTGTCTGAAAAAACGCGTTTATTTCGGGCTGAAAAACACGTTTTGAAAACTGTGATGTTACTGCCCCATAACTTACATGGGGTTGACCAAACTTGCAGAAACATGTTTATTTCTGCTGAAAAACACGTTTTGACCCTTTCTGCACACTGGGGTTAAGGGCTGAGTGTGTTGGCACTTCTGAGCCTTGCTGTTACAAATAGATTCAGTTGCCTGAAAAAACGCGTTTATTTCGGGCTGAAAAACACGTTTTGAAAAGTGTGATGTTACTGCCCCATAACTTACATGGGGTTGACCAAACTTGCAGAAACATGTTTATTTCTGCTGAAAAACACGTTTTGACACTTTCTGTACACTGGGGTTAAGGGTTGAGTGTGTGGGCACTTCTGAGCCTTGCTGTTACAAGTAGATTCAGTTGCCTGAAAAAACGCGTTTATTTCTGGCTGAAAAACACGTTTTGAAAAGTGTGATGTTACTGCCCCATAACTTACATGGGGTTGACCAAACTTGCAGAAACATGTTTATTTCTGCTGAAAAACACGTTTTGACCCTTTCTGCACACTGGGGTTAAGGGTTGAGTGTGTGGGCACTTCTGAGCCTTGCTGTTACAAGTAGATTCAGTTGTCTGAAAAAACGCGTTTATTTCGGGCTGAAAAACACGTTTTGAAAAGTGTGATGTTACTGCCCCATAACTTACATGGGGTTGACCAAACTTGCAGAAACATGTTTATTTCTGCTGAAAAACACGTTTTGACCCTTTCTGCACACTGGGGTTAAGGGCTGAGTGTGTTGGCACTTCTGAGCCTTGCTGTTACAAGTAGATTCAGCTGTCTGAAAAAACGTGTTTATTTCGGGCTGAAAAACACGTTTTGAAAAGTGTGATGTTACTGCCCCATAACTTACATGGGGTTTACCAAACTTGCAGAAACATGTTTATTTCTGCTGAAAAACACGTTTTGACAATTTCTGCACACTGGGGTTAAGGGCTGAGTGTGTGGGCTCTTTTGAGCCTTGCTGTTACAAGGAGATTCAGTTGCCTGAAAAAACGCGTTTATTTCGGGCTGAAAAACACGTTTTGAAAAGTGTGATGTTACTGCCCCATAACTTACATGGGGTTGACCAAACTTGCAGAAACATGTTTATTTCTGCTGAAAAACACGTTTTGACCCTTTCTGCACACTGGGGTTAAGGGCTGAGTGTGCTGGCTCTTCTGAGCCTTGCTGTTACAAGTAGATTCAGCTGTCTGAAAAAACGTGTTTATTTCGGGCTGAAAAACACTTTTTGAAAAGTGTGATGTTACTGCCCCATAACTTACATGGGGTTGACCAAACTTGCAGAAACATGTTTATTTCTGCAGAAAAACACGTTTTGACCCTTTCTGCACACTGGGGTTAAGGGTTGAGTGTGTGGGCACTTCTGAGCATTGCTGTTACAAGTAGATTCAGTTGTCTGAAAAAACGCGTTTATTTCGGGCTGAAAAACACGTTTTGAAAACTGTGATGTTACTGCCCCATAACTTACATGGGGTTGACCAAACTTGCAGAAACATGTTTATTTCTGCTGAAAAACACGTTTTGACCCTTTCTGCACACTGGGGTTAAGGGCTGAGTGTGTTGGCACTTCTGAGCATTGCTGTTACAAGTAGATTCAGTTGTCTGAAAAAACGCGTTTATTTCGGGCTGAAAAACACGTTTTGAAAACTGTGATGTTACTGCCCCATAACTTACATGGGGTTGACCAAACTTGCAGAAACATGTTTATTTCTGCTGAAAAACACTTTTTGACACTTTCTGTACACTGGGGTTAAGGGCTGAGTGTGTGGGCTCTTCTGAGCCTTGCTGTTACAAGGAGATTCAGTTGCCTGAAAAAACGCGTTTATTTCGTGCTGAAAAACACGTTTTGAAAAGTGTGATGTTACTGCCCCATAATTTAAATGGGGTTGACCAAACTTGCAGAAACATATTTATTTCTGCTGAAAAACACGTTTTGACCCTTTCTGCACACTGGGGTTAAGGGCTGAGTGTGTGGGCTCTTCTGAGCCTTGCTGTTACAAGGAGATTCAGTTGTCTGAAAAAACGCGTTTATTTCGGGCTGAAAAACACGTTTTGAAAACTGTGATGTTACTGCCCCATAACTTACATGGGGTTGACCAAACTTGCAGAAACATGTTTATTTCTGCTGAAAAACACGTTTTGACCCTTTCTGCACACTGGGGTTAAGGGCTGAGTGTGTTGGCACTTCTGAGCCTTGCTGTTACAAATAGATTCAGCTGTCTGAAAAAACGTGTTTATTTCGGGCTGAAAAACACTTTTTGAAAAGTGTGATGTTACTGCCCCATAACTTACATGGGGTTGACCAAACTTGCAGAAACATGTTTATTTCTGCTGAAAAACACGTTTTGACACTTTCTGTACACTGGGGTTAAGGGCTGAGTGTGTGGGCTCTTCTGAGCCTTGCTGTTACAAGGAGATTCAGTTGCCTGAAAAAACGCGTTTATTTCGGGCTGAAAAACACGTTTTGAAAAGTGTGATGTTACTGCCCCATAACTTACATGGGGTTGACCAAACTTGCAGAAACATGTTTATTTCTGCTGAAAAACACGTTTTGACACTTTCTGTACACTGGGGTTAAGGGCTGAGTGTGTGGGCTCTTCTGAGCCTTGCTGTTACAAGGAGATTCAGTTGTCTGAAAAAACGCGTTTATTTCGGGCTGAAAAACACGTTTTGAAAAGTGTGATGTTACTGCCCCATAACTTACATGGGGTTGACCAAACTTGCAGAAACATGTTTATTTCTGCTGAAAAACACGTTTTGACCCTTTCTGCACACTGGGGTTAAGGGCTGAGTGTGTTGGCACTTCTGAGCCTTGCTGTTACAAGTAGATTCAGCTGTCTGAAAAAACGTGTTTATTTCGGGCTGAAAAACACGTTTTGAAAAGTGTGATGTTACTGCCCCATAACTTAAATGGGGTTGACCAAACTTGCAGAAACATGTTTATTTCTGCTGAAAAACACGTTTTGACACTTTCTGTACACTGGGGTTAAGGGCTGAGTGTGTGGGCTCTTCTGAGCCTTGCTGTTACAAGGAGATTCAGTTGTCTGAAAAAACGCGTTTATTTCGGGCTGAAAAACACGTTTTGAAAAGTGTGATGTTACTGCCCCATAACTTACATGGGGTTGACCAAACTTGCAGAAACATGTTTATTTCTGCTGAAAAACACGTTTTGACACTTTCTGTACACTGGGGTTAAGGGCTGAGTGCGTGGGCTCTTCTGAGCCTTGCTGTTACAAGGAGATTCAGTTGTCTGAAAAAACGCGTTTATTTCGGGCTGAAAAACACGTTTTGAAAACTGTGATGTTACTGCCCCATAACTTACATGGGGTTGACCAAACTTGCAGAAACATGTTTATTTCTGCTGAAAAACACGTTTTGACCCTTTCTGCACACTGGGGTTAAGGGCTGAGTGTGTTGGCACTTCTGAGCCTTGCTGTTACAAGTAGATTCAGCTGTCTGAAAAAACGTGTTTATTTCGGGCTGAAAAACACGTTTTGAAAAGTGTGATGTTACTGCCCCATAACTTACATGGGGTTGACCAAACTTGCAGAAACATGTTTATTTCTGCTGAAAAACACGTTTTGACACTTTCTGTACACTGGGGTTAAGGGCTGAGTGTGTGGGCTCTTCTGAGGCTTGCTGTTACAAGGAGATTCAGTTGCCTGAAAAAACGCGTTTATTTCGTGCTGAAAAACACGTTTTGAAAAGTGTGATGTTACTGCCCCATAACTTAAATGGGGTTGACCAAACTTGCAGAAACATGTTTATTTCTGCTGAAAAACACGTTTTGACCCTTTCTGCACACTGGGGTTAAGGGCTGAGTGTGTGGGCTCTTCTGAGCCTTGCTGTTACAAGGAGATTCAGTTGTCTGAAAAAACGCGTTTATTTCGGGCTGAAAAACACGTTTTGAAAACTGTGATGTTACTGCCCCATAACTTACATGGGGTTGACCAAACTTGCAGAAACATGTTTATTTCTGCTGAAAAACACGTTTTGACCCTTTCTGCACACTGGGGTTAAGGACTGAGTGTGTTGGCACTTCTGAGCCTTGCTGTTACAAGTAGATTCAGCTGTCTGAAAAAACGTGTTTATTTCGGGCTGAAAAACACGTTTTGAAAAGTGTGATGTTACTGCCCCATAACTTACATGGGGTTGACCAAACTTGCAGAAACATGTTTATTTCTGCTGAAAAACACGTTTTGACCCTTTCTGCACACTGGGGTTAAGGGCTGAGTGTGTTGGCACTTCTGAGCCTTGCTGTTACAAGTAGATTCAGCTGTCTGAAAAAACGTGTTTATTTCGGGCTGAAAAACACGTTTTGAAAAGTGTGATGTTACTGCCCCATAACTTACATGGGGTTGACCAAACTTGCAGAAACATGTTTATTTCTGCTGAAAAACACGTTTTGACACTTTCTGTACACTGGGGTTAAGGGCTGAGTGTGTGGGCTCTTCTGAGGCTTGCTGTTACAAGGAGATTCAGTTGCCTGAAAAAACGCGTTTATTTCGTGCTGAAAAACACGTTTTGAAAAGAGTGATGTTACTGCCCCATAACTTAAATGGGGTTGACCAAACTTGCAGAAACATGTTTATTTCTGCTGAAAAACACGTTTTGACCCTTTCTGCACACTGGGGTTAAGGGCTGAGTGTGTGGGCTCTTCTGAGCCTTGCTGTTACAAGGAGATTCAGTTGTCTGAAAAAACGCGTTTATTTCGGGCTGAAAAACACGTTTTGAAAACTGTGATGTTACTGCCCCATAACTTACATGGGGTTGACCAAACTTGCAGAAACATGTTTATTTCTGCTGAAAAACACGTTTTGACCCTTTCTGCACACTGGGGTTAAGGGCTGAGTGTGTTGGCACTTCTGAGCCTTGCTGTTACAAGTAGATTCAGCTGTCTGAAAAAACGTGTTTATTTCGGGCTGAAAAACACGTTTTGAAAAGTGTGATGTTACTGCCCCATAACTTACATGGGGTTGACCAAACTTGCAGAAACATGTTTATTTCTGCTGAAAAACACGTTTTGACCCTTTCTGCACACTGGGGTTAAGGGCTGAGTGTGTTGGCACTTCTGAGCCTTGCTGTTACAAGTAGATTCAGCTGTCTGAAAAAACGTGTTTATTTCGGGCTGAAAAACACGTTTTGAAAAGTGTGATGTTACTGCCCCATAACTTACATGGGGTTGACCAAACTTGCAGAAACATGTTTATTTCTGCTGAAAAACACGTTTTGACACTTTCTGTACACTGGGGTTAAGGGCTGAGTGTGTGGGCTCTTCTGAGCCTTGCTGTTACAAGGAGATTCAGTTGCCTGAAAAAACGCGTTTATTTCGTGCTGAAAAACACGTTTTGAAAAGTGTGATGTTACTGCCCCATAACTTAAATGGGGTTGACCAAACTTGCAGAAACATGTTTATTTCTGCTGAAAAACACGTTTTGACCCTTTCTGCACATTGGGGTTAAGGGCTGAGTGTGTTGGCTCTTCTGAGCCTTGCTGTTACAAGTAGATTCAGCTGTCTGAAAAAACGTGTTTATTTCGGGCTGAAAAACACGTTTTGAAAAGTGTGATGTTACTGCCCCATAACTTACATGGGGTTGACCAAACTTGCAGAAACATGTTTATTTCAGCTGAAAAACACGTTTTGACACTTTCTGTACACTGGGGTTAAGGGCTGAGTGTGTGGGCTCTTCTGAGCCTTGCTGTTACAAGGAGATTCAGTTGTCTGAAAAAACGCGTTTATTTCGGGCTGAAAAACACGTTTTGAAAAGTGTGATGTTACTGCCCCATAACTTACATGGGGTTGACCAAACTTGCAGAAACATGTTTATTTCTGCTGAAAAACACGTTTTGACCCTTTCTGCACACTGGGGTTAAGGGTTGAGTGTGTGGGCACTTCTGAGCCTTGCTGTTACAAGTAGATTCAGCTGTCTGAAAAAACGTGTTTAATTCAGAATGAAAAAACACGTATTGAAAAGTGTGATGTTACTGCCCCATAACTTACATGGGGTTGACCAAACTTGCAGAAACATGTTTATTTCAGCTGAAAAACACGTTTTGACACTTTCTGTACACTGAGGTTAAGGGCTGAGTGTGTGGGCTCTTCTGAGCCTTGCTGTTACAAGGAGATTCAGTTGTCTGAAAAAACGCGTTTATTTCGGGCTGAAAAACACGTTTTGAAAAGTGTGATGTTACTGCCCCATAACTTACATGGGGTTGACCAAACTTGCAGAAACATGTTTATTTCTGCTGAAAAACACGTTTTGACCCTTTCTGCACACTGGGGTTAAGGGTTGAGTGTGTGGGCACTTCTGAGCCTTGCTGTTACAAGTAGATTCAGTTGTCTGAAAAAACGCGTTTATTTCGGGCTGAAAAACACGTTTTGAAAAGTGTGATGTTACTGCCCCATAACTTACATGGGGTTGACCAAACTTGCAGAAACATGTTTATTTCTGCTGAAAAACACGTTTTGACAATTTCTGCACACTGGGGTTAAGGGCTGAGTGTGTGGGCTCTTTTGAGCCTTGCTGTTACAAGGAGATTCAGCTGTCTGAAAAAACGTGTTTATTTCGGGCTGAAAAACACTTTTTGAAAAGTGTGATGTTACTGCCCCATAACTTACATGGGGTTGACCAAACTTGCAGAAACATGTTTATTTCTGCTGAAAAACACGTTTTGACACTTTCTGTACACTGGGGTTAAGGGTTGAGTGTGTGGGCACTTCTGAGCCTTGCTGTTACAAGTAGATTCAGTTGCCTGAAAAAACGCGTTTATTTCTGGCTGAAAAACACGTTTTGAAAAGTGTGATGTTACTGCCCCATAACTTACATGGGGTTGACCAAACTTGCAGAAACATGTTTATTTCTGCTGAAAAACACGTTTTGACCCTTTCTGCACACTGGGGTTAAGGGCTGAGTGTGTTGGCACTTCTGAGCCTTGCTGTTACAAGTAGATTCAGCTGTCTGAAAAAACGTGTTTATTTCGGGCTGAAAAACACGTTTTGAAAAGTGTGATGTTACTGCCCCATAACTTACATGGGGTTTACCAAACTTGCAGAAACATGTTTATTTCTGCTGAAAAACACGTTTTGACAATTTCTGCACACTGGGGTTAAGGGCTGAGTGTGTGGGCTCTTTTGAGCCTTGCTGTTACAAGGAGATTCAGTTGCCTGAAAAAACGCGTTTATTTCGGGCTGAAAAACACGTTTTGAAAAGTGTGATGTTACTGCCCCATAACTTACATGGGGTTGACCAAACTTGCAGAAACATGTTTATTTCTGCTGAAAAACACGTTTTGACCCTTTCTGCACACTGGGGTTAAGGGCTGAGTGTGCTGGCTCTTCTGAGCCTTGCTGTTACAAGTAGATTCAGCTGTCTGAAAAAACGTGTTTATTTCGGGCTGAAAAACACTTTTTGAAAAGTGTGATGTTACTGCCCCATAACTTACATGGGGTTGACCAAACTTGCAGAAACATGTTTATTTCTGCAGAAAAACACGTTTTGACCCTTTCTGCACACTGGGGTTAAGGGTTGAGTGTGTGGGCACTTCTGAGCATTGCTGTTACAAGTAGATTCAGTTGTCTGAAAAAACGCGTTTATTTCGGGCTGAAAAACACGTTTTGAAAACTGTGATGTTACTGCCCCATAACTTACATGGGGTTGACCAAACTTGCAGAAACATGTTTATTTCTGCTGAAAAACACTTTTTGACACTTTCTGTACACTGGGGTTAAGGGCTGAGTGTGTGGGCTCTTCTGAGCCTTGCTGTTACAAGGAGATTCAGTTGCCTGAAAAAACGCGTTTATTTCGTGCTGAAAAACACGTTTTGAAAAGTGTGATGTTACTGCCCCATAATTTAAATGGGGTTGACCAAACTTGCAGAAACATATTTATTTCTGCTGAAAAACACGTTTTGACCCTTTCTGCACACTGGGGTTAAGGGCTGAGTGTGTGGGCTCTTCTGAGCCTTGCTGTTACAAGGAGATTCAGTTGTCTGAAAAAACGCGTTTATTTCGGGCTGAAAAACACGTTTTGAAAACTGTGATGTTACTGCCCCATAACTTACATGGGGTTGACCAAACTTGCAGAAACATGTTTATTTCTGCTGAAAAACACGTTTTGACCCTTTCTGCACACTGGGGTTAAGGGCTGAGTGTGTTGGCACTTCTGAGCCTTGCTGTTACAAATAGATTCAGTTGCCTGAAAAAACGCGTTTATTTCGGGCTGAAAAACACGTTTTGAAAAGTGTGATGTTACTGCCCCATAACTTACATGGGGTTGACCAAACTTGCAGAAACATGTTTATTTCTGCTGAAAAACACGTTTTGACACTTTCTGTACACTGGGGTTAAGGGTTGAGTGTGTGGGCACTTCTGAGCCTTGCTGTTACAAGTAGATTCAGTTGCCTGAAAAAACGCGTTTATTTCTGGCTGAAAAACACGTTTTGAAAAGTGTGATGTTACTGCCCCATAACTTACATGGGGTTGACCAAACTTGCAGAAACATGTTTATTTCTGCTGAAAAACACGTTTTGACCCTTTCTGCACACTGGGGTTAAGGGTTGAGTGTGTGGGCACTTCTGAGCCTTGCTGTTACAAGTAGATTCAGTTGTCTGAAAAAACGCGTTTATTTCGGGCTGAAAAACACGTTTTGAAAAGTGTGATGTTACTGCCCCATAACTTACATGGGGTTGACCAAACTTGCAGAAACATGTTTATTTCTGCTGAAAAACACGTTTTGACCCTTTCTGCACACTGGGGTTAAGGGCTGAGTGTGTTGGCACTTCTGAGCCTTGCTGTTACAAGTAGATTCAGCTGTCTGAAAAAACGTGTTTATTTCGGGCTGAAAAACACGTTTTGAAAAGTGTGATGTTACTGCCCCATAACTTACATGGGGTTTACCAAACTTGCAGAAACATGTTTATTTCTGCTGAAAAACACGTTTTGACAATTTCTGCACACTGGGGTTAAGGGCTGAGTGTGTGGGCTCTTTTGAGCCTTGCTGTTACAAGGAGATTCAGTTGCCTGAAAAAACGCGTTTATTTCGGGCTGAAAAACACGTTTTGAAAAGTGTGATGTTACTGCCCCATAACTTACATGGGGTTGACCAAACTTGCAGAAACATGTTTATTTCTGCTGAAAAACACGTTTTGACCCTTTCTGCACACTGGGGTTAAGGGCTGAGTGTGCTGGCTCTTCTGAGCCTTGCTGTTACAAGTAGATTCAGCTGTCTGAAAAAACGTGTTTATTTCGGGCTGAAAAACACTTTTTGAAAAGTGTGATGTTACTGCCCCATAACTTACATGGGGTTGACCAAACTTGCAGAAACATGTTTATTTCTGCAGAAAAACACGTTTTGACCCTTTCTGCACACTGGGGTTAAGGGTTGAGTGTGTGGGCACTTCTGAGCATTGCTGTTACAAGTAGATTCAGTTGTCTGAAAAAACGCGTTTATTTCGGGCTGAAAAACACGTTTTGAAAACTGTGATGTTACTGCCCCATAACTTACATGGGGTTGACCAAACTTGCAGAAACATGTTTATTTCTGCTGAAAAACACGTTTTGACCCTTTCTGCACACTGGGGTTAAGGGCTGAGTGTGTTGGCACTTCTGAGCATTGCTGTTACAAGTAGATTCAGTTGTCTGAAAAAACGCGTTTATTTCGGGCTGAAAAACACGTTTTGAAAACTGTGATGTTACTGCCCCATAACTTACATGGGGTTGACCAAACTTGCAGAAACATGTTTATTTCTGCTGAAAAACACTTTTTGACACTTTCTGTACACTGGGGTTAAGGGCTGAGTGTGTGGGCTCTTCTGAGCCTTGCTGTTACAAGGAGATTCAGTTGCCTGAAAAAACGCGTTTATTTCGTGCTGAAAAACACGTTTTGAAAAGTGTGATGTTACTGCCCCATAATTTAAATGGGGTTGACCAAACTTGCAGAAACATATTTATTTCTGCTGAAAAACACGTTTTGACCCTTTCTGCACACTGGGGTTAAGGGCTGAGTGTGTGGGCTCTTCTGAGCCTTGCTGTTACAAGGAGATTCAGTTGTCTGAAAAAACGCGTTTATTTCGGGCTGAAAAACACGTTTTGAAAACTGTGATGTTACTGCCCCATAACTTACATGGGGTTGACCAAACTTGCAGAAACATGTTTATTTCTGCTGAAAAACACGTTTTGACCCTTTCTGCACACTGGGGTTAAGGGCTGAGTGTGTTGGCACTTCTGAGCCTTGCTGTTACAAATAGATTCAGCTGTCTGAAAAAACGTGTTTATTTCGGGCTGAAAAACACTTTTTGAAAAGTGTGATGTTACTGCCCCATAACTTACATGGGGTTGACCAAACTTGCAGAAACATGTTTATTTCTGCTGAAAAACACGTTTTGACACTTTCTGTACACTGGGGTTAAGGGCTGAGTGTGTGGGCTCTTCTGAGCCTTGCTGTTACAAGGAGATTCAGTTGCCTGAAAAAACGCGTTTATTTCGGGCTGAAAAACACGTTTTGAAAAGTGTGATGTTACTGCCCCATAACTTACATGGGGTTGACCAAACTTGCAGAAACATGTTTATTTCTGCTGAAAAACACGTTTTGACACTTTCTGTACACTGGGGTTAAGGGCTGAGTGTGTGGGCTCTTCTGAGCCTTGCTGTTACAAGGAGATTCAGTTGTCTGAAAAAACGCGTTTATTTCGGGCTGAAAAACACGTTTTGAAAAGTGTGATGTTACTGCCCCATAACTTACATGGGGTTGACCAAACTTGCAGAAACATGTTTATTTCTGCTGAAAAACACGTTTTGACCCTTTCTGCACACTGGGGTTAAGGGCTGAGTGTGTTGGCACTTCTGAGCCTTGCTGTTACAAGTAGATTCAGCTGTCTGAAAAAACGTGTTTATTTCGGGCTGAAAAACACGTTTTGAAAAGTGTGATGTTACTGCCCCATAACTTAAATGGGGTTGACCAAACTTGCAGAAACATGTTTATTTCTGCTGAAAAACACGTTTTGACACTTTCTGTACACTGGGGTTAAGGGCTGAGTGTGTGGGCTCTTCTGAGCCTTGCTGTTACAAGGAGATTCAGTTGTCTGAAAAAACGCGTTTATTTCGGGCTGAAAAACACGTTTTGAAAAGTGTGATGTTACTGCCCCATAACTTACATGGGGTTGACCAAACTTGCAGAAACATGTTTATTTCTGCTGAAAAACACGTTTTGACACTTTCTGTACACTGGGGTTAAGGGCTGAGTGCGTGGGCTCTTCTGAGCCTTGCTGTTACAAGGAGATTCAGTTGTCTGAAAAAACGCGTTTATTTCGGGCTGAAAAACACGTTTTGAAAACTGTGATGTTACTGCCCCATAACTTACATGGGGTTGACCAAACTTGCAGAAACATGTTTATTTCTGCTGAAAAACACGTTTTGACCCTTTCTGCACACTGGGGTTAAGGGCTGAGTGTGTTGGCACTTCTGAGCCTTGCTGTTACAAGTAGATTCAGCTGTCTGAAAAAACGTGTTTATTTCGGGCTGAAAAACACGTTTTGAAAAGTGTGATGTTACTGCCCCATAACTTACATGGGGTTGACCAAACTTGCAGAAACATGTTTATTTCTGCTGAAAAACACGTTTTGACACTTTCTGTACACTGGGGTTAAGGGCTGAGTGTGTGGGCTCTTCTGAGGCTTGCTGTTACAAGGAGATTCAGTTGCCTGAAAAAACGCGTTTATTTCGTGCTGAAAAACACGTTTTGAAAAGTGTGATGTTACTGCCCCATAACTTAAATGGGGTTGACCAAACTTGCAGAAACATGTTTATTTCTGCTGAAAAACACGTTTTGACCCTTTCTGCACACTGGGGTTAAGGGCTGAGTGTGTGGGCTCTTCTGAGCCTTGCTGTTACAAGGAGATTCAGTTGTCTGAAAAAACGCGTTTATTTCGGGCTGAAAAACACGTTTTGAAAACTGTGATGTTACTGCCCCATAACTTACATGGGGTTGACCAAACTTGCAGAAACATGTTTATTTCTGCTGAAAAACACGTTTTGACCCTTTCTGCACACTGGGGTTAAGGACTGAGTGTGTTGGCACTTCTGAGCCTTGCTGTTACAAGTAGATTCAGCTGTCTGAAAAAACGTGTTTATTTCGGGCTGAAAAACACGTTTTGAAAAGTGTGATGTTACTGCCCCATAACTTACATGGGGTTGACCAAACTTGCAGAAACATGTTTATTTCTGCTGAAAAACACGTTTTGACCCTTTCTGCACACTGGGGTTAAGGGCTGAGTGTGTTGGCACTTCTGAGCCTTGCTGTTACAAGTAGATTCAGCTGTCTGAAAAAACGTGTTTATTTCGGGCTGAAAAACACGTTTTGAAAAGTGTGATGTTACTGCCCCATAACTTACATGGGGTTGACCAAACTTGCAGAAACATGTTTATTTCTGCTGAAAAACACGTTCTGACCCTTTCTGCACACTGAGGTTAAGGGTTGAGTGTGTGGGCACTTCTGAGCCTTGCTGTTACAAGTAGATTCAGTTGTCTGAAAAAACGCGTTTATTTCGGGCTGAAAAACACGTTTTGAAAAGTATGATGTTACTGCCCCATAACTTACATGGGGTTGACCAAACTTACAGAAACATGTTTATTTCTGCTGAAAAACACGTTTTGACCCTTTCTGCACATTGGGGTTAAGGGCTGAGTGTGTTGGCTCTTCTGAGCCTTGCTGTTACAAGTAGATTCAGCTGTCTGAAAAAACGTGTTTATTTCGGGCTGAAAAACACGTTTTGAAAAGTGTGATGTTACTGCCCCATAACTTACATGGGGTTGACCAAACTTGCAGAAACATGTTTATTTCAGCTGAAAAACACGTTTTGACACTTTCTGTACACTGGGGTTAAGGGCTGAGTGTGTGGGCTCTTCTGAGCCTTGCTGTTACAAGGAGATTCAGTTGTCTGAAAAAACGCGTTTATTTCGGGCTGAAAAACACGTTTTGAAAAGTGTGATGTTACTGCCCCATAACTTACATGGGGTTGACCAAACTTGCAGAAACATGTTTATTTCTGCTGAAAAACACGTTTTGACCCTTTCTGCACACTGGGGTTAAGGGTTGAGTGTGTGGGCACTTCTGAGCCTTGCTGTTACAAGTAGATTCAGTTGCCTGAAAAAACGCGTTTATTTCTGGCTGAAAAACACGTTTTGAAAAGTATGATGTTACTGCCCCATAACTTACATGGGGTTGACCAAACTTGCAGAAACATGTTTATTTCTGCTGAAAAACACGTTTTGACCCTTTCTGCACACTGGGGTTAAGGGCTGAGTGTGTTGGCACTTCTGAGCCTTGCTGTTACAAGTATATTCAGCTGTCTGAAAAAACGTGTTTATTTCGGGCTGAAAAACACGTTTTGAAAAGTGTGATGTTACTGCCCCATAACTTACATGGGGTTGACCAAACTTGCAGAAACATGTTTATTTCTGCTGAAAAACACGTTTTGACCCTTTCTGCACACTGGGGTTATGGGCTGAGTGTGTTGGCTCTTCTGAGCCTTGCTGTTACAAGTAGATTCAGCTGTCTGAAAAAACGTGTTTAATTCAGAATGAAAAAACACGTATTGAAAAGTGTGATGTTACTGCCCCATAACTTACATGGGGTTGACCAAACTTGCAGAAACATGTTTATTTCAGCTGAAAAACACGTTTTGACACTTTCTGTACACTGGGGTTAAGGGCTGAGTGTGTGGGCTCTTCTGAGCCTTGCTGTTACAAGGAGATTCAGTTGTCTGAAAAAACGCGTTTATTTCGGGCTGAAAAACACGTTTTGAAAAGTGTGATGTTACTGCCCCATAACTTACATGGGGTTGACCAAACTTGCAGAAACATGTTTATTTCTGCTGAAAAACACGTTTTGACCCTTTCTGCACACTGGGGTTAAGGGCTGAGTGTGTTGGCACTTCTGAGCCTTGCTGTTACAAGTAGATTCAGCTGTCTGAAAAAACGTGTTTATTTCGGGCTGAAAAACACGTTTTGAAAAGTGTGATGTTACTGCCCCATAACTTACATGGGGTTGACCAAACTTGCAGAAACATGTTTATTTCTGCTGAAAAACACGTTTTGACCCTTTCTGCACACTGGGGTTATGGGCTGAGTGTGTTGGCTCTTCTGAGCCTTGCTGTTACAAGTAGATTCAGCTGTCTGAAAAAACGTGTTTAATTCAGAATGAAAAAACACGTATTGAAAAGTGTGATGTTACTGCCCCATAACTTACATGGGGTTGACCAAACTTGCAGAAACATGTTTATTTCAGCTGAAAAACACGTTTTGACACTTTCTGTACACTGGGGTTAAGGGCTGAGTGTGTGGGCTCTTCTGAGCCTTGCTGTTACAAGGAGATTCAGTTGTCTGAAAAAACGCGTTTATTTCGGGCTGAAAAACACGTTTTGAAAAGTGTGATGTTACTGCCCCATAACTTACATGGGGTTGACCAAACTTGCAGAAACATGTTTATTTCTGCTGAAAAACACGTTTTGACCCTTTCTGCACACTGGGGTTAAGGGCTGAGTGTGTTGGCACTTCTGAGCCTTGCTGTTACAAGTAGATTCAGCTGTCTGAAAAAACGTGTTTATTTCGGGCTGAAAAACACGTTTTGAAAAGTGTGATGTTACTGCCCCATAACTTACATGGGGTTGACCAAACTTGCAGAAACATGTTTATTTCTGCTGAAAAACACGTTTTGACCCTTTCTGCACACTGGGGTTAAGGGTTGAGTGTGTGGGCACTTCTGAGCCTTGCTGTTACAAGTAGATTCAGCTGTCTGAAAAAACGTGTTTATTTCGGGCTGAAAAACACGTTTTGAAAAGTGTGATGTTACTGCCCCATAACTTACATGGGGTTGACCAAACTTGCAGAAACATGTTTATTTCAGCTGAAAAACACGTTTTGACACTTTCTGTACACTGGGGTTAAGGGCTGAGTGTGTGGGCTCTTCTGAGCCTTGCTGTTACAAGGAGATTCAGTTGCCTGAAAAAACGCGTTTATTTCTGGCTGAAAAACACGTTTTGAAAAGTGTGATGTTACTGCCCCATAACTTACATGGGGTTGACCAAACTTGCAGAAACATGTTTATTTCTGCTGAAAAACACGTTTTGACACTTTCTGTACACTGGGGTTAAGGGCTGAGTGTGTGGGCTCTTCTGAGCCTTGCTGTTACAAGGAGATTCAGTTGCCTGAAAAAACGCGTTTATTTCGGGCTGAAATACACGTTTTGAAAAGTGTGATGTCACTGCCCGATAACTTACATGGGGTTGACCAAACTTGCAGAAACATGTTTATTTCTGCTGAAAAACACGTTTTGACCCTTTCTGCACACTGGGGTTAAGGGTTGAGTGTGTGGGCACTTCTGAGCATTGCTGTTACAAGTAGATTCAGTTGTCTGAAAAAACGCGTTTATTTCGGGCTGAAAAACACGTTTTGAAAACTGTGATGTTACTGCCCCATAACTTACATGGGGTTGACCAAACTTGCAGAAACATGTTTATTTCTGCTGAAAAACACGTTTTGACCCTTTCTGCACACTGGGGTTAAGGGCTGAGTGTGTTGGCACTTCTGAGCCTTGCTGTTACAAGTAGATTCAGCTGTCTGAAAAAACGTGTTTATTTCGGGCTGAAAAACACGTTTTGAAAAGTGTGATGTTACTGCCCCATAACTTACATGGGGTTGACCAAACTTGCAGAAACATGTTTATTTCTGCTGAAAAACACGTTTTGACAATTTCTGCACACTCTGGTTAAGGGCTGAGTGTGTGGGCTCTTTTGAGCCTTGCTGTTACAAGGAGATACAGTTGCCTGAAAAAACGCGTTTATTTCGGGCTGAAAAACACGTTTTGAAAAGTGTGATGTTACTGCCCCATAACTTACATGGGGTTGACCAAACTTGCAGAAACATGTTTATTTCTGCTGAAAAACACGTTTTGACACTTTCTGTACACTGGGGTTAAGGGCTGAGTGTGTGGGCTCTTCTGAGCCTTGCTGTTACAAGGAGATTCAGTTGCCTGAAAAAACGCGTTTATTTCGGGCTGAAAAACACGTTTTGAAAAGTGTGATGTTACTGCCCCATAACTTACATGGGGTTGACCAAACTTGCAGAAACATGTTTATTTCTGCTGAAAAACACGTTTTGACACTTTCTGTACACTGGGGTTAAGGGCTGAGTGTGTGGGCTCTTCTGAGCCTTGCTGTTACAAGGAGATTCAGTTGTCTGAAAAAACGCGTTTATTTCGGGCTGAAAAACACGTTTTGAAAAGTGTGATGTTACTGCCCCATAACTTACATGGGGGTGACCAAACTTGCAGAAACATGTTTATTTCTGCTGAAAAACACGTTTTGACCCTTTCTGCACACTGGGGTTAAGGGCTGAGTGTGTTGGCACTTCTGAGCCTTGCTGTTACAAGTAGATTCAGCTGTCTGAAAAAACGTGTTTATTTCGGGCTGAAAAACACGTTTTGAAAAGTGTGATGTTACTGCCCCATAACTTAAATGGGGTTGACCAAACTTGCAGAAACATGTTTATTTCTGCTGAAAAACACGTTTTGACACTTTCTGTACACTGGGGTTAAGGGCTGAGTGTGTGGGCTCTTCTGAGCCTTGCTGTTACAAGGAGATTCAGTTGTCTGAAAAAACGCGTTTATTTCGGGCTGAAAAACACGTTTTGAAAAGTGTGATGTTACTGCCCCATAACTTACATGGGGTTGACCAAACTTGCAGAAACATGTTTATTTCTGCTGAAAAACACGTTTTGACACTTTCTGTACACTGGGGTTAAGGGCTGAGTGTGTGGGCACTTCTGAGCCTTGCTGTTACAAGTAGATTCAGCTGTCTGAAAAAACGTGTTTATTTCGGGCTGAAAAACACGTTTTGAAAAGTGTGATGTTACTGCCCCATAACTTACATGGGGTTGACCAAACTTGCAGAAACATGTTTATTTCTGCTGAAAAACACGTTTTGACACTTTCTGTACACTGGGGTTAAGGGCTGAGTGTGTGGGCTCTTCTGAGCCTTGCTGTTACAAGGAGATTCAGTTGTCTGAAAAAACGCGTTTATTTCGGGCTGAAAAACACGTTTTGAAAAGTGTGATGTTACTGCCCCATAACTTACATGGGGTTGACCAAACTTGCAGAAACATGTTTATTTCTGCTGAAAAACACGTTTTGACCCTTTCTGCACACTGGGGTTAAGGGCTGAGTGTGTTGGCACTTCTGAGCCTTGCTGTTACAAGTAGATTCAGCTGTCTGAAAAAACGTGTTTATTTCGGGCTGAAAAACACGTTTTGAAAAGTGTGATGTTACTGCCCCATAACTTAAATGGGGTTGACCAAACTTGCAGAAACATGTTTATTTCTGCTGAAAAACACGTTTTGACACTTTCTGTACACTGGGGTTAAGGGCTGAGTGTGTGGGCTCTTCTGAGCCTTGCTGTTACAAGGAGATTCAGTTGTCTGAAAAAACGCGTTTATTTCGGGTTGAAAAACACGTTTTGAAAAGTGTGATGTTACTGCCCCATAACTTACATGGGGTTGACCAAACTTGCAGAAACATGTTTATTTCTGCTGAAAAACACGTTTTGACACTTTCTGTACACTGGGGTTAAGGGCTGAGTGCGTGGGCTCTTCTGAGCCTTGCTGTTACAAGGAGATTCAGTTGTCTGAAAAAACGCGTTTATTTCGGGCTGAAAAACACGTTTTGAAAAGTGTGATGTTACTGCCCCATAACTTACATGGGGTTGACCAAACTTGCAGAAACGTTTATTTCTGCTGAAAAACACGTTTTGACCCTTTCTGCACACTGGGGTTAAGGGCTGAGTGTGTTGGCTCTTCTGAGCCTTGCTGTTACAAGTAGATTCAGCTGTCTGAAAAAACGTGTTTATTTCGGGCTGAAAAACACGTTTTGAAAAGTGTGATGTTACTGCCCCATAACTTACATGGGGTTGACCAAACTTGCAGAAACATGTTTATTTCTGCTGAAAAACACGTTTTGACACTTTCTGTACACTGGGGTTAAGGGCTGAGTGTGTGGGCTCTTCTGAGCCTTGCTGTTACAAGGAGATTCATTTGCCTGAAAAAAACGCGTTTATTTCGGGCTGAAAAACACGTTTTGAAAACTGTGATGTTACTGCCCCATAACTTACATGGGGTTGACCAAACATACAGAAACATGTTTATTTCTGCTGAAAAACACGTTTTGACCCTTTCTGCACACTGGGGTTAAGGGTTGAGTGTGTGGGCATTTCTGAGCCTTGCTGTTACAAGTAGATTCAGTTGTCTGAAAAAACGCGTTTATTTCGGGCTGAAAAACACGTTTTGAAAAGTGTGATGTTACTGCCCCAAACCTTACATGGGGTTGACCAAACTTGCAGAAACATGTTTATTTCTGCTGAAAAACACGTTTTGACCCTTTCTGCACACTGGGGTTAAGGGCTGAGTGTGTTGGCACTTCTGAGCCTTGCTGTTACAAGTAGATTCAGCTGTCTGAAAAAACGTGTTCATTTCGGGCTGAAAAACACGTTTTGAAAAGTGTGATGTTACTGCCCCATAACTTACATGGGGTTGACCAAACTTGCAGAAACATGTTTATTTCTGCTGAAAAACACGTTTTGACAATTTCTGCACACTGGGGTTAAGGGCTGAGTGTGTGGGCTCTTTTGAGCCTTGCTGTTACAAGGAGATTCAGTTGTCTGAAAAAACGCGTTTATTTCGGGCTGAAAAACACGTTTTGAAAAGTGTGATGTTACTGCCCCAAACCTTACATGGGGTTGACCAAACTTGCAGAAACATGTTTATTTCTGCTGAAAAACACGTTTTGACCCTTTCTGCACACTGGGGTTAAGGGCTGAGTGTGTTGGCTCTTCTGAGCCTTGCTGTTACAAGGAGATTCAGTTGTCTGAAAAAACGCGTTTATTTCGGGCTGAAAAACACGTTTTGAAAAGTGTGATGTTACTGCCCCATAACTTACATGGGGTTGACCAAACTTGCAGAAACATGTTTATTTCTGCTGAAAAACACGTTTTGACCCTTTCTGCACACTGGGGTTAAGGGCTGAGTGTGTTGGCACTTCTGAGCCTTGCTGTTACAAGTAGATTCAGCTGTCTGAAAAAACGTGTTTATTTCGGGCTGAAAAACACGTTTTGAAAAGTGTGATGTTACTGCCCCATAACTTACATGGGGTTGACCAAACTTGCAGAAACATGTTTATTTCTGCAGAAAAACACGGTTTGACCCTTTCTGCACACTGGGGTTAAGGGTTGAGTGTGTGGGCACTTCTGAGCATTGCTGTTACAAGTAGATTCAGTTGTCTGAAAAAACGCGTTTATTTCGGGCTGAAAAACACGTTTTGAAAACTGTGATGTTACTGCCCCATAACTTACATGGGGTTGACCAAACTTGCAGAAACATGTTTATTTCTGCTGAAAAACACGTTTTGACCCTTTCTGCACACTGGGGTTAAGGGCTGAGTGTGTTGGCACTTCTGAGCCTTGCTGTTACAAGTAGATTCAGCTGTCTGAAAAAACGTGTTTATTTCGGGCTGAAAAACACGTTTTGAAAAGTGTGATGTTACTGCCCCATAACTTACATGGGGTTGACCAAACTTGCAGAAACATGTTTATTTCTGCTGAAAAACACGTTTTGACACTTTCTGTACACTGGGGTTAAGGGCTGAGTGTGTGGGCTCTTCTGAGCCTTGCTGTTACAAGGAGATTCAGTTGCCTGAAAAAAACGCGTTTATTTCGTGCTGAAAAACACGTTTTGAAAAGTGTGATGTTACTGCCCCATAACTTACATGGGGTTGACCAAACTTGCAGAAACATGTTTATTTCTGCTGAAAAACACGTTTTGACCCTTTCTGCACACTGGGGTTAAGGGCTGAGTGTGTTGGCACTTCTGAGCCTTGCTGTTACAAGTAGATTCAGCTGTCTGAAAAAACGTGTTTATTTCGGGCTGAAAAACACGTTTTGAAAAGTGTGATGTTACTGCCCCATAACTTACATGGGGTTGACCAAACTTGCAGAAACATGTTTATTTCTGCTGAAAAACACGTTTTGACCCTTTCTGCACACTGAGGTTAAGGGTTGAGTGTGTGGGCACTTCTGAGCCTTGCTGTTACAAGTAGATTCAGTTGTCTGAAAAAACGCGTTTATTTCGGGCTGAAAAACACGTTTTGAAAAGTATGATGTTACTGCCCCATAACTTACATGGGGTTGACCAAACTTACAGAAACATGTTTATTTCTGCTGAAAAACACGTTTTGACCCTTTCTGCACACTGGGGTTAAGGGCTGAGTGTGTTGGCTCTTCTGAGCCTTGCTGTTACAAGTAGATTCAGCTGTCTGAAAAAACGTGTTTAATTCAGAATGAAAAAACACGTATTGAAAAGTGTGATGTTACTGCCCCATAACTTACATGGGGTTGACCAAACTTGCAGAAACATGTTTATTTCAGCTGAAAAACACGTTTTGACACTTTCTGTACACTGGGGTTAAGGGCTGAGTGTGTGGGCTCTTCTGAGCCTTGCTGTTACAAGGAGATTCAGTTGTCTGAAAAAACGCGTTTATTTCGGGCTGAAAAACACGTTTTGAAAAGTGTGATGTTACTGCCCCATAACTTACATGGGGTTGACCAAACTTGCAGAAACATGTTTATTTCAGCTGAAAAACACGTTTTGACACTTTCTGTACACTGGGGTTAAGGGCTGAGTGTGTGGGCTCTTCTGAGCCTTGCTGTTACAAGGAGATTCAGTTGTCTGAAAAAACGCGTTTATTTCGGGCTGAAAAACACGTTTTGAAAAGTGTGATGTTACTGCCCCATAACTTACATGGGGTTGACCAAACTTGCAGAAACATGTTTATTTCTGCTGAAAAACACGTTTTGACCCTTTCTGCACACTGGGGTTAAGGGTTGAGTGTGTGGGCATTTCTGAGCCTTGCTGTTACAAGTAGATTCAGTTGTCTGAAAAAACGCGTTTATTTCGGGCTGAAAAACACGTTTTGAAAAGTGTGATGTTACTGCCCCAAACCTTACATGGGGTTGACCAAACTTGCAGAAACATGTTTATTTCTGCTGAAAAACACGTTTTGACCCTTTCTGCACACTGGGGTTAAGGGCTGAGTGTGTTGGCACTTCTGAGCCTTGCTGTTACAAGTAGATTCAGCTGTCTGAAAAAACGTGTTCATTTCGGGCTGAAAAACACGTTTTGAAAAGTGTGATGTTACTGCCCCATAACTTACATGGGGTTGACCAAACTTGCAGAAACATGTTTATTTCTGCTGAAAAACACGTTTTGACAATTTCTGCACACTGGGGTTAAGGGCTGAGTGTGTGGGCTCTTTTGAGCCTTGCTGTTACAAGGAGATTCAGTTGTCTGAAAAAACGCGTTTATTTCGGGCTGAAAAACACGTTTTGAAAAGTGTGATGTTACTGCCCCAAACCTTACATGGGGTTGACCAAACTTGCAGAAACATGTTTATTTCTGCTGAAAAACACGTTTTGACCCTTTCTGCACACTGGGGTTAAGGGCTGAGTGTGTTGGCTCTTCTGAGCCTTGCTGTTACAAGGAGATTCAGTTGTCTGAAAAAACGCGTTTATTTCGGGCTGAAAAACACGTTTTGAAAAGTGTGATGTTACTGCCCCATAACTTACATGGGGTTGACCAAACTTGCAGAAACATGTTTATTTCTGCTGAAAAACACGTTTTGACCCTTTCTGCACACTGGGGTTAAGGGCTGAGTGTGTTGGCACTTCTGAGCCTTGCTGTTACAAGTAGATTCAGCTGTCTGAAAAAACGTGTTTATTTCGGGCTGAAAAACACGTTTTGAAAAGTGTGATGTTACTGCCCCATAACTTACATGGGGTTGACCAAACTTGCAGAAACATGTTTATTTCTGCAGAAAAACACGGTTTGACCCTTTCTGCACACTGGGGTTAAGGGTTGAGTGTGTGGGCACTTCTGAGCATTGCTGTTACAAGTAGATTCAGTTGTCTGAAAAAACGCGTTTATTTCGGGCTGAAAAACACGTTTTGAAAACTGTGATGTTACTGCCCCATAACTTACATGGGGTTGACCAAACTTGCAGAAACATGTTTATTTCTGCTGAAAAACACGTTTTGACCCTTTCTGCACACTGGGGTTAAGGGCTGAGTGTGTTGGCACTTCTGAGCCTTGCTGTTACAAGTAGATTCAGCTGTCTGAAAAAACGTGTTTATTTCGGGCTGAAAAACACGTTTTGAAAAGTGTGATGTTACTGCCCCATAACTTACATGGGGTTGACCAAACTTGCAGAAACATGTTTATTTCTGCTGAAAAACACGTTTTGACACTTTCTGTACACTGGGGTTAAGGGCTGAGTGTGTGGGCTCTTCTGAGCCTTGCTGTTACAAGGAGATTCAGTTGCCTGAAAAAACGCGTTTATTTCGTGCTGAAAAACACGTTTTGAAAAGTGTGATGTTACTGCCCCATAACTTAAATGGGGTTGACCAAACTTGCAGAAACATGTTTATTTCTGCTGAAAAACACGTTTTGACCCTTTCTGCACACTGGGGTTAAGGGCTGAGTGTGTGGGCTCTTCTGAGCCTTGCTGTTACAAGGAGATTCAGTTGTCTGAAAAAACGCGTTTATTTCGGGCTGAAAAACACGTTTTGAAAACTGTGATGTTACTGCCCCATAACTTACATGGGGTTGACCAAACTTGCAGAAACATGTTTATTTCTGCTGAAAAACACGTTTTGACCCTTTCTGCACACTGGGGTTAAGGGCTGAGTGTGTTGGCACTTCTGAGCCTTGCTGTTACAAGTAGATTCAGCTGTCTGAAAAAACGTGTTTATTTCGGGCTGAAAAACACGTTTTGAAAAGTGTGATGTTACTGCCCCATAACTTACATGGGGTTGACCAAACTTGCAGAAACATGTTTATTTCTGCTGAAAAACACGTTTTGACCCTTTCTGCACACTGGGGTTAAGGGCTGAGTGTGTTGGCACTTCTGAGCCTTGCTGTTACAAGTAGATTCAGCTGTCTGAAAAAACGTGTTTATTTCGGGCTGAAAAACACGTTTTGAAAAGTGTGATGTTACTGCCCCATAACTTACATGGGGTTGACCAAACTTGCAGAAACATGTTTATTTCTGCTGAAAAACACGTTTTGACCCTTTCTGCACACTGAGGTTAAGGGTTGAGTGTGTGGGCACTTCTGAGCCTTGCTGTTACAAGTAGATTCAGTTGTCTGAAAAAACGCGTTTATTTCGGGCTGAAAAACACGTTTTGAAAAGTATGATGTTACTGCCCCATAACTTACATGGGGTTGACCAAACTTACAGAAACATGTTTATTTCTGCTGAAAAACACGTTTTGACCCTTTCTGCACACTGGGGTTAAGGGCTGAGTGTGTTGGCTCTTCTGAGCCTTGCTGTTACAAGTAGATTCAGCTGTCTGAAAAAACGTGTTTAATTCAGAATGAAA
This sequence comes from Lepisosteus platostomus, assembly GCF_059453375.1. NCBI lineage: Eukaryota > Metazoa > Chordata > Actinopteri > Semionotiformes > Lepisosteidae > Lepisosteus > Lepisosteus platostomus. The sequence continues at coordinate 5,377,439 of NC_142632.1, forward strand.
AAACACATATTGAAAAGTGTGATGTTACTGCCCCATAACTTACATGGGGTTGACCAAACTTGCAGAAACATGTTTATTTCAGCTGAAAAACACGTTTTGACACTTTCTGTACACTGGGGTTAAGGGCTGAGTGTGTGGGCTCTTCTGAGCCTTGCTGTTACAAGGAGATTCAGTTGTCTGAAAAAACGCGTTTATTTCGGGCTGAAAAACACGTTTTGAAAAGTGTGATGTTACTGCCCCATAACTTACATGGGGTTGACCAAACTTGCAGAAACATGTTTATTTCTGCTGAAAAACACGTTTTGACCCTTTCTGCACACTGGGGTTAAGGGTTGAGTGTGTGGGCACTTCTGAGCCTTGCTGTTACAAGTAGATTCAGTTGCCTGAAAAAACGCGTTTATTTCTGGCTGAAAAACACGTTTTGAAAAGTATGATGTTACTGCCCCATAACTTACATGGGGTTGACCAAACTTGCAGAAACATGTTTATTTCTGCTGAAAAACACGTTTTGACCCTTTCTGCACACTGGGGTTAAGGGCTGAGTGTGTTGGCACTTCTGAGCCTTGCTGTTACAAGTATATTCAGCTGTCTGAAAAAACGTGTTTATTTCGGGCTGAAAAACACGTTTTGAAAAGTGTGATGTTACTGCCCCATAACTTACATGGGGTTGACCAAACTTGCAGAAACATGTTTATTTCTGCTGAAAAACACGTTTTGACCCTTTCTGCACACTGGGGTTATGGGCTGAGTGTGTTGGCTCTTCTGAGCCTTGCTGTTACAAGTAGATTCAGCTGTCTGAAAAAACGTGTTTAATTCAGAATGAAAAAACACGTATTGAAAAGTGTGATGTTACTGCCCCATAACTTACATGGGGTTGACCAAACTTGCAGAAACATGTTTATTTCAGCTGAAAAACACGTTTTGACACTTTCTGTACACTGGGGTTAAGGGCTGAGTGTGTGGGCTCTTCTGAGCCTTGCTGTTACAAGGAGATTCAGTTGTCTGAAAAAACGCGTTTATTTCGGGCTGAAAAACACGTTTTGAAAAGTGTGATGTTACTGCCCCATAACTTACATGGGGTTGACCAAACTTGCAGAAACATGTTTATTTCTGCTGAAAAACACGTTTTGACCCTTTCTGCACACTGGGGTTAAGGGCTGAGTGTGTTGGCACTTCTGAGCCTTGCTGTTACAAGTAGATTCAGCTGTCTGAAAAAACGTGTTTATTTCGGGCTGAAAAACACGTTTTGAAAAGTGTGATGTTACTGCCCCATAACTTACATGGGGTTGACCAAACTTGCAGAAACATGTTTATTTCTGCTGAAAAACACGTTTTGACCCTTTCTGCACACTGGGGTTAAGGGTTGAGTGTGTGGGCACTTCTGAGCCTTGCTGTTACAAGTAGATTCAGCTGTCTGAAAAAACGTGTTTATTTCGGGCTGAAAAACACGTTTTGAAAAGTGTGATGTTACTGCCCCATAACTTACATGGGGTTGACAAAACTTGCAGAAACATGTTTATTTCAGCTGAAAAACACGTTTTGACACTTTCTGTACACTGGGGTTAAGGGCTGAGTGTGTGGGCTCTTCTGAGCCTTGCTGTTACAAGGAGATTCAGTTGCCTGAAAAAACGCGTTTATTTCTGGCTGAAAAACACGTTTTGAAAAGTGTGATGTTACTGCCCCATAACTTACATGGGGTTGACCAAACTTGCAGAAACATGTTTATTTCTGCTGAAAAACACGTTTTGACACTTTCTGTACACTGGGGTTAAGGGCTGAGTGTGTGGGCTCTTCTGAGCCTTGCTGTTACAAGGAGATTCAGTTGCCTGAAAAAACGCGTTTATTTCGGGCTGAAATACACGTTTTGAAAAGTGTGATGTCACTGCCCGATAACTTACATGGGGTTGACCAAACTTGCAGAAACATGTTTATTTCTGCTGAAAAACACGTTTTGACCCTTTCTGCACACTGGGGTTAAGGGTTGAGTGTGTGGGCACTTCTGAGCATTGCTGTTACAAGTAGATTCAGTTGTCTGAAAAAACGCGTTTATTTCGGGCTGAAAAACACGTTTTGAAAACTGTGATGTTACTGCCCCATAACTTACATGGGGTTGACCAAACTTGCAGAAACATGTTTATTTCTGCTGAAAAACACGTTTTGACCCTTTCTGCACACTGGGGTTAAGGGCTGAGTGTGTTGGCACTTCTGAGCCTTGCTGTTACAAGTAGATTCAGCTGTCTGAAAAAACGTGTTTATTTCGGGCTGAAAAACACGTTTTGAAAAGTGTGATGTTACTGCCCCATAACTTACATGGGGTTGACCAAACTTGCAGAAACATGTTTATTTCTGCTGAAAAACACGTTTTGACAATTTCTGCACACTCTGGTTAAGGGCTGAGTGTGTGGGCTCTTTTGAGCCTTGCTGTTACAAGGAGATTCAGTTGCCTGAAAAAACGCGTTTATTTCGGGCTGAAAAACACGTTTTGAAAAGTGTGATGTTACTGCCCCATAACTTACATGGGGTTGACCAAACTTGCAGAAACATGTTTATTTCTGCTGAAAAACACGTTTTGACACTTTCTGTACACTGGGGTTAAGGGCTGAGTGTGTGGGCTCTTCTGAGCCTTGCTGTTACAAGGAGATTCAGTTGTCTGAAAAAACGCGTTTATTTCGGGCTGAAAAACACGTTTTGAAAAGTATGATGTTACTGCCCCATAACTTACATGGGGTTGACCAAACTTGCAGAAACATGTTTATTTCTGCTGAAAAACACGTTTTGACCCTTTCTGCACACTGGGGTTAAGGGTTGAGTGTGTGGGCACTTCTGAGCCTTGCTGTTACAAGTAGATTCAGTTGTCTGAAAAAACGCGTTTATTTCGGGCTGAAAAACACGTTTTGAAAAGTGTGATGTTACTGCCCCATAACTTACATGGGGTTGACCAAACTTGCAGAAACATGTTTATTTCTGCTGAAAAACACGTTTTGACAATTTCTGCACACTGGGGTTAAGGGCTGAGTGTGTGGGCTCTTTTGAGCCTTGCTGTTACAAGGAGATTCAGTTGCCTGAAAAAACGCGTTTATTTCGGGCTGAAAAACACGTTTTGAAAAGTGTGATGTTACTGCCCCATAACTTACATGGGGTTGACCAAACTTGCAGAAACATGTTTATTTCTGCTGAAAAACACGTTTTGACAATTTCTGCACACTGGGGTTAAGGGCTGAGTGTGTGGGCTCTTTTGAGCCTTGCTGTTACAAGGAGATTCAGTTGTCTGAAAAAACGCGTTTATTTCGGGCTGAAAAACACGTTTTGAAAAGTGTGATGTTACTGCCCCAAACCTTACATGGGGTTGACCAAACTTGCAGAAACATGTTTATTTCTGCTGAAAAACACGTTTTGACCCTTTCTGCACACTGGGGTTAAGGGCTGAGTGTGTTGGCTCTTCTGAGCCTTGCTGTTACAAGGAGATTCAGTTGTCTGAAAAAACGCGTTTATTTCGGGCTGAAAAACACGTTTTGAAAAGTGTGATGTTACTGCCCCATAACTTACATGGGGTTGACCAAACTTGCAGAAACATGTTTATTTCTGCTGAAAAACACGTTTTGACCCTTTCTGCACACTGGGGTTAAGGGCTGAGTGTGTTGGCACTTCTGAGCCTTGCTGTTACAAGTAGATTCAGCTGTCTGAAAAAACGTGTTTATTTCGGGCTGAAAAACACGTTTTGAAAAGTGTGATGTTACTGCCCCATAACTTACATGGGGTTGACCAAACTTGCAGAAACATGTTTATTTCTGCAGAAAAACACGGTTTGACCCTTTCTGCACACTGGGGTTAAGGGTTGAGTGTGTGGGCACTTCTGAGCATTGCTGTTACAAGTAGATTCAGTTGTCTGAAAAAACGCGTTTATTTCGGGCTGAAAAACACGTTTTGAAAACTGTGATGTTACTGCCCCATAACTTACATGGGGTTGACCAAACTTGCAGAAACATGTTTATTTCTGCTGAAAAACACGTTTTGACCCTTTCTGCACACTGGGGTTAAGGGCTGAGTGTGTTGGCACTTCTGAGCCTTGCTGTTACAAGTAGATTCAGCTGTCTGAAAAAACGTGTTTATTTCGGGCTGAAAAACACGTTTTGAAAAGTGTGATGTTACTGCCCCATAACTTACATGGGGTTGACCAAACTTGCAGAAACATGTTTATTTCTGCTGAAAAACACGTTTTGACCCTTTCTGCACACTGGGGTTAAGGGCTGAGTGTGTTGGCACTTCTGAGCCTTGCTGTTACAAGTAGATTCAGCTGTCTGAAAAAACGTGTTTATTTCGGGCTGAAAAACACGTTTTGAAAAGTGTGATGTTACTGCCCCATAACTTACATGGGGTTGACCAAACTTGCAGAAACATGTTTATTTCTGCTGAAAAACACGTTTTGACCCTTTCTGCACACTGGGGTTAAGGGCTGAGTGTGTTGGCACTTCTGAGCCTTGCTGTTACAAGTAGATTCAGCTGTCTGAAAAAACGTGTTTATTTCGGGCTGAAAAACACGTTTTGAAAAGTGTGATGTTACTGCCCCATAACTTACATGGGGTTGACCAAACTTGCAGAAACATGTTTATTTCTGCTGAAAAACACGTTTTGACCCTTTCTGCACACTGAGGTTAAGGGTTGAGTGTGTGGGCACTTCTGAGCCTTGCTGTTACAAGTAGATTCAGTTGTCTGAAAAAACGCGTTTATTTCGGGCTGAAAAACACGTTTTGAAAAGTATGATGTTACTGCCCCATAACTTACATGGGGTTGACCAAACTTACAGAAACATGTTTATTTCTGCTGAAAAACACGTTTTGACCCTTTCTGCACACTGGGGTTAAGGGCTGAGTGTGTTGGCTCTTCTGAGCCTTGCTGTTACAAGTAGATTCAGCTGTCTGAAAAAACGTGTTTAATTCAGAATGAAAAAACACGTATTGAAAAGTGTGATGTTACTGCCCCATAACTTACATGGGGTTGACCAAACTTGCAGAAACATGTTTATTTCAGCTGAAAAACACGTTTTGACACTTTCTGTACACTGGGGTTAAGGGCTGAGTGTGTGGGCTCTTCTGAGCCTTGCTGTTACAAGGAGATTCAGTTGTCTGAAAAAACGCGTTTATTTCGGGCTGAAAAACACGTTTTGAAAAGTGTGATGTTACTGCCCCATAACTTACATGGGGTTGACCAAACTTGCAGAAACATGTTTTTTTCTGCTGAAAAACACGTTTTGACCCTTTCTGCACACTGGGGTTAAGGGTTGAGTGTGTGGGCACTTCTGAGCCTTGCTGTTACAAGTAGATTCAGTTGCCTGAAAAAACGCGTTTATTTCTGGCTGAAAAACACGTTTTGAAAAGTATGATGTTACTGCCCCATAACTTACATGGGGTTGACCAAACTTGCAGAAACATGTTTATTTCTGCTGAAAAACACGTTTTGACCCTTTCTGCACACTGGGGTTAAGGGCTGAGTGTGTTGGCACTTCTGAGCCTTGCTGTTACAAGTATATTCAGCTGTCTGAAAAAACGTGTTTATTTCGGGCTGAAAAACACGTTTTGAAAAGTGTGATGTTACTGCCCCATAACTTACATGGGGTTGACCAAACTTGCAGAAACATGTTTATTTCTGCTGAAAAACACGTTTTGACCCTTTCTGCACACTGGGGTTATGGGCTGAGTGTGTTGGCTCTTCTGAGCCTTGCTGTTACAAGTAGATTCAGCTGTCTGAAAAAACGTGTTTAATTCAGAATGAAAAAACACGTATTGAAAAGTGTGATGTTACTGCCCCATAACTTACATGGGGTTGACCAAACTTGCAGAAACATGTTTATTTCAGCTGAAAAACACGTTTTGACACTTTCTGTACACTGGGGTTAAGGGCTGAGTGTGTGGGCTCTTCTGAGCCTTGCTGTTACAAGGAGATTCAGTTGTCTGAAAAAACGCGTTTATTTCGGGCTGAAAAACACGTTTTGAAAAGTGTGATGTTACTGCCCCATAACTTACATGGGGTTGACCAAACTTGCAGAAACATGTTTATTTCTGCTGAAAAACACGTTTTGACCCTTTCTGCACACTGGGGTTAAGGGCTGAGTGTGTTGGCACTTCTGAGCCTTGCTGTTACAAGTAGATTCAGCTGTCTGAAAAAACGTGTTTATTTCGGGCTGAAAAACACGTTTTGAAAAGTGTGATGTTACTGCCCCATAACTTACATGGGGTTGACCAAACTTGCAGAAACATGTTTATTTCTGCTGAAAAACACGTTTTGACCCTTTCTGCACACTGGGGTTAAGGGTTGAGTGTGTGGGCACTTCTGAGCCTTGCTGTTACAAGTAGATTCAGCTGTCTGAAAAAACGTGTTTATTTCGGGCTGAAAAACACGTTTTGAAAAGTGTGATGTTACTGCCCCATAACTTACATGGGGTTGACAAAACTTGCAGAAACATGTTTATTTCAGCTGAAAAACACGTTTTGACACTTTCTGTACACTGGGGTTAAGGGCTGAGTGTGTGGGCTCTTCTGAGCCTTGCTGTTACAAGGAGATTCAGTTGCCTGAAAAAACGCGTTTATTTCTGGCTGAAAAACACGTTTTGAAAAGTGTGATGTTACTGCCCCATAACTTACATGGGGTTGACCAAACTTGCAGAAACATGTTTATTTCTGCTGAAAAACACGTTTTGACACTTTCTGTACACTGGGGTTAAGGGCTGAGTGTGTGGGCTCTTCTGAGCCTTGCTGTTACAAGGAGATTCAGTTGCCTGAAAAAACGCGTTTATTTCGGGCTGAAATACACGTTTTGAAAAGTGTGATGTCACTGCCCGATAACTTACATGGGGTTGACCAAACTTGCAGAAACATGTTTATTTCTGCTGAAAAACACGTTTTGACCCTTTCTGCACACTGGGGTTAAGGGTTGAGTGTGTGGGCACTTCTGAGCATTGCTGTTACAAGTAGATTCAGTTGTCTGAAAAAACGCGTTTATTTCGGGCTGAAAAACACGTTTTGAAAACTGTGATGTTACTGCCCCATAACTTACATGGGGTTGACCAAACTTGCAGAAACATGTTTATTTCTGCTGAAAAACACGTTTTGACCCTTTCTGCACACTGGGGTTAAGGGCTGAGTGTGTTGGCACTTCTGAGCCTTGCTGTTACAAGTAGATTCAGCTGTCTGAAAAAACGTGTTTATTTCGGGCTGAAAAACACGTTTTGAAAAGTGTGATGTTACTGCCCCATAACTTACATGGGGTTGACCAAACTTGCAGAAACATGTTTATTTCTGCTGAAAAACACGTTTTGACAATTTCTGCACACTCTGGTTAAGGGCTGAGTGTGTGGGCTCTTTTGAGCCTTGCTGTTACAAGGAGATTCAGTTGCCTGAAAAAACGCGTTTATTTCGGGCTGAAAAACACGTTTTGAAAAGTGTGATGTTACTGCCCCATAACTTACATGGGGTTGACCAAACTTGCAGAAACATGTTTATTTCTGCTGAAAAACACGTTTTGACCCTTTCTGCACACTGGGGTTAAGGGCTGAGTGTGTGGGCTCTTCTGAGCCTTGCTGTTACAAGGAGATTCAGTTGTCTGAAAAAACGCGTTTATTTCGGGCTGAAAAACACGTTTTGAAAAGTATGATGTTACTGCCCCATAACTTACATGGGGTTGACCAAACTTGCAGAAACATGTTTATTTCTGCTGAAAAACACGTTTTGACCCTTTCTGCACACTGGGGTTAAGGGTTGAGTGTGTGGGCACTTCTGAGCCTTGCTGTTACAAGTAGATTCAGTTGTCTGAAAAAACGCGTTTATTTCGGGCTGAAAAACACGTTTTGAAAAGTGTGATGTTACTGCCCCATAACTTACATGGGGTTGACCAAACTTGCAGAAACATGTTTATTTCTGCTGAAAAACACGTTTTGACAATTTCTGCACACTGGGGTTAAGGGCTGAGTGTGTGGGCTCTTTTGAGCCTTGCTGTTACAAGGAGATTCAGTTGCCTGAAAAAACGCGTTTATTTCGGGCTGAAAAACACGTTTTGAAAAGTGTGATGTTACTGCCCCATAACTTACATGGGGTTGACCAAACTTGCAGAAACATGTTTATTTCTGCTGAAAAACACGTTTTGACACTTTCTGTACACTGGGGTTAAGGGTTGAGTGTGTGGGCACTTCTGAGCCTTGCTGTTACAAGTAGATTCAGTTGCCTGAAAAAACGCGTTTATTTCTGGCTGAAAAACACGTTTTGAAAAGTGTGATGTTACTGCCCCATAACTTACATGGGGTTGACCAAACTTGCAGAAACATGTTTATTTCTGCTGAAAAACACGTTTTGACCCTTTCTGCACACTGGGGTTAAGGGTTGAGTGTGTGGGCACTTCTGAGCCTTGCTGTTACAAGTAGATTCAGTTGTCTGAAAAAACGCGTTTATTTCGGGCTGAAAAACACGTTTTGAAAAGTGTGATGTTACTGCCCCATAACTTACATGGGGTTGACCAAACTTGCAGAAACATGTTTATTTCTGCTGAAAAACACGTTTTGACCCTTTCTGCACACTGGGGTTAAGGGCTGAGTGTGTTGGCACTTCTGAGCCTTGCTGTTACAAGTAGATTCAGGTGTCTGAAAAAACGTGTTTATTTCGGGCTGAAAAACACGTTTTGAAAAGTGTGATGTTACTGCCCCATAACTTACATGGGGTTGACCAAACTTGCAGAAACATGTTTATTTCTGCTGAAAAACACTTTTTGACACTTTCTGTACACTGGGGTTAAGGGCTGAGTGTGTGGGCTCTTCTGAGCCTTGCTGTTACAAGGAGATTCAGTTGCCTGAAAAAACGCGTTTATTTCGTGCTGAAAAACACGTTTTGAAAAGTGTGATGTTACTGCCCCATAATTTAAATGGGGTTGACCAAACTTGCAGAAACATGTTTATTTCTGCTGAAAAACACGTTTTGACCCTTTCTGCACACTGGGGTTAAGGGCTGAGTGTGTTGGCTCTTCTGAGCCTTGCTGTTACAAGTAGATTCAGCTGTCTGAAAAAACGTGTTTATTTCGGGCTGAAAAACACGTTTTGAAAAGTGTGATGTTACTGCCCCATAACTTACATGGGGTTGACCAAACTTGCAGAAACATGTTTATTTCAGCTGAAAAACAAGTTTTTACACTTTCTGTACACTGGGGTTAAGGGCTGAGTGTGTGGGCTCTTCTGAGCCTTGCTGTTACAAGGAGATTCAGTTGTCTGAAAAAACGCGTTTATTTCGGGCTGAAAAACACGTTTTGAAAAGTGTGATGTTACTGCCCCATAACTTACATGGGGTTGACCAAACTTGCAGAAACATGTTTATTTCTGCTGAAAAACACGTTTTGACACTTTCTGTACACTGGGGTTAAGGGCTGAGTGTGTGGGCTCTTCTGAGCCTTGCTGTTACAAGGAGATTCAGTTGCCTGAAAAAACGCGTTTATTTCGGGCTGAAAAACACGTTTTGAAAAGTATGATGTTACTGCCCCATAACTTACATGGGGTTGACCAAACTTACAGAAACATGTTTATTTCTGCTGAAAAACACGTTTTGACCCTTTCTGCACACTGGGGTTATGGGCTGAGTGTGTTGGCTCTTCTGAGCCTTGCTGTTACAAGTAGATTCAGCTGTCTGAAAAAACGTGTTTAATTCAGTATGAAAAAACACGTATTGAAAAGTGTGATGTTACTGCCCCATAACTTACATGGGGTTGACCAAACTTACAGAAACATGTTTATTTCTGCTGAAAAACACGTTTTGACCCTTTCTGCACACTGGGGTTATGGGCTGAGTGTGTTGGCTCTTCTGAGCCTTGCTGTTACAAGTAGATTCAGCTGTCTGAAAAAACGTGTTTAATTCAGTATGAAAAAACACGTATTGAAAAGTGTGATGTTACTGCCCCATAACTTACATGGGGTTGACCAAACTTGCAGAAACATGTTTATTTCAGCTGAAAAACACGTTTTGACACTTTCTGTACACTGGGGTTAAGGGCTGAGTGTGTGGGCTCTTCTGAGCCTTGCTGTTACAAGGAGATTCAGTTGTCTGAAAAAACGCGTTTATTTCGGGCTGAAAAACACGTTTTGAAAAGTGTGATGTTACTGCCCCATAACTTACATGGGGTTGACCAAACTTGCAGAAACATGTTTATTTCTGCTGAAAAACACGTTTTGACCCTTTCTGCACACTGGGGTTAAGGGCTGAGTGTGTTGGCACTTCTGAGCCTTGCTGTTACAAGTAGATTCAGCTGTCTGAAAAAACGTGTTTATTTCGGGCTGAAAAACACGTTTTGAAAAGTGTGATGTTACTGCCCCATAACTTACATGGGGTTGACCAAACTTGCAGAAACATGTTTATTTCTGCTGAAAAACACGTTTTGACCCTTTCTGCACACTGGGGTTAAGGGTTGAGTGTGTGGGCACTTCTGAGCCTTGCTGTTACAAGTAGATTCAGCTGTCTGAAAAAACGTGTTTATTTCGGGCTGAAAAACACGTTTTGAAAAGTGTGATGTTACTGCCCCATAACTTACATGGGGTTGACCAAACTTGCAGAAACATGTTTATTTCAGCTGAAAAACACGTTTTGACACTTTCTGTACACTGGGGTTAAGGGCTGAGTGTGTGGGCTCTTCTGAGCCTTGCTGTTACAAGGAGATTCAGTTGCCTGAAAAAACGCGTTTATTTCTGGCTGAAAAACACGTTTTGAAAAGTGTGATGTTACTGCCCCATAACTTACATGGGGTTGACCAAACTTGCAGAAACATGTTTATTTCTGCTGAAAAACACGTTTTGACACTTTCTGTACACTGGGGTTAAGGGCTGAGTGTGTGGGCTCTTCTGAGCCTTGCTGTTACAAGGAGATTCAGTTGCCTGAAAAAACGCGTTTATTTCGGGCTGAAATACACGTTTTGAAAAGTGTGATGTCACTGCCCGATAACTTACATGGGGTTGACCAAACTTGCAGAAACATGTTTATTTCTGCTGAAAAACACGTTTTGACCCTTTCTGCACACTGGGGTTAAGGGTTGAGTGTGTGGGCACTTCTGAGCATTGCTGTTACAAGTAGATTCAGTTGTCTGAAAAAACGCGTTTATTTCGGGCTGAAAAACACGTTTTGAAAACTGTGATGTTACTGCCCCATAACTTACATGGGGTTGACCAAACTTGCAGAAACATGTTTATTTCTGCTGAAAAACACGTTTTGACCCTTTCTGCACACTGGGGTTAAGGGCTGAGTGTGTTGGCACTTCTGAGCCTTGCTGTTACAAGTAGATTCAGCTGTCTGAAAAAACGTGTTTATTTCGGGCTGAAAAACACGTTTTGAAAAGTGTGATGTTACTGCCCCATAACTTACATGGGGTTGACCAAACTTGCAGAAACATGTTTATTTCTGCTGAAAAACACGTTTTGACAATTTCTGCACACTCTGGTTAAGGGCTGAGTGTGTGGGCTCTTTTGAGCCTTGCTGTTACAAGGAGATTCAGTTGCCTGAAAAAACGCGTTTATTTCGGGCTGAAAAACACGTTTTGAAAAGTGTGATGTTACTGCCCCATAACTTACATGGGGTTGACCAAACTTGCAGAAACATGTTTATTTCTGCTGAAAAACACGTTTTGACACTTTCTGTACACTGGGGTTAAGGGCTGAGTGTGTGGGCTCTTCTGAGCCTTGCTGTTACAAGGAGATTCAGTTGTCTGAAAAAACGCGTTTATTTCGGGCTGAAAAACACGTTTTGAAAAGTGTGATGTTACTGCCCCATAACTTACATGGGGTTGACCAAACTTGCAGAAACGTTTATTTCTGCTGAAAAACACGTTTTGACCCTTTCTGCACACTGGGGTTAAGGGTTGAGTGTGTGGGCACTTCTGAGCCTTGCTGTTACAAGTAGATTCAGTTGTCTGAAAAAACGCGTTTATTTCGGGCTGAAAAACACGTTTTGAAAAGTGTGATGTTACTGCCCCATAACTTACATGGGGTTGACCAAACTTGCAGAAACATGTTTATTTCTGCTGAAAAACACGTTTTGACAATTTCTGCACACTGGGGTTAAGGGCTGAGTGTGTGGGCTCTTTTGAGCCTTGCTGTTACAAGGAGATTCAGTTGCCTGAAAAAACGCGTTTATTTCGGGCTGAAAAACACGTTTTGAAAAGTGTGATGTTACTGCCCCATAACTTACATGGGGTTGACCAAACTTGCAGAAACATGTTTATTTCTGCTGAAAAACACGTTTTGACACTTTCTGTACACTGGGGTTAAGGGTTGAGTGTGTGGGCACTTCTGAGCCTTGCTGTTACAAGTAGATTCAGTTGCCTGAAAAAACGCGTTTATTTCTGGCTGAAAAACACGTTTTGAAAAGTGTGATGTTACTGCCCCATAACTTACATGGGGTTGACCAAACTTGCAGAAACATGTTTATTTCTGCTGAAAAACACGTTTTGACCCTTTCTGCACACTGGGGTTAAGGGTTGAGTGTGTGGGCACTTCTGAGCCTTGCTGTTACAAGTAGATTCAGTTGTCTGAAAAAACGCGTTTATTTCGGGCTGAAAAACACGTTTTGAAAAGTGTGATGTTACTGCCCCATAACTTACATGGGGTTGACCAAACTTGCAGAAACATGTTTATTTCTGCTGAAAAACACGTTTTGACCCTTTCTGCACACTGGGGTTAAGGGCTGAGTGTGTTGGCACTTCTGAGCCTTGCTGTTACAAGTAGATTCAGCTGTCTGAAAAAACGTGTTTATTTCGGGCTGAAAAACACGTTTTGAAAAGTGTGATGTTACTGCCCCATAACTTACATGGGGTTTACCAAACTTGCAGAAACATGTTTATTTCTGCTGAAAAACACGTTTTGACAATTTCTGCACACTGGGGTTAAGGGCTGAGTGTGTGGGCTCTTTTGAGCCTTGCTGTTACAAGGAGATTCAGTTGCCTGAAAAAACGCGTTTATTTCGGGCTGAAAAACACGTTTTGAAAAGTGTGATGTTACTGCCCCATAACTTACATGGGGTTGACCAAACTTGCAGAAACATGTTTATTTCTGCTGAAAAACACGTTTTGAACCTTTCTGCACACTGGGGTTAAGGGCTGAGTGTGTTGGCTCTTCTGAGCCTTGCTGATACAAGTAGATTCAGCTGTCTGAAAAAACGTGTTTATTTCGGGCTGAAAAACACTTTTTGAAAAGTGTGATGTTACTGCCCCATAACTTACATGGGGTTGACCAAACTTGCAGAAACATGTTTATTTCTGCAGAAAAACACGTTTTGACCCTTTCTGCACACTGGGGTTAAGGGTTGAGTGTGTGGGCACTTCTGAGCATTGCTGTTACAAGTAGATTCAGTTGTCTGAAAAAACGCGTTTATTTCGGGCTGAAAAACACGTTTTGAAAACTGTGATGTTACTGCCCCATAACTTACATGGGGTTGACCAAACTTGCAGAAACATGTTTATTTCTGCTGAAAAACACGTTTTGACCCTTTCTGCACACTGGGGTTAAGGGCTGAGTGTGTTGGCACTTCTGAGCCTTGCTGTTACAAGTAGATTCAGCTGTCTGAAAAAACGTGTTTATTTCGGGCTGAAAAACACGTTTTGAAAAGTGTGATGTTACTGCCCCATAACTTACATGGGGTTGACCAAACTTGCAGAAACATGTTTATTTCTGCTGAAAAACACTTTTTGACACTTTCTGTACACTGGGGTTAAGGGCTGAGTGTGTGGGCTCTTCTGAGCCTTGCTGTTACAAGGAGATTCAGTTGCCTGAAAAAACGCGTTTATTTCGTGCTGAAAAACACGTTTTGAAAAGTGTGATGTTACTGCCCCATAATTTAAATGGGGTTGACCAAACTTGCAGAAACATGTTTATTTCTGCTGAAAAACACGTTTTGACCCTTTCTGCACACTGGGGTTAAGGGCTGAGTGTGTGGGCTCTTCTGAGCCTTGCTGTTACAAGGAGATTCAGTTGTCTGAAAAAACGCGTTTATTTCGGGCTGAAAAACACGTTTTGAAAACTGTGATGTTACTGCCCCATAACTTACATGGGGTTGACCAAACTTGCAGAAACATGTTTATTTCTGCTGAAAAACACGTTTTGACCCTTTCTGCACACTGGGGTTAAGGGCTGAGTGTGTTGGCACTTCTGAGCCTTGCTGTTACAAATAGATTCAGCTGTCTGAAAAAACGTGTTTATTTCGGGCTGAAAAACACGTTTTGAAAAGTGTGATGTTACTGCCCCATAACTTACATGGGGTTGACCAAACTTGCAGAAACATGTTTATTTCTGCTGAAAAACACGTTTTGACACTTTCTGTACACTGGGGTTAAGGGCTGAGTGTGTGGGCTCTTCTGAGCCTTGCTGTTACAAGGAGATTCAGTTGCCTGAAAAAACGCGTTTATTTCGGGCTGAAAAACACGTTTTGAAAAGTGTGATGTTACTGCCCCATAACTTACATGGGGTTGACCAAACTTGCAGAAACATGTTTATTTCTGCTGAAAAACACGTTTTGACACTTTCTGTACACTGGGGTTAAGGGCTGAGTGTGTGGGCTCTTCTGAGCCTTGCTGTTACAAGGAGATTCAGTTGTCTGAAAAAACGCGTTTATTTCGGGCTGAAAAACACGTTTTGAAAAGTGTGATGTTACTGCCCCATAACTTACATGGGGTTGACCAAACTTGCAGAAACATGTTTATTTCTGCTGAAAAACACGTTTTGACCCTTTCTGCACACTGGGGTTAAGGGCTGAGTGTGTTGGCACTTCTGAGCCTTGCTGTTACAAGTAGATTCAGCTGTCTGAAAAAACGTGTTTATTTCGGGCTGAAAAACACGTTTTGAAAAGTGTGATGTTACTGCCCCATAACTTAAATGGGGTTGACCAAACTTGCAGAAACATGTTTATTTCTGCTGAAAAACACGTTTTGACACTTTCTGTACACTGGGGTTAAGGGCTGAGTGTGTGGGCTCTTCTGAGCCTTGCTGTTACAAGGAGATTCAGTTGTCTGAAAAAACGCGTTTATTTCGGGCTGAAAAACACGTTTTGAAAAGTGTGATGTTACTGCCCCATAACTTACATGGGGTTGACCAAACTTGCAGAAACATGTTTATTTCTGCTGAAAAACACGTTTTGACACTTTCTGTACACTGGGGTTAAGGGCTGAGTGCGTGGGCTCTTCTGAGCCTTGCTGTTACAAGGAGATTCAGTTGTCTGAAAAAACGCGTTTATTTCGGGCTGAAAAACACGTTTTGAAAAGTGTGATGTTACTGCCCCATAACTTACATGGGGTTGACCAAACTTGCAGAAACATGTTTATTTCTGCTGAAAAACACGTTTTGACCCTTTCTGCACACTGGGGTTAAGGGCTGAGTGTGTTGGCTCTTCTGAGCCTTGCTGTTACAAGTAGATTCAGCTGTCTGAAAAAACGTGTTTATTTCGGGCTGAAAAACACGTTTTGAAAAGTGTGATGTTACTGCCCCATAACTTACATGGGGTTGACCAAACTTGCAGAAACATGTTTATTTCTGCTGAAAAACACGTTTTGACACTTTCTGTACACTGGGGTTAAGGGCTGAGTGTGTGGGCTCTTCTGAGCCTTGCTGTTACAAGGAGATTCATTTGCCTGAAAAAAACGCGTTTATTTCGGGCTGAAAAACACGTTTTGAAAACTGTGATGTTACTGCCCCATAACTTACATGGGGTTGACCAAACATACAGAAACATGTTTATTTCTGCTGAAAAACACGTTTTGACCCTTTCTGCACACTGGGGTTAAGGGCTGAGTGTGTTGGCTCTTCTGAGCCTTGCTGTTACAAGTAGATTCAGCTGTCTGAAAAAACGTGTTTATTTCGGGCTGAAAAACACGTTTTGAAAAGTGTGATGTTACTGCCCCATAACTTACATGGGGTTGACCAAACTTGCAGAAACATGTTTATTTCAGCTGAAAAACACGTTTTGACACTTTCTGTACACTGGGGTTAAGGGCTGAGTGTGTGGGCTCTTCTGAGCCTTGCTGTTACAAGGAGATTCAGTTGTCTGAAAAAACGCGTTTATTTCGGGCTGAAAAACACGTTTTGAAAAGTGTGATGTTACTGCCCCATAACTTACATGGGGTTGACCAAACTTGCAGAAACATGTTTATTTCTGCTGAAAAACACGTTTTGACCCTTTCTGCACACTGGGGTTAAGGGTTGAGTGTGTGGGCATTTCTGAGCCTTGCTGTTACAAGTAGATTCAGTTGTCTGAAAAAACGCGTTTATTTCGGGCTGAAAAACACGTTTTGAAAAGTGTGATGTTACTGCCCCAAACCTTACATGGGGTTGACCAAACTTGCAGAAACATGTTTATTTCTGCTGAAAAACACGTTTTGACCCTTTCTGCACACTGGGGTTAAGGGCTGAGTGTGTTGGCACTTCTGAGCCTTGCTGTTACAAGTAGATTCAGCTGTCTGAAAAAACGTGTTCATTTCGGGCTGAAAAACACGTTTTGAAAAGTGTGATGTTACTGCCCCATAACTTACATGGGGTTGACCAAACTTGCAGAAACATGTTTATTTCTGCTGAAAAACACGTTTTGACAATTTCTGCACACTGGGGTTAAGGGCTGAGTGTGTGGGCTCTTTTGAGCCTTGCTGTTACAAGGAGATTCAGTTGTCTGAAAAAACGCGTTTATTTCGGGCTGAAAAACACGTTTTGAAAAGTGTGATGTTACTGCCCCAAACCTTACATGGGGTTGACCAAACTTGCAGAAACATGTTTATTTCTGCTGAAAAACACGTTTTGACCCTTTCTGCACACTGGGGTTAAGGGCTGAGTGTGTTGGCTCTTCTGAGCCTTGCTGTTACAAGGAGATTCAGTTGTCTGAAAAAACGCGTTTATTTCGGGCTGAAAAACACGTTTTGAAAAGTGTGATGTTACTGCCCCATAACTTACATGGGGTTGACCAAACTTGCAGAAACATGTTTATTTCTGCTGAAAAACACGTTTTGACCCTTTCTGCACACTGGGGTTAAGGGCTGAGTGTGTTGGCACTTCTGAGCCTTGCTGTTACAAGTAGATTCAGCTGTCTGAAAAAACGTGTTTATTTCGGGCTGAAAAACACGTTTTGAAAAGTGTGATGTTACTGCCCCATAACTTACATGGGGTTGACCAAACTTGCAGAAACATGTTTATTTCTGCAGAAAAACACGTTTTGACCCTTTCTGCACACTGGGGTTAAGGGTTGAGTGTGTGGGCACTTCTGAGCATTGCTGTTACAAGTAGATTCAGTTGTCTGAAAAAACGCGTTTATTTCGGGCTGAAAAACACGTTTTGAAAACTGTGATGTTACTGCCCCATAACTTACATGGGGTTGACCAAACTTGCAGAAACATGTTTATTTCTGCTGAAAAACACGTTTTGACCCTTTCTGCACACTGGGGTTAAGGGCTGAGTGTGTTGGCACTTCTGAGCCTTGCTGTTACAAGTAGATTCATCTGTCTGAAAAAACGTGTTTATTTCGGGCTGAAAAACACGTTTTGAAAAGTGTGATGTTACTGCCCCATAACTTACATGGGGTTGACCAAACTTGCAGAAACATGTTTATTTCTGCTGAAAAACACGTTTTGACACTTTCTGTACACTGGGGTTAAGGGCTGAGTGTGTGGGCTCTTCTGAGCCTTGCTGTTACAAGGAGATTCAGTTGCCTGAAAAAACGCGTTTATTTCGTGCTGAAAAACACGTTTTGAAAAGTGTGATGTTACTGCCCCATAACTTAAATGGGGTTGACCAAACTTGCAGAAACATGTTTATTTCTGCTGAAAAACACGTTTTGACCCTTTCTGCACACTGGGGTTAAGGGCTGAGTGTGTGGGCTCTTCTGAGCCTTGCTGTTACAAGGAGATTCAGTTGTCTGAAAAAACGCGTTTATTTCGGGCTGAAAAACACGTTTTGAAAACTGTGATGTTACTGCCCCATAACTTACATGGGGTTGACCAAACTTGCAGAAACATGTTTATTTCTGCTGAAAAACACGTTTTGACCCTTTCTGCACACTGGGGTTAAGGGCTGAGTGTGTTGGCACTTCTGAGCCTTGATGTTACAAGTAGATTCAGCTGTCTGAAAAAACGTGTTTATTTCGGGCTGAAAAACACGTTTTGAAAAGTGTGATGTTACTGCCCCATAACTTACATGGGGTTGACCAAACTTGCAGAAACATGTTTATTTCTGCTGAAAAACACGTTTTGACCCTTTCTGCACACTGGGGTTAAGGGCTGAGTGTGTTGGCACTTCTGAGCCTTGCTGTTACAAGTAGATTCAGCTGTCTGAAAAAACGTGTTTATTTCGGGCTGTAAAACACGTTTTGAAAAGTGTGATGTTACTGCCCCATAACTTACATGGGGTTGACCAAACTTGCAGAAACATGTTTATTTCTGCTGAAAAACACGTTTTGACCCTTTCTGCACACTGGGGTTAAGGGTTGAGTGTGTGGGCACTTCTGAGCCTTGCTGTTACAAGTAGATTCAGTTGTCTGAAAAAACGCGTTTATTTCGGGCTGAAAAACACGTTTTGAAAAGTGTGATGTTACTGCCCCATAACTTACATGGGGTTGACCAAACTTGCAGAAACATGTTTATTTCTGCTGAAAAACACGTTTTGACCCTTTCTGCACACTGGGGTTAAGGGCTGAGTGTGTTGGCACTTCTGAGCCTTGCTGTTACAAGTAGATTCAGCTGTCTGAAAAAACGTGTTTATTTCGGGCTGAAAAACACGTTTTGAAAAGTGTGATGTTACTGCCCCATAACTTACATGGGGTTGACCAAACTTGCAGAAACATGTTTATTTCTGCTGAAAAACACGTTTTGACAATTTCTGCACACTGGGGTTAAGGGCTGAGTGTGTGGGCTCTTTTGAGCCTTGCTGTTACAAGGAGATTCAGATGCCTGAAAAAACGCGTTTATTTCGGGCTGAAAAACACGTTTTGAAAAGTGTGATGTTACTGCCCCATAACTTACATGGGGTTGACCAAACTTGCAGAAACATGTTTATTTCTGCTGAAAAACACGTTTTGACCCTTTCTGCACACTGGGGTTAAGGGCTGAGTGTGTTGGCTCTTCTGAGCCTTGCTGTTACAAGTAGATTCAGCTGTCTGAAAAAACGTGTTTATTTCGGGCTGAAAAACACTTTTTGAAAAGTGTGATGTTACTGCCCTATAACTTACATGGGGTTGACCAAACTTGCAGAAACATGTTTATTTCTGCAGAAAAACACGTTTTGACCCTTTCTGCACACTGGGGTTAAGGGTTGAGTGTGTGGGCACTTCTGAGCATTGCTGTTACAAGTAGATTCAGTTGTCTGAAAAAACGCGTTTATTTCGGGCTGAAAAACACGTTTTGAAAACTGTGATGTTACTGCCCCATAACTTACATGGGGTTGACCAAACTTGCAGAAACATGTTTATTTCTGCTGAAAAACACGTTTTGACCCTTTCTGCACACTGGGGTTAAGGGCTGAGTGTGTTGGCACTTCTGAGCCTTGCTGTTACAAGTAGATTCAGCTGTCTGAAAAAACGTGTTTATTTCGGGCTGAAAAACACGTTTTGAAAAGTGTGATGTTACTGCCCCATAACTTAAATGGGGTTGACCAAACTTGCAGAAACATGTTTATTTCTGCTGAAAAACACGTTTTGACACTTTCTGTACACTGGGGTTAAGGGCTGAGTGTGTGGGCTCTTCTGAGCCTTGCTGTTACAAGGAGATTCAGTTGTCTGAAAAAACGCGTTTATTTCGGGCTGAAAAACACGTTTTGAAAAGTGTGATGTTACTGCCCCATAACTTACATGGGGTTGACCAAACTTGCAGAAACATGTTTATTTCTGCTGAAAAACACGTTTTGACACTTTCTGTACACTGGGGTTAAGGGCTGAGTGCGTGGGCTCTTCTGAGCCTTGCTGTTACAAGGAGATTCAGTTGTCTGAAAAAACGCGTTTATTTCGGGCTGAAAAACACGTTTTGAAAAGTGTGATGTTACTGCCCCATAACTTACATGGGGTTGACCAAACTTGCAGAAACATGTTTATTTCTGCTGAAAAACACGTTTTGACCCTTTCTGCACACTGGGGTTAAGGGCTGAGTGTGTTGGCTCTTCTGAGCCTTGCTGTTACAAGTAGATTCAGCTGTCTGAAAAAACGTGTTTATTTCGGGCTGAAAAACACGTTTTGAAAAGTGTGATGTTACTGCCCCATAACTTACATGGGGTTGACCAAACTTGCAGAAACATGTTTATTTCTGCTGAAAAACACGTTTTGACACTTTCTGTACACTGGGGTTAAGGGCTGAGTGTGTGGGCTCTTCTGAGCCTTGCTGTTACAAGGAGATTCATTTGCCTGAAAAAAACGCGTTTATTTCGGGCTGAAAAACACGTTTTGAAAACTGTGATGTTACTGCCCCATAACTTACATGGGGTTGACCAAACATACAGAAACATGTTTATTTCTGCTGAAAAACACGTTTTGACCCTTTCTGCACACTGGGGTTAAGGGCTGAGTGTGTTGGCTCTTCTGAGCCTTGCTGTTACAAGTAGATTCAGCTGTCTGAAAAAACGTGTTTATTTCGGGCTGAAAAACACGTTTTGAAAAGTGTGATGTTACTGCCCCATAACTTACATGGGGTTGACCAAACTTGCAGAAACATGTTTATTTCAGCTGAAAAACACGTTTTGACACTTTCTGTACACTGGGGTTAAGGGCTGAGTGTGTGGGCTCTTCTGAGCCTTGCTGTTACAAGGAGATTCAGTTGTCTGAAAAAACGCGTTTATTTCGGGCTGAAAAACACGTTTTGAAAAGTGTGATGTTACTGCCCCATAACTTACATGGGGTTGACCAAACTTGCAGAAACATGTTTATTTCTGCTGAAAAACACGTTTTGACCCTTTCTGCACACTGGGGTTAAGGGTTGAGTGTGTGGGCATTTCTGAGCCTTGCTGTTACAAGTAGATTCAGTTGTCTGAAAAAACGCGTTTATTTCGGGCTGAAAAACACGTTTTGAAAAGTGTGATGTTACTGCCCCAAACCTTACATGGGGTTGACCAAACTTGCAGAAACATGTTTATTTCTGCTGAAAAACACGTTTTGACCCTTTCTGCACACTGGGGTTAAGGGCTGAGTGTGTTGGCACTTCTGAGCCTTGCTGTTACAAGTAGATTCAGCTGTCTGAAAAAACGTGTTCATTTCGGGCTGAAAAACACGTTTTGAAAAGTGTGATGTTACTGCCCCATAACTTACATGGGGTTGACCAAACTTGCAGAAACATGTTTATTTCTGCTGAAAAACACGTTTTGACAATTTCTGCACACTGGGGTTAAGGGCTGAGTGTGTGGGCTCTTTTGAGCCTTGCTGTTACAAGGAGATTCAGTTGTCTGAAAAAACGCGTTTATTTCGGGCTGAAAAACACGTTTTGAAAAGTGTGATGTTACTGCCCCAAACCTTACATGGGGTTGACCAAACTTGCAGAAACATGTTTATTTCTGCTGAAAAACACGTTTTGACCCTTTCTGCACACTGGGGTTAAGGGCTGAGTGTGTTGGCTCTTCTGAGCCTTGCTGTTACAAGGAGATTCAGTTGTCTGAAAAAACGCGTTTATTTCGGGCTGAAAAACACGTTTTGAAAAGTGTGATGTTACTGCCCCATAACTTACATGGGGTTGACCAAACTTGCAGAAACATGTTTATTTCTGCTGAAAAACACGTTTTGACCCTTTCTGCACACTGGGGTTAAGGGCTGAGTGTGTTGGCACTTCTGAGCCTTGCTGTTACAAGTAGATTCAGCTGTCTGAAAAAACGTGTTTATTTCGGGCTGAAAAACACGTTTTGAAAAGTGTGATGTTACTGCCCCATAACTTACATGGGGTT
Source organism: Lepisosteus platostomus (assembly GCF_059453375.1). NCBI lineage: Eukaryota > Metazoa > Chordata > Actinopteri > Semionotiformes > Lepisosteidae > Lepisosteus > Lepisosteus platostomus. The sequence goes on from NC_142632.1 coordinate 5,399,331, forward strand.
GACCAAACTTGCAGAAACATGTTTATTTCTGCAGAAAAACACGTTTTGACCCTTTCTGCACACTGGGGTTAAGGGTTGAGTGTGTGGGCACTTCTGAGCATTGCTGTTACAAGTAGATTCAGTTGTCTGAAAAAACGCGTTTATTTCGGGCTGAAAAACACGTTTTGAAAACTGTGATGTTACTGCCCCATAACTTACATGGGGTTGACCAAACTTGCAGAAACATGTTTATTTCTGCTGAAAAACACGTTTTGACCCTTTCTGCACACTGGGGTTAAGGGCTGAGTGTGTTGGCACTTCTGAGCCTTGCTGTTACAAGTAGATTCATCTGTCTGAAAAAACGTGTTTATTTCGGGCTGAAAAACACGTTTTGAAAAGTGTGATGTTACTGCCCCATAACTTACATGGGGTTGACCAAACTTGCAGAAACATGTTTATTTCTGCTGAAAAACACGTTTTGACACTTTCTGTACACTGGGGTTAAGGGCTGAGTGTGTGGGCTCTTCTGAGCCTTGCTGTTACAAGGAGATTCAGTTGCCTGAAAAAACGCGTTTATTTCGTGCTGAAAAACACGTTTTGAAAAGTGTGATGTTACTGCCCCATAACTTAAATGGGGTTGACCAAACTTGCAGAAACATGTTTATTTCTGCTGAAAAACACGTTTTGACCCTTTCTGCACACTGGGGTTAAGGGCTGAGTGTGTGGGCTCTTCTGAGCCTTGCTGTTACAAGGAGATTCAGTTGTCTGAAAAAACGCGTTTATTTCGGGCTGAAAAACACGTTTTGAAAACTGTGATGTTACTGCCCCATAACTTACATGGGGTTGACCAAACTTGCAGAAACATGTTTATTTCTGCTGAAAAACACGTTTTGACCCTTTCTGCACACTGGGGTTAAGGGCTGAGTGTGTTGGCACTTCTGAGCCTTGATGTTACAAGTAGATTCAGCTGTCTGAAAAAACGTGTTTATTTCGGGCTGAAAAACACGTTTTGAAAAGTGTGATGTTACTGCCCCATAACTTACATGGGGTTGACCAAACTTGCAGAAACATGTTTATTTCTGCTGAAAAACACGTTTTGACCCTTTCTGCACACTGGGGTTAAGGGCTGAGTGTGTTGGCACTTCTGAGCCTTGCTGTTACAAGTAGATTCAGCTGTCTGAAAAAACGTGTTTATTTCGGGCTGTAAAACACGTTTTGAAAAGTGTGATGTTACTGCCCCATAACTTACATGGGGTTGACCAAACTTGCAGAAACATGTTTATTTCTGCTGAAAAACACGTTTTGACCCTTTCTGCACACTGGGGTTAAGGGTTGAGTGTGTGGGCACTTCTGAGCCTTGCTGTTACAAGTAGATTCAGTTGTCTGAAAAAACGCGTTTATTTCGGGCTGAAAAACACGTTTTGAAAAGTGTGATGTTACTGCCCCATAACTTACATGGGGTTGACCAAACTTGCAGAAACATGTTTATTTCTGCTGAAAAACACGTTTTGACCCTTTCTGCACACTGGGGTTAAGGGCTGAGTGTGTTGGCACTTCTGAGCCTTGCTGTTACAAGTAGATTCAGCTGTCTGAAAAAACGTGTTTATTTCGGGCTGAAAAACACGTTTTGAAAAGTGTGATGTTACTGCCCCATAACTTACATGGGGTTGACCAAACTTGCAGAAACATGTTTATTTCTGCTGAAAAACACGTTTTGACAATTTCTGCACACTGGGGTTAAGGGCTGAGTGTGTGGGCTCTTTTGAGCCTTGCTGTTACAAGGAGATTCAGATGCCTGAAAAAACGCGTTTATTTCGGGCTGAAAAACACGTTTTGAAAAGTGTGATGTTACTGCCCCATAACTTACATGGGGTTGACCAAACTTGCAGAAACATGTTTATTTCTGCTGAAAAACACGTTTTGACCCTTTCTGCACACTGGGGTTAAGGGCTGAGTGTGTTGGCTCTTCTGAGCCTTGCTGTTACAAGTAGATCCAGCTGTCTGAAAAAACGTGTTTATTTCGGGCTGAAAAACACTTTTTGAAAAGTGTGATGTTACTGCCCTATAACTTACATGGGGTTGACCAAACTTGCAGAAACATGTTTATTTCTGCAGAAAAACACGTTTTGACCCTTTCTGCACACTGGGGTTAAGGGTTGAGTGTGTGGGCACTTCTGAGCATTGCTGTTACAAGTAGATTCAGTTGTCTGAAAAAACGCGTTTATTTCGGGCTGAAAAACACGTTTTGAAAACTGTGATGTTACTGCCCCATAACTTACATGGGGTTGACCAAACTTGCAGAAACATGTTTATTTCTGCTGAAAAACACGTTTTGACCCTTTCTGCACACTGGGGTTAAGGGCTGAGTGTGTTGGCACTTCTGAGCCTTGCTGTTACAAGTAGATTCAGCTGTCTGAAAAAACGTGTTTATTTCGGGCTGAAAAACACGTTTTGAAAAGTGTGATGTTACTGCCCCATAACTTACATGGGGTTGACCAAACTTGCAGAAACATGTTTATTTCTGCTGAAAAACACGTTTTGACCCTTTCTGCACACTGGGGTTAAGGGCTGAGTGTGTTGGCTCTTCTGAGCCTTGCTGTTACAAGTAGATTCAGCTGTCTGAAAAAACGTGTTTATTTCGGGCTGAAAAACACGTTTTGAAAAGTGTGATGTTACTGCCCCATAACTTACATGGGGTTGACCAAACTTGCAGAAACATGTTTATTTCTGCTGAAAAACACGTTTTGACCCTTTCTGCACACTGGGGTTAAGGGCTGAGTGTGTTGGCACTTCTGAGCCTTGCTGTTACAAGTAGATTCAGCTGTCTGAAAAAACGTGTTTATTTCGGGCTGTAAAACACGTTTTGAAAAGTGTGATGTTACTGCCCCATAACTTACATGGGGTTGACCAAACTTGCAGAAACATGTTTATTTCTGCTGAAAAACACGTTTTGACCCTTTCTGCACACTGGGGTTAAGGGTTGAGTGTGTGGGCACTTCTGAGCCTTGCTGTTACAAGTAGATTCAGTTGTCTGAAAAAACGCGTTTATTTCGGGCTGAAAAACACGTTTTGAAAAGTGTGATGTTACTGCCCCATAACTTACATGGGGTTGACCAAACTTGCAGAAACATGTTTATTTCTGCTGAAAAACACGTTTTGACCCTTTCTGCACACTGGGGTTAAGGGCTGAGTGTGTTGGCACTTCTGAGCCTTGCTGTTACAAGTAGATTCAGCTGTCTGAAAAAACGTGTTTATTTCGGGCTGAAAAACACGTTTTGAAAAGTGTGATGTTACTGCCCCATAACTTACATGGGGTTGACCAAACTTGCAGAAACATGTTTATTTCTGCTGAAAAACACGTTTTGACAATTTCTGCACACTGGGGTTAAGGGCTGAGTGTGTGGGCTCTTTTGAGCCTTGCTGTTACAAGGAGATTCAGATGCCTGAAAAAACGCGTTTATTTCGGGCTGAAAAACACGTTTTGAAAAGTGTGATGTTACTGCCCCATAACTTACATGGGGTTGACCAAACTTGCAGAAACATGTTTATTTCTGCTGAAAAACACGTTTTGACCCTTTCTGCACACTGGGGTTAAGGGCTGAGTGTGTTGGCTCTTCTGAGCCTTGCTGTTACAAGTAGATTCAGCTGTCTGAAAAAACGTGTTTATTTCGGGCTGAAAAACACTTTTTGAAAAGTGTGATGTTACTGCCCTATAACTTACATGGGGTTGACCAAACTTGCAGAAACATGTTTATTTCTGCAGAAAAACACGTTTTGACCCTTTCTGCACACTGGGGTTAAGGGTTGAGTGTGTGGGCACTTCTGAGCATTGCTGTTACAAGTAGATTCAGTTGTCTGAAAAAACGCGTTTATTTCGGGCTGAAAAACACGTTTTGAAAACTGTGATGTTACTGCCCCATAACTTACATGGGGTTGACCAAACTTGCAGAAACATGTTTATTTCTGCTGAAAAACACGTTTTGACCCTTTCTGCACACTGGGGTTAAGGGCTGAGTGTGTTGGCACTTCTGAGCCTTGCTGTTACAAGTAGATTCAGCTGTCTGAAAAAACGTGTTTATTTCGGGCTGAAAAACACGTTTTGAAAAGTGTGATGTTACTGCCCCATAACTTACATGGGGTTGACCAAACTTGCAGAAACATGTTTATTTCTGCTGAAAAACACGTTTTGACACTTTCTGTACACTGGGGTTAAGGGCTGAGTGTGTGGGCTCTTCTGAGCCTTGCTGTTACAAGGAGATTCAGTTGCCTGAAAAAACGCGTTTATTTCGTGCTGAAAAACACGTTTTGAAAAGTGTGATGTTACTGCCCCATAACTTAAATGGGGTTGACCAAACTTGCAGAAACTTGTTTATTTCTGCTGAAAAACACGTTTTGACCCTTTCTGCACACTGGGGTTAAGGGCTGAGTGTGTGGGCTCTTCTGAGCCTTGCTGTTACAAGGAGATTCAGTTGTCTGAAAAAACGCGTTTATTTCGGGCTGAAAAACACGTTTTGAAAACTGTGATGTTACTGCCCCATAACTTACATGGGGTTGACCAAACTTGCAGAAACATGTTTATTTCTGCTGAAAAACACGTTTTGACCCTTTCTGCACACTGGGGTTAAGGGCTGAGTGTGTTGGCACTTCTGAGCCTTGCTGTTACAAGTAGATTCAGCTGTCTGAAAAAACGTGTTTATTTCGGGCTGAAAAACACGTTTTGAAAAGTGTGATGTTACTGCCCCATAACTTACATGGGGTTGACCAAACTTGCAGAAACATGTTTATTTCTGCTGAAAAACACGTTTTGACCCTTTCTGCACACTGGGGTTAAGGGCTGAGTGTGTTGGCACTTCTGAGCCTTGCTGTTACAAGTAGATTCAGCTGTCTGAAAAAACGTGTTTATTTCGGGCTGAAAAACACGTTTTGAAAAGTGTGATGTTACTGCCCCATAACTTACATGGGGTTGACCAAACTTGCAGAAACATGTTTATTTCTGCTGAAAAACACGTTTTGACCCTTTCTGCACACTGGGGTTAAGGGTTGAGTGTGTGGGCACTTCTGAGCCTTGCTGTTACAAGTAGATTCAGTTGTCTGAAAAAACGCGTTTATTTCGGGCTGAAAAACACGTTTTGAAAAGTATGATGTTACTGCCCCATAACTTACATGGGGTTGACCAAACTTACAGAAACATGTTTATTTCTGCTGAAAAACACGTTTTGACCCTTTCTGCACACTGGGGTTAAGGGCTGAGTGTGTTGGCTCTTCTGAGCCTTGCTGTTACAAGTAGATTCAGCTGTCTGAAAAAACGTGTTTATTTCGGGCTGAAAAACACGTTTTGAAAAGTGTGATGTTACTGCCCCATAACTTACATGGGGTTGACCAAACTTGCAGAAACATGTTTATTTCAGCTGAAAAACACGTTTTGACACTTTCTGTACACTGGGGTTAAGGGCTGAGTGTGTGGGCTCTTCTGAGCCTTGCTGTTACAAGGAGATTCAGTTGTCTGAAAAAACGCGTTTATTTCGGGCTGAAAAACACGTTTTGAAAAGTGTGATGTTACTGCCCCATAACTTACATGGGGTTGACCAAACTTGCAGAAACATGTTTATTTCTGCTGAAAAACACGTTTTGACCCTTTCTGCACACTGGGGTTAAGGGTTGAGTGTGTGGGCACTTCTGAGCCTTGCTGTTACAAGTAGATTCAGTTGCCTGAAAAAACGCGTTTATTTCTGGCTGAAAAACACGTTTTGAAAAGTATGATGTTACTGCCCCATAACTTACATGGGGTTGACCAAACTTGCAGAAACATGTTTATTTCTGCTGAAAAACACGTTTTGACCCTTTCTGCACACTGGGGTTAAGGGCTGAGTGTGTTGGCACTTCTGAGCCTTGCTGTTACAAGTATATTCAGCTGTCTGAAAAAACGCGTTTATTTCGGGCTGAAAAACACGTTTTGAAAAGTATGATGTTACTGCCCCATAACTTACATGGGGTTGACCAAACTTACAGAAACATGTTTATTTCTGCTGAAAAACACGTTTTGACCCTTTCTGCACACTGGGGTTAAGGGCTGAGTGTGTTGGCTCTTCTGAGCCTTGCTGTTACAAGTAGATTCAGCTGTCTGAAAAAACGTGTTTATTTCGGGCTGAAAAACACGTTTTGAAAAGTGTGATGTTACTGCCCCATAACTTACATGGGGTTGACCAAACTTGCAGAAACATGTTTATTTCTGCTGAAAAACACGTTTTGACACTTTCTGTACACTGGGGTTAAGGGCTGAGTGTGTGGGCTCTTCTGAGCCTTGCTGTTACAAGGAGATTCAGTTGTCTGAAAAAACGCGTTTATTTCGGGCTGAAAAACACGTTTTGAAAAGTGTGATGTTACTGCCCCATAACTTACATGGGGTTGACCAAACTTGCAGAAACATGTTTATTTCTGCTGAAAAACACGTTTTGACCCTTTCTGCACACTGGGGTTAAGGGCTGAGTGTGTTGGCACTTCTGAGCCTTGCTGTTACAAGTATATTCAGCTGTCTGAAAAAACGTGTTTATTTCGGGCTGAAAAACACGTTTTGAAAAGTGTGATGTTACTGCCCCATAACTTACATGGGGTTGACCAAACTTGCAGAAACATGTTTATTTCTGCTGAAAAACACGTTTTGACCCTTTCTGCACACTGGGGTTAAGGGTTGAGTGTGTGGGCACTTCTGAGCCTTGCTGTTACAAGTAGATTCAGTTGTCTGAAAAAACGCGTTTATTTCGGGCTGAAAAACACGTTTTGAAAAGTATGATGTTACTGCCCCATAACTTACATGGGGTTGACCAAACTTACAGAAACATGTTTATTTCTGCTGAAAAACACGTTTTGACCCTTTCTGCACACTGGGGTTATGGGCTGAGTGTGTTGGCTCTTCTGAGCCTTGCTGTTACAAGTAGATTCAGCTGTCTGAAAAAACGTGTTTAATTCAGAATGAAAAAACACGTATTGAAAAGTGTGATGTTACTGCCCCATAACTTACATGGGGTTGACCAAACTTGCAGAAACATGTTTATTTCAGCTGAAAAACACGTTTTGACACTTTCTGTACACTGGGGTTAAGGGCTGAGTGTGTGGGCTCTTCTGAGCCTTGCTGTTACAAGGAGATTCAGTTGTCTGAAAAAACGCGTTTATTTCGGGCTGAAAAACACGTTTTGAAAAGTGTGATGTTACTGCCCCATAACTTACATGGGGTTGACCAAACTTGCAGAAACATGTTTATTTCAGCTGAAAAACACGTTTTGACACTTTCTGTACACTGGGGTTAAGGGCTGAGTGTGTGGGCTCTTCTGAGCCTTGCTGTTACAAGGAGATTCAGTTGTCTGAAAAAACGCGTTTATTTCGGGCTGAAAAACACGTTTTGAAAAGTGTGATGTTACTGCCCCATAACTTACATGGGGTTGACCAAACTTGCAGAAACATGTTTATTTCTGCTGAAAAACACGTTTTGACCCTTTCTGCACACTGGGGTTAAGGGCTGAGTGTGTTGGCACTTCTGAGCCTTGCTGTTACAAGTAGATTCAGCTGTCTGAAAAAACGTGTTTATTTCGGGCTGAAAAACACGTTTTGAAAAGTGTGATGTTACTGCCCCATAACTTACATGGGGTTGACCAAACTTGCAGAAACATGTTTATTTCTGCTGAAAAACACGTTTTGACCCTTTCTGCACACTGGGGTTAAGGGTTGAGTGTGTGGGCACTTCTGAGCCTTGCTGTTACAAGTAGATTCAGCTGTCTGAAAAAACGTGTTTATTTCGGGCTGAAAAACACGTTTTGAAAAGTGTGATGTTACTGCCCCATAACTTACATGGGGTTGACCAAACTTGCAGAAACATGTTTATTTCAGCTGAAAAACACGTTTTGACACTTTCTGTACACTGGGGTTAAGGGCTGAGTGTGTGGGCTCTTCTGAGCCTTGCTGTTACAAGGAGATTCAGTTGCCTGAAAAAACGCGTTTATTTCTGGCTGAAAAACACGTTTTGAAAAGTGTGATGTACTGCCCCATAACTTACATGGGGTTGACCAAACTTGCAGAAACATGTTTATTTCTGCTGAAAAACACGTTTTGACACTTTCTGTACACTGGGGTTAAGGGCTGAGTGTGTGGGCTCTTCTGAGCCTTGCTGTTACAAGGAGATTCAGTTGCCTGAAAAAACGCGTTTATTTCGGGCTGAAATACACGTTTTGAAAAGTGTGATGTCACTGCCCGATAACTTACATGGGGTTGACCAAACTTGCAGAAACATGTTTATTTCTGCTGAAAAACACGTTTTGACCCTTTCTGCACACTGGGGTTAAGGGTTGAGTGTGTGGGCACTTCTGAGCATTGCTGTTACAAGTAGATTCAGTTGTCTGAAAAAACGCGTTTATTTCGGGCTGAAAAACACGTTTTGAAAACTGTGATGTTACTGCCCCATAACTTACATGGGGTTGACCAAACTTGCAGAAACATGTTTATTTCTGCTGAAAAACACGTTTTGACCCTTTCTGCACACTGGGGTTAAGGGCTGAGTGTGTGGGCTCTTTTGAGCCTTGCTGTTACAAGGAGATTCAGTTGCCTGAAAAAACGCGTTTATTTCGGGCTGAAAAACACGTTTTGAAAAGTGTGATGTTACTGCCCCATAACTTACATGGGGTTGACCAAACTTGCAGAAACATGTTTATTTCTGCTGAAAAACACGTTTTGACACTTTCTGTACACTGGGGTTAAGGGCTGAGTGTGTGGGCTCTTCTGAGCCTTGCTGTTACAAGGAGATTCAGTTGTCTGAAAAAACGCGTTTATTTCGGGCTGAAAAACACGTTTTGAAAAGTGTGATGTTACTGCCCCATAACTTACATGGGGGTGACCAAACTTGCAGAAACATGTTTATTTCTGCTGAAAAACACGTTTTGACCCTTTCTGCACACTGGGGTTAAGGGTTGAGTGTGTGGGCACTTCTGAGCCTTGCTGTTACAAGTAGATTCAGTTGTCTGAAAAAACGCGTTTATTTCGGGCTGAAAAACACGTTTTGAAAAGTGTGATGTTACTGCCCCATAACTTACATGGGGTTGACCAAACTTGCAGAAACATGTTTATTTCTGCTGAAAAACACGTTTTGACCCTTTCTGCACACTGGGGTTAAGGGCTGAGTGTGTTGGCACTTCTGAGCCTTGCTGTTACAAGTAGATTCAGCTGTCTGAAAAAACGTGTTTATTTCGGGCTGAAAAACACGTTTTGAAAAGTGTGATGTTACTGCCCCATAACTTACATGGGGTTGACCAAACTTGCAGAAACATGTTTATTTCTGCTGAAAAACACGTTTTGACAATTTCTGCACACTGGGGTTAAGGGCTGAGTGTGTGGGCTCTTTTGAGCCTTGCTGTTACAAGGAGATTCAGATGCCTGAAAAAACGCGTTTATTTCGGGCTGAAAAACACGTTTTGAAAAGTGTGATGTTACTGCCCCATAACTTACATGGGGTTGACCAAACTTGCAGAAACATGTTTATTTCTGCTGAAAAACACGTTTTGACCCTTTCTGCACACTGGGGTTAAGGGCTGAGTGTGTTGGCTCTTCTGAGCCTTGCTGTTACAAGTAGATTCAGCTGTCTGAAAAAACGTGTTTATTTCGGGCTGAAAAACACTTTTTGAAAAGTGTGATGTTACTGCCCCATAACTTACATGGGGTTGACCAAACTTGCAGAAACATGTTTATTTCTGCAGAAAAACACGTTTTGACCCTTTCTGCACACTGGGGTTAAGGGTTGAGTGTGTGGGCACTTCTGAGCATTGCTGTTACAAGTAGATTCAGTTGTCTGAAAAAACGCGTTTATTTCGGGCTGAAAAACACGTTTTGAAAACTGTGATGTTACTGCCCCATAACTTACATGGGGTTGACCAAACTTGCAGAAACATGTTTATTTCTGCTGAAAAACACGTTTTGACCCTTTCTGCACACTGGGGTTAAGGGCTGAGTGTGTTGGCACTTCTGAGCCTTGCTGTTACAAGTAGATTCAGTTGCCTGAAAAAACGCGTTTATTTCGTGCTGAAAAACACGTTTTGAAAAGTGTGATGTTACTGCCCCATAACTTAAATGGGGTTGACCAAACTTGCAGAAACTTGTTTATTTCTGCTGAAAAACACGTTTTGACCCTTTCTGCACACTGGGGTTAAGGGCTGAGTGTGTGGGCTCTTCTGAGCCTTGCTGTTACAAGGAGATTCAGTTGTCTGAAAAAACGCGTTTATTTCGGGCTGAAAAACACGTTTTGAAAAGTATGATGTTACTGCCCCATAACTTACATGGGGTTGACCAAACTTACAGAAACATGTTTATTTCTGCTGAAAAACACGTTTTGACCCTTTCTGCACACTGGGGTTATGGGCTGAGTGTGTTGGCTCTTCTGAGCCTTGCTGTTACAAGTAGATTCAGCTGTCTGAAAAAACGTGTTTAATTCAGAATGAAAAAACACGTATTGAAAAGTGTGATGTTACTGCCCCATAACTTACATGGGGTTGACCAAACTTGCAGAAACATGTTTATTTCAGCTGAAAAACACGTTTTGACACTTTCTGTACACTGGGGTTAAGGGCTGAGTGTGTGGGCTCTTCTGAGCCTTGCTGTTACAAGGAGATTCAGTTGTCTGAAAAAACGCGTTTATTTCGGGCTGAAAAACACGTTTTGAAAAGTGTGATGTTACTGCCCCATAACTTACATGGGGTTGACCAAACTTGCAGAAACATGTTTATTTCAGCTGAAAAACACGTTTTGACACTTTCTGTACACTGGGGTTAAGGGCTGAGTGTGTGGGCTCTTCTGAGCCTTGCTGTTACAAGGAGATTCAGTTGTCTGAAAAAACGCGTTTATTTCGGGCTGAAAAACACGTTTTGAAAAGTGTGATGTTACTGCCCCATAACTTACATGGGGTTGACCAAACTTGCAGAAACATGTTTATTTCTGCTGAAAAACACGTTTTGACCCTTTCTGCACACTGGGGTTAAGGGCTGAGTGTGTTGGCACTTCTGAGCCTTGCTGTTACAAGTAGATTCAGCTGTCTGAAAAAACGTGTTTATTTCGGGCTGAAAAACACGTTTTGAAAAGTGTGATGTTACTGCCCCATAACTTACATGGGGTTGACCAAACTTGCAGAAACATGTTTATTTCTGCTGAAAAACACGTTTTGACCCTTTCTGCACACTGGGGTTAAGGGTTGAGTGTGTGGGCACTTCTGAGCCTTGCTGTTACAAGTAGATTCAGCTGTCTGAAAAAACGTGTTTATTTCGGGCTGAAAAACACGTTTTGAAAAGTGTGATGTTACTGCCCCATAACTTACATGGGGTTGACCAAACTTGCAGAAACATGTTTATTTCAGCTGAAAAACACGTTTTGACACTTTCTGTACACTGGGGTTAAGGGCTGAGTGTGTGGGCTCTTCTGAGCCTTGCTGTTACAAGGAGATTCAGTTGCCTGAAAAAACGCGTTTATTTCTGGCTGAAAAACACGTTTTGAAAAGTGTGATGTACTGCCCCATAACTTACATGGGGTTGACCAAACTTGCAGAAACATGTTTATTTCTGCTGAAAAACACGTTTTGACACTTTCTGTACACTGGGGTTAAGGGCTGAGTGTGTGGGCTCTTCTGAGCCTTGCTGTTACAAGGAGATTCAGTTGCCTGAAAAAACGCGTTTATTTCGGGCTGAAATACACGTTTTGAAAAGTGTGATGTCACTGCCCGATAACTTACATGGGGTTGACCAAACTTGCAGAAACATGTTTATTTCTGCTGAAAAACACGTTTTGACCCTTTCTGCACACTGGGGTTAAGGGTTGAGTGTGTGGGCACTTCTGAGCATTGCTGTTACAAGTAGATTCAGTTGTCTGAAAAAACGCGTTTATTTCGGGCTGAAAAACACGTTTTGAAAACTGTGATGTTACTGCCCCATAACTTACATGGGGTTGACCAAACTTGCAGAAACATGTTTATTTCTGCTGAAAAACACGTTTTGACCCTTTCTGCACACTGGGGTTAAGGGCTGAGTGTGTGGGCTCTTTTGAGCCTTGCTGTTACAAGGAGATTCAGTTGCCTGAAAAAACGCGTTTATTTCGGGCTGAAAAACACGTTTTGAAAAGTGTGATGTTACTGCCCCATAACTTACATGGGGTTGACCAAACTTGCAGAAACATGTTTATTTCTGCTGAAAAACACGTTTTGACACTTTCTGTACACTGGGGTTAAGGGCTGAGTGTGTGGGCTCTTCTGAGCCTTGCTGTTACAAGGAGATTCAGTTGTCTGAAAAAACGCGTTTATTTCGGGCTGAAAAACACGTTTTGAAAAGTGTGATGTTACTGCCCCATAACTTACATGGGGTTGACCAAACTTGCAGAAACATGTTTATTTCTGCTGAAAAACACGTTTTGACCCTTTCTGCACACTGGGGTTAAGGGTTGAGTGTGTGGGCACTTCTGAGCCTTGCTGTTACAAGTAGATTCAGTTGTCTGAAAAAACGCGTTTATTTCGGGCTGAAAAACACGTTTTGAAAAGTGTGATGTTACTGCCCCATAACTTACATGGGGTTGACCAAACTTGCAGAAACATGTTTATTTCTGCTGAAAAACACGTTTTGACCCTTTCTGCACACTGGGGTTAAGGGCTGAGTGTGTTGGCACTTCTGAGCCTTGCTGTTACAAGTAGATTCAGCTGTCTGAAAAAACGTGTTTATTTCGGGCTGAAAAACACGTTTTGAAAAGTGTGATGTTACTGCCCCATAACTTACATGGGGTTGACCAAACTTACAGAAACATGTTTATTTCTGCTGAAAAACACGTTTTGACCCTTTCTGCACACTGGGGTTATGGGCTGAGTGTGTTGGCTCTTCTGAGCCTTGCTGTTACAAGTAGATTCAGCTGTCTGAAAAAACGTGTTTAATTCAGAATGAAAAAACACGTATTGAAAAGTGTGATGTTACTGCCCCATAACTTACATGGGGTTGACCAAACTTGCAGAAACATGTTTATTTCAGCTGAAAAACACGTTTTGACACTTTCTGTACACTGGGGTTAAGGGCTGAGTGTGTGGGCTCTTCTGAGCCTTGCTGTTACAAGGAGATTCAGTTGTCTGAAAAAACGCGTTTATTTCGGGCTGAAAAACACGTTTTGAAAAGTGTGATGTTACTGCCCCATAACTTACATGGGGTTGACCAAACTTGCAGAAACATGTTTATTTCAGCTGAAAAACACGTTTTGACACTTTCTGTACACTGGGGTTAAGGGCTGAGTGTGTGGGCTCTTCTGAGCCTTGCTGTTACAAGGAGATTCAGTTGTCTGAAAAAACGCGTTTATTTCGGGCTGAAAAACACGTTTTGAAAAGTGTGATGTTACTGCCCCATAACTTACATGGGGTTGACCAAACTTGCAGAAACATGTTTATTTCTGCTGAAAAACACGTTTTGACCCTTTCTGCACACTGGGGTTAAGGGTTGAGTGTGTGGGCACTTCTGAGCCTTGCTGTTACAAGTAGATTCAGCTGTCTGAAAAAACGTGTTTATTTCGGGCTGAAAAACACGTTTTGAAAAGTGTGATGTTACTGCCCCATAACTTACATGGGGTTGACCAAACTTGCAGAAACATGTTTATTTCAGCTGAAAAACACGTTTTGACACTTTCTGTACACTGGGGTTAAGGGCTGAGTGTGTGGGCTCTTCTGAGCCTTGCTGTTACAAGGAGATTCAGTTGCCTGAAAAAACGCGTTTATTTCTGGCTGAAAAACACGTTTTGAAAAGTGTGATGTACTGCCCCATAACTTACATGGGGTTGACCAAACTTGCAGAAACATGTTTATTTCTGCTGAAAAACACGTTTTGACACTTTCTGTACACTGGGGTTAAGGGCTGAGTGTGTGGGCTCTTCTGAGCCTTGCTGTTACAAGGAGATTCAGTTGCCTGAAAAAACGCGTTTATTTCGGGCTGAAATACACGTTTTGAAAAGTGTGATGTCACTGCCCGATAACTTACATGGGGTTGACCAAACTTGCAGAAACATGTTTATTTCTGCTGAAAAACACGTTTTGACCCTTTCTGCACACTGGGGTTAAGGGTTGAGTGTGTGGGCACTTCTGAGCATTGCTGTTACAAGTAGATTCAGTTGTCTGAAAAAACGCGTTTATTTCGGGCTGAAAAACACGTTTTGAAAACTGTGATGTTACTGCCCCATAACTTACATGGGGTTGACCAAACTTGCAGAAACATGTTTATTTCTGCTGAAAAACACGTTTTGACCCTTTCTGCACACTGGGGTTAAGGGCTGAGTGTGTGGGCTCTTTTGAGCCTTGCTGTTACAAGGAGATTCAGTTGCCTGAAAAAACGCGTTTATTTCGGGCTGAAAAACACGTTTTGAAAAGTGTGATGTTACTGCCCCATAACTTACATGGGGTTGACCAAACTTGCAGAAACATGTTTATTTCTGCTGAAAAACACGTTTTGACACTTTCTGTACACTGGGGTTAAGGGCTGAGTGTGTGGGCTCTTCTGAGCCTTGCTGTTACAAGGAGATTCAGTTGTCTGAAAAAACGCGTTTATTTCGGGCTGAAAAACACGTTTTGAAAAGTGTGATGTTACTGCCCCATAACTTACATGGGGTTGACCAAACTTGCAGAAACATGTTTATTTCTGCTGAAAAACACGTTTTGACCCTTTCTGCACACTGGGGTTAAGGGTTGAGTGTGTGGGCACTTCTGAGCCTTGCTGTTACAAGTAGATTCAGTTGTCTGAAAAAACGCGTTTATTTCGGGCTGAAAAACACGTTTTGAAAAGTGTGATGTTACTGCCCCATAACTTACATGGGGTTGACCAAACTTGCAGAAACATGTTTATTTCTGCTGAAAAACACGTTTTGACCCTTTCTGCACACTGGGGTTAAGGGCTGAGTGTGTTGGCACTTCTGAGCCTTGCTGTTACAAGTAGATTCAGCTGTCTGAAAAAACGTGTTTATTTCGGGCTGAAAAACACGTTTTGAAAAGTGTGATGTTACTGCCCCATAACTTACATGGGGTTGACCAAACTTGCAGAAACATGTTTATTTCTGCTGAAAAACACGTTTTGACAATTTCTGCACACTGGGGTTAAGGGCTGAGTGTGTGGGCTCTTTTGAGCCTTGCTGTTACAAGGAGATTCAGATGCCTGAAAAAACGCGTTTATTTCGGGCTGAAAAACACGTTTTGAAAAGTGTGATGTTACTGCCCCATAACTTACATGGGGTTGACCAAACTTGCAGAAACATGTTTATTTCTGCTGAAAAACACGTTTTGACCCTTTCTGCACACTGGGGTTAAGGGCTGAGTGTGTTGGCTCTTCTGAGCCTTGCTGTTACAAGTAGATTCAGCTGTCTGAAAAAACGTGTTTATTTCGGGCTGAAAAACACTTTTTGAAAAGTGTGATGTTACTGCCCCATAACTTACATGGGGTTGACCAAACTTGCAGAAACATGTTTATTTCTGCAGAAAAACACGTTTTGACCCTTTCTGCACACTGGGGTTAAGGGTTGAGTGTGTGGGCACTTCTGAGCATTGCTGTTACAAGTAGATTCAGTTGTCTGAAAAAACGCGTTTATTTCGGGCTGAAAAACACGTTTTGAAAACTGTGATGTTACTGCCCCATAACTTACATGGGGTTGACCAAACTTGCAGAAACATGTTTATTTCTGCTGAAAAACACGTTTTGACCCTTTCTGCACACTGGGGTTAAGGGCTGAGTGTGTTGGCACTTCTGAGCCTTGCTGTTACAAGTAGATTCAGTTGCCTGAAAAAACGCGTTTATTTCGTGCTGAAAAACACGTTTTGAAAAGTGTGATGTTACTGCCCCATAACTTAAATGGGGTTGACCAAACTTGCAGAAACTTGTTTATTTCTGCTGAAAAACACGTTTTGACCCTTTCTGCACACTGGGGTTAAGGGCTGAGTGTGTGGGCTCTTCTGAGCCTTGCTGTTACAAGGAGATTCAGTTGTCTGAAAAAACGCGTTTATTTCGGGCTGAAAAACACGTTTTGAAAAGTATGATGTTACTGCCCCATAACTTACATGGGGTTGACCAAACTTACAGAAACATGTTTATTTCTGCTGAAAAACACGTTTTGACCCTTTCTGCACACTGGGGTTATGGGCTGAGTGTGTTGGCTCTTCTGAGCCTTGCTGTTACAAGTAGATTCAGCTGTCTGAAAAAACGTGTTTAATTCAGAATGAAAAAACACGTATTGAAAAGTGTGATGTTACTGCCCCATAACTTACATGGGGTTGACCAAACTTGCAGAAACATGTTTATTTCAGCTGAAAAACACGTTTTGACACTTTCTGTACACTGGGGTTAAGGGCTGAGTGTGTGGGCTCTTCTGAGCCTTGCTGTTACAAGGAGATTCAGTTGTCTGAAAAAACGCGTTTATTTCGGGCTGAAAAACACGTTTTGAAAAGTGTGATGTTACTGCCCCATAACTTACATGGGGTTGACCAAACTTGCAGAAACATGTTTATTTCAGCTGAAAAACACGTTTTGACACTTTCTGTACACTGGGGTTAAGGGCTGAGTGTGTGGGCTCTTCTGAGCCTTGCTGTTACAAGGAGATTCAGTTGTCTGAAAAAACGCGTTTATTTCGGGCTGAAAAACACGTTTTGAAAAGTGTGATGTTACTGCCCCATAACTTACATGGGGTTGACCAAACTTGCAGAAACATGTTTATTTCTGCTGAAAAACACGTTTTGACCCTTTCTGCACACTGGGGTTAAGGGCTGAGTGTGTTGGCACTTCTGAGCCTTGCTGTTACAAGTAGATTCAGCTGTCTGAAAAAACGTGTTTATTTCGGGCTGAAAAACACGTTTTGAAAAGTGTGATGTTACTGCCCCATAACTTACATGGGGTTGACCAAACTTGCAGAAACATGTTTATTTCTGCTGAAAAACACGTTTTGACCCTTTCTGCACACTGGGGTTAAGGGTTGAGTGTGTGGGCACTTCTGAGCCTTGCTGTTACAAGTAGATTCAGCTGTCTGAAAAAACGTGTTTATTTCGGGCTGAAAAACACGTTTTGAAAAGTGTGATGTTACTGCCCCATAACTTACATGGGGTTGACCAAACTTGCAGAAACATGTTTATTTCAGCTGAAAAACACGTTTTGACACTTTCTGTACACTGGGGTTAAGGGCTGAGTGTGTGGGCTCTTCTGAGCCTTGCTGTTACAAGGAGATTCAGTTGCCTGAAAAAACGCGTTTATTTCTGGCTGAAAAACACGTTTTGAAAAGTGTGATGTACTGCCCCATAACTTACATGGGGTTGACCAAACTTGCAGAAACATGTTTATTTCTGCTGAAAAACACGTTTTGACACTTTCTGTACACTGGGGTTAAGGGCTGAGTGTGTGGGCTCTTCTGAGCCTTGCTGTTACAAGGAGATTCAGTTGCCTGAAAAAACGCGTTTATTTCGGGCTGAAATACACGTTTTGAAAAGTGTGATGTCACTGCCCGATAACTTACATGGGGTTGACCAAACTTGCAGAAACATGTTTATTTCTGCTGAAAAACACGTTTTGACCCTTTCTGCACACTGGGGTTAAGGGTTGAGTGTGTGGGCACTTCTGAGCATTGCTGTTACAAGTAGATTCAGTTGTCTGAAAAAACGCGTTTATTTCGGGCTGAAAAACACGTTTTGAAAACTGTGATGTTACTGCCCCATAACTTACATGGGGTTGACCAAACTTGCAGAAACATGTTTATTTCTGCTGAAAAACACGTTTTGACCCTTTCTGCACACTGGGGTTAAGGGCTGAGTGTGTGGGCTCTTTTGAGCCTTGCTGTTACAAGGAGATTCAGTTGCCTGAAAAAACGCGTTTATTTCGGGCTGAAAAACACGTTTTGAAAAGTGTGATGTTACTGCCCCATAACTTACATGGGGTTGACCAAACTTGCAGAAACATGTTTATTTCTGCTGAAAAACACGTTTTGACACTTTCTGTACACTGGGGTTAAGGGCTGAGTGTGTGGGCTCTTCTGAGCCTTGCTGTTACAAGGAGATTCAGTTGTCTGAAAAAACGCGTTTATTTCGGGCTGAAAAACACGTTTTGAAAAGTGTGATGTTACTGCCCCATAACTTACATGGGGTTGACCAAACTTGCAGAAACATGTTTATTTCTGCTGAAAAACACGTTTTGACCCTTTCTGCACACTGGGGTTAAGGGTTGAGTGTGTGGGCACTTCTGAGCCTTGCTGTTACAAGTAGATTCAGTTGTCTGAAAAAACGCGTTTATTTCGGGCTGAAAAACACGTTTTGAAAAGTGTGATGTTACTGCCCCATAACTTACATGGGGTTGACCAAACTTGCAGAAACATGTTTATTTCTGCTGAAAAACACGTTTTGACCCTTTCTGCACACTGGGGTTAAGGGCTGAGTGTGTTGGCACTTCTGAGCCTTGCTGTTACAAGTAGATTCAGCTGTCTGAAAAAACGTGTTTATTTCGGGCTGAAAAACACGTTTTGAAAAGTGTGATGTTACTGCCCCATAACTTACATGGGGTTGACCAAACTTGCAGAAACATGTTTATTTCTGCTGAAAAACACGTTTTGACAATTTCTGCACACTGGGGTTAAGGGCTGAGTGTGTGGGCTCTTTTGAGCCTTGCTGTTACAAGGAGATTCAGATGCCTGAAAAAACGCGTTTATTTCGGGCTGAAAAACACGTTTTGAAAAGTGTGATGTTACTGCCCCATAACTTACATGGGGTTGACCAAACTTGCAGAAACATGTTTATTTCTGCTGAAAAACACGTTTTGACCCTTTCTGCACACTGGGGTTAAGGGCTGAGTGTGTTGGCTCTTCTGAGCCTTGCTGTTACAAGTAGATTCAGCTGTCTGAAAAAACGTGTTTATTTCGGGCTGAAAAACACTTTTTGAAAAGTGTGATGTTACTGCCCCATAACTTACATGGGGTTGACCAAACTTGCAGAAACATGTTTATTTCTGCAGAAAAACACGTTTTGACCCTTTCTGCACACTGGGGTTAAGGGTTGAGTGTGTGGGCACTTCTGAGCATTGCTGTTACAAGTAGATTCAGTTGTCTGAAAAAACGCGTTTATTTCGGGCTGAAAAACACGTTTTGAAAACTGTGATGTTACTGCCCCATAACTTACATGGGGTTGACCAAACTTGCAGAAACATGTTTATTTCTGCTGAAAAACACGTTTTGACCCTTTCTGCACACTGGGGTTAAGGGCTGAGTGTGTTGGCACTTCTGAGCCTTGCTGTTACAAGTAGATTCAGTTGCCTGAAAAAACGCGTTTATTTCGTGCTGAAAAACACGTTTTGAAAAGTGTGATGTTACTGCCCCATAACTTAAATGGGGTTGACCAAACTTGCAGAAACTTGTTTATTTCTGCTGAAAAACACGTTTTGACCCTTTCTGCACACTGGGGTTAAGGGCTGAGTGTGTGGGCTCTTCTGAGCCTTGCTGTTACAAGGAGATTCAGTTGTCTGAAAAAACGCGTTTATTTCGGGCTGAAAAACACGTTTTGAAAAGTATGATGTTACTGCCCCATAACTTACATGGGGTTGACCAAACTTACAGAAACATGTTTATTTCTGCTGAAAAACACGTTTTGACCCTTTCTGCACACTGGGGTTATGGGCTGAGTGTGTTGGCTCTTCTGAGCCTTGCTGTTACAAGTAGATTCAGCTGTCTGAAAAAACGTGTTTAATTCAGAATGAAAAAACACGTATTGAAAAGTGTGATGTTACTGCCCCATAACTTACATGGGGTTGACCAAACTTGCAGAAACATGTTTATTTCAGCTGAAAAACACGTTTTGACACTTTCTGTACACTGGGGTTAAGGGCTGAGTGTGTGGGCTCTTCTGAGCCTTGCTGTTACAAGGAGATTCAGTTGTCTGAAAAAACGCGTTTATTTCGGGCTGAAAAACACGTTTTGAAAAGTGTGATGTTACTGCCCCATAACTTACATGGGGTTGACCAAACTTGCAGAAACATGTTTATTTCAGCTGAAAAACACGTTTTGACACTTTCTGTACACTGGGGTTAAGGGCTGAGTGTGTGGGCTCTTCTGAGCCTTGCTGTTACAAGGAGATTCAGTTGTCTGAAAAAACGCGTTTATTTCGGGCTGAAAAACACGTTTTGAAAAGTGTGATGTTACTGCCCCATAACTTACATGGGGTTGACCAAACTTGCAGAAACATGTTTATTTCTGCTGAAAAACACGTTTTGACCCTTTCTGCACACTGGGGTTAAGGGCTGAGTGTGTTGGCACTTCTGAGCCTTGCTGTTACAAGTAGATTCAGCTGTCTGAAAAAACGTGTTTATTTCGGGCTGAAAAACACGTTTTGAAAAGTGTGATGTTACTGCCCCATAACTTACATGGGGTTGACCAAACTTGCAGAAACATGTTTATTTCTGCTGAAAAACACGTTTTGACCCTTTCTGCACACTGGGGTTAAGGGTTGAGTGTGTGGGCACTTCTGAGCCTTGCTGTTACAAGTAGATTCAGCTGTCTGAAAAAACGTGTTTATTTCGGGCTGAAAAACACGTTTTGAAAAGTGTGATGTTACTGCCCCATAACTTACATGGGGTTGACCAAACTTGCAGAAACATGTTTATTTCAGCTGAAAAACACGTTTTGACACTTTCTGTACACTGGGGTTAAGGGCTGAGTGTGTGGGCTCTTCTGAGCCTTGCTGTTACAAGGAGATTCAGTTGCCTGAAAAAACGCGTTTATTTCTGGCTGAAAAACACGTTTTGAAAAGTGTGATGTACTGCCCCATAACTTACATGGGGTTGACCAAACTTGCAGAAACATGTTTATTTCTGCTGAAAAACACGTTTTGACACTTTCTGTACACTGGGGTTAAGGGCTGAGTGTGTGGGCTCTTCTGAGCCTTGCTGTTACAAGGAGATTCAGTTGCCTGAAAAAACGCGTTTATTTCGGGCTGAAATACACGTTTTGAAAAGTGTGATGTCACTGCCCGATAACTTACATGGGGTTGACCAAACTTGCAGAAACATGTTTATTTCTGCTGAAAAACACGTTTTGACCCTTTCTGCACACTGGGGTTAAGGGTTGAGTGTGTGGGCACTTCTGAGCATTGCTGTTACAAGTAGATTCAGTTGTCTGAAAAAACGCGTTTATTTCGGGCTGAAAAACACGTTTTGAAAACTGTGATGTTACTGCCCCATAACTTACATGGGGTTGACCAAACTTGCAGAAACATGTTTATTTCTGCTGAAAAACACGTTTTGACCCTTTCTGCACACTGGGGTTAAGGGCTGAGTGTGTGGGCTCTTTTGAGCCTTGCTGTTACAAGGAGATTCAGTTGCCTGAAAAAACGCGTTTATTTCGGGCTGAAAAACACGTTTTGAAAAGTGTGATGTTACTGCCCCATAACTTACATGGGGTTGACCAAACTTGCAGAAACATGTTTATTTCTGCTGAAAAACACGTTTTGACACTTTCTGTACACTGGGGTTAAGGGCTGAGTGTGTGGGCTCTTCTGAGCCTTGCTGTTACAAGGAGATTCAGTTGTCTGAAAAAACGCGTTTATTTCGGGCTGAAAAACACGTTTTGAAAAGTGTGATGTTACTGCCCCATAACTTACATGGGGTTGACCAAACTTGCAGAAACATGTTTATTTCTGCTGAAAAACACGTTTTGACCCTTTCTGCACACTGGGGTTAAGGGTTGAGTGTGTGGGCACTTCTGAGCCTTGCTGTTACAAGTAGATTCAGTTGTCTGAAAAAACGCGTTTATTTCGGGCTGAAAAACACGTTTTGAAAAGTGTGATGTTACTGCCCCATAACTTACATGGGGTTGACCAAACTTGCAGAAACATGTTTATTTCTGCTGAAAAACACGTTTTGACCCTTTCTGCACACTGGGGTTTAGGGCTGAGTGTGTTGGCTCTTCTGAGCCTTGCTGTTACAAGTAGATTCAGCTGTCTGAAAAAACGTGTTTATTTCGGGCTGAAAAACACTTTTTGAAAAGTGTGATGTTACTGCCCCATAACTTACATGGGGTTGACCAAACTTGCAGAAACATGTTTATTTCTGCAGAAAAACACGTTTTGACCCTTTCTGCACACTGGGGTTAAGGGTTGAGTGTGTGGGCACTTCTGAGCATTGCTGTTACAAGTAGATTCAGTTGTCTGAAAAAACGCGTTTATTTCGGGCTGAAAAACACGTTTTGAAAACTGTGATGTTACTGCCCCATAACTTACATGGGGTTGACCAAACTTGCAGAAACATGTTTATTTCTGCTGAAAAACACGTTTTGACCCTTTCTGCACACTGGGGTTAAGGGCTGAGTGTGTTGGCACTTCTGAGCCTTGCTGTTACAAGTAGATTCAGCTGTCTGAAAAAACGTGTTTATTTCGGGCTGAAAAACACGTTTTGAAAAGTGTGATGTTACTGCCCCATAACTTACATGGGGTTGACCAAACTTGCAGAAACATGTTTATTTCTGCTGAAAAACACGTTTTGACACTTTCTGTACACTGGGGTTAAGGGCTGAGTGTGTGGGCTCTTCTGAGCCTTGCTGTTACAAGGAGATTCAGTTGCCTGAAAAAACGCGTTTATTTCGTGCTGAAAAACACGTTTTGAAAAGTGTGATGTTACTGCCCCATAACTTAAATGGGGTTGACCAAACTTGCAGAAACTTGTTTATTTCTGCTGAAAAACACGTTTTGACCCTTTCTGCACACTGGGGTTAAGGGCTGAGTGTGTGGGCTCTTCTGAGCCTTGCTGTTACAAGGAGATTCAGTTGTCTGAAAAAACGCGTTTATTTCGGGCTGAAAAACACGTTTTGAAAAGTATGATGTTACTGCCCCATAACTTACATGGGGTTGACCAAACTTGCAGAAACATGTTTATTTCAGCTGAAAAACACGTTTTGACACTTTCTGTACACTGGGGTTAAGGGCTGAGTGTGTGGGCTCTTCTGAGCCTTGCTGTTACAAGGAGATTCAGTTGTCTGAAAAAACGCGTTTATTTCGGGCTGAAAAACACGTTTTGAAAAGTGTGATGTTACTGCCCCATAACTTACATGGGGTTGACCAAACTTGCAGAAACATGTTTATTTCAGCTGAAAAACACGTTTTGACACTTTCTGTACACTGGGGTTAAGGGCTGAGTGTGTGGGCTCTTCTGAGCCTTGCTGTTACAAGGAGATTCAGTTGTCTGAAAAAACGCGTTTATTTCGGGCTGAAAAACACGTTTTGAAAAGTGTGATGTTACTGCCCCATAACTTACATGGGGTTGACCAAACTTGCAGAAACATGTTTATTTCTGCTGAAAAACACGTTTTGACCCTTTCTGCACACTGGGGTTAAGGGCTGAGTGTGTTGGCACTTCTGAGCCTTGCTGTTACAAGTAGATTCAGCTGTCTGAAAAAACGTGTTTATTTCGGGCTGAAAAACACGTTTTGAAAAGTGTGATGTTACTGCCCCATAACTTACATGGGGTTGACCAAACTTGCAGAAACATGTTTATTTCTGCTGAAAAACACGTTTTGACCCTTTCTGCACACTGGGGTTAAGGGTTGAGTGTGTGGGCACTTCTGAGCCTTGCTGTTACAAGTAGATTCAGCTGTCTGAAAAAAAGTGTTTATTTAGGGCTGAAAAACACGTTTTGAAAAGTGTGATGTTACTGCCCCATAACTTACATGGGGTTGACCAAACTTGCAGAAACATGTTTATTTCAGCTGAAAAACACGTTTTGACACTTTCTGTACACTGGGGTTAAGGGCTGAGTGTGTGGGCTCTTCTGAGCCTTGCTGTTACAAGGAGATTCAGTTGCCTGAAAAAACGCGTTTATTTCTGGCTGAAAAACACGTTTTGAAAAGTGTGATGTTACTGCCCCATAACTTACATGGGGTTGACCAAACTTGCAGAAACATGTTTATTTCTGCTGAAAAACACGTTTTGACACTTTCTGTACACTGGGGTTAAGGGCTGAGTGTGTGGGCTCTTCTGAGCCTTGCTGTTACAAGGAGATTCAGTTGCCTGAAAAAACGCGTTTATTTCGGGCTGAAATACACGTTTTGAAAAGTGTGATGTCACTGCCCGATAACTTACATGGGGTTGACCAAACTTGCAGAAACATGTTTATTTCTGCTGAAAAACACGTTTTGACCCTTTCTGCACACTGGGGTTAAGGGTTGAGTGTGTGGGCACTTCTGAGCATTGCTGTTACAAGTAGATTCAGTTGTCTGAAAAAACGCGTTTATTTCGGGCTGAAAAACACGTTTTGAAAACTGTGATGTTACTGCCCCATAACTTACATGGGGTTGACCAAACTTGCAGAAACATGTTTATTTCTGCTGAAAAACACGTTTTGACCCTTTCTGCACACTGGGGTTAAGGGCTGAGTGTGTTGGCACTTCTGAGCCTTGCTGTTACAAGTAGATTCAGCTGTCTGAAAAAACGTGTTTATTTCGGGCTGAAAAACACGTTTTGAAAAGTGTGATGTTACTGCCCCATAACTTACATGGGGTTGACCAAACTTGCAGAAACATGTTTATTTCTGCTGAAAAACACGTTTTGACACTTTCTGTACACTGGGGTTAAGGGCTGAGTGTGTGGGCTCTTCTGAGCCTTGCTGTTACAAGGAGATTCAGTTGTCTGAAAAAACGCGTTTATTTCGGGCTGAAAAACACGTTTTGAAAAGTGTGATGTTACTGCCCCATAACTTACATGGGGTTGACCAAACTTGCAGAAACATGTTTATTTCTGCTGAAAAACACGTTTTGACCCTTTCTGCACACTGGGGTTAAGGGTTGAGTGTGTGGGCACTTCTGAGCCTTGCTGTTACAAGTAGATTCAGTTGTCTGAAAAAACGCGTTTATTTCGGGCTGAAAAACACGTTTTGAAAAGTGTGATGTTACTGCCCCATAACTTACATGGGGTTGACCAAACTTGCAGAAACATGTTTATTTCTGCTGAAAAACACGTTTTGACCCTTTCTGCACACTGGGGTTAAGGGCTGAGTGTGTTGGCACTTCTGAGCCTTGCTGTTACAAGTAGATTCAGCTGTCTGAAAAAACGTGTTTATTTCGGGCTGAAAAACACGTTTTGAAAAGTGTGATGTTACTGCCCCATAACTTACATGGGGTTGACCAAACTTGCAGAAACATGTTTATTTCTGCTGAAAAACACGTTTTGACAATTTCTGCACACTGGGGTTAAGGGCTGAGTGTGTGGGCTCTTTTGAGCCTTGCTGTTACAAGGAGATTCAGATGCCTGAAAAAACGCGTTTATTTCGGGCTGAAAAACACGTTTTGAAAAGTGTGATGTTACTGCCCCATAACTTACATGGGGTTGACCAAACTTGCAGAAACATGTTTATTTCTGCTGAAAAACACGTTTTGACCCTTTCTGCACACTGGGGTTAAGGGCTGAGTGTGTTGGCTCTTCTGAGCCTTGCTGTTACAAGTAGATTCAGCTGTCTGAAAAAACGTGTTTATTTCGGGCTGAAAAACACTTTTTGAAAAGTGTGATGTTACTGCCCCATAACTTACATGGGGTTGACCAAACTTGCAGAAACATGTTTATTTCTGCAGAAAAACACGTTTTGACCCTTTCTGCACACTGGGGTTAAGGGTTGAGTGTGTGGGCACTTCTGAGCATTGCTGTTACAAGTAGATTCAGTTGTCTGAAAAAACGCGTTTATTTCGGGCTGAAAAACACGTTTTGAAAACTGTGATGTTACTGCCCCATAACTTACATGGGGTTGACCAAACTTGCAGAAACATGTTTATTTCTGCTGAAAAACACGTTTTGACCCTTTCTGCACACTGGGGTTAAGGGCTGAGTGTGTTGGCACTTCTGAGCCTTGCTGTTACAAGTAGATTCAGCTGTCTGAAAAAACGTGTTTATTTCGGGCTGAAAAACACGTTTTGAAAAGTGTGATGTTACTGCCCCATAACTTACATGGGGTTGACCAAACTTGCAGAAACATGTTTATTTCTGCTGAAAAACACGTTTTGACACTTTCTGTACACTGGGGTTAAGGGCTGAGTGTGTGGGCTCTTCTGAGCCTTGCTGTTACAAGGAGATTCAGTTGCCTGAAAAAACGCGTTTATTTCGTGCTGAAAAACACGTTTTGAAAAGTGTGATGTTACTGCCCCATAACTTAAATGGGGTTGACCAAACTTGCAGAAACTTGTTTATTTCTGCTGAAAAACACGTTTTGACCCTTTCTGCACACTGGGGTTAAGGGCTGAGTGTGTGGGCTCTTCTGAGCCTTGCTGTTACAAGGAGATTCAGTTGTCTGAAAAAACGCGTTTATTTCGGGCTGAAAAACACGTTTTGAAAACTGTGATGTTACTGCCCCATAACTTACATGGGGTTGACCAAACTTGCAGAAACATGTTTATTTCTGCTGAAAAACACGTTTTGACCCTTTCTGCACACTGGGGTTAAGGGCTGAGTGTGTTGGCACTTCTGAGCCTTGCTGTTACAAGTAGATTCAGCTGTCTGAAAAAACGTGTTTATTTCGGGCTGAAAAACACGTTTTGAAAAGTGTGATGTTACTGCCCCATAACTTACATGGGGTTGACCAAACTTGCAGAAACATGTTTATTTCTGCTGAAAAACACGTTTTGACCCTTTCTGCACACTGGGGTTAAGGGCTGAGTGTGTTGGCACTTCTGAGCCTTGCTGTTACAAGTAGATTCAGCTGTCTGAAAAAACGTGTTTATTTCGGGCTGAAAAACACGTTTTGAAAAGTGTGATGTTACTGCCCCATAACTTACATGGGGTTGACCAAACTTGCAGAAACATGTTTATTTCTGCTGAAAAACACGTTTTGACCCTTTCTGCACACTGGGGTTAAGGGTTGAGTGTGTGGGCACTTCTGAGCCTTGCTGTTACAAGTAGATTCAGTTGTCTGAAAAAACGCGTTTATTTCGGGCTGAAAAACACGTTTTGAAAAGTATGATGTTACTGCCCCATAACTTACATGGGGTTGACCAAACTTACAGAAACATGTTTATTTCTGCTGAAAAACACGTTTTGACCCTTTCTGCACACTGGGGTTAAGGGCTGAGTGTGTTGGCTCTTCTGAGCCTTGCTGTTACAAGTAGATTCAGCTGTCTGAAAAAACGTGTTTATTTCGGGCTGAAAAACACGTTTTGAAAAGTGTGATGTTACTGCCCCATAACTTACATGGGGTTGACCAAACTTGCAGAAACATGTTTATTTCAGCTGAAAAACACGTTTTGACACTTTCTGTACACTGGGGTTAAGGGCTGAGTGTGTGGGCTCTTCTGAGCCTTGCTGTTACAAGGAGATTCAGTTGTCTGAAAAAACGCGTTTATTTCGGGCTGAAAAACACGTTTTGAAAAGTGTGATGTTACTGCCCCATAACTTACATGGGGTTGACCAAACTTGCAGAAACATGTTTATTTCTGCTGAAAAACACGTTTTGACCCTTTCTGCACACTGGGGTTAAGGGTTGAGTGTGTGGGCACTTCTGAGCCTTGCTGTTACAAGTAGATTCAGTTGCCTGAAAAAACGCGTTTATTTCTGGCTGAAAAACACGTTTTGAAAAGTATGATGTTACTGCCCCATAACTTACATGGGGTTGACCAAACTTGCAGAAACATGTTTATTTCTGCTGAAAAACACGTTTTGACCCTTTCTGCACACTGGGGTTAAGGGCTGAGTGTGTTGGCACTTCTGAGCCTTGCTGTTACAAGTATATTCAGCTGTCTGAAAAAACGCGTTTATTTCGGGCTGAAAAACACGTTTTGAAAAGTATGATGTTACTGCCCCATAACTTACATGGGGTTGACCAAACTTACAGAAACATGTTTATTTCTGCTGAAAAACACGTTTTGACCCTTTCTGCACACTGGGGTTAAGGGCTGAGTGTGTTGGCTCTTCTGAGCCTTGCTGTTACAAGTAGATTCAGCTGTCTGAAAAAACGTGTTTATTTCGGGCTGAAAAACACGTTTTGAAAAGTGTGATGTTACTGCCCCATAACTTACATGGGGTTGACCAAACTTGCAGAAACATGTTTATTTCAGCTGAAAAACACGTTTTGACACTTTCTGTACACTGGGGTTAAGGGCTGAGTGTGTGGGCTCTTCTGAGCCTTGCTGTTACAAGGAGATTCAGTTGTCTGAAAAAACGCGTTTATTTCGGGCTGAAAAACACGTTTTGAAAAGTGTGATGTTACTGCCCCATAACTTACATGGGGTTGACCAAACTTGCAGAAACATGTTTATTTCTGCTGAAAAACACGTTTTGACCCTTTCTGCACACTGGGGTTAAGGGTTGAGTGTGTGGGCACTTCTGAGCCTTGCTGTTACAAGTAGATTCAGTTGCCTGAAAAAACGCGTTTATTTCTGGCTGAAAAACACGTTTTGAAAAGTATGATGTTACTGCCCCATAACTTACATGGGGTTGACCAAACTTGCAGAAACATGTTTATTTCTGCTGAAAAACACGTTTTGACCCTTTCTGCACACTGGGGTTAAGGGCTGAGTGTGTTGGCACTTCTGAGCCTTGCTGTTACAAGTATATTCAGCTGTCTGAAAAAACGTGTTTATTTCGGGCTGAAAAACACGTTTTGAAAAGTGTGATGTTACTGCCCCATAACTTACATGGGGTTGACCAAACTTGCAGAAACATGTTTATTTCTGCTGAAAAACACGTTTTGACCCTTTCTGCACACTGGGGTTAAGGGTTGAGTGTGTGGGCACTTCTGAGCCTTGCTGTTACAAGTAGATTCAGTTGTCTGAAAAAACGCGTTTATTTCGGGCTGAAAAACACGTTTTGAAAAGTATGATGTTACTGCCCCATAACTTACATGGGGTTGACCAAACTTACAGAAACATGTTTATTTCTGCTGAAAAACACGTTTTGACCCTTTCTGCACACTGGGGTTAAGGGCTGAGTGTGTTGGCTCTTCTGAGCCTTGCTGTTACAAGTAGATTCAGCTGTCTGAAAAAACGTGTTTAATTCAGAATGAAAAAACACGTATTGAAAAGTGTGATGTTACTGCCCCATAACTTACATGGGGTTGACCAAACTTGCAGAAACATGTTTATTTCAGCTGAAAAACACGTTTTGACACTTTCTGTACACTGAGGTTAAGGGCTGAGTGTGTGGGCTCTTCTGAGCCTTGCTGTTACAAGGAGATTCAGTTGTCTGAAAAAACGCGTTTATTTCGGGCTGAAAAACACGTTTTGAAAAGTGTGATGTTACTGCCCCATAACTTACATGGGGTTGACCAAACTTGCAGAAACATGTTTATTTCTGCTGAAAAACACGTTTTGACCCTTTCTGCACACTGGGGTTAAGGGTTGAGTGTGTGGGCACTTCTGAGCCTTGCTGTTACAAGTAGATTCAGTTGTCTGAAAAAACGCGTTTATTTCGGGCTGAAAAACACGTTTTGAAAAGTGTGATGTTACTGCCCCATAACTTACATGGGGTTGACCAAACTTGCAGAAACATGTTTATTTCTGCTGAAAAACACGTTTTGACAATTTCTGCACACTGGGGTTAAGGGCTGAGTGTGTGGGCTCTTTTGAGCCTTGCTGTTACAAGGAGATTCAGTTGCCTGAAAAAACGCGTTTATTTCGGGCTGAAAAACATGTTTTGAAAAGTGTGATGTTACTGCCCCATAACTTACATGGGGTTGACCAAACTTGCAGAAACATGTTTATTTCTGCTGAAAAACACGTTTTGACACTTTCTGTACACTGGGGTTAAGGGTTGAGTGTGTGGGCACTTCTGAGCCTTGCTGTTACAAGTAGATTCAGTTGCCTGAAAAAACGCGTTTATTTCTGGCTGAAAAACACGTTTTGAAAAGTGTGATGTTACTGCCCCATAACTTACATGGGGTTGACCAAACTTGCAGAAGCATGTTTATTTCTGCTGAAAAACACGTTTTGACCCTTTCTGCACACTGGGGTTAAGGGTTGAGTGTGTGGGCACTTCTGAGCCTTGCTGTTACAAGTAGATTCAGTTGTCTGAAAAAACGCGTTTATTTCGGGCTGAAAAACACGTTTTGAAAAGTGTGATGTTACTGCCCCATAACTTACATGGGGTTGACCAAACTTGCAGAAACATGTTTATTTCTGCTGAAAAACACGTTTTGACCCTTTCTGCACACTGGGGTTAAGGGCTGAGTGTGTTGGCACTTCTGAGCCTTGCTGTTACAAGTAGATTCAGCTGTCTGAAAAAACGTGTTTATTTCGGGCTGAAAAACACGTTTTGAAAAGTGTGATGTTACTGCCCCATAACTTACATGGGGTTTACCAAACTTGCAGAAACATGTTTATTTCTGCTGAAAAACACGTTTTGACAATTTCTGCACACTGGGGTTAAGGGCTGAGTGTGTGGGCTCTTTTGAGCCTTGCTGTTACAAGGAGATTCAGTTGCCTGAAAAAACGCGTTTATTTCGGGCTGAAAAACACGTTTTGAAAAGTGTGATGTTACTGCCCCATAACTTACATGGGGTTGACCAAACTTGCAGAAACATGTTTATTTCTGCTGAAAAACACGTTTTGACCCTTTCTGCACACTGGGGTTAAGGGCTGAGTGTGTGGGCACTTCTGAGCCTTGCTGTTACAAGTAGATTCAGCTGTCTGAAAAAACGTGTTTATTTCGGGCTGAAAAACACTTTTTGAAAAGTGTGATGTTACTGCCCCATAACTTACATGGGGTTGACCAAACTTGCAGAAACATGTTTATTTCTGCAGAAAAACACGTTTTGACCCTTTCTGCACACTGGGGTTAAGGGTTGAGTGTGTGGGCACTTCTGAGCATTGCTGTTACAAGTAGATTCAGTTGTCTGAAAAAACGCGTTTCTTTCGGGCTGAAAAACACGTTTTGAAAACTGTGATGTTACTGCCCCATAACTTACATGGGGTTGACCAAACTTGCAGAAACATGTTTATTTCTGCTGAAAAACACGTTTTGACCCTTTCTGCACACTGGGGTTAAGGGCTGAGTGTGTTGGCACTTCTGAGCATTGCTGTTACAAGTAGATTCAGTTGTCTGAAAAAACGCGTTTATTTCGGGCTGAAAAACACGTTTTGAAAACTGTGATGTTACTGCCCCATAACTTACATGGGGTTGACCAAACTTGCAGAAACATGTTTATTTCTGCTGAAAAACACTTCTTGACACTTTCTGTACACTGGGGTTAAGGGCTGAGTGTGTGGGCTCTTCTGAGCCTTGCTGTTACAAGGAGATTCAGTTGCCTGAAAAAACGCGTTTATTTCGTGCTGAAAAACACGTTTTGAAAAGTGTGATGTTACTGCCCCATAATTTAAATGGGGTTGACCAAACTTGCAGAAACATATTTATTTCTGCTGAAAAACACGTTTTGACCCTTTCTGCACACTGGGGTTAAGGGCTGAGTGTGTGGGCTCTTCTGAGCCTTGCTGTTACAAGGAGATTCAGTTGTCTGAAAAAACGCGTTTATTTCGGGCTGAAAAACACGTTTTGAAAACTGTGATGTTACTGCCCCATAACTTACATGGGGTTGACCAAACTTGCAGAAACATGTTTATTTCTGCTGAAAAACACGTTTTGACCCTTTCTGCACACTGGGGTTAAGGGCTGAGTGTGTTGGCACTTCTGAGCCTTGCTGTTACAAACAGATTCAGCTGTCTGAAAAAACGTGTTTATTTCGGGCTAAAAAACACGTTTTGAAAAGTGTGATGTTACTGCCCCATAACTTACATGGGGTTGACCAAACTTGCAGAAACATGTTTATTTCTGCTGAAAAACACGTTTTGACACTTTCTGTACACTGGGGTTAAGGGCTGAGTGTGTGGGCTCTTCTGAGCCTTGCTGTTACAAGGAGATTCAGTTGCCTGAAAAAACGCGTTTATTTCGGGCTGAAAAACACGTTTTGAAAAGTGTGATGTTACTGCCCCATAACTTACATGGGGTTGACCAAACTTGCAGAAACATGTTTATTTCTGCTGAAAAACACGTTTTGACACTTTCTGTACACTGGGGTTAAGGGCTGAGTGTGTGGGCTCTTCTGAGCCTTGCTGTTACAAGGAGATTCAGTTGTCTGAAAAAACGCGTTTATTTCGTGCTGAAAAACACGTTTTGAAAAGTGTGATGTTACTGCCCCATAACTTACATGGGGTTGACCAAACTTGCAGAAACATGTTTATTTCTGCTGAAAAACACGTTTTGACACTTTCTGTACACTGGGGTTAAGGGCTGAGTGTGTGGGCTCTTCTGAGCCTTGCTGTTACAAGGAGATTCAGTTGTCTGAAAAAACGCGTTTATTTCGGGCTGAAAAACACGTTTTGAAAAGTGTGATGTTACTGCCCCATAACTTACATGGGGTTGACCAAACTTGCAGAAACATGTTTATTTCTGCTGAAAAACACGTTTTGACACTTTCTGTACACTGGGGTTAAGGGCTGAGTGCGTGGGCTCTTCTGAGCCTTGCTGTTACAAGGAGATTCAGTTGTCTGAAAAAACGCGTTTATTTCGGGCTGAAAAACACGTTTTGAAAAGTGTGATGTTACTGCCCCATAACTTACATGGGGTTGACCAAACTTGCAGAAACGTTTATTTCTGCTGAAAAACACGTTTTGACCCTTTCTGCACACTGGGGTTAAGGGCTGAGTGTGTTGGCTCTTCTGAGCCTTGCTGTTACAAGTAGATTCAGCTGTCTGAAAAAACGTGTTTATTTCGGGCTGAAAAACACGTTTTGAAAAGTGTGATGTTACTGCCCCATAACTTACATGGGGTTGACCAAACATACAGAAACATGTTTATTTCTGCTGAAAAACACGTTTTGACCCTTTCTGCACACTGGGGTTAAGGGCTGAGTGTGTTGGCTCTTCTGAGCCTTGCTGTTACAAGTAGATTCTGCTGTCTGAAAAAACGTGTTTATTTCGGGCTGAAAAACACGTTTTGAAAAGTGTGATGTTACTGCCCCATAACTTACATGGGGTTGACCAAACTTGCAGAAACATGTTTATTTCAGCTGAAAAACACGTTTTGACACTTTCTGTACACTGGGGTTAAGGGCTGAGTGTGTGGGTTCTTCTGAGCCTTGCTGTTACAAGGAGATTCAGTTGTCTGAAAAAACGCGTTTATTTCGGGCTGAAAAACACGTTTTGAAAAGTGTGATGTTACTGCCCCATAACTTACATGGGGTTGACCAAACTTGCAGAAACATGTTTATTTCTGCTGAAAAACACGTTTTGACCCTTTCTGCACACTGGGGTTAAGGGTTGAGTGTGTGGGCATTTCTGAGCCTTGCTGTTACAAGTAGATTCAGTTGTCTGAAAAAACGCGTTTATTTCGGGCTGAAAAACACGTTTTGAAAAGTGTGATGTTACTGCCCCAAACCTTACATGGGGTTGACCAAACTTGCAGAAACATGTTTATTTCTGCTGAAAAACACGTTTTGACCCTTTCTGCACACTGGGGTTAAGGGCTGAGTGTGTTGGCACTTCTGAGCCTTGCTGTTACAAGTAGATTCAGCTGTCTGAAAAAACGTGTTCATTTCGGGCTGAAAAACACGTTTTGAAAAGTGTGATGTTACTGCCCCATAACTTACATGGGGTTGACCAAACTTGCAGAAACATGTTTATTTCTGCTGAAAAACACGTTTTGACAATTTCTGCACACTGGGGTTAAGGGCTGAGTGTGTGGGCTCTTTTGAGCCTTGCTGTTACAAGGAGATTCAGTTGTCTGAAAAAACGCGTTTATTTCGGGCTGAAAAACACGTTTTGAAAAGTGTGATGTTACTGCCCCAAACCTTACATGGGGTTGACCAAACTTGCAGAAACATGTTTATTTCTGCTGAAAAACACGTTTTGACCCTTTCTGCACACTGGGGTTAAGGGCTGAGTGTGTTGGCTCTTCTGAGCCTTGCTGTTACAAGGAGATTCAGTTGTCTGAAAAAACGCGTTTATTTCGGGCTGAAAAACACGTTTTGAAAAGTGTGATGTTACTGCCCCATAACTTACATGGGGTTGACCAAACTTGCAGAAATATGTTTATTTCTGCTGAAAAACACGTTTTGACCCTTTCTGCACACTGGGGTTAAGGGCTGAGTGTGTTGGCACTTCTGAGCCTTGCTGTTACAAGTAGATTCAGCTGTCTGAAAAAACGTGTTTATTTCGGGCTGAAAAACACGTTTTGAAAAGTGTGATGTTACTGCCCCATAACTTACATGGGGTTGACCAAACTTGCAGAAACATGTTTATTTCTGCAGAAAAACACGTTTTGACCCTTTCTGCACACTGGGGTTAAGGGCTGAGTGTGTGGGCTCTTCTGAGCCTTGCTGTTACAAGAAGATTCAGTTGTCTGAAAAAACGCGTTTATTTCGGGCTGAAAAACACGTTTTGAAAACTGTGATGTTACTGCCCCATAACTTACATGGGGTTGACCAAACTTGCAGAAACATGTTTATTTCTGCTGAAAAACACGTTTTGACCCTTTCTGCACACTGGGGTTAAGGGCTGAGTGTGTTGGCACTTCTGAGCCTTGCTGTTACAAGTAGATTCAGCTGTCTGAAAAAACGTGTTTATTTCGGGCTGAAAAACACGTTTTGAAAAGTGTGATGTTACTGCCCCATAACTTACATGGGGTTGACCAAACTTGCAGAAACATGTTTATTTCTGCTGAAAAACACGTTTTGACCCTTTCTGCACACTGGGGTTAAGGGCTGAGTGTGTTGGCACTTCTGAGCCTTGCTGTTACAAGTAGATTCAGCTGTCTGAAAAAACGTGTTTATTTCGGGCTGAAAAACACGTTTTGAAAAGTGTGATGTTACTGCCCCATAACTTACATGGGGTTGACCAAACTTGCAGAAACATGTTTATTTCTGCTGAAAAACACGTTTTGACCCTTTCTGCACACTGAGGTTAAGGGTTGAGTGTGTGGGCACTTCTGAGCCTTGCTGTTACAAGTAGATTCAGTTGTCTGAAAAAACGCGTTTATTTCGGGCTGAAAAACACGTTTTGAAAAGTATGATGTTACTGCCCCATAACTTACATGGGGTTGACCAAACTTACAGAAACATGTTTATTTCTGCTGAAAAACACGTTTTGACCCTTTCTGCACACTGGGGTTAAGGGCTGAGTGTGTTGGCTCTTCTGAGCCTTGCTGTTACAAGTAGATTCAGCTGTCTGAAAAAACGTGTTTATTTCGGGCTGAAAAACACGTTTTGAAAAGTGTGATGTTACTGCCCCATAACTTACATGGGGTTGACCAAACTTGCAGAAACATGTTTATTTCAGCTGAAAAACACGTTTTGACACTTTCTGTACACTGGGGTTAAGGGCTGAGTGTGTGGGCTCTTCTGAGCCTTGCTGTTACAAGGAGATTCAGTTGTCTGAAAAAACGCGTTTATTTCGGGCTGAAAAACACGTTTTGAAAAGTGTGATGTTACTGCCCCATAACTTACATGGGGTTGACCAAACTTGCAGAAACATGTTTATTTCTGCTGAAAAACACGTTTTGACCCTTTCTGCACACTGGGGTTAAGGGTTGAGTGTGTGGGCACTTCTGAGCCTTGCTGTTACAAGTAGATTCAGTTGCCTGAAAAAACGCGTTTATTTCTGGCTGAAAAACACGTTTTGAAAAGTATGATGTTACTGCCCCATAACTTACATGGGGTTGACCAAACTTGCAGAAACATGTTTATTTCTGCTGAAAAACACGTTTTGACCCTTTCTGCACACTGGGGTTAAGGGCTGAGTGTGTTGGCACTTCTGAGCCTTGCTGTTACAAGTATATTCAGCTGTCTTAAAAAACGTGTTTATTTCGGGCTGAAAAACACGTTTTGAAAAGTGTGATGTTACTGCCCCATAACTTACATGGGGTTGACCAAACTTGCAGAAACATGTTTATTTCTGCTGAAAAACACGTTTTGACCCTTTCTGCACACTGGGGTTATGGGCTGAGTGTGTTGGCTCTTCTGAGCCTTGCTGTTACAAGTAGATTCAGCTGTCTGAAAAAACGTGTTTAATTCAGAATGAAAAAACACGTATTGAAAAGTGTGATGTTACTGCCCCATAACTTACATGGGGTTGACCAAACTTGCAGAAACATGTTTATTTCAGCTGAAAAACACGTTTTGACACTTTCTGTACACTGGGGTTAAGGGCTGAGTGTGTGGGCTCTTCTGAGCCTTGCTGTTACAAGGAGATTCAGTTGTCTGAAAAAACGCGTTTATTTCGGGCTGAAAAACACGTTTTGAAAAGTGTGATGTTACTGCCCCATAACTTACATGGGGTTGACCAAACTTGCAGAAACATGTTTATTTCTGCTGAAAAACACGTTTTGACCCTTTCTGCACACTGGGGTTAAGGGCTGAGTGTGTTGGCACTTCTGAGCCTTGCTGTTACAAGTAGATTCAGCTGTCTGAAAAAACGTGTTTATTTCGGGCTGAAAAACACGTTTTGAAAAGTGTGATGTTACTGCCCCATAACTTACATGGGGTTGACCAAACTTGCAGAAACATGTTTATTTCTGCTGAAAAACACGTTTTGACCCTTTCTGCACACTGGGGTTAAGGGTTGAGTGTGTGGGCACTTCTGAGCCTTGCTGTTACAAGTAGATTCAGCTGTCTGAAAAAACGTGTTTATTTCGGGCTGAAAAACACGTTTTGAAAAGTGTGATGTTACTGCCCCATAACTTACATGGGGTTGACCAAACTTGCAGAAACATGTTTATTTCAGCTGAAAAACACGTTTTGACACTTTCTGTACACTGGGGTTAAGGGCTGAGTGTGTGGGCTCTTCTGAGCCTTGCTGTTACAAGGAGATTCAGTTGCCTGAAAAAACGCGTTTATTTCTGGCTGAAAAACACGTTTTGAAAAGTGTGATGTTACTGCCCCATAACTTACATGGGGTTGACCAAACTTGCAGAAACATGTTTATTTCTGCTGAAAAACACGTTTTGACACTTTCTGTACACTGGGGTTAAGGGCTGAGTGTGTGGGCTCTTCTGAGCCTTGCTGTTACAAGGAGATTCAGTTGCCTGAAAAAACGCGTTTATTTCGGGCTGAAATACACGTTTTGAAAAGTGTGATGTCACTGCCCGATAACTTACATGGGGTTGACCAAACTTGCAGAAACATGTTTATTTCTGCTGAAAAACACGTTTTGACCCTTTCTGCACACTGGGGTTAAGGGTTGAGTGTGTGGGCACTTCTGAGCATTGCTGTTACAAGTAGATTCAGTTGTCTGAAAAAACGCGTTTATTTCGGGCTGAAAAACACGTTTTGAAAAGTGTGATGTTACTGCCCCATAACTTACATGGGGTTGACCAAACTTGCAGAAACATGTTTATTTCTGCTGAAAAACACGTTTTGACACTTTCTGTACACTGGGGTTAAGGGCTGAGTGCGTGGGCTCTTCTGAGCCTTGCTGTTACAAGGAGATACAGTTGTCTGAAAAAACGCGTTTATTTCGGGCTGAAAAACACGTTTTGAAAAGTGTGATGTTACTGCCCCATAACTTACATGGGGTTGACCAAACTTGCAGAAACGTTTATTTCTGCTGAAAAACACGTTTTGACCCTTTCTGCACACTGGGGTTAAGGGCTGAGTGTGTTGGCTCTTCTGAGCCTTGCTGTTACAAGTAGATTCAGCTGTCTGAAAAAACGTGTTTATTTCGGGCTGAAAAACACGTTTTGAAAAGTGTGATGTTACTGCCCCATAACTTACATGGGGTTGACCAAACTTGCAGAAACATGTTTATTTCTGCTGAAAAACACGTTTTGACACTTTCTGTACACTGGGGTTAAGGGCTGAGTGTGTGGGCTCTTCTGAGCCTTGCTGTTACAAGGAGATTCATTTGCCTGAAAAAAACGCGTTTATTTCGGGCTGAAAAACACGTTTTGAAAACTGTGATGTTACTGCCCCATAACTTACATGGGGTTGACCAAACATACAGAAACATGTTTATTTCTGCTGAAAAACACGTTTTGACCCTTTCTGCACACTGGGGTTAAGGGCTGAGTGTGTTGGCTCTTCTGAGCCTTGCTGTTACAAGTAGATTCAGCTGTCTGAAAAAACGTGTTTATTTCGGGCTGAAAAACACGTTTTGAAAAGTGTGATGTTACTGCCCCATAACTTACATGGGGTTGACCAAACTTGCAGAAACATGTTTATTTCAGCTGAAAAACACGTTTTGACACTTTCTGTACACTGGGGTTAAGGGCTGAGTGTGTGGGCTCTTCTGAGCCTTGCTGTTACAAGGAGATTCAGTTGTCTGAAAAAACGCGTTTATTTCGGGCTGAAAAACACGTTTTGAAAAGTGTGATGTTACTGCCCCATAACTTACATGGGGTTGACCAAACTTGCAGAAACATGTTTATTTCTGCTGAAAAACACGTTTTGACCCTTTCTGCACACTGGGGTTAAGGGTTGAGTGTGTGGGCATTTCTGAGCCTTGCTGTTACAAGTAGATTCAGTTGTCTGAAAAAACGCGTTTATTTCGGGCTGAAAAACACGTTTTGAAAAGTGTGATGTTACTGCCCCAAACCTTACATGGGGTTGACCAAACTTGCAGAAACATGTTTATTTCTGCTGAAAAACACGTTTTGACCCTTTCTGCACACTGGGGTTAAGGGCTGAGTGTGTTGGCACTTCTGAGCCTTGCTGTTACAAGTAGATTCAGCTGTCTGAAAAAACGTGTTCATTTCGGGCTGAAAAACACGTTTTGAAAAGTGTGATGTTACTGCCCCATAACTTACATGGGGTTGACCAAACTTGCAGAAACATGTTTATTTCTGCTGAAAAACACGTTTTGACAATTTCTGCACACTGGGGTTAAGGGCTGAGTGTGTGGGCTCTTTTGAGCCTTGCTGTTACAAGGAGATTCAGTTGTCTGAAAAAACGCGTTTATTTCGGGCTGAAAAACACGTTTTGAAAAGTGTGATGTTACTGCCCCAAACCTTACATGGGGTTGACCAAACTTGCAGAAACATGTTTATTTCTGCTGAAAAACACGTTTTGACCCTTTCTGCACACTGGGGTTAAGGGCTGAGTGTGTGGGCATTTCTGAGCCTTGCTGTTACAAGTAGATTCAGTTGTCTGAAAAAACGCGTTTATTTCGGGCTGAAAAACACGTTTTGAAAAGTGTGATGTTACTGCCCCAAACCTTACATGGGGTTGACCAAACTTGCAGAAACATGTTTATTTCTGCTGAAAAACACGTTTTGACCCTTTCTGCACACTGGGGTTAAGGGCTGAGTGTGTTGGCACTTCTGAGCCTTGCTGTTACAAGTAGATTCAGCTGTCTGAAAAAACGTGTTCATTTCGGGCTGAAAAACACGTTTTGAAAAGTGTGATGTTACTGCCCCATAACTTACATGGGGTTGACCAAACTTGCAGAAACATGTTTATTTCTGCTGAAAAACACGTTTTGACCCTTTCTGCACACTGGGGTTAAGGGCTGAGTGTGTTGGCACTTCTGAGCCTTGCTGTTACAAGTAGATTCAGCTGTCTGAAAAAACGTGTTTATTTCGGGCTGAAAAACACGTTTTGAAAAGTGTGATGTTACTGCCCCATAACTTACATGGGGTTGACCAAACTTGCAGAAACATGTTTATTTCTGCAGAAAAACACGTTTTGACCCTTTCTGCACACTGGGGTTAAGGGTTGAGTGTGTGGGCACTTCTGAGCATTGCTGTTACAAGTAGATTCAGTTGTCTGAAAAAACGCGTTTATTTCGGGCTGAAAAACACGTTTTGAAAACTGTGATGTTACTGCCCCATAACTTACATGGGGTTGACCAAACTTGCAGAAACATGTTTATTTCTGCTGAAAAACACGTTTTGACCCTTTCTGCACACTGGGGTTAAGGGCTGAGTGTGTTGGCACTTCTGAGCCTTGCTGTTACAAGTAGATTCAGCTGTCTGAAAAAACGTGTTTATTTCGGGCTGAAAAACACGTTTTGAAAAGTGTGATGTTACTGCCCCATAACTTACATGGGGTTGACCAAACTTGCAGAAACATGTTTATTTCTGCTGAAAAACACGTTTTGACACTTTCTGTACACTGGGGTTAAGGGCTGAGTGTGTGGGCTCTTCTGAGCCTTGCTGTTACAAGGAGATTCAGTTGCCTGAAAAAACGCGTTTATTTCGTGCTGAAAAACACGTTTTGAAAAGTGTGATGTTACTGCCCCATAACTTAAATGGGGTTGACCAAACTTGCAGAAACATGTTTATTTCTGCTGAAAAACACGTTTTGACCCTTTCTGCACACTGGGGTTAAGGGCTGAGTGTGTGGGCTCTTCTGAGCCTTGCTGTTACAAGGAGATTCAGTTGTCTGAAAAAACGCGTTTATTTCGGGCTGAAAAACACGTTTTGAAAACTGTGATGTTACTGCCCCATAACTTACATGGGGTTGACCAAACTTGCAGAAACATGTTTATTTCTGCTGAAAAACACGTTTTGACCCTTTCTGCACACTGGGGTTAAGGGCTGAGTGTGTTGGCACTTCTGAGCCTTGCTGTTACAAGTAGATTCAGCTGTCTGAAAAAACGTGTTTATTTCGGGCTGAAAAACACGTTTTGAAAAGTGTGATGTTACTGCCCCATAACTTACATGGGGTTGACCAAACTTGCAGAAACATGTTTATTTCTGCTGAAAAACACGTTTTGACCCTTTCTGCACACTGGGGTTAAGGGCTGAGTGTGTTGGCACTTCTGAGCCTTGCTGTTACAAGTAGATTCAGCTGTCTGAAAAAACGTGTTTATTTCGGGCTGAAAAACACGTTTTGAAAAGTGTGATGTTACTGCCCCATAACTTACATGGGGTTGACCAAACTTGCAGAAACATGTTTATTTCTGCTGAAAAACACGTTTTGACCCTTTCTGCACACTGAGGTTAAGGGTTGAGTGTGTGGGCACTTCTGAGCCTTGCTGTTACAAGTAGATTCAGTTGTCTGAAAAAACGCGTTTATTTCGGGCTGAAAAACACGTTTTGAAAAGTATGATGTTACTGCCCCATAACTTACATGGGGTTGACCAAACTTACAGAAACATGTTTATTTCTGCTGAAAAACACGTTTTGACCCTTTCTGCACACTGGGGTTAAGGGCTGAGTGTGTTGGCTCTTCTGAGCCTTGCTGTTACAAGTAGATTCAGCTGTCTGAAAAAACGTGTTTAATTCAGAATGAAAAAACACGTATTGAAAAGTGTGATGTTACTGCCCCATAACTTACATGGGGTTGACCAAACTTGCAGAAACATGTTTATTTCAGCTGAAAAACACGTTTTGACACTTTCTGTACACTGGGGTTAAGGGCTGAGTGTGTGGGCTCTTCTGAGCCTTGCTGTTACAAGGAGATTCAGTTGTCTGAAAAAACGCGTTTATTTCGGGCTGAAAAACACGTTTTGAAAAGTGTGATGTTACTGCCCCATAACTTACATGGGGTTGACCAAACTTGCAGAAACATGTTTATTTCAGCTGAAAAACACGTTTTGACACTTTCTGTACACTGGGGTTAAGGGCTGAGTGTGTGGGCTCTTCTGAGCCTTGCTGTTACAAGGAGATTCAGTTGTCTGAAAAAACGCGTTTATTTCGGGCTGAAAA
Source organism: Lepisosteus platostomus (assembly GCF_059453375.1). Taxonomy (NCBI): domain Eukaryota; kingdom Metazoa; phylum Chordata; class Actinopteri; order Semionotiformes; family Lepisosteidae; genus Lepisosteus; species Lepisosteus platostomus. Next base: position 5,440,894 of record NC_142632.1, read on the forward strand.
ACACGTTTTGAAAAGTGTGATGTTACTGCCCCATAACTTACATGGGGTTGACCAAACTTGCAGAAACATGTTTATTTCTGCTGAAAAACACGTTTTGACCCTTTCTGCACACTGGGGTTAAGGGCTGAGTGTGTTGGCACTTCTGAGCCTTGCTGTTACAAGTAGATTCAGCTGTCTGAAAAAACGTGTTTATTTCGGGCTGAAAAACACGTTTTGAAAAGTGTGATGTTACTGCCCCATAACTTACATGGGGTTGACCAAACTTGCAGAAACATGTTTATTTCTGCTGAAAAACACGTTTTGACCCTTTCTGCACACTGGGGTTAAGGGTTGAGTGTGTGGGCACTTCTGAGCCTTGCTGTTACAAGTAGATTCAGCTGTCTGAAAAAACGTGTTTATTTCGGGCTGAAAAACACGTTTTGAAAAGTGTGATGTTACTGCCCCATAACTTACATGGGGTTGACCAAACTTGCAGAAACATGTTTATTTCAGCTGAAAAACACGTTTTGACACTTTCTGTACACTGGGGTTAAGGGCTGAGTGTGTGGGCTCTTCTGAGCCTTGCTGTTACAAGGAGATTCAGTTGCCTGAAAAAACGCGTTTATTTCTGGCTGAAAAACACGTTTTGAAAAGTGTGATGTTACTGCCCCATAACTTACATGGGGTTGACCAAACTTGCAGAAACATGTTTATTTCTGCTGAAAAACACGTTTTGACACTTTCTGTACACTGGGGTTAAGGGCTGAGTGTGTGGGCTCTTCTGAGCCTTGCTGTTACAAGGAGATTCAGTTGCCTGAAAAAACGCGTTTATTTCGGGCTGAAATACACGTTTTGAAAAGTGTGATGTCACTGCCCGATAACTTACATGGGGTTGACCAAACTTGCAGAAACATGTTTATTTCTGCTGAAAAACACGTTTTGACCCTTTCTGCACACTGGGGTTAAGGGTTGAGTGTGTGGGCACTTCTGAGCATTGCTGTTACAAGTAGATTCAGTTGTCTGAAAAAACGCGTTTATTTCGGGCTGAAAAACACGTTTTGAAAACTGTGATGTTACTGCCCCATAACTTACATGGGGTTGACCAAACTTGCAGAAACATGTTTATTTCTGCTGAAAAACACGTTTTGACCCTTTCTGCACACTGGGGTTAAGGGCTGAGTGTGTTGGCACTTCTGAGCCTTGCTGTTACAAGTAGATTCAGCTGTCTGAAAAAACGTGTTTATTTCGGGCTGAAAAACACGTTTTGAAAAGTGTGATGTTACTGCCCCATAACTTACATGGGGTTGACCAAACTTGCAGAAACATGTTTATTTCTGCTGAAAAACACGTTTTGATAATTTCTGCACACTCTGGTTAAGGGCTGAGTGTGTGGGCTCTTTTGAGCCTTGCTGTTACAAGGAGATTCAGTTGCCTGAAAAAACGCGTTTATTTCGGGCTGAAAAACACGTTTTGAAAAGTGTGATGTTACTGCCCCATAACTTACATGGGGTTGACCAAACTTGCAGAAACATGTTTATTTCTGCTGAAAAACACGTTTTGACACTTTCTGTACACTGGGGTTAAGGGCTGAGTGTGTGGGCTCTTCTGAGCCTTGCTGTTACAAGGAGATTCAGTTGTCTGAAAAAACGCGTTTATTTCGGGCTGAAAAACACGTTTTGAAAAGTGTGATGTTACTGCCCCATAACTTACATGGGGTTGACCAAACTTGCAGAAACATGTTTATTTCTGCTGAAAAACACGTTTTGACCCTTTCTGCACACTGGGGTTAAGGGTTGAGTGTGTGGGCACTTCTGAGCCTTGCTGTTACAAGTAGATTCAGTTGTCTGAAAAAACGCGTTTATTTCGGGCTGAAAAACACGTTTTGAAAAGTGTGATGTTACTGCCCCATAACTTACATGGGGTTGACCAAACTTGCAGAAACATGTTTATTTCTGCTGAAAAACACGTTTTGACCCTTTCTGCACACTGGGGTTAAGGGCTGAGTGTGTTGGCACTTCTGAGCCTTGCTGTTACAAGTAGATTCAGCTGTCTGAAAAAACGTGTTTATTTCGGGCTGAAAAACACGTTTTGAAAAGTGTGATGTTACTGCCCCATAACTTACATGGGGTTGACCAAACTTGCAGAAACATGTTTATTTCTGCTGAAAAACACGTTTTGACAATTTCTGCACACTGGGGTTAAGGGCTGAGTGTGTGGGCTCTTTTGAGCCTTGCTGTTACAAGGAGATTCAGATGCCTGAAAAAACGCGTTTATTTCGGGCTGAAAAACACGTTTTGAAAAGTGTGATGTTACTGCCCCATAACTTACATGGGGTTGACCAAACTTGCAGAAACATGTTTATTTCTGCTGAAAAACACGTTTTGACCCTTTCTGCACACTGGGGTTAAGGGCTGAGTGTGTTGGCTCTTCTGAGCCTTGCTGTTACAAGTAGATTCAGCTGTCTGAAAAAACGTGTTTATTTCGGGCTGAAAAACACTTTTTGAAAAGTGTGATGTTACTGCCCCATAACTTACATGGGGTTGACCAAACTTGCAGAAACATGTTTATTTCTGCAGAAAAACACGTTTTGACCCTTTCTGCACACTGGGGTTAAGGGTTGAGTGTGTGGGCACTTCTGAGCATTGCTGTTACAAGTAGATTCAGTTGTCTGAAAAAACGCGTTTATTTCGGGCTGAAAAACACGTTTTGAAAAGTGTGATGTTACTGCCCCATAACTTACATGGGGTTGACCAAACTTGCAGAAACATGTTTATTTCTGCTGAAAAACACGTTTTGACACTTTCTGTACACTGGGGTTAAGGGCTGAGTGTGTGGGCTCTTCTGAGCCTTGCTGTTACAAGGAGATTCAGTTGCCTGAAAAAACGCGTTTATTTCGTGCTGAAAAACACGTTTTGAAAAGTGTGATGTTACTGCCCCATAACTTACATGGGGTTGACCAAACTTGCAGAAACATGTTTATTTCTGCTGAAAAACACGTTTTGACCCTTTCTGCACACTGGGGTTATGGGCTGAGTGTGTTGGCTCTTCTGAGCCTTGCTGTTACAAGTAGATTCAGCTGTCTGAAAAAACGTGTTTAATTCAGAATGAAAAAACACGTATTGAAAAGTGTGATGTTACTGCCCCATAACTTACATGGGGTTGACCAAACTTGCAGAAACATGTTTATTTCAGCTGAAAAACACGTTTTGACACTTTCTGTACACTGGGGTTAAGGGCTGAGTGTGTGGGCTCTTCTGAGCCTTGCTGTTACAAGGAGATTCAGCTGTCTGAAAAAACGCGTTTATTTCGGGCTGAAAAACACGTTTTGAAAAGTGTGATGTTACTGCCCCATAACTTACATGGGGTTGACCAAACTTGCAGAAACATGTTTATTTCTGCTGAAAAACACGTTTTGACCCTTTCTGCACACTGGGGTTAAGGGCTGAGTGTGTTGGCACTTCTGAGCCTTGCTGTTACAAGTAGATTCAGCTGTCTGAAAAAACGTGTTTATTTCGGGCTGAAAAACACGTTTTGAAAAGTGTGATGTTACTGCCCCATAACTTACATGGGGTTGACCAAACTTGCAGAAACATGTTTATTTCTGCTGAAAAACACGTTTTGACCCTTTCTGCACACTGGGGTTAAGGGTTGAGTGTGTGGGCACTTCTGAGCCTTGCTGTTACAAGTAGATTCAGCTGTCTGAAAAAACGTGTTTATTTCGGGCTGAAAAACACGTTTTGAAAAGTGTGATGTTACTGCCCCATAACTTACATGGGGTTGACCAAACTTGCAGAAACATGTTTATTTCAGCTGAAAAACACGTTTTGACACTTTCTGTACACTGGGGTTAAGGGCTGAGTGTGTGGGCTCTTCTGAGCCTTGCTGTTACAAGGAGATTCAGTTGCCTGAAAAAACGCGTTTATTTCTGGCTGAAAAACACGTTTTGAAAAGTGTGATGTTACTGCCCCATAACTTACATGGGGTTGACCAAACTTGCAGAAACATGTTTATTTCTGCTGAAAAACACGTTTTGACACTTTCTGTACACTGGGGTTAAGGGCTGAGTGTGTGGGCTCTTCTGAGCCTTGCTGTTACAAGGAGATTCAGTTGCCTGAAAAAACGCGTTTATTTCTGGCTGAAAAACACGTTTTGAAAAGTGTGATGTTACTGCCCCATAACTTACATGGGGTTGACCAAACTTGCAGAAACATGTTTATTTCTGCTGAAAAACACGTTTTGACCCTTTCTGCACACTGGGGTTAAGGGTTGAGTGTGTGGGCACTTCTGAGCCTTGCTGTTACAAGTAGATTCAGTTGTCTGAAAAAACGCGTTTATTTCGGGCTGAAAAACACGTTTTGAAAAGTATGATGTTACTGCCCCATAACTTACATGGGGTTGACCAAACTTACAGAAACATGTTTATTTCTGCTGAAAAACACGTTTTGACCCTTTCTGCACACTGGGGTTAAGGGCTGAGTGTGTTGGCTCTTCTGAGCCTTGCTGTTACAAGTAGATTCAGCTGTCTGAAAAAACGTGTTTATTTCGGGCTGAAAAACACGTTTTGAAAAGTGTGATGTTACTGCCCCATAACTTACATGGGGTTGACCAAACTTGCAGAAACATGTTTATTTCAGCTGAAAAACACGTTTTGACACTTTCTGTACACTGGGGTTAAGGGCTGAGTGTGTGGGCTCTTCTGAGCCTTGCTGTTACAAGGAGATTCAGTTGTCTGAAAAAACGCGTTTATTTCGGGCTGAAAAACACGTTTTGAAAAGTGTGATGTTACTGCCCCATAACTTACATGGGGTTGACCAAACTTGCAGAAACATGTTTATTTCTGCTGAAAAACACGTTTTGACCCTTTCTGCACACTGGGGTTAAGGGTTGAGTGTGTGGGCACTTCTGAGCCTTGCTGTTACAAGTAGATTCAGTTGCCTGAAAAAACGCGTTTATTTCGGGCTGAAAAACACGTTTTGAAAAGTATGATGTTACTGCCCCATAACTTACATGGGGTTGACCAAACTTGCAGAAACATGTTTATTTCTGCTGAAAAACACGTTTTGACCCTTTCTGCACACTGGGGTTAAGGGCTGAGTGTGTTGGCACTTCTGAGCCTTGCTGTTACAAGTATATTCAGCTGTCTGAAAAAACGCGTTTATTTCGGGCTGAAAAACACGTTTTGAAAAGTATGATGTTACTGCCCCATAACTTACATGGGGTTGACCAAACTTACAGAAACATGTTTATTTCTGCTGAAAAACACGTTTTGACCCTTTCTGCACACTGGGGTTAAGGGCTGAGTGTGTTGGCTCTTCTGAGCCTTGCTGTTACAAGTATATTCAGCTGTCTGAAAAAACGCGTTTATTTCGGGCTGAAAAACACGTTTTGAAAAGTATGATGTTACTGCCCCATAACTTACATGGGGTTGACCAAACTTACAGAAACATGTTTATTTCTGCTGAAAAACACGTTTTGACCCTTTCTGCACACTGGGGTTAAGGGCTGAGTGTGTTGGCTCTTCTGAGCCTTGCTGTTACAAGTAGATTCAGCTGTCTGAAAAAACGTGTTTATTTCGGGCTGAAAAACACGTTTTGAAAAGTGTGATGTTACTGCCCCATAACTTACATGGGGTTGACCAAACTTGCAGAAACATGTTTATTTCTGCTGAAAAACACGTTTTGACACTTTCTGTACACTGGGGTTAAGGGCTGAGTGTGTGGGCTCTTCTGAGCCTTGCTGTTACAAGGAGATTCAGTTGCCTGAAAAAACGCGTTTATTTCGTGCTGAAAAACACGTTTTGAAAAGTGTGATGTTACTGCCCCATAACTTAAATGGGGTTGACCAAACTTGCAGAAACTTGTTTATTTCTGCTGAAAAACACGTTTTGACCCTTTCTGCACACTGGGGTTAAGGGCTGAGTGTGTGGGCTCTTCTGAGCCTTGCTGTTACAAGGAGATTCAGTTGTCTGAAAAAACGCGTTTATTTCGGGCTGAAAAACACGTTTTCAAAACTGTGATGTTACTGCCCCATAACTTACATGGGGTTGACCAAACTTGCAGAAACATGTTTATTTCTGCTGAAAAACACGTTTTGACCCTTTCTGCACACTGGGGTTAAGGGCTGAGTGTGTTGGCACTTCTGAGCCTTGCTGTTACAAGTAGATTCAGCTGTCTGAAAAAACGTGTTTATTTCGGGCTGAAAAACACGTTTTGAAAAGTGTGATGTTACTGCCCCATAACTTACATGGGGTTGACCAAACTTGCAGAAACATGTTTATTTCTGCTGAAAAACACGTTTTGACCCTTTCTGCACACTGGGGTTAAGGGCTGAGTGTGTTGGCACTTCTGAGCCTTGCTGTTACAAGTAGATTCAGCTGTCTGAAAAAACGTGTTTATTTCGGGCTGAAAAACACGTTTTGAAAAGTGTGATGTTACTGCCCCATAACTTACATGGGGTTGACCAAACTTGCAGAAACATGTTTATTTCTGCTGAAAAACACGTTTTGACCCTTTCTGCACACTGGGGTTAAGGGTTGAGTGTGTGGGCACTTCTGAGCCTTGCTGTTACAAGTAGATTCAGTTGTCTGAAAAAACGCGTTTATTTCGGGCTGAAAAACACGTTTTGAAAAGTATGATGTTACTGCCCCATAACTTACATGGGGTTGACCAAACTTACAGAAACATGTTTATTTCTGCTGAAAAACACGTTTTGACCCTTTCTGCACACTGGGGTTAAGGGCTGAGTGTGTTGGCTCTTCTGAGCCTTGCTGTTACAAGTAGATTCAGCTGTCTGAAAAAACGTGTTTATTTCGGGCTGAAAAACACGTTTTGAAAAGTGTGATGTTACTGCCCCATAACTTACATGGGGTTGACCAAACTTGCAGAAACATGTTTATTTCAGCTGAAAAACACGTTTTGACACTTTCTGTACACTGGGGTTAAGGGCTGAGTGTGTGGGCTCTTCTGAGCCTTGCTGTTACAAGGAGATTCAGTTGTCTGAAAAAACGCGTTTATTTCGGGCTGAAAAACACGTTTTGAAAAGTGTGATGTTACTGCCCCATAACTTACATGGGGTTGACCAAACTTGCAGAAACATGTTTATTTCTGCTGAAAAACACGTTTTGACCCTTTCTGCACACTGGGGTTAAGGGTTGAGTGTGTGGGCACTTCTGAGCCTTGCTGTTACAAGTAGATTCAGTTGCCTGAAAAAACGCGTTTATTTCTGGCTGAAAAACACGTTTTGAAAAGTATGATGTTACTGCCCCATAACTTACATGGGGTTGACCAAACTTGCAGAAACATGTTTATTTCTGCTGAAAAACACGTTTTGACCCTTTCTGCACACTGGGGTTAAGGGCTGAGTGTGTTGGCACTTCTGAGCCTTGCTGTTACAAGTATATTCAGCTGTCTGAAAAAACGCGTTTATTTCGGGCTGAAAAACACGTTTTGAAAAGTATGATGTTACTGCCCCATAACTTACATGGGGTTGACCAAACTTGCAGAAACATGTTTATTTCTGCTGAAAAACACGTTTTGACCCTTTCTGCACACTGGGGTTAAGGGCTGAGTGTGTTGGCACTTCTGAGCCTTGCTGTTACAAACAGATTCAGCTGTCTGAAAAAACGTGTTTATTTCGGGCTAAAAAACACGTTTTGAAAAGTGTGATGTTACTGCCCCATAACTTACATGGGGTTGACCAAACTTGCAGAAACATGTTTATTTCTGCTGAAAAACACGTTTTGACACTTTCTGTACACTGGGGTTAAGGGCTGAGTGTGTGGGCTCTTCTGAGCCTTGCTGTTACAAGGAGATTCAGTTGCCTGAAAAAACGCGTTTATTTCGGGCTGAAAAACACGTTTTGAAAAGTGTGATGTTACTGCCCCATAACTTACATGGGGTTGACCAAACTTGCAGAAACATGTTTATTTCTGCTGAAAAACACGTTTTGACACTTTCTGTACACTGGGGTTAAGGGCTGAGTGTGTGGGCTCTTCTGAGCCTTGCTGTTACAAGGAGATTCAGTTGTCTGAAAAAACGCGTTTATTTCGTGCTGAAAAACACGTTTTGAAAAGTGTGATGTTACTGCCCCATAACTTACATGGGGTTGACCAAACTTGCAGAAACATGTTTATTTCTGCTGAAAAACACGTTTTGACACTTTCTGTACACTGGGGTTAAGGGCTGAGTGTGTGGGCTCTTCTGAGCCTTGCTGTTACAAGGAGATTCAGTTGTCTGAAAAAACGCGTTTATTTCGGGCTGAAAAACACGTTTTGAAAAGTGTGATGTTACTGCCCCATAACTTACATGGGGTTGACCAAACTTGCAGAAACATGTTTATTTCTGCTGAAAAACACGTTTTGACACTTTCTGTACACTGGGGTTAAGGGCTGAGTGCGTGGGCTCTTCTGAGCCTTGCTGTTACAAGGAGATTCAGTTGTCTGAAAAAACGCGTTTATTTCGGGCTGAAAAACACGTTTTGAAAAGTGTGATGTTACTGCCCCATAACTTACATGGGGTTGACCAAACTTGCAGAAACGTTTATTTCTGCTGAAAAACACGTTTTGACCCTTTCTGCACACTGGGGTTAAGGGCTGAGTGTGTTGGCTCTTCTGAGCCTTGCTGTTACAAGTAGATTCAGCTGTCTGAAAAAACGTGTTTATTTCGGGCTGAAAAACACGTTTTGAAAAGTGTGATGTTACTGCCCCATAACTTACATGGGGTTGACCAAACATACAGAAACATGTTTATTTCTGCTGAAAAACACGTTTTGACCCTTTCTGCACACTGGGGTTAAGGGCTGAGTGTGTTGGCTCTTCTGAGCCTTGCTGTTACAAGTAGATTCTGCTGTCTGAAAAAACGTGTTTATTTCGGGCTGAAAAACACGTTTTGAAAAGTGTGATGTTACTGCCCCATAACTTACATGGGGTTGACCAAACTTGCAGAAACATGTTTATTTCAGCTGAAAAACACGTTTTGACACTTTCTGTACACTGGGGTTAAGGGCTGAGTGTGTGGGTTCTTCTGAGCCTTGCTGTTACAAGGAGATTCAGTTGTCTGAAAAAACGCGTTTATTTCGGGCTGAAAAACACGTTTTGAAAAGTGTGATGTTACTGCCCCATAACTTACATGGGGTTGACCAAACTTGCAGAAACATGTTTATTTCTGCTGAAAAACACGTTTTGACCCTTTCTGCACACTGGGGTTAAGGGTTGAGTGTGTGGGCATTTCTGAGCCTTGCTGTTACAAGTAGATTCAGTTGTCTGAAAAAACGCGTTTATTTCGGGCTGAAAAACACGTTTTGAAAAGTGTGATGTTACTGCCCCAAACCTTACATGGGGTTGACCAAACTTGCAGAAACATGTTTATTTCTGCTGAAAAACACGTTTTGACCCTTTCTGCACACTGGGGTTAAGGGCTGAGTGTGTTGGCACTTCTGAGCCTTGCTGTTACAAGTAGATTCAGCTGTCTGAAAAAACGTGTTCATTTCGGGCTGAAAAACACGTTTTGAAAAGTGTGATGTTACTGCCCCATAACTTACATGGGGTTGACCAAACTTGCAGAAACATGTTTATTTCTGCTGAAAAACACGTTTTGACAATTTCTGCACACTGGGGTTAAGGGCTGAGTGTGTGGGCTCTTTTGAGCCTTGCTGTTACAAGGAGATTCAGTTGTCTGAAAAAACGCGTTTATTTCGGGCTGAAAAACACGTTTTGAAAAGTGTGATGTTACTGCCCCAAACCTTACATGGGGTTGACCAAACTTGCAGAAACATGTTTATTTCTGCTGAAAAACACGTTTTGACCCTTTCTGCACACTGGGGTTAAGGGCTGAGTGTGTTGGCTCTTCTGAGCCTTGCTGTTACAAGGAGATTCAGTTGTCTGAAAAAACGCGTTTATTTCGGGCTGAAAAACACGTTTTGAAAAGTGTGATGTTACTGCCCCATAACTTACATGGGGTTGACCAAACTTGCAGAAATATGTTTATTTCTGCTGAAAAACACGTTTTGACCCTTTCTGCACACTGGGGTTAAGGGCTGAGTGTGTTGGCACTTCTGAGCCTTGCTGTTACAAGTAGATTCAGCTGTCTGAAAAAACGTGTTTATTTCGGGCTGAAAAACACGTTTTGAAAAGTGTGATGTTACTGCCCCATAACTTACATGGGGTTGACCAAACTTGCAGAAACATGTTTATTTCTGCAGAAAAACACGTTTTGACCCTTTCTGCACACTGGGGTTAAGGGCTGAGTGTGTGGGCTCTTCTGAGCCTTGCTGTTACAAGAAGATTCAGTTGTCTGAAAAAACGCGTTTATTTCGGGCTGAAAAACACGTTTTGAAAACTGTGATGTTACTGCCCCATAACTTACATGGGGTTGACCAAACTTGCAGAAACATGTTTATTTCTGCTGAAAAACACGTTTTGACCCTTTCTGCACACTGGGGTTAAGGGCTGAGTGTGTTGGCACTTCTGAGCCTTGCTGTTACAAGTAGATTCAGCTGTCTGAAAAAACGTGTTTATTTCGGGCTGAAAAACACGTTTTGAAAAGTGTGATGTTACTGCCCCATAACTTACATGGGGTTGACCAAACTTGCAGAAACATGTTTATTTCTGCTGAAAAACACGTTTTGACCCTTTCTGCACACTGGGGTTAAGGGCTGAGTGTGTTGGCACTTCTGAGCCTTGCTGTTACAAGTAGATTCAGCTGTCTGAAAAAACGTGTTTATTTCGGGCTGAAAAACACGTTTTGAAAAGTGTGATGTTACTGCCCCATAACTTACATGGGGTTGACCAAACTTGCAGAAACATGTTTATTTCTGCTGAAAAACACGTTTTGACCCTTTCTGCACACTGAGGTTAAGGGTTGAGTGTGTGGGCACTTCTGAGCCTTGCTGTTACAAGTAGATTCAGTTGTCTGAAAAAACGCGTTTATTTCGGGCTGAAAAACACGTTTTGAAAAGTATGATGTTACTGCCCCATAACTTACATGGGGTTGACCAAACTTACAGAAACATGTTTATTTCTGCTGAAAAACACGTTTTGACCCTTTCTGCACACTGGGGTTAAGGGCTGAGTGTGTTGGCTCTTCTGAGCCTTGCTGTTACAAGTAGATTCAGCTGTCTGAAAAAACGTGTTTATTTCGGGCTGAAAAACACGTTTTGAAAAGTGTGATGTTACTGCCCCATAACTTACATGGGGTTGACCAAACTTGCAGAAACATGTTTATTTCAGCTGAAAAACACGTTTTGACACTTTCTGTACACTGGGGTTAAGGGCTGAGTGTGTGGGCTCTTCTGAGCCTTGCTGTTACAAGGAGATTCAGTTGTCTGAAAAAACGCGTTTATTTCGGGCTGAAAAACACGTTTTGAAAAGTGTGATGTTACTGCCCCATAACTTACATGGGGTTGACCAAACTTGCAGAAACATGTTTATTTCTGCTGAAAAACACGTTTTGACCCTTTCTGCACACTGGGGTTAAGGGTTGAGTGTGTGGGCACTTCTGAGCCTTGCTGTTACAAGTAGATTCAGTTGCCTGAAAAAACGCGTTTATTTCTGGCTGAAAAACACGTTTTGAAAAGTATGATGTTACTGCCCCATAACTTACATGGGGTTGACCAAACTTGCAGAAACATGTTTATTTCTGCTGAAAAACACGTTTTGACCCTTTCTGCACACTGGGGTTAAGGGCTGAGTGTGTTGGCACTTCTGAGCCTTGCTGTTACAAGTATATTCAGCTGTCTTAAAAAACGTGTTTATTTCGGGCTGAAAAACACGTTTTGAAAAGTGTGATGTTACTGCCCCATAACTTACATGGGGTTGACCAAACTTGCAGAAACATGTTTATTTCTGCTGAAAAACACGTTTTGACCCTTTCTGCACACTGGGGTTATGGGCTGAGTGTGTTGGCTCTTCTGAGCCTTGCTGTTACAAGTAGATTCAGCTGTCTGAAAAAACGTGTTTAATTCAGAATGAAAAAACACGTATTGAAAAGTGTGATGTTACTGCCCCATAACTTACATGGGGTTGACCAAACTTGCAGAAACATGTTTATTTCAGCTGAAAAACACGTTTTGACACTTTCTGTACACTGGGGTTAAGGGCTGAGTGTGTGGGCTCTTCTGAGCCTTGCTGTTACAAGGAGATTCAGTTGTCTGAAAAAACGCGTTTATTTCGGGCTGAAAAACACGTTTTGAAAAGTGTGATGTTACTGCCCCATAACTTACATGGGGTTGACCAAACTTGCAGAAACATGTTTATTTCTGCTGAAAAACACGTTTTGACCCTTTCTGCACACTGGGGTTAAGGGCTGAGTGTGTTGGCACTTCTGAGCCTTGCTGTTACAAGTAGATTCAGCTGTCTGAAAAAACGTGTTTATTTCGGGCTGAAAAACACGTTTTGAAAAGTGTGATGTTACTGCCCCATAACTTACATGGGGTTGACCAAACTTGCAGAAACATGTTTATTTCTGCTGAAAAACACGTTTTGACCCTTTCTGCACACTGGGGTTAAGGGTTGAGTGTGTGGGCACTTCTGAGCCTTGCTGTTACAAGTAGATTCAGCTGTCTGAAAAAACGTGTTTATTTCGGGCTGAAAAACACGTTTTGAAAAGTGTGATGTTACTGCCCCATAACTTACATGGGGTTGACCAAACTTGCAGAAACATGTTTATTTCAGCTGAAAAACACGTTTTGACACTTTCTGTACACTGGGGTTAAGGGCTGAGTGTGTGGGCTCTTCTGAGCCTTGCTGTTACAAGGAGATTCAGTTGCCTGAAAAAACGCGTTTATTTCTGGCTGAAAAACACGTTTTGAAAAGTGTGATGTTACTGCCCCATAACTTACATGGGGTTGACCAAACTTGCAGAAACATGTTTATTTCTGCTGAAAAACACGTTTTGACACTTTCTGTACACTGGGGTTAAGGGCTGAGTGTGTGGGCTCTTCTGAGCCTTGCTGTTACAAGGAGATTCAGTTGCCTGAAAAAACGCGTTTATTTCGGGCTGAAATACACGTTTTGAAAAGTGTGATGTCACTGCCCGATAACTTACATGGGGTTGACCAAACTTGCAGAAACATGTTTATTTCTGCTGAAAAACACGTTTTGACCCTTTCTGCACACTGGGGTTAAGGGTTGAGTGTGTGGGCACTTCTGAGCATTGCTGTTACAAGTAGATTCAGTTGTCTGAAAAAACGCGTTTATTTCGGGCTGAAAAACACGTTTTGAAAAGTGTGATGTTACTGCCCCATAACTTACATGGGGTTGACCAAACTTGCAGAAACATGTTTATTTCTGCTGAAAAACACGTTTTGACACTTTCTGTACACTGGGGTTAAGGGCTGAGTGCGTGGGCTCTTCTGAGCCTTGCTGTTACAAGGAGATACAGTTGTCTGAAAAAACGCGTTTATTTCGGGCTGAAAAACACGTTTTGAAAAGTGTGATGTTACTGCCCCATAACTTACATGGGGTTGACCAAACTTGCAGAAACGTTTATTTCTGCTGAAAAACACGTTTTGACCCTTTCTGCACACTGGGGTTAAGGGCTGAGTGTGTTGGCTCTTCTGAGCCTTGCTGTTACAAGTAGATTCAGCTGTCTGAAAAAACGTGTTTATTTCGGGCTGAAAAACACGTTTTGAAAAGTGTGATGTTACTGCCCCATAACTTACATGGGGTTGACCAAACTTGCAGAAACATGTTTATTTCTGCTGAAAAACACGTTTTGACACTTTCTGTACACTGGGGTTAAGGGCTGAGTGTGTGGGCTCTTCTGAGCCTTGCTGTTACAAGGAGATTCATTTGCCTGAAAAAAACGCGTTTATTTCGGGCTGAAAAACACGTTTTGAAAACTGTGATGTTACTGCCCCATAACTTACATGGGGTTGACCAAACATACAGAAACATGTTTATTTCTGCTGAAAAACACGTTTTGACCCTTTCTGCACACTGGGGTTAAGGGCTGAGTGTGTTGGCTCTTCTGAGCCTTGCTGTTACAAGTAGATTCAGCTGTCTGAAAAAACGTGTTTATTTCGGGCTGAAAAACACGTTTTGAAAAGTGTGATGTTACTGCCCCATAACTTACATGGGGTTGACCAAACTTGCAGAAACATGTTTATTTCAGCTGAAAAACACGTTTTGACACTTTCTGTACACTGGGGTTAAGGGCTGAGTGTGTGGGCTCTTCTGAGCCTTGCTGTTACAAGGAGATTCAGTTGTCTGAAAAAACGCGTTTATTTCGGGCTGAAAAACACGTTTTGAAAAGTGTGATGTTACTGCCCCATAACTTACATGGGGTTGACCAAACTTGCAGAAACATGTTTATTTCTGCTGAAAAACACGTTTTGACCCTTTCTGCACACTGGGGTTAAGGGTTGAGTGTGTGGGCATTTCTGAGCCTTGCTGTTACAAGTAGATTCAGTTGTCTGAAAAAACGCGTTTATTTCGGGCTGAAAAACACGTTTTGAAAAGTGTGATGTTACTGCCCCAAACCTTACATGGGGTTGACCAAACTTGCAGAAACATGTTTATTTCTGCTGAAAAACACGTTTTGACCCTTTCTGCACACTGGGGTTAAGGGCTGAGTGTGTTGGCACTTCTGAGCCTTGCTGTTACAAGTAGATTCAGCTGTCTGAAAAAACGTGTTCATTTCGGGCTGAAAAACACGTTTTGAAAAGTGTGATGTTACTGCCCCATAACTTACATGGGGTTGACCAAACTTGCAGAAACATGTTTATTTCTGCTGAAAAACACGTTTTGACAATTTCTGCACACTGGGGTTAAGGGCTGAGTGTGTGGGCTCTTTTGAGCCTTGCTGTTACAAGGAGATTCAGTTGTCTGAAAAAACGCGTTTATTTCGGGCTGAAAAACACGTTTTGAAAAGTGTGATGTTACTGCCCCAAACCTTACATGGGGTTGACCAAACTTGCAGAAACATGTTTATTTCTGCTGAAAAACACGTTTTGACCCTTTCTGCACACTGGGGTTAAGGGCTGAGTGTGTGGGCATTTCTGAGCCTTGCTGTTACAAGTAGATTCAGTTGTCTGAAAAAACGCGTTTATTTCGGGCTGAAAAACACGTTTTGAAAAGTGTGATGTTACTGCCCCAAACCTTACATGGGGTTGACCAAACTTGCAGAAACATGTTTATTTCTGCTGAAAAACACGTTTTGACCCTTTCTGCACACTGGGGTTAAGGGCTGAGTGTGTTGGCACTTCTGAGCCTTGCTGTTACAAGTAGATTCAGCTGTCTGAAAAAACGTGTTCATTTCGGGCTGAAAAACACGTTTTGAAAAGTGTGATGTTACTGCCCCATAACTTACATGGGGTTGACCAAACTTGCAGAAACATGTTTATTTCTGCTGAAAAACACGTTTTGACCCTTTCTGCACACTGGGGTTAAGGGCTGAGTGTGTTGGCACTTCTGAGCCTTGCTGTTACAAGTAGATTCAGCTGTCTGAAAAAACGTGTTTATTTCGGGCTGAAAAACACGTTTTGAAAAGTGTGATGTTACTGCCCCATAACTTACATGGGGTTGACCAAACTTGCAGAAACATGTTTATTTCTGCAGAAAAACACGTTTTGACCCTTTCTGCACACTGGGGTTAAGGGTTGAGTGTGTGGGCACTTCTGAGCATTGCTGTTACAAGTAGATTCAGTTGTCTGAAAAAACGCGTTTATTTCGGGCTGAAAAACACGTTTTGAAAACTGTGATGTTACTGCCCCATAACTTACATGGGGTTGACCAAACTTGCAGAAACATGTTTATTTCTGCTGAAAAACACGTTTTGACCCTTTCTGCACACTGGGGTTAAGGGCTGAGTGTGTTGGCACTTCTGAGCCTTGCTGTTACAAGTAGATTCAGCTGTCTGAAAAAACGTGTTTATTTCGGGCTGAAAAACACGTTTTGAAAAGTGTGATGTTACTGCCCCATAACTTACATGGGGTTGACCAAACTTGCAGAAACATGTTTATTTCTGCTGAAAAACACGTTTTGACACTTTCTGTACACTGGGGTTAAGGGCTGAGTGTGTGGGCTCTTCTGAGCCTTGCTGTTACAAGGAGATTCAGTTGCCTGAAAAAACGCGTTTATTTCGTGCTGAAAAACACGTTTTGAAAAGTGTGATGTTACTGCCCCATAACTTAAATGGGGTTGACCAAACTTGCAGAAACATGTTTATTTCTGCTGAAAAACACGTTTTGACCCTTTCTGCACACTGGGGTTAAGGGCTGAGTGTGTGGGCTCTTCTGAGCCTTGCTGTTACAAGGAGATTCAGTTGTCTGAAAAAACGCGTTTATTTCGGGCTGAAAAACACGTTTTGAAAACTGTGATGTTACTGCCCCATAACTTACATGGGGTTGACCAAACTTGCAGAAACATGTTTATTTCTGCTGAAAAACACGTTTTGACCCTTTCTGCACACTGGGGTTAAGGGCTGAGTGTGTTGGCACTTCTGAGCCTTGCTGTTACAAGTAGATTCAGCTGTCTGAAAAAACGTGTTTATTTCGGGCTGAAAAACACGTTTTGAAAAGTGTGATGTTACTGCCCCATAACTTACATGGGGTTGACCAAACTTGCAGAAACATGTTTATTTCTGCTGAAAAACACGTTTTGACCCTTTCTGCACACTGGGGTTAAGGGCTGAGTGTGTTGGCACTTCTGAGCCTTGCTGTTACAAGTAGATTCAGCTGTCTGAAAAAACGTGTTTATTTCGGGCTGAAAAACACGTTTTGAAAAGTGTGATGTTACTGCCCCATAACTTACATGGGGTTGACCAAACTTGCAGAAACATGTTTATTTCTGCTGAAAAACACGTTTTGACCCTTTCTGCACACTGAGGTTAAGGGTTGAGTGTGTGGGCACTTCTGAGCCTTGCTGTTACAAGTAGATTCAGTTGTCTGAAAAAACGCGTTTATTTCGGGCTGAAAAACACGTTTTGAAAAGTATGATGTTACTGCCCCATAACTTACATGGGGTTGACCAAACTTACAGAAACATGTTTATTTCTGCTGAAAAACACGTTTTGACCCTTTCTGCACACTGGGGTTAAGGGCTGAGTGTGTTGGCTCTTCTGAGCCTTGCTGTTACAAGTAGATTCAGCTGTCTGAAAAAACGTGTTTAATTCAGAATGAAAAAACACGTATTGAAAAGTGTGATGTTACTGCCCCATAACTTACATGGGGTTGACCAAACTTGCAGAAACATGTTTATTTCAGCTGAAAAACACGTTTTGACACTTTCTGTACACTGGGGTTAAGGGCTGAGTGTGTGGGCTCTTCTGAGCCTTGCTGTTACAAGGAGATTCAGTTGTCTGAAAAAACGCGTTTATTTCGGGCTGAAAAACACGTTTTGAAAAGTGTGATGTTACTGCCCCATAACTTACATGGGGTTGACCAAACTTGCAGAAACATGTTTATTTCAGCTGAAAAACACGTTTTGACACTTTCTGTACACTGGGGTTAAGGGCTGAGTGTGTGGGCTCTTCTGAGCCTTGCTGTTACAAGGAGATTCAGTTGTCTGAAAAAACGCGTTTATTTCGGGCTGAAAAACACGTTTTGAAAAGTGTGATGTTACTGCCCCATAACTTACATGGGGTTGACCAAACTTGCAGAAACATGTTTATTTCTGCTGAAAAACACGTTTTGACCCTTTCTGCACACTGGGGTTAAGGGCTGAGTGTGTTGGCACTTCTGAGCCTTGCTGTTACAAGTAGATTCAGCTGTCTGAAAAAACGTGTTTATTTCGGGCTGAAAAACACGTTTTGAAAAGTGTGATGTTACTGCCCCATAACTTACATGGGGTTGACCAAACTTGCAGAAACATGTTTATTTCTGCTGAAAAACACGTTTTGACCCTTTCTGCACACTGGGGTTAAGGGTTGAGTGTGTGGGCACTTCTGAGCCTTGCTGTTACAAGTAGATTCAGCTGTCTGAAAAAACGTGTTTATTTCGGGCTGAAAAACACGTTTTGAAAAGTGTGATGTTACTGCCCCATAACTTACATGGGGTTGACCAAACTTGCAGAAACATGTTTATTTCAGCTGAAAAACACGTTTTGACACTTTCTGTACACTGGGGTTAAGGGCTGAGTGTGTGGGCTCTTCTGAGCCTTGCTGTTACAAGGAGATTCAGTTGCCTGAAAAAACGCGTTTATTTCTGGCTGAAAAACACGTTTTGAAAAGTGTGATGTTACTGCCCCATAACTTACATGGGGTTGACCAAACTTGCAGAAACATGTTTATTTCTGCTGAAAAACACGTTTTGACACTTTCTGTACACTGGGGTTAAGGGCTGAGTGTGTGGGCTCTTCTGAGCCTTGCTGTTACAAGGAGATTCAGTTGCCTGAAAAAACGCGTTTATTTCGGGCTGAAATACACGTTTTGAAAAGTGTGATGTCACTGCCCGATAACTTACATGGGGTTGACCAAACTTGCAGAAACATGTTTATTTCTGCTGAAAAACACGTTTTGACCCTTTCTGCACACTGGGGTTAAGGGTTGAGTGTGTGGGCACTTCTGAGCATTGCTGTTACAAGTAGATTCAGTTGTCTGAAAAAACGCGTTTATTTCGGGCTGAAAAACACGTTTTGAAAACTGTGATGTTACTGCCCCATAACTTACATGGGGTTGACCAAACTTGCAGAAACATGTTTATTTCTGCTGAAAAACACGTTTTGACCCTTTCTGCACACTGGGGTTAAGGGCTGAGTGTGTTGGCACTTCTGAGCCTTGCTGTTACAAGTAGATTCAGCTGTCTGAAAAAACGTGTTTATTTCGGGCTGAAAAACACGTTTTGAAAAGTGTGATGTTACTGCCCCATAACTTACATGGGGTTGACCAAACTTGCAGAAACATGTTTATTTCTGCTGAAAAACACGTTTTGATAATTTCTGCACACTCTGGTTAAGGGCTGAGTGTGTGGGCTCTTTTGAGCCTTGCTGTTACAAGGAGATTCAGTTGCCTGAAAAAACGCGTTTATTTCGGGCTGAAAAACACGTTTTGAAAAGTGTGATGTTACTGCCCCATAACTTACATGGGGTTGACCAAACTTGCAGAAACATGTTTATTTCTGCTGAAAAACACGTTTTGACACTTTCTGTACACTGGGGTTAAGGGCTGAGTGTGTGGGCTCTTCTGAGCCTTGCTGTTACAAGGAGATTCAGTTGTCTGAAAAAACGCGTTTATTTCGGGCTGAAAAACACGTTTTGAAAAGTGTGATGTTACTGCCCCATAACTTACATGGGGTTGACCAAACTTGCAGAAACATGTTTATTTCTGCTGAAAAACACGTTTTGACCCTTTCTGCACACTGGGGTTAAGGGTTGAGTGTGTGGGCACTTCTGAGCCTTGCTGTTACAAGTAGATTCAGTTGTCTGAAAAAACGCGTTTATTTCGGGCTGAAAAACACGTTTTGAAAAGTGTGATGTTACTGCCCCATAACTTACATGGGGTTGACCAAACTTGCAGAAACATGTTTATTTCTGCTGAAAAACACGTTTTGACCCTTTCTGCACACTGGGGTTAAGGGCTGAGTGTGTTGGCACTTCTGAGCCTTGCTGTTACAAGTAGATTCAGCTGTCTGAAAAAACGTGTTTATTTCGGGCTGAAAAACACGTTTTGAAAAGTGTGATGTTACTGCCCCATAACTTACATGGGGTTGACCAAACTTGCAGAAACATGTTTATTTCTGCTGAAAAACACGTTTTGACAATTTCTGCACACTGGGGTTAAGGGCTGAGTGTGTGGGCTCTTTTGAGCCTTGCTGTTACAAGGAGATTCAGATGCCTGAAAAAACGCGTTTATTTCGGGCTGAAAAACACGTTTTGAAAAGTGTGATGTTACTGCCCCATAACTTACATGGGGTTGACCAAACTTGCAGAAACATGTTTATTTCTGCTGAAAAACACGTTTTGACCCTTTCTGCACACTGGGGTTAAGGGCTGAGTGTGTTGGCTCTTCTGAGCCTTGCTGTTACAAGTAGATTCAGCTGTCTGAAAAAACGTGTTTATTTCGGGCTGAAAAACACTTTTTGAAAAGTGTGATGTTACTGCCCCATAACTTACATGGGGTTGACCAAACTTGCAGAAACATGTTTATTTCTGCAGAAAAACACGTTTTGACCCTTTCTGCACACTGGGGTTAAGGGTTGAGTGTGTGGGCACTTCTGAGCATTGCTGTTACAAGTAGATTCAGTTGTCTGAAAAAACGCGTTTATTTCGGGCTGAAAAACACGTTTTGAAAAGTGTGATGTTACTGCCCCATAACTTACATGGGGTTGACCAAACTTGCAGAAACATGTTTATTTCTGCTGAAAAACACGTTTTGACACTTTCTGTACACTGGGGTTAAGGGCTGAGTGTGTGGGCTCTTCTGAGCCTTGCTGTTACAAGGAGATTCAGTTGCCTGAAAAAACGCGTTTATTTCGTGCTGAAAAACACGTTTTGAAAAGTGTGATGTTACTGCCCCATAACTTACATGGGGTTGACCAAACTTGCAGAAACATGTTTATTTCTGCTGAAAAACACGTTTTGACCCTTTCTGCACACTGGGGTTATGGGCTGAGTGTGTTGGCTCTTCTGAGCCTTGCTGTTACAAGTAGATTCAGCTGTCTGAAAAAACGTGTTTAATTCAGAATGAAAAAACACGTATTGAAAAGTGTGATGTTACTGCCCCATAACTTACATGGGGTTGACCAAACTTGCAGAAACATGTTTATTTCAGCTGAAAAACACGTTTTGACACTTTCTGTACACTGGGGTTAAGGGCTGAGTGTGTGGGCTCTTCTGAGCCTTGCTGTTACAAGGAGATTCAGCTGTCTGAAAAAACGCGTTTATTTCGGGCTGAAAAACACGTTTTGAAAAGTGTGATGTTACTGCCCCATAACTTACATGGGGTTGACCAAACTTGCAGAAACATGTTTATTTCTGCTGAAAAACACGTTTTGACCCTTTCTGCACACTGGGGTTAAGGGCTGAGTGTGTTGGCACTTCTGAGCCTTGCTGTTACAAGTAGATTCAGCTGTCTGAAAAAACGTGTTTATTTCGGGCTGAAAAACACGTTTTGAAAAGTGTGATGTTACTGCCCCATAACTTACATGGGGTTGACCAAACTTGCAGAAACATGTTTATTTCTGCTGAAAAACACGTTTTGACCCTTTCTGCACACTGGGGTTAAGGGTTGAGTGTGTGGGCACTTCTGAGCCTTGCTGTTACAAGTAGATTCAGCTGTCTGAAAAAACGTGTTTATTTCGGGCTGAAAAACACGTTTTGAAAAGTGTGATGTTACTGCCCCATAACTTACATGGGGTTGACCAAACTTGCAGAAACATGTTTATTTCAGCTGAAAAACACGTTTTGACACTTTCTGTACACTGGGGTTAAGGGCTGAGTGTGTGGGCTCTTCTGAGCCTTGCTGTTACAAGGAGATTCAGTTGCCTGAAAAAACGCGTTTATTTCTGGCTGAAAAACACGTTTTGAAAAGTGTGATGTTACTGCCCCATAACTTACATGGGGTTGACCAAACTTGCAGAAACATGTTTATTTCTGCTGAAAAACACGTTTTGACACTTTCTGTACACTGGGGTTAAGGGCTGAGTGTGTGGGCTCTTCTGAGCCTTGCTGTTACAAGGAGATTCAGTTGCCTGAAAAAACGCGTTTATTTCTGGCTGAAAAACACGTTTTGAAAAGTGTGATGTTACTGCCCCATAACTTACATGGGGTTGACCAAACTTGCAGAAACATGTTTATTTCTGCTGAAAAACACGTTTTGACCCTTTCTGCACACTGGGGTTAAGGGTTGAGTGTGTGGGCACTTCTGAGCCTTGCTGTTACAAGTAGATTCAGTTGTCTGAAAAAACGCGTTTATTTCGGGCTGAAAAACACGTTTTGAAAAGTATGATGTTACTGCCCCATAACTTACATGGGGTTGACCAAACTTACAGAAACATGTTTATTTCTGCTGAAAAACACGTTTTGACCCTTTCTGCACACTGGGGTTAAGGGCTGAGTGTGTTGGCTCTTCTGAGCCTTGCTGTTACAAGTAGATTCAGCTGTCTGAAAAAACGTGTTTATTTCGGGCTGAAAAACACGTTTTGAAAAGTGTGATGTTACTGCCCCATAACTTACATGGGGTTGACCAAACTTGCAGAAACATGTTTATTTCAGCTGAAAAACACGTTTTGACACTTTCTGTACACTGGGGTTAAGGGCTGAGTGTGTGGGCTCTTC
The DNA here is from genome assembly GCF_059453375.1 of Lepisosteus platostomus. Taxonomy (NCBI): domain Eukaryota; kingdom Metazoa; phylum Chordata; class Actinopteri; order Semionotiformes; family Lepisosteidae; genus Lepisosteus; species Lepisosteus platostomus. The sequence goes on from NC_142632.1 coordinate 5,463,080, forward strand.
TGAGCCTTGCTGTTACAAGGAGATTCAGTTGTCTGAAAAAACGCGTTTATTTCGGGCTGAAAAACACGTTTTGAAAAGTGTGATGTTACTGCCCCATAACTTACATGGGGTTGACCAAACTTGCAGAAACATGTTTATTTCTGCTGAAAAACACGTTTTGACCCTTTCTGCACACTGGGGTTAAGGGTTGAGTGTGTGGGCACTTCTGAGCCTTGCTGTTACAAGTAGATTCAGTTGCCTGAAAAAACGCGTTTATTTCGGGCTGAAAAACACGTTTTGAAAAGTATGATGTTACTGCCCCATAACTTACATGGGGTTGACCAAACTTGCAGAAACATGTTTATTTCTGCTGAAAAACACGTTTTGACCCTTTCTGCACACTGGGGTTAAGGGCTGAGTGTGTTGGCACTTCTGAGCCTTGCTGTTACAAGTATATTCAGCTGTCTGAAAAAACGCGTTTATTTCGGGCTGAAAAACACGTTTTGAAAAGTATGATGTTACTGCCCCATAACTTACATGGGGTTGACCAAACTTACAGAAACATGTTTATTTCTGCTGAAAAACACGTTTTGACCCTTTCTGCACACTGGGGTTAAGGGCTGAGTGTGTTGGCTCTTCTGAGCCTTGCTGTTACAAGTATATTCAGCTGTCTGAAAAAACGCGTTTATTTCGGGCTGAAAAACACGTTTTGAAAAGTATGATGTTACTGCCCCATAACTTACATGGGGTTGACCAAACTTACAGAAACATGTTTATTTCTGCTGAAAAACACGTTTTGACCCTTTCTGCACACTGGGGTTAAGGGCTGAGTGTGTTGGCTCTTCTGAGCCTTGCTGTTACAAGTAGATTCAGCTGTCTGAAAAAACGTGTTTATTTCGGGCTGAAAAACACGTTTTGAAAAGTGTGATGTTACTGCCCCATAACTTACATGGGGTTGACCAAACTTGCAGAAACATGTTTATTTCTGCTGAAAAACACGTTTTGACACTTTCTGTACACTGGGGTTAAGGGCTGAGTGTGTGGGCTCTTCTGAGCCTTGCTGTTACAAGGAGATTCAGTTGCCTGAAAAAACGCGTTTATTTCGTGCTGAAAAACACGTTTTGAAAAGTGTGATGTTACTGCCCCATAACTTAAATGGGGTTGACCAAACTTGCAGAAACTTGTTTATTTCTGCTGAAAAACACGTTTTGACCCTTTCTGCACACTGGGGTTAAGGGCTGAGTGTGTGGGCTCTTCTGAGCCTTGCTGTTACAAGGAGATTCAGTTGTCTGAAAAAACGCGTTTATTTCGGGCTGAAAAACACGTTTTCAAAACTGTGATGTTACTGCCCCATAACTTACATGGGGTTGACCAAACTTGCAGAAACATGTTTATTTCTGCTGAAAAACACGTTTTGACCCTTTCTGCACACTGGGGTTAAGGGCTGAGTGTGTTGGCACTTCTGAGCCTTGCTGTTACAAGTAGATTCAGCTGTCTGAAAAAACGTGTTTATTTCGGGCTGAAAAACACGTTTTGAAAAGTGTGATGTTACTGCCCCATAACTTACATGGGGTTGACCAAACTTGCAGAAACATGTTTATTTCTGCTGAAAAACACGTTTTGACCCTTTCTGCACACTGGGGTTAAGGGCTGAGTGTGTTGGCACTTCTGAGCCTTGCTGTTACAAGTAGATTCAGCTGTCTGAAAAAACGTGTTTATTTCGGGCTGAAAAACACGTTTTGAAAAGTGTGATGTTACTGCCCCATAACTTACATGGGGTTGACCAAACTTGCAGAAACATGTTTATTTCTGCTGAAAAACACGTTTTGACCCTTTCTGCACACTGGGGTTAAGGGTTGAGTGTGTGGGCACTTCTGAGCCTTGCTGTTACAAGTAGATTCAGTTGTCTGAAAAAACGCGTTTATTTCGGGCTGAAAAACACGTTTTGAAAAGTATGATGTTACTGCCCCATAACTTACATGGGGTTGACCAAACTTACAGAAACATGTTTATTTCTGCTGAAAAACACGTTTTGACCCTTTCTGCACACTGGGGTTAAGGGCTGAGTGTGTTGGCTCTTCTGAGCCTTGCTGTTACAAGTAGATTCAGCTGTCTGAAAAAACGTGTTTATTTCGGGCTGAAAAACACGTTTTGAAAAGTGTGATGTTACTGCCCCATAACTTACATGGGGTTGACCAAACTTGCAGAAACATGTTTATTTCAGCTGAAAAACACGTTTTGACACTTTCTGTACACTGGGGTTAAGGGCTGAGTGTGTGGGCTCTTCTGAGCCTTGCTGTTACAAGGAGATTCAGTTGTCTGAAAAAACGCGTTTATTTCGGGCTGAAAAACACGTTTTGAAAAGTGTGATGTTACTGCCCCATAACTTACATGGGGTTGACCAAACTTGCAGAAACATGTTTATTTCTGCTGAAAAACACGTTTTGACCCTTTCTGCACACTGGGGTTAAGGGTTGAGTGTGTGGGCACTTCTGAGCCTTGCTGTTACAAGTAGATTCAGTTGCCTGAAAAAACGCGTTTATTTCTGGCTGAAAAACACGTTTTGAAAAGTATGATGTTACTGCCCCATAACTTACATGGGGTTGACCAAACTTGCAGAAACATGTTTATTTCTGCTGAAAAACACGTTTTGACCCTTTCTGCACACTGGGGTTAAGGGCTGAGTGTGTTGGCACTTCTGAGCCTTGCTGTTACAAGTATATTCAGCTGTCTGAAAAAACGCGTTTATTTCGGGCTGAAAAACACGTTTTGAAAAGTATGATGTTACTGCCCCATAACTTACATGGGGTTGACCAAACTTACAGAAACATGTTTATTTCTGCTGAAAAACACGTTTTGACCCTTTCTGCACACTGGGGTTAAGGGCTGAGTGTGTTGGCTCTTCTGAGCCTTGCTGTTACAAGTAGATTCAGCTGTCTGAAAAAACGTGTTTATTTCGGGCTGAAAAACACGTTTTGAAAAGTGTGATGTTACTGCCCCATAACTTACATGGGGTTGACCAAACTTGCAGAAACATGTTTATTTCAGCTGAAAAACACGTTTTGACACTTTCTGTACACTGGGGTTAAGGGCTGAGTGTGTGGGCTCTTCTGAGCCTTGCTGTTACAAGGAGATTCAGTTGTCTGAAAAAACGCGTTTATTTCGGGCTGAAAAACACGTTTTGAAAAGTGTGATGTTACTGCCCCATAACTTACATGGGGTTGACCAAACTTGCAGAAACATGTTTATTTCTGCTGAAAAACACGTTTTGACCCTTTCTGCACACTGGGGTTAAGGGTTGAGTGTGTGGGCACTTCTGAGCCTTGCTGTTACAAGTAGATTCAGTTGCCTGAAAAAACGCGTTTATTTCTGGCTGAAAAACACGTTTTGAAAAGTATGATGTTACTGCCCCATAACTTACATGGGGTTGACCAAACTTGCAGAAACATGTTTATTTCTGCTGAAAAACACGTTTTGACCCTTTCTGCACACTGGGGTTAAGGGCTGAGTGTGTTGGCACTTCTGAGCCTTGCTGTTACAAGTATATTCAGCTGTCTGAAAAAACGTGTTTATTTCGGGCTGAAAAACACGTTTTGAAAAGTGTGATGTTACTGCCCCATAACTTACATGGGGTTGACCAAACTTGCAGAAACATGTTTATTTCTGCTGAAAAACACGTTTTGACCCTTTCTGCACACTGGGGTTAAGGGTTGAGTGTGTGGGCACTTCTGAGCCTTGCTGTTACAAGTAGATTCAGTTGTCTGAAAAAACGCGTTTATTTCGGGCTGAAAAACACGTTTTGAAAAGTATGATGTTACTGCCCCATAACTTACATGGGGTTGACCAAACTTACAGAAACATGTTTATTTCTGCTGAAAAACACGTTTTGACCCTTTCTGCACACTGGGGTTAAGGGCTGAGTGTGTTGGCTCTTCTGAGCCTTGCTGTTACAAGTAGATTCAGCTGTCTGAAAAAACGTGTTTAATTCAGAATGAAAAAACACGTATTGAAAAGTGTGATGTTACTGCCCCATAACTTACATGGGGTTGACCAAACTTGCAGAAACATGTTTATTTCAGCTGAAAAACACGTTTTGACACTTTCTGTACACTGAGGTTAAGGGCTGAGTGTGTGGGCTCTTCTGAGCCTTGCTGTTACAAGGAGATTCAGTTGTCTGAAAAAACGCGTTTATTTCGGGCTGAAAAACACGTTTTGAAAAGTGTGATGTTACTGCCCCATAACTTACATGGGGTTGACCAAACTTGCAGAAACATGTTTATTTCTGCTGAAAAACACGTTTTGACCCTTTCTGCACACTGGGGTTAAGGGTTGAGTGTGTGGGCACTTCTGAGCCTTGCTGTTACAAGTAGATTCAGTTGTCTGAAAAAACGCGTTTATTTCGGGCTGAAAAACACGTTTTGAAAAGTGTGATGTTACTGCCCCATAACTTACATGGGGTTGACCAAACTTGCAGAAACATGTTTATTTCTGCTGAAAAACACGTTTTGACAATTTCTGCACACTGGGGTTAAGGGCTGAGTGTGTGGGCTCTTTTGAGCCTTGCTGTAACAAGGAGATTCAGTTGCCTGAAAAAACGCGTTTATTTCGGGCTGAAAAACACGTTTTGAAAAGTGTGATGTTACTGCCCCATAACTTACATGGGGTTGACCAAACTTGCAGAAACATGTTTATTTCTGCTGAAAAACACGTTTTGACACTTTCTGTACACTGGGGTTAAGGGTTGAGTGTGTGGGCACTTCTGAGCCTTGCTGTTACAAGTAGATTCAGTTGCCTGAAAAAACGCGTTTATTTCTGGCTGAAAAACACGTTTTGAAAAGTGTGATGTTACTGCCCCATAACTTACATGGGGTTGACCAAACTTGCAGAAACATGTTTATTTCTGCTGAAAAACACGTTTTGACCCTTTCTGCACACTGGGGTTAAGGGTTGAGTGTGTGGGCACTTCTGAGCCTTGCTGTTACAAGTAGATTCAGTTGTCTGAAAAAACGCGTTTATTTCGGGCTGAAAAACACGTTTTGAAAAGTGTGATGTTACTGCCCCATAACTTACATGGGGTTGACCAAACTTGCAGAAACATGTTTATTTCTGCTGAAAAACACGTTTTGACCCTTTCTGCACACTGGGGTTAAGGGCTGAGTGTGTTGGCACTTCTGAGCCTTGCTGTTACAAGTAGATTCAGCTGTCTGAAAAAACGTGTTTATTTCGGGCTGAAAAACACGTTTTGAAAAGTGTGATGTTACTGCCCCATAACTTACATGGGGTTTACCAAACTTGCAGAAACATGTTTATTTCTGCTGAAAAACACGTTTTGACAATTTCTGCACACTGGGGTTAAGGGCTGAGTGTGTGGGCTCTTTTGAGCCTTGCTGTTACAAGGAGATTCAGTTGCCTGAAAAACGCGTTTATTTCGGGCTGAAAAACACGTTTTGAAAAGTGTGATGTTACTGCCCCATAACTTACATGGGGTTGACCAAACTTGCAGAAACATGTTTATTTCTGCTGAAAAACACGTTTTGACCCTTTCTGCACACTGGGGTTAAGGGCTGAGTGTGTTGGCTCTTCTGAGCCTTGCTGTTACAAGTAGATTCAGCTGTCTGAAAAAACGTGTTTATTTCGGGCTGAAAAACACGTTTTGAAAAGTGTGATGTTACTGCCCCATAACTTACATGGGGTTGACCAAACTTGCAGAAACATGTTTATTTCAGCTGAAAAACACGTTTTGACACTTTCTGTACACTGGGGTTAAGGGCTGAGTGTGTGGGCTCTTCTGAGCCTTGCTGTTACAAGGAGATTCAGTTGTCTGAAAAAACGCGTTTATTTCGGGCTGAAAAACACGTTTTGAAAAGTGTGATGTTACTGCCCCATAACTTACATGGGGTTGACCAAACTTGCAGAAACATGTTTATTTCTGCTGAAAAACACGTTTTGACCCTTTCTGCACACTGGGGTTAAGGGTTGAGTGTGTGGGCACTTCTGAGCCTTGCTGTTACAAGTAGATTCAGTTGCCTGAAAAAACGCGTTTATTTCTGGCTGAAAAACACGTTTTGAAAAGTATGATGTTACTGCCCCATAACTTACATGGGGTTGACCAAACTTGCAGAAACATGTTTATTTCTGCTGAAAAACACGTTTTGACCCTTTCTGCACACTGGGGTTAAGGGCTGAGTGTGTTGGCACTTCTGAGCCTTGCTGTTACAAGTATATTCAGCTGTCTGAAAAAACGCGTTTATTTCGGGCTGAAAAACACGTTTTGAAAAGTATGATGTTACTGCCCCATAACTTACATGGGGTTGACCAAACTTACAGAAACATGTTTATTTCTGCTGAAAAACACGTTTTGACCCTTTCTGCACACTGGGGTTAAGGGCTGAGTGTGTTGGCTCTTCTGAGCCTTGCTGTTACAAGTAGATTCAGCTGTCTGAAAAAACGTGTTTATTTCGGGCTGAAAAACACGTTTTGAAAAGTGTGATGTTACTGCCCCATAACTTACATGGGGTTGACCAAACTTGCAGAAACATGTTTATTTCAGCTGAAAAACACGTTTTGACACTTTCTGTACACTGGGGTTAAGGGCTGAGTGTGTGGGCTCTTCTGAGCCTTGCTGTTACAAGGAGATTCAGTTGTCTGAAAAAACGCGTTTATTTCGGGCTGAAAAACACGTTTTGAAAAGTGTGATGTTACTGCCCCATAACTTACATGGGGTTGACCAAACTTGCAGAAACATGTTTATTTCTGCTGAAAAACACGTTTTGACCCTTTCTGCACACTGGGGTTAAGGGTTGAGTGTGTGGGCACTTCTGAGCCTTGCTGTTACAAGTAGATTCAGTTGCCTGAAAAAACGCGTTTATTTCTGGCTGAAAAACACGTTTTGAAAAGTATGATGTTACTGCCCCATAACTTACATGGGGTTGACCAAACTTGCAGAAACATGTTTATTTCTGCTGAAAAACACGTTTTGACCCTTTCTGCACACTGGGGTTAAGGGCTGAGTGTGTTGGCACTTCTGAGCCTTGCTGTTACAAGTATATTCAGCTGTCTGAAAAAACGTGTTTATTTCGGGCTGAAAAACACGTTTTGAAAAGTGTGATGTTACTGCCCCATAACTTACATGGGGTTGACCAAACTTGCAGAAACATGTTTATTTCTGCTGAAAAACACGTTTTGACCCTTTCTGCACACTGGGGTTAAGGGTTGAGTGTGTGGGCACTTCTGAGCCTTGCTGTTACAAGTAGATTCAGTTGTCTGAAAAAACGCGTTTATTTCGGGCTGAAAAACACGTTTTGAAAAGTATGATGTTACTGCCCCATAACTTACATGGGGTTGACCAAACTTACAGAAACATGTTTATTTCTGCTGAAAAACACGTTTTGACCCTTTCTGCACACTGGGGTTAAGGGCTGAGTGTGTTGGCTCTTCTGAGCCTTGCTGTTACAAGTAGATTCAGCTGTCTGAAAAAACGTGTTTAATTCAGAATGAAAAAACACGTATTGAAAAGTGTGATGTTACTGCCCCATAACTTACATGGGGTTGACCAAACTTGCAGAAACATGTTTATTTCAGCTGAAAAACACGTTTTGACACTTTCTGTACACTGAGGTTAAGGGCTGAGTGTGTGGGCTCTTCTGAGCCTTGCTGTTACAAGGAGATTCAGTTGTCTGAAAAAACGCGTTTATTTCGGGCTGAAAAACACGTTTTGAAAAGTGTGATGTTACTGCCCCATAACTTACATGGGGTTGACCAAACTTGCAGAAACATGTTTATTTCTGCTGAAAAACACGTTTTGACCCTTTCTGCACACTGGGGTTAAGGGTTGAGTGTGTGGGCACTTCTGAGCCTTGCTGTTACAAGTAGATTCAGTTGTCTGAAAAAACGCGTTTATTTCGGGCTGAAAAACACGTTTTGAAAAGTGTGATGTTACTGCCCCATAACTTACATGGGGTTGACCAAACTTGCAGAAACATGTTTATTTCTGCTGAAAAACACGTTTTGACAATTTCTGCACACTGGGGTTAAGGGCTGAGTGTGTGGGCTCTTTTGAGCCTTGCTGTAACAAGGAGATTCAGTTGCCTGAAAAAACGCGTTTATTTCGGGCTGAAAAACACGTTTTGAAAAGTGTGATGTTACTGCCCCATAACTTACATGGGGTTGACCAAACTTGCAGAAACATGTTTATTTCTGCTGAAAAACACGTTTTGACACTTTCTGTACACTGGGGTTAAGGGTTGAGTGTGTGGGCACTTCTGAGCCTTGCTGTTACAAGTAGATTCAGTTGCCTGAAAAAACGCGTTTATTTCTGGCTGAAAAACACGTTTTGAAAAGTGTGATGTTACTGCCCCATAACTTACATGGGGTTGACCAAACTTGCAGAAACATGTTTATTTCTGCTGAAAAACACGTTTTGACCCTTTCTGCACACTGGGGTTAAGGGTTGAGTGTGTGGGCACTTCTGAGCCTTGCTGTTACAAGTAGATTCAGTTGTCTGAAAAAACGCGTTTATTTCGGGCTGAAAAACACGTTTTGAAAAGTGTGATGTTACTGCCCCATAACTTACATGGGGTTGACCAAACTTGCAGAAACATGTTTATTTCTGCTGAAAAACACGTTTTGACCCTTTCTGCACACTGGGGTTAAGGGCTGAGTGTGTTGGCACTTCTGAGCCTTGCTGTTACAAGTAGATTCAGCTGTCTGAAAAAACGTGTTTATTTCGGGCTGAAAAACACGTTTTGAAAAGTGTGATGTTACTGCCCCATAACTTACATGGGGTTTACCAAACTTGCAGAAACATGTTTATTTCTGCTGAAAAACACGTTTTGACAATTTCTGCACACTGGGGTTAAGGGCTGAGTGTGTGGGCTCTTTTGAGCCTTGCTGTTACAAGGAGATTCAGTTGCCTGAAAAAACGCGTTTATTTCGGGCTGAAAAACACGTTTTGAAAAGTGTGATGTTACTGCCCCATAACTTACATGGGGTTGACCAAACTTGCAGAAACATGTTTATTTCTGCTGAAAAACACGTTTTGACCCTTTCTGCACACTGGGGTTAAGGGCTGAGTGTGTTGGCTCTTCTGAGCCTTGCTGTTACAAGTAGATTCAGCTGTCTGAAAAAACGTGTTTATTTCGGGCTGAAAAACACTTTTTGAAAAGTGTGATGTTACTGCCCCATAACTTACATGGGGTTGACCAAACTTGCAGAAACATGTTTATTTCTGCAGAAAAACACGTTTTGACCCTTTCTGCACACTGGGGTTAAGGGTTGAGTGTGTGGGCACTTCTGAGCATTGCTGTTACAAGTAGATTCAGTTGTCTGAAAAAACGCGTTTATTTCGGGCTGAAAAACACGTTTTGAAAACTGTGATGTTACTGCCCCATAACTTACATGGGGTTGACCAAACTTGCAGAAACATGTTTATTTCTGCTGAAAAACACGTTTTGACCCTTTCTGCACACTGGGGTTAAGGGCTGAGTGTGTTGGCACTTCTGAGCATTGCTGTTACAAGTAGATTCAGTTGTCTGAAAAAACGCGTTTATTTCGGGCTGAAAAACACGTTTTGAAAACTGTGATGTTACTGCCCCATAACTTACATGGGGTTGACCAAACTTGCAGAAACATGTTTATTTCTGCTGAAAAACACTTTTTGACACTTTCTGTACACTGGGGTTAAGGGCTGAGTGTGTGGGCTCTTCTGAGCCTTGCTGTTACAAGGAGATTCAGTTGCCTGAAAAAACGCGTTTATTTCGTGCTGAAAAACACGTTTTGAAAAGTGTGATGTTACTGCCCCATAATTTAAATGGGGTTGACCAAACTTGCAGAAACATATTTATTTCTGCTGAAAAACACGTTTTGACCCTTTCTGCACACTGGGGTTAAGGGCTGAGTGTGTGGGCTCTTCTGAGCCTTGCTGTTACAAGGAGATTCAGTTGTCTGAAAAAACGCGTTTATTTCGGGCTGAAAAACACGTTTTGAAAACTGTGATGTTACTGCCCCATAACTTACATGGGGTTGACCAAACTTGCAGAAACATGTTTATTTCTGCTGAAAAACACGTTTTGACCCTTTCTGCACACTGGGGTTAAGGGCTGAGTGTGTTGGCACTTCTGAGCCTTGCTGTTACAAATAGATTCAGCTGTCTGAAAAAACGTGTTTATTTCGGGCTGAAAAACACGTTTTGAAAAGTGTGATGTTACTGCCCCATAACTTACATGGGGTTGACCAAACTTGCAGAAACATGTTTATTTCTGCTGAAAAACACGTTTTGACACTTTCTGTACACTGGGGTTAAGGGCTGAGTGTGTGGGCTCTTCTGAGCCTTGCTGTTACAAGGAGATTCAGTTGCCTGAAAAAACGCGTTTATTTCGGGCTGAAAAACACGTTTTGAAAAGTGTGATGTTACTGCCCCATAACTTACATGGGGTTGACCAAACTTGCAGAAACATGTTTATTTCTGCTGAAAAACACGTTTTGACACTTTCTGTACACTGGGGTTAAGGGCTGAGTGTGTGGGCTCTTCTGAGCCTTGCTGTTACAAGGAGATTCAGTTGTCTGAAAAAACGCGTTTATTTCGGGCTGAAAAACACGTTTTGAAAAGTGTGATGTTACTGCCCCATAACTTACATGGGGTTGACCAAACTTGCAGAAACATGTTTATTTCTGCTGAAAAACACGTTTTGACCCTTTCTGCACACTGGGGTTAAGGGCTGAGTGTGTTGGCACTTCTGAGCCTTGCTGTTACAAGTAGATTCAGCTGTCTGAAAAAACGTGTTTATTTCGGGCTGAAAAACACGTTTTGAAAAGTGTGATGTTACTGCCCCATAACTTAAATGGGGTTGACCAAACTTGCAGAAACATGTTTATTTCTGCTGAAAAACACGTTTTGACACTTTCTGTACACTGGGGTTAAGGGCTGAGTGTGTGGGCTCTTCTGAGCCTTGCTGTTACAAGGAGATTCAGTTGTCTGAAAAAACGCGTTTATTTCGGGCTGAAAAACACGTTTTGAAAAGTGTGATGTTACTGCCCCATAACTTACATGGGGTTGACCAAACTTGCAGAAACATGTTTATTTCTGCTGAAAAACACGTTTTGACACTTTCTGTACACTGGGGTTAAGGGCTGAGTGCGTGGGCTCTTCTGAGCCTTGCTGTTACAAGGAGATTCAGTTGTCTGAAAAAACGCGTTTATTTCGGGCTGAAAAACACGTTTTGAAAACTGTGATGTTACTGCCCCATAACTTACATGGGGTTGACCAAACTTGCAGAAACATGTTTATTTCTGCTGAAAAACACGTTTTGACCCTTTCTGCACACTGGGGTTAAGGGCTGAGTGTGTTGGCACTTCTGAGCCTTGCTGTTACAAGTAGATTCAGCTGTCTGAAAAAACGTGTTTATTTCGGGCTGAAAAACACGTTTTGAAAAGTGTGATGTTACTGCCCCATAACTTACATGGGGTTGACCAAACTTGCAGAAACATGTTTATTTCTGCTGAAAAACACGTTTTGACACTTTCTGTACACTGGGGTTAAGGGCTGAGTGTGTGGGCTCTTCTGAGGCTTGCTGTTACAAGGAGATTCAGTTGCCTGAAAAAACGCGTTTATTTCGTGCTGAAAAACACGTTTTGAAAAGTGTGATGTTACTGCCCCATAACTTAAATGGGGTTGACCAAACTTGCAGAAACATGTTTATTTCTGCTGAAAAACACGTTTTGACCCTTTCTGCACACTGGGGTTAAGGGCTGAGTGTGTGGGCTCTTCTGAGCCTTGCTGTTACAAGGAGATTCAGTTGTCTGAAAAAACGCGTTTATTTCGGGCTGAAAAACACGTTTTGAAAACTGTGATGTTACTGCCCCATAACTTACATGGGGTTGACCAAACTTGCAGAAACATGTTTATTTCTGCTGAAAAACACGTTTTGACCCTTTCTGCACACTGGGGTTAAGGGCTGAGTGTGTTGGCACTTCTGAGCCTTGCTGTTACAAGTAGATTCAGCTGTCTGAAAAAACGTGTTTATTTCGGGCTGAAAAACACGTTTTGAAAAGTGTGATGTTACTGCCCCATAACTTACATGGGGTTGACCAAACTTGCAGAAACATGTTTATTTCTGCTGAAAAACACGTTTTGACCCTTTCTGCACACTGGGGTTAAGGGCTGAGTGTGTTGGCACTTCTGAGCCTTGCTGTTACAAGTAGATTCAGCTGTCTGAAAAAACGTGTTTATTTCGGGCTGAAAAACACGTTTTGAAAAGTGTGATGTTACTGCCCCATAACTTACATGGGGTTGACCAAACTTGCAGAAACATGTTTATTTCTGCTGAAAAACACGTTCTGACCCTTTCTGCACACTGAGGTTAAGGGTTGAGTGTGTGGGCACTTCTGAGCCTTGCTGTTACAAGTAGATTCAGTTGTCTGAAAAAACGCGTTTATTTCGGGCTGAAAAACACGTTTTGAAAAGTATGATGTTACTGCCCCATAACTTACATGGGGTTGATCAAACTTACAGAAACATGTTTATTTCTGCTGAAAAACACGTTTTGACCCTTTCTGCACATTGGGGTTAAGGGCTGAGTGTGTGGGCTCTTCTGAGCCTTGCTGTTACAAGTAGATTCAGCTGTCTGAAAAAACGTGTTTATTTCGGGCTGAAAAACACGTTTTGAAAAGTGTGATGTTACTGCCCCATAACTTACATGGGGTTGACCAAACTTGCAGAAACATGTTTATTTCAGCTGAAAAACACGTTTTGACACTTTCTGTACACTGGGGTTAAGGGCTGAGTGTGTGGGCTCTTCTGAGCCTTGCTGTTACAAGGAGATTCAGTTGTCTGAAAAAACGCGTTTATTTCGGGCTGAAAAACACGTTTTGAAAAGTGTGATGTTACTGCCCCATAACTTACATGGGGTTGACCAAACTTGCAGAAACATGTTTATTTCTGCTGAAAAACACGTTTTGACCCTTTCTGCACACTGGGGTTAAGGGTTGAGTGTGTGGGCACTTCTGAGCCTTGCTGTTACAAGTAGATTCAGCTGTCTGAAAAAACGTGTTTAATTCAGAATGAAAAAACACGTATTGAAAAGTGTGATGTTACTGCCCCATAACTTACATGGGGTTGACCAAACTTGCAGAAACATGTTTATTTCAGCTGAAAAACACGTTTTGACACTTTCTGTACACTGAGGTTAAGGGCTGAGTGTGTGGGCTCTTCTGAGCCTTGCTGTTACAAGGAGATTCAGTTGTCTGAAAAAACGCGTTTATTTCGGGCTGAAAAACACGTTTTGAAAAGTGTAATGTTACTGCCCCATAACTTACATGGGGTTGACCAAACTTGCAGAAACATGTTTATTTCTGCTGAAAAACACGTTTTGACCCTTTCTGCACACTGGGGTTAAGGGTTGAGTGTGTGGGCACTTCTGAGCCTTGCTGTTACAAGTAGATTCAGTTGTCTGAAAAAACGCGTTTATTTCGGGCTGAAAAACACGTTTTGAAAAGTGTGATGTTACTGCCCCATAACTTACATGGGGTTGACCAAACTTGCAGAAACATGTTTATTTCTGCTGAAAAACACGTTTTGACAATTTCTGCACACTGGGGTTAAGGGCTGAGTGTGTGGGCTCTTTTGAGCCTTGCTGTTACAAGGAGATTCAGTTGCCTGAAAAAACGCGTTTATTTCGGGCTGAAAAACACGTTTTGAAAAGTGTGATGTTACTGCCCCATAACTTACATGGGGTTGACCAAACTTGCAGAAACATGTTTATTTCTGCTGAAAAACACGTTTTGACACTTTCTGTACACTGGGGTTAAGGGTTGAGTGTGTGGGCACTTCTGAGCCTTGCTGTTACAAGTAGATTCAGTTGCCTGAAAAAACGCGTTTATTTCTGGCTGAAAAACACGTTTTGAAAAGTGTGATGTTACTGCCCCATAACTTACATGGGGTTGACCAAACTTGCAGAAACATGTTTATTTCTGCTGAAAAACACGTTTTGACCCTTTCTGCACACTGGGGTTAAGGGTTGAGTGTGTGGGCACTTCTGAGCCTTGCTGTTACAAGTAGATTCAGTTGTCTGAAAAAACGCGTTTATTTCGGGCTGAAAAACACGTTTTGAAAAGTGTGATGTTACTGCCCCATAACTTACATGGGGTTGACCAAACTTGCAGAAACATGTTTATTTCTGCTGAAAAACACGTTTTGACCCTTTCTGCACACTGGGGTTAAGGGCTGAGTGTGTTGGCACTTCTGAGCCTTGCTGTTACAAGTAGATTCAGCTGTCTGAAAAAACGTGTTTATTTCGGGCTGAAAAACACGTTTTGAAAAGTGTGATGTTACTGCCCCATAACTTACATGGGGTTTACCAAACTTGCAGAAACATGTTTATTTCTGCTGAAAAACACGTTTTGACAATTTCTGCACACTGGGGTTAAGGGCTGAGTGTGTGGGCTCTTTTGAGCCTTGCTGTTACAAGGAGATTCAGTTGCCTGAAAAAACGCGTTTATTTCGGGCTGAAAAACACGTTTTGAAAAGTGTGATGTTACTGCCCCATAACTTACATGGGGTTGACCAAACTTGCAGAAACATGTTTATTTCTGCTGAAAAACACGTTTTGACCCTTTCTGCACACTGGGGTTAAGGGCTGAGTGTGCTGGCTCTTCTGAGCCTTGCTGTTACAAGTAGATTCAGCTGTCTGAAAAAACGTGTTTATTTCGGGCTGAAAAACACTTTTTGAAAAGTGTGATGTTACTGCCCCATAACTTACATGGGGTTGACCAAACTTGCAGAAACATGTTTATTTCTGCAGAAAAACACGTTTTGACCCTTTCTGCACACTGGGGTTAAGGGTTGAGTGTGTGGGCACTTCTGAGCATTGCTGTTACAAGTAGATTCAGTTGTCTGAAAAAACGCGTTTATTTCGGGCTGAAAAACACGTTTTGAAAACTGTGATGTTACTGCCCCATAACTTACATGGGGTTGACCAAACTTGCAGAAACATGTTTATTTCTGCTGAAAAACACGTTTTGACCCTTTCTGCACACTGGGGTTAAGGGCTGAGTGTGTTGGCACTTCTGAGCATTGCTGTTACAAGTAGATTCAGTTGTCTGAAAAAACGCGTTTATTTCGGGCTGAAAAACACGTTTTGAAAACTGTGATGTTACTGCCCCATAACTTACATGGGGTTGACCAAACTTGCAGAAACATGTTTATTTCTGCTGAAAAACACTTTTTGACACTTTCTGTACACTGGGGTTAAGGGCTGAGTGTGTGGGCTCTTCTGAGCCTTGCTGTTACAAGGAGATTCAGTTGCCTGAAAAAACGCGTTTATTTCGTGCTGAAAAACACGTTTTGAAAAGTGTGATGTTACTGCCCCATAATTTAAATGGGGTTGACCAAACTTGCAGAAACATATTTATTTCTGCTGAAAAACACGTTTTGACCCTTTCTGCACACTGGGGTTAAGGGCTGAGTGTGTGGGCTCTTCTGAGCCTTGCTGTTACAAGGAGATTCAGTTGTCTGAAAAAACGCGTTTATTTCGGGCTGAAAAACACGTTTTGAAAACTGTGATGTTACTGCCCCATAACTTACATGGGGTTGACCAAACTTGCAGAAACATGTTTATTTCTGCTGAAAAACACGTTTTGACCCTTTCTGCACACTGGGGTTAAGGGCTGAGTGTGTTGGCACTTCTGAGCCTTGCTGTTACAAATAGATTCAGCTGTCTGAAAAAACGTGTTTATTTCGGGCTGAAAAACACTTTTTGAAAAGTGTGATGTTACTGCCCCATAACTTACATGGGGTTGACCAAACTTGCAGAAACATGTTTATTTCTGCTGAAAAACACGTTTTGACACTTTCTGTACACTGGGGTTAAGGGCTGAGTGTGTGGGCTCTTCTGAGCCTTGCTGTTACAAGGAGATTCAGTTGCCTGAAAAAACGCGTTTATTTCGGGCTGAAAAACACGTTTTGAAAAGCGTGATGTTACTGCCCCATAACTTACATGGGGTTGACCAAACTTGCAGAAACATGTTTATTTCTGCTGAAAAACACGTTTTGACACTTTCTGTACACTGGGGTTAAGGGCTGAGTGTGTGGGCTCTTCTGAGCCTTGCTGTTACAAGGAGATTCAGTTGTCTGAAAAAACGCGTTTATTTCGGGCTGAAAAACACGTTTTGAAAAGTGTGATGTTACTGCCCCATAACTTACATGGGGTTGACCAAACTTGCAGAAACATGTTTATTTCTGCTGAAAAACACGTTTTGACCCTTTCTGCACACTGGGGTTAAGGGCTGAGTGTGTTGGCACTTCTGAGCCTTGCTGTTACAAGTAGATTCAGCTGTCTGAAAAAACGTGTTTATTTCGGGCTGAAAAACACGTTTTGAAAAGTGTGATGTTACTGCCCCATAACTTAAATGGGGTTGACCAAACTTGCAGAAACATGTTTATTTCTGCTGAAAAACACGTTTTGACACTTTCTGTACACTGGGGTTAAGGGCTGAGTGTGTGGGCTCTTCTGAGCCTTGCTGTTACAAGGAGATTCAGTTGTCTGAAAAAACGCGTTTATTTCGGGCTGAAAAACACGTTTTGAAAAGTGTGATGTTACTGCCCCATAACTTACATGGGGTTGACCAAACTTGCAGAAACATGTTTATTTCTGCTGAAAAACACGTTTTGACACTTTCTGTACACTGGGGTTAAGGGCTGAGTGCGTGGGCTCTTCTGAGCCTTGCTGTTACAAGGAGATTCAGTTGTCTGAAAAAACGCGTTTATTTCGGGCTGAAAAACACGTTTTGAAAACTGTGATGTTACTGCCCCATAACTTACATGGGGTTGACCAAACTTGCAGAAACATGTTTATTTCTGCTGAAAAACACGTTTTGACCCTTTCTGCACACTGGGGTTAAGGGCTGAGTGTGTTGGCACTTCTGAGCCTTGCTGTTACAAGTAGATTCAGCTGTCTGAAAAAACGTGTTTATTTCGGGCTGAAAAACACGTTTTGAAAAGTGTGATGTTACTGCCCCATAACTTACATGCGGTTGACCAAACTTGCAGAAACATGTTTATTTCTGCTGAAAAACACGTTTTGACACTTTCTGTACACTGGGGTTAAGGGCTGAGTGTGTGGGCTCTTCTGAGGCTTGCTGTTACAAGGAGATTCAGTTGCCTGAAAAAACGCGTTTATTTCGTGCTGAAAAACACGTTTTGAAAAGTGTGATGTTACTGCCCCATAACTTAAATGGGGTTGACCAAACTTGCAGAAACATGTTTATTTCTGCTGAAAAACACGTTTTGACCCTTTCTGCACACTGGGGTTAAGGGCTGAGTGTGTGGGCTCTTCTGAGCCTTGCTGTTACAAGGAGATTCAGTTGTCTGAAAAAACGCGTTTATTTCGGGCTGAAAAACACGTTTTGAAAACTGTGATGTTACTGCCCCATAACTTACATGGGGTTGACCAAACTTGCAGAAACATGTTTATTTCTGCTGAAAAACACGTTTTGACCCTTTCTGCACACTGGGGTTAAGGGCTGAGTGTGTTGGCACTTCTGAGCCTTGCTGTTACAAGTAGATTCAGCTGTCTGAAAAAACGTGTTTATTTCGGGCTGAAAAACACGTTTTGAAAAGTGTGATGTTACTGCCCCATAACTTACATGGGGTTGACCAAACTTGCAGAAACATGTTTATTTCTGCTGAAAAACACGTTTTGACCCTTTCTGCACACTGGGGTTAAGGGCTGAGTGTGTTGGCACTTCTGAGCCTTGCTGTTACAAGTAGATTCAGCTGTCTGAAAAAACGTGTTTATTTCGGGCTGAAAAACACGTTTTGAAAAGTGTGATGTTACTGCCCCATAACTTACATGGGGTTGACCAAACTTGCAGAAACATGTTTATTTCTGCTGAAAAACACGTTCTGACCCTTTCTGCACACTGAGGTTAAGGGTTGAGTGTGTGGGCACTTCTGAGCCTTGCTGTTACAAGTAGATTCAGTTGTCTGAAAAAACGCGTTTATTTCGGGCTGAAAAACACGTTTTGAAAAGTATGATGTTACTGCCCCATAACTTACATGGGGTTGATCAAACTTACAGAAACATGTTTATTTCTGCTGAAAAACACGTTTTGACCCTTTCTGCACATTGGGGTTAAGGGCTGAGTGTGTTGGCTCTTCTGAGCCTTGCTGTTACAAGTAGATTCAGCTGTCTGAAAAAACGTGTTTATTTCGGGCTGAAAAACACGTTTTGAAAAGTGTGATGTTACTGCCCCATAACTTACATGGGGTTGACCAAACTTGCAGAAACATGTTTATTTCAGCTGAAAAACACGTTTTGACACTTTCTGTACACTGGGGTTAAGGGCTGAGTGTGTGGGCTCTTCTGAGCCTTGCTGTTACAAGGAGATTCAGTTGTCTGAAAAAACGCGTTTATTTCGGGCTGAAAAACACGTTTTGAAAAGTGTGATGTTACTGCCCCATAACTTACATGGGGTTGACCAAACTTGCAGAAACATGTTTATTTCTGCTGAAAAACACGTTTTGACCCTTTCTGCACACTGGGGTTAAGGGTTGAGTGTGTGGGCACTTCTGAGCCTTGCTGTTACAAGTAGATTCAGCTGTCTGAAAAAACGTGTTTAATTCAGAATGAAAAAACACGTATTGAAAAGTGTGATGTTACTGCCCCATAACTTACATGGGGTTGACCAAACTTGCAGAAACATGTTTATTTCAGCTGAAAAACACGTTTTGACACTTTCTGTACACTGAGGTTAAGGGCTGAGTGTGTGGGCTCTTCTGAGCCTTGCTGTTACAAGGAGATTCAGTTGTCTGAAAAAACGCGTTTATTTCGGGCTGAAAAACACGTTTTGAAAAGTGTGATGTTACTGCCCCATAACTTACATGGGGTTGACCAAACTTGCAGAAACATGTTTATTTCTGCTGAAAAACACGTTTTGACCCTTTCTGCACACTGGGGTTAAGGGTTGAGTGTGTGGGCACTTCTGAGCCTTGCTGTTACAAGTAGATTCAGTTGTCTGAAAAAACGCGTTTATTTCGGGCTGAAAAACACGTTTTGAAAAGTGTGATGTTACTGCCCCATAACTTACATGGGGTTGACCAAACTTGCAGAAACATGTTTATTTCTGCTGAAAAACACGTTTTGACAATTTCTGCACACTGGGGTTAAGGGCTGAGTGTGTGGGCTCTTTTGAGCCTTGCTGTTACAAGGAGATTCAGTTGCCTGAAAAAACGCGTTTATTTCGGGCTGAAAAACACGTTTTGAAAAGTGTGATGTTACTGCCCCATAACTTACATGGGGTTGACCAAACTTGCAGAAACATGTTTATTTCTGCTGAAAAACACGTTTTGACACTTTCTGTACACTGGGGTTAAGGGTTGAGTGTGTGGGCACTTCTGAGCCTTGCTGTTACAAGTAGATTCAGTTGCCTGAAAAAACGCGTTTATTTCTGGCTGAAAAACACGTTTTGAAAAGTGTGATGTTACTGCCCCATAACTTACATGGGGTTGACCAAACTTGCAGAAACATGTTTATTTCTGCTGAAAAACACGTTTTGACCCTTTCTGCACACTGGGGTTAAGGGTTGAGTGTGTGGGCACTTCTGAGCCTTGCTGTTACAAGTAGATTCAGTTGTCTGAAAAAACGCGTTTATTTCGGGCTGAAAAACACGTTTTGAAAAGTGTGATGTTACTGCCCCATAACTTACATGGGGTTGACCAAACTTGCAGAAACATGTTTATTTCTGCTGAAAAACACGTTTTGACCCTTTCTGCACACTGGGGTTAAGGGCTGAGTGTGTTGGCACTTCTGAGCCTTGCTGTTACAAGTAGATTCAGCTGTCTGAAAAAACGTGTTTATTTCGGGCTGAAAAACACGTTTTGAAAAGTGTGATGTTACTGCCCCATAACTTACATGGGGTTTACCAAACTTGCAGAAACATGTTTATTTCTGCTGAAAAACACGTTTTGACAATTTCTGCACACTGGGGTTAAGGGCTGAGTGTGTGGGCTCTTTTGAGCCTTGCTGTTACAAGGAGATTCAGTTGCCTGAAAAAACGCGTTTATTTCGGGCTGAAAAACACGTTTTGAAAAGTGTGATGTTACTGCCCCATAACTTACATGGGGTTGACCAAACTTGCAGAAACATGTTTATTTCTGCTGAAAAACACGTTTTGACCCTTTCTGCACACTGGGGTTAAGGGCTGAGTGTGCTGGCTCTTCTGAGCCTTGCTGTTACAAGTAGATTCAGCTGTCTGAAAAAACGTGTTTATTTCGGGCTGAAAAACACTTTTTGAAAAGTGTGATGTTACTGCCCCATAACTTACATGGGGTTGACCAAACTTGCAGAAACATGTTTATTTCTGCAGAAAAACACGTTTTGACCCTTTCTGCACACTGGGGTTAAGGGTTGAGTGTGTGGGCACTTCTGAGCATTGCTGTTACAAGTAGATTCAGTTGTCTGAAAAAACGCGTTTATTTCGGGCTGAAAAACACGTTTTGAAAACTGTGATGTTACTGCCCCATAACTTACATGGGGTTGACCAAACTTGCAGAAACATGTTTATTTCTGCTGAAAAACACGTTTTGACCCTTTCTGCACACTGGGGTTAAGGGCTGAGTGTGTTGGCACTTCTGAGCATTGCTGTTACAAGTAGATTCAGTTGTCTGAAAAAACGCGTTTATTTCGGGCTGAAAAACACGTTTTGAAAACTGTGATGTTACTGCCCCATAACTTACATGGGGTTGACCAAACTTGCAGAAACATGTTTATTTCTGCTGAAAAACACTTTTTGACACTTTCTGTACACTGGGGTTAAGGGCTGAGTGTGTGGGCTCTTCTGAGCCTTGCTGTTACAAGGAGATTCAGTTGCCTGAAAAAACGCGTTTATTTCGTGCTGAAAAACACGTTTTGAAAAGTGTGATGTTACTGCCCCATAATTTAAATGGGGTTGACCAAACTTGCAGAAACATATTTATTTCTGCTGAAAAACACGTTTTGACCCTTTCTGCACACTGGGGTTAAGGGCTGAGTGTGTGGGCTCTTCTGAGCCTTGCTGTTACAAGGAGATTCAGTTGTCTGAAAAAACGCGTTTATTTCGGGCTGAAAAACACGTTTTGAAAACTGTGATGTTACTGCCCCATAACTTACATGGGGTTGACCAAACTTGCAGAAACATGTTTATTTCTGCTGAAAAACACGTTTTGACCCTTTCTGCACACTGGGGTTAAGGGCTGAGTGTGTTGGCACTTCTGAGCCTTGCTGTTACAAATAGATTCAGCTGTCTGAAAAAACGTGTTTATTTCGGGCTGAAAAACACTTTTTGAAAAGTGTGATGTTACTGCCCCATAACTTACATGGGGTTGACCAAACTTGCAGAAACATGTTTATTTCTGCTGAAAAACACGTTTTGACACTTTCTGTACACTGGGGTTAAGGGCTGAGTGTGTGGGCTCTTCTGAGCCTTGCTGTTACAAGGAGATTCAGTTGCCTGAAAAAACGCGTTTATTTCGGGCTGAAAAACACGTTTTGAAAAGTGTGATGTTACTGCCCCATAACTTACATGGGGTTGACCAAACTTGCAGAAACATGTTTATTTCTGCTGAAAAACACGTTTTGACACTTTCTGTACACTGGGGTTAAGGGCTGAGTGTGTGGGCTCTTCTGAGCCTTGCTGTTACAAGGAGATTCAGTTGTCTGAAAAAACGCGTTTATTTCGGGCTGAAAAACACGTTTTGAAAAGTGTGATGTTACTGCCCCATAACTTACATGGGGTTGACCAAACTTGCAGAAACATGTTTATTTCTGCTGAAAAACACGTTTTGACCCTTTCTGCACACTGGGGTTAAGGGCTGAGTGTGTTGGCACTTCTGAGCCTTGCTGTTACAAGTAGATTCAGCTGTCTGAAAAAACGTGTTTATTTCGGGCTGAAAAACACGTTTTGAAAAGTGTGATGTTACTGCCCCATAACTTAAATGGGGTTGACCAAACTTGCAGAAACATGTTTATTTCTGCTGAAAAACACGTTTTGACACTTTCTGTACACTGGGGTTAAGGGCTGAGTGTGTGGGCTCTTCTGAGCCTTGCTGTTACAAGGAGATTCAGTTGTCTGAAAAAACGCGTTTATTTCGGGCTGAAAAACACGTTTTGAAAAGTGTGATGTTACTGCCCCATAACTTACATGGGGTTGACCAAACTTGCAGAAACATGTTTATTTCTGCTGAAAAACACGTTTTGACACTTTCTGTACACTGGGGTTAAGGGCTGAGTGCGTGGGCTCTTCTGAGCCTTGCTGTTACAAGGAGATTCAGTTGTCTGAAAAAACGCGTTTATTTCGGGCTGAAAAACACGTTTTGAAAACTGTGATGTTACTGCCCCATAACTTACATGGGGTTGACCAAACTTGCAGAAACATGTTTATTTCTGCTGAAAAACACGTTTTGACCCTTTCTGCACACTGGGGTTAAGGGCTGAGTGTGTTGGCACTTCTGAGCCTTGCTGTTACAAGTAGATTCAGCTGTCTGAAAAAACGTGTTTATTTCGGGCTGAAAAACACGTTTTGAAAAGTGTGATGTTACTGCCCCATAACTTACATGGGGTTGACCAAACTTGCAGAAACATGTTTATTTCTGCTGAAAAACACGTTTTGACACTTTCTGTACACTGGGGTTAAGGGCTGAGTGTGTGGGCTCTTCTGAGGCTTGCTGTTACAAGGAGATTCAGTTGCCTGAAAAAACGCGTTTATTTCGTGCTGAAAAACACGTTTTGAAAAGTGTGATGTTACTGCCCCATAACTTAAATGGGGTTGACCAAACTTGCAGAAACATGTTTATTTCTGCTGAAAAACACGTTTTGACCCTTTCTGCACACTGGGGTTAAGGGCTGAGTGTGTGGGCTCTTCTGAGCCTTGCTGTTACAAGGAGATTCAGTTGTCTGAAAAAACGCGTTTATTTCGGGCTGAAAAACACGTTTTGAAAACTGTGATGTTACTGCCCCATAACTTACATGGGGTTGACCAAACTTGCAGAAACATGTTTATTTCTGCTGAAAAACACGTTTTGACCCTTTCTGCACACTGGGGTTAAGGGCTGAGTGTGTTGGCACTTCTGAGCCTTGCTGTTACAAGTAGATTCAGCTGTCTGAAAAAACGTGTTTATTTCGGGCTGAAAAACACGTTTTGAAAAGTGTGATGTTACTGCCCCATAACTTACATGGGGTTGACCAAACTTGCAGAAACATGTTTATTTCTGCTGAAAAACACGTTTTGACCCTTTCTGCACACTGGGGTTAAGGGCTGAGTGTGTTGGCACTTCTGAGCCTTGCTGTTACAAGTAGATTCAGCTGTCTGAAAAAACGTGTTTATTTCGGGCTGAAAAACACGTTTTGAAAAGTGTGATGTTACTGCCCCATAACTTACATGGGGTTGACCAAACTTGCAGAAACATGTTTATTTCTGCTGAAAAACACGTTCTGACCCTTTCTGCACACTGAGGTTAAGGGTTGAGTGTGTGGGCACTTCTGAGCCTTGCTGTTACAAGTAGATTCAGTTGTCTGAAAAAACGCGTTTATTTCGGGCTGAAAAACACGTTTTGAAAAGTATGATGTTACTGCCCCATAACTTACATGGGGTTGATCAAACTTACAGAAACATGTTTATTTCTGCTGAAAAACACGTTTTGACCCTTTCTGCACATTGGGGTTAAGGGCTGAGTGTGTTGGCTCTTCTGAGCCTTGCTGTTACAAGTAGATTCAGCTGTCTGAAAAAACGTGTTTATTTCGGGCTGAAAAACACGTTTTGAAAAGTGTGATGTTACTGCCCCATAACTTACATGGGGTTGACCAAACTTGCAGAAACATGTTTATTTCAGCTGAAAAACACGTTTTGACACTTTCTGTACACTGGGGTTAAGGGCTGAGTGTGTGGGCTCTTCTGAGCCTTGCTGTTACAAGGAGATTCAGTTGTCTGAAAAAACGCGTTTATTTCGGGCTGAAAAACACGTTTTGAAAAGTGTGATGTTACTGCCCCATAACTTACATGGGGTTGACCAAACTTGCAGAAACATGTTTATTTCTGCTGAAAAACACGTTTTGACCCTTTCTGCACACTGGGGTTAAGGGTTGAGTGTGTGGGCACTTCTGAGCCTTGCTGTTACAAGTAGATTCAGCTGTCTGAAAAAACGTGTTTAATTCAGAATGAAAAAACACGTATTGAAAAGTGTGATGTTACTGCCCCATAACTTACATGGGGTTGACCAAACTTGCAGAAACATGTTTATTTCAGCTGAAAAACACGTTTTGACACTTTCTGTACACTGAGGTTAAGGGCTGAGTGTGTGGGCTCTTCTGAGCCTTGCTGTTACAAGGAGATTCAGTTGTCTGAAAAAACGCGTTTATTTCGGGCTGAAAAACACGTTTTGAAAAGTGTGATGTTACTGCCCCATAACTTACATGGGGTTGACCAAACTTGCAGAAACATGTTTATTTCTGCTGAAAAACACGTTTTGACCCTTTCTGCACACTGGGGTTAAGGGTTGAGTGTGTGGGCACTTCTGAGCCTTGCTGTTACAAGTAGATTCAGTTGTCTGAAAAAACGCGTTTATTTCGGGCTGAAAAACACGTTTTGAAAAGTGTGATGTTACTGCCCCATAACTTACATGGGGTTGACCAAACTTGCAGAAACATGTTTATTTCTGCTGAAAAACACGTTTTGACAATTTCTGCACACTGGGGTTAAGGGCTGAGTGTGTGGGCTCTTTTGAGCCTTGCTGTTACAAGGAGATTCAGTTGCCTGAAAAAACGCGTTTATTTCGGGCTGAAAAACACGTTTTGAAAAGTGTGATGTTACTGCCCCATAACTTACATGGGGTTGACCAAACTTGCAGAAACATGTTTATTTCTGCTGAAAAACACGTTTTGACACTTTCTGTACACTGGGGTTAAGGGTTGAGTGTGTGGGCACTTCTGAGCCTTGCTGTTACAAGTAGATTCAGTTGCCTGAAAAAACGCGTTTATTTCTGGCTGAAAAACACGTTTTGAAAAGTGTGATGTTACTGCCCCATAACTTACATGGGGTTGACCAAACTTGCAGAAACATGTTTATTTCTGCTGAAAAACACGTTTTGACCCTTTCTGCACACTGGGGTTAAGGGTTGAGTGTGTGGGCACTTCTGAGCCTTGCTGTTACAAGTAGATTCAGTTGTCTGAAAAAACGCGTTTATTTCGGGCTGAAAAACACGTTTTGAAAAGTGTGATGTTACTGCCCCATAACTTACATGGGGTTGACCAAACTTGCAGAAACATGTTTATTTCTGCTGAAAAACACGTTTTGACCCTTTCTGCACACTGGGGTTAAGGGCTGAGTGTGTTGGCACTTCTGAGCCTTGCTGTTACAAGTAGATTCAGCTGTCTGAAAAAACGTGTTTATTTCGGGCTGAAAAACACGTTTTGAAAAGTGTGATGTTACTGCCCCATAACTTACATGGGGTTTACCAAACTTGCAGAAACATGTTTATTTCTGCTGAAAAACACGTTTTGACAATTTCTGCACACTGGGGTTAAGGGCTGAGTGTGTGGGCTCTTTTGAGCCTTGCTGTTACAAGGAGATTCAGTTGCCTGAAAAAACGCGTTTATTTCGGGCTGAAAAACACGTTTTGAAAAGTGTGATGTTACTGCCCCATAACTTACATGGGGTTGACCAAACTTGCAGAAACATGTTTATTTCTGCTGAAAAACACGTTTTGACCCTTTCTGCACACTGGGGTTAAGGGCTGAGTGTGCTGGCTCTTCTGAGCCTTGCTGTTACAAGTAGATTCAGCTGTCTGAAAAAACGTGTTTATTTCGGGCTGAAAAACACTTTTTGAAAAGTGTGATGTTACTGCCCCATAACTTACATGGGGTTGACCAAACTTGCAGAAACATGTTTATTTCTGCAGAAAAACACGTTTTGACCCTTTCTGCACACTGGGGTTAAGGGTTGAGTGTGTGGGCACTTCTGAGCATTGCTGTTACAAGTAGATTCAGTTGTCTGAAAAAACGCGTTTATTTCGGGCTGAAAAACACGTTTTGAAAACTGTGATGTTACTGCCCCATAACTTACATGGGGTTGACCAAACTTGCAGAAACATGTTTATTTCTGCTGAAAAACACGTTTTGACCCTTTCTGCACACTGGGGTTAAGGGCTGAGTGTGTTGGCACTTCTGAGCATTGCTGTTACAAGTAGATTCAGTTGTCTGAAAAAACGCGTTTATTTCGGGCTGAAAAACACGTTTTGAAAACTGTGATGTTACTGCCCCATAACTTACATGGGGTTGACCAAACTTGCAGAAACATGTTTATTTCTGCTGAAAAACACTTTTTGACACTTTCTGTACACTGGGGTTAAGGGCTGAGTGTGTGGGCTCTTCTGAGCCTTGCTGTTACAAGGAGATTCAGTTGCCTGAAAAAACGCGTTTATTTCGTGCTGAAAAACACGTTTTGAAAAGTGTGATGTTACTGCCCCATAATTTAAATGGGGTTGACCAAACTTGCAGAAACATATTTATTTCTGCTGAAAAACACGTTTTGACCCTTTCTGCACACTGGGGTTAAGGGCTGAGTGTGTGGGCTCTTCTGAGCCTTGCTGTTACAAGGAGATTCAGTTGTCTGAAAAAACGCGTTTATTTCGGGCTGAAAAACACGTTTTGAAAACTGTGATGTTACTGCCCCATAACTTACATGGGGTTGACCAAACTTGCAGAAACATGTTTATTTCTGCTGAAAAACACGTTTTGACCCTTTCTGCACACTGGGGTTAAGGGCTGAGTGTGTTGGCACTTCTGAGCCTTGCTGTTACAAATAGATTCAGCTGTCTGAAAAAACGTGTTTATTTCGGGCTGAAAAACACTTTTTGAAAAGTGTGATGTTACTGCCCCATAACTTACATGGGGTTGACCAAACTTGCAGAAACATGTTTATTTCTGCTGAAAAACACGTTTTGACACTTTCTGTACACTGGGGTTAAGGGCTGAGTGTGTGGGCTCTTCTGAGCCTTGCTGTTACAAGGAGATTCAGTTGCCTGAAAAAACGCGTTTATTTCGGGCTGAAAAACACGTTTTGAAAAGTGTGATGTTACTGCCCCATAACTTACATGGGGTTGACCAAACTTGCAGAAACATGTTTATTTCTGCTGAAAAACACGTTTTGACACTTTCTGTACACTGGGGTTAAGGGCTGAGTGTGTGGGCTCTTCTGAGCCTTGCTGTTACAAGGAGATTCAGTTGTCTGAAAAAACGCGTTTATTTCGGGCTGAAAAACACGTTTTGAAAAGTGTGATGTTACTGCCCCATAACTTACATGGGGTTGACCAAACTTGCAGAAACATGTTTATTTCTGCTGAAAAACACGTTTTGACCCTTTCTGCACACTGGGGTTAAGGGCTGAGTGTGTTGGCACTTCTGAGCCTTGCTGTTACAAGTAGATTCAGCTGTCTGAAAAAACGTGTTTATTTCGGGCTGAAAAACACGTTTTGAAAAGTGTGATGTTACTGCCCCATAACTTAAATGGGGTTGACCAAACTTGCAGAAACATGTTTATTTCTGCTGAAAAACACGTTTTGACACTTTCTGTACACTGGGGTTAAGGGCTGAGTGTGTGGGCTCTTCTGAGCCTTGCTGTTACAAGGAGATTCAGTTGTCTGAAAAAACGCGTTTATTTCGGGCTGAAAAACACGTTTTGAAAAGTGTGATGTTACTGCCCCATAACTTACATGGGGTTGACCAAACTTGCAGAAACATGTTTATTTCTGCTGAAAAACACGTTTTGACACTTTCTGTACACTGGGGTTAAGGGCTGAGTGCGTGGGCTCTTCTGAGCCTTGCTGTTACAAGGAGATTCAGTTGTCTGAAAAAACGCGTTTATTTCGGGCTGAAAAACACGTTTTGAAAACTGTGATGTTACTGCCCCATAACTTACATGGGGTTGACCAAACTTGCAGAAACATGTTTATTTCTGCTGAAAAACACGTTTTGACCCTTTCTGCACACTGGGGTTAAGGGCTGAGTGTGTTGGCACTTCTGAGCCTTGCTGTTACAAGTAGATTCAGCTGTCTGAAAAAACGTGTTTATTTCGGGCTGAAAAACACGTTTTGAAAAGTGTGATGTTACTGCCCCATAACTTACATGGGGTTGACCAAACTTGCAGAAACATGTTTATTTCTGCTGAAAAACACGTTTTGACACTTTCTGTACACTGGGGTTAAGGGCTGAGTGTGTGGGCTCTTCTGAGGCTTGCTGTTACAAGGAGATTCAGTTGCCTGAAAAAACGCGTTTATTTCGTGCTGAAAAACACGTTTTGAAAAGTGTGATGTTACTGCCCCATAACTTAAATGGGGTTGACCAAACTTGCAGAAACATGTTTATTTCTGCTGAAAAACACGTTTTGACCCTTTCTGCACACTGGGGTTAAGGGCTGAGTGTGTGGGCTCTTCTGAGCCTTGCTGTTACAAGGAGATTCAGTTGTCTGAAAAAACGCGTTTATTTCGGGCTGAAAAACACGTTTTGAAAACTGTGATGTTACTGCCCCATAACTTACATGGGGTTGACCAAACTTGCAGAAACATGTTTATTTCTGCTGAAAAACACGTTTTGACCCTTTCTGCACACTGGGGTTAAGGGCTGAGTGTGTTGGCACTTCTGAGCCTTGCTGTTACAAGTAGATTCAGCTGTCTGAAAAAACGTGTTTATTTCGGGCTGAAAAACACGTTTTGAAAAGTGTGATGTTACTGCCCCATAACTTACATGGGGTTGACCAAACTTGCAGAAACATGTTTATTTCTGCTGAAAAACACGTTTTGACCCTTTCTGCACACTGGGGTTAAGGGCTGAGTGTGTTGGCACTTCTGAGCCTTGCTGTTACAAGTAGATTCAGCTGTCTGAAAAAACGTGTTTATTTCGGGCTGAAAAACACGTTTTGAAAAGTGTGATGTTACTGCCCCATAACTTACATGGGGTTGACCAAACTTGCAGAAACATGTTTATTTCTGCTGAAAAACACGTTCTGACCCTTTCTGCACACTGAGGTTAAGGGTTGAGTGTGTGGGCACTTCTGAGCCTTGCTGTTACAAGTAGATTCAGTTGTCTGAAAAAACGCGTTTATTTCGGGCTGAAAAACACGTTTTGAAAAGTATGATGTTACTGCCCCATAACTTACATGGGGTTGACCAAACTTACAGAAACATGTTTATTTCTGCTGAAAAACACGTTTTGACCCTTTCTGCACATTGGGGTTAAGGGCTGAGTGTGTTGGCTCTTCTGAGCCTTGCTGTTACAAGTAGATTCAGCTGTCTGAAAAAACGTGTTTATTTCGGGCTGAAAAACACGTTTTGAAAAGTGTGATGTTACTGCCCCATAACTTACATGGGGTTGACCAAACTTGCAGAAACATGTTTATTTCAGCTGAAAAACACGTTTTGACACTTTCTGTACACTGGGGTTAAGGGCTGAGTGTGTGGGCTCTTCTGAGCCTTGCTGTTACAAGGAGATTCAGTTGTCTGAAAAAACGCGTTTATTTCGGGCTGAAAAACACGTTTTGAAAAGTGTGATGTTACTGCCCCATAACTTACATGGGGTTGACCAAACTTGCAGAAACATGTTTATTTCTGCTGAAAAACACGTTTTGACCCTTTCTGCACACTGGGGTTAAGGGTTGAGTGTGTGGGCACTTCTGAGCCTTGCTGTTACAAGTAGATTCAGTTGCCTGAAAAAACGCGTTTATTTCTGGCTGAAAAACACGTTTTGAAAAGTATGATGTTACTGCCCCATAACTTACATGGGGTTGACCAAACTTGCAGAAACATGTTTATTTCTGCTGAAAAACACGTTTTGACCCTTTCTGCACACTGGGGTTAAGGGCTGAGTGTGTTGGCACTTCTGAGCCTTGCTGTTACAAGTATATTCAGCTGTCTGAAAAAACGTGTTTATTTCGGGCTGAAAAACACGTTTTGAAAAGTGTGATGTTACTGCCCCATAACTTACATGGGGTTGACCAAACTTGCAGAAACATGTTTATTTCTGCTGAAAAACACGTTTTGACCCTTTCTGCACACTGGGGTTATGGGCTGAGTGTGTTGGCTCTTCTGAGCCTTGCTGTTACAAGTAGATTCAGCTGTCTGAAAAAACGTGTTTAATTCAGAATGAAAAAACACGTATTGAAAAGTGTGATGTTACTGCCCCATAACTTACATGGGGTTGACCAAACTTGCAGAAACATGTTTATTTCAGCTGAAAAACACGTTTTGACACTTTCTGTACACTGGGGTTAAGGGCTGAGTGTGTGGGCTCTTCTGAGCCTTGCTGTTACAAGGAGATTCAGTTGTCTGAAAAAACGCGTTTATTTCGGGCTGAAAAACACGTTTTGAAAAGTGTGATGTTACTGCCCCATAACTTACATGGGGTTGACCAAACTTGCAGAAACATGTTTATTTCTGCTGAAAAACACGTTTTGACCCTTTCTGCACACTGGGGTTAAGGGCTGAGTGTGTTGGCACTTCTGAGCCTTGCTGTTACAAGTAGATTCAGCTGTCTGAAAAAACGTGTTTATTTCGGGCTGAAAAACACGTTTTGAAAAGTGTGATGTTACTGCCCCATAACTTACATGGGGTTGACCAAACTTGCAGAAACATGTTTATTTCTGCTGAAAAACACGTTTTGACCCTTTCTGCACACTGGGGTTAAGGGTTGAGTGTGTGGGCACTTCTGAGCCTTGCTGTTACAAGTAGATTCAGCTGTCTGAAAAAACGTGTTTATTTCGGGCTGAAAAACACGTTTTGAAAAGTGTGATGTTACTGCCCCATAACTTACATGGGGTTGACCAAACTTGCAGAAACATGTTTATTTCAGCTGAAAAACACGTTTTGACACTTTCTGTACACTGGGGTTAAGGGCTGAGTGTGTGGGCTCTTCTGAGCCTTGCTGTTACAAGGAGATTCAGTTGCCTGAAAAAACGCGTTTATTTCTGGCTGAAAAACACGTTTTGAAAAGTGTGATGTTACTGCCCCATAACTTACATGGGGTTGACCAAACTTGCAGAAACATGTTTATTTCTGCTGAAAAACACGTTTTGACACTTTCTGTACACTGGGGTTAAGGGCTGAGTGTGTGGGCTCTTCTGAGCCTTGCTGTTACAAGGAGATTCAGTTGCCTGAAAAAACGCGTTTATTTCGGGCTGAAATACACGTTTTGAAAAGTGTGATGTCACTGCCCGATAACTTACATGGGGTTGACCAAACTTGCAGAAACATGTTTATTTCTGCTGAAAAACACGTTTTGACCCTTTCTGCACACTGGGGTTAAGGGTTGAGTGTGTGGGCACTTCTGAGCATTGCTGTTACAAGTAGATTCAGTTGTCTGAAAAAACGCGTTTATTTCGGGCTGAAAAACACGTTTTGAAAACTGTGATGTTACTGCCCCATAACTTACATGGGGTTGACCAAACTTGCAGAAACATGTTTATTTCTGCTGAAAAACACGTTTTGACCCTTTCTGCACACTGGGGTTAAGGGCTGAGTGTGTTGGCACTTCTGAGCCTTGCTGTTACAAGTAGATTCAGCTGTCTGAAAAAACGTGTTTATTTCGGGCTGAAAAACACGTTTTGAAAAGTGTGATGTTACTGCCCCATAACTTACATGGGGTTGACCAAACTTGCAGAAACATGTTTATTTCTGCTGAAAAACACGTTTTGACAATTTCTGCACACTCTGGTTAAGGGCTGAGTGTGTGGGCTCTTTTGAGCCTTGCTGTTACAAGGAGATACAGTTGCCTGAAAAAACGCGTTTATTTCGGGCTGAAAAACACGTTTTGAAAAGTGTGATGTTACTGCCCCATAACTTACATGGGGTTGACCAAACTTGCAGAAACATGTTTATTTCTGCTGAAAAACACGTTTTGACACTTTCTGTACACTGGGGTTAAGGGCTGAGTGTGTGGGCTCTTCTGAGCCTTGCTGTTACAAGGAGATTCAGTTGCCTGAAAAAACGCGTTTATTTCGGGCTGAAAAACACGTTTTGAAAAGTGTGATGTTACTGCCCCATAACTTACATGGGGTTGACCAAACTTGCAGAAACATGTTTATTTCTGCTGAAAAACACGTTTTGACACTTTCTGTACACTGGGGTTAAGGGCTGAGTGTGTGGGCTCTTCTGAGCCTTGCTGTTACAAGGAGATTCAGTTGTCTGAAAAAACGCGTTTATTTCGGGCTGAAAAACACGTTTTGAAAAGTGTGATGTTACTGCCCCATAACTTACATGGGGTTGACCAAACTTGCAGAAACATGTTTATTTCTGCTGAAAAACACGTTTTGACCCTTTCTGCACACTGGGGTTAAGGGCTGAGTGTGTTGGCACTTCTGAGCCTTGCTGTTACAAGTAGATTCAGCTGTCTGAAAAAACGTGTTTATTTCGGGCTGAAAAACACGTTTTGAAAAGTGTGATGTTACTGCCCCATAACTTAAATGGGGTTGACCAAACTTGCAGAAACATGTTTATTTCTGCTGAAAAACACGTTTTGACACTTTCTGTACACTGGGGTTAAGGGCTGAGTGTGTGGGCTCTTCTGAGCCTTGCTGTTACAAGGAGATTCAGTTGTCTGAAAAAACGCGTTTATTTCGGGCTGAAAAACACGTTTTGAAAAGTGTGATGTTACTGCCCCATAACTTACATGGGGTTGACCAAACTTGCAGAAACATGTTTATTTCTGCTGAAAAACACGTTTTGACACTTTCTGTACACTGGGGTTAAGGGCTGAGTGCGTGGGCTCTTCTGAGCCTTGCTGTTACAAGGAGATTCAGTTGTCTGAAAAAACGCGTTTATTTCGGGCTGAAAAACACGTTTTGAAAAGTGTGATGTTACTGCCCCATAACTTACATGGGGTTGACCAAACTTGCAGAAACGTTTATTTCTGCTGAAAAACACGTTTTGACCCTTTCTGCACACTGGGGTTAAGGGCTGAGTGTGTTGGCTCTTCTGAGCCTTGCTGTTACAAGTAGATTCAGCTGTCTGAAAAAACGTGTTTATTTCGGGCTGAAAAACACGTTTTGAAAAGTGTGATGTTACTGCCCCATAACTTACATGGGGTTGACCAAACTTGCAGAAACATGTTTATTTCTGCTGAAAAACACGTTTTGACACTTTCTGTACACTGGGGTTAAGGGCTGAGTGTGTGGGCTCTTCTGAGCCTTGCTGTTACAAGGAGATTCATTTGCCTGAAAAAAACGCGTTTATTTCGGGCTGAAAAACACGTTTTGAAAACTGTGATGTTACTGCCCCATAACTTACATGGGGTTGACCAAACATACAGAAACATGTTTATTTCTGCTGAAAAACACGTTTTGACCCTTTCTGCACACTGGGGTTAAGGGCTGAGTGTGTTGGCTCTTCTGAGCCTTGCTGTTACAAGTAGATTCAGCTGTCTGAAAAAACGTGTTTATTTCGGGCTGAAAAACACGTTTTGAAAAGTGTGATGTTACTGCCCCATAACTTACATGGGGTTGACCAAACTTGCAGAAACATGTTTATTTCAGCTGAAAAACACGTTTTGACACTTTCTGTACACTGGGGTTAAGGGCTGAGTGTGTGGGCTCTTCTGAGCCTTGCTGTTACAAGGAGATTCAGTTGTCTGAAAAAACGCGTTTATTTCGGGCTGAAAAACACGTTTTGAAAAGTGTGATGTTACTGCCCCATAACTTACATGGGGTTGACCAAACTTGCAGAAACATGTTTATTTCTGCTGAAAAACACGTTTTGACCCTTTCTGCACACTGGGGTTAAGGGTTGAGTGTGTGGGCATTTCTGAGCCTTGCTGTTACAAGTAGATTCAGTTGTCTGAAAAAACGCGTTTATTTCGGGCTGAAAAACACGTTTTGAAAAGTGTGATGTTACTGCCCCAAACCTTACATGGGGTTGACCAAACTTGCAGAAACATGTTTATTTCTGCTGAAAAACACGTTTTGACCCTTTCTGCACACTGGGGTTAAGGGCTGAGTGTGTTGGCACTTCTGAGCCTTGCTGTTACAAGTAGATTCAGCTGTCTGAAAAAACGTGTTCATTTCGGGCTGAAAAACACGTTTTGAAAAGTGTGATGTTACTGCCCCATAACTTACATGGGGTTGACCAAACTTGCAGAAACATGTTTATTTCTGCTGAAAAACACGTTTTGACAATTTCTGCACACTGGGGTTAAGGGCTGAGTGTGTGGGCTCTTTTGAGCCTTGCTGTTACAAGGAGATTCAGTTGTCTGAAAAAACGCGTTTATTTCGGGCTGAAAAACACGTTTTGAAAAGTGTGATGTTACTGCCCCAAACCTTACATGGGGTTGACCAAACTTGCAGAAACATGTTTATTTCTGCTGAAAAACACGTTTTGACCCTTTCTGCACACTGGGGTTAAGGGCTGAGTGTGTTGGCTCTTCTGAGCCTTGCTGTTACAAGGAGATTCAGTTGTCTGAAAAAACGCGTTTATTTCGGGCTGAAAAACACGTTTTGAAAAGTGTGATGTTACTGCCCCATAACTTACATGGGGTTGACCAAACTTGCAGAAACATGTTTATTTCTGCTGAAAAACACGTTTTGACCCTTTCTGCACACTGGGGTTAAGGGCTGAGTGTGTTGGCACTTCTGAGCCTTGCTGTTACAAGTAGATTCAGCTGTCTGAAAAAACGTGTTTATTTCGGGCTGAAAAACACGTTTTGAAAAGTGTGATGTTACTGCCCCATAACTTACATGGGGTTGACCAAACTTGCAGAAACATGTTTATTTCTGCAGAAAAACACGGTTTGACCCTTTCTGCACACTGGGGTTAAGGGTTGAGTGTGTGGGCACTTCTGAGCATTGCTGTTACAAGTAGATTCAGTTGTCTGAAAAAACGCGTTTATTTCGGGCTGAAAAACACGTTTTGAAAACTGTGATGTTACTGCCCCATAACTTACATGGGGTTGACCAAACTTGCAGAAACATGTTTATTTCTGCTGAAAAACACGTTTTGACCCTTTCTGCACACTGGGGTTAAGGGCTGAGTGTGTTGGCACTTCTGAGCCTTGCTGTTACAAGTAGATTCAGCTGTCTGAAAAAACGTGTTTATTTCGGGCTGAAAAACACGTTTTGAAAAGTGTGATGTTACTGCCCCATAACTTACATGGGGTTGACCAAACTTGCAGAAACATGTTTATTTCTGCTGAAAAACACGTTTTGACACTTTCTGTACACTGGGGTTAAGGGCTGAGTGTGTGGGCTCTTCTGAGCCTTGCTGTTACAAGGAGATTCAGTTGCCTGAAAAAAACGCGTTTATTTCGTGCTGAAAAACACGTTTTGAAAAGTGTGATGTTACTGCCCCATAACTTAAATGGGGTTGACCAAACTTGCAGAAACATGTTTATTTCTGCTGAAAAACACGTTTTGACCCTTTCTGCACACTGGGGTTAAGGGCTGAGTGTGTGGGCTCTTCTGAGCCTTGCTGTTACAAGGAGATTCAGTTGTCTGAAAAAACGCGTTTATTTCGGGCTGAAAAACACGTTTTGAAAACTGTGATGTTACTGCCCCATAACTTACATGGGGTTGACCAAACTTGCAGAAACATGTTTATTTCTGCTGAAAAACACGTTTTGACCCTTTCTGCACACTGGGGTTAAGGGCTGAGTGTGTTGGCACTTCTGAGCCTTGCTGTTACAAGTAGATTCAGCTGTCTGAAAAAACGTGTTTATTTCGGGCTGAAAAACACGTTTTGAAAAGTGTGATGTTACTGCCCCATAACTTACATGGGGTTGACCAAACTTGCAGAAACATGTTTATTTCTGCTGAAAAACACGTTTTGACCCTTTCTGCACACTGGGGTTAAGGGCTGAGTGTGTTGGCACTTCTGAGCCTTGCTGTTACAAGTAGATTCAGCTGTCTGAAAAAACGTGTTTATTTCGGGCTGAAAAACACGTTTTGAAAAGTGTGATGTTACTGCCCCATAACTTACATGGGGTTGACCAAACTTGCAGAAACATGTTTATTTCTGCTGAAAAACACGTTTTGACCCTTTCTGCACACTGAGGTTAAGGGTTGAGTGTGTGGGCACTTCTGAGCCTTGCTGTTACAAGTAGATTCAGTTGTCTGAAAAAACGCGTTTATTTCGGGCTGAAAAACACGTTTTGAAAAGTATGATGTTACTGCCCCATAACTTACATGGGGTTGACCAAACTTACAGAAACATGTTTATTTCTGCTGAAAAACACGTTTTGACCCTTTCTGCACACTGGGGTTAAGGGCTGAGTGTGTTGGCTCTTCTGAGCCTTGCTGTTACAAGTAGATTCAGCTGTCTGAAAAAACGTGTTTAATTCAGAATGAAAAAACACGTATTGAAAAGTGTGATGTTACTGCCCCATAACTTACATGGGGTTGACCAAACTTGCAGAAACATGTTTATTTCAGCTGAAAAACACGTTTTGACACTTTCTGTACACTGGGGTTAAGGGCTGAGTGTGTGGGCTCTTCTGAGCCTTGCTGTTACAAGGAGATTCAGTTGTCTGAAAAAACGCGTTTATTTCGGGCTGAAAAACACGTTTTGAAAAGTGTGATGTTACTGCCCCATAACTTACATGGGGTTGACCAAACTTGCAGAAACATGTTTATTTCAGCTGAAAAACACGTTTTGACACTTTCTGTACACTGGGGTTAAGGGCTGAGTGTGTGGGCTCTTCTGAGCCTTGCTGTTACAAGGAGATTCAGTTGTCTGAAAAAACGCGTTTATTTCGGGCTGAAAAACACGTTTTGAAAAGTGTGATGTTACTGCCCCATAACTTACATGGGGTTGACCAAACTTGCAGAAACATGTTTATTTCTGCTGAAAAACACGTTTTGACCCTTTCTGCACACTGGGGTTAAGGGTTGAGTGTGTGGGCATTTCTGAGCCTTGCTGTTACAAGTAGATTCAGTTGTCTGAAAAAACGCGTTTATTTCGGGCTGAAAAACACGTTTTGAAAAGTGTGATGTTACTGCCCCAAACCTTACATGGGGTTGACCAAACTTGCAGAAACATGTTTATTTCTGCTGAAAAACACGTTTTGACCCTTTCTGCACACTGGGGTTAAGGGCTGAGTGTGTTGGCACTTCTGAGCCTTGCTGTTACAAGTAGATTCAGCTGTCTGAAAAAACGTGTTCATTTCGGGCTGAAAAACACGTTTTGAAAAGTGTGATGTTACTGCCCCATAACTTACATGGGGTTGACCAAACTTGCAGAAACATGTTTATTTCTGCTGAAAAACACGTTTTGACAATTTCTGCACACTGGGGTTAAGGGCTGAGTGTGTGGGCTCTTTTGAGCCTTGCTGTTACAAGGAGATTCAGTTGTCTGAAAAAACGCGTTTATTTCGGGCTGAAAAACACGTTTTGAAAAGTGTGATGTTACTGCCCCAAACCTTACATGGGGTTGACCAAACTTGCAGAAACATGTTTATTTCTGCTGAAAAACACGTTTTGACCCTTTCTGCACACTGGGGTTAAGGGCTGAGTGTGTTGGCTCTTCTGAGCCTTGCTGTTACAAGGAGATTCAGTTGTCTGAAAAAACGCGTTTATTTCGGGCTGAAAAACACGTTTTGAAAAGTGTGATGTTACTGCCCCATAACTTACATGGGGTTGACCAAACTTGCAGAAACATGTTTATTTCTGCTGAAAAACACGTTTTGACCCTTTCTGCACACTGGGGTTAAGGGCTGAGTGTGTTGGCACTTCTGAGCCTTGCTGTTACAAGTAGATTCAGCTGTCTGAAAAAACGTGTTTATTTCGGGCTGAAAAACACGTTTTGAAAAGTGTGATGTTACTGCCCCATAACTTACATGGGGTTGACCAAACTTGCAGAAACATGTTTATTTCTGCAGAAAAACACGGTTTGACCCTTTCTGCACACTGGGGTTAAGGGTTGAGTGTGTGGGCACTTCTGAGCATTGCTGTTACAAGTAGATTCAGTTGTCTGAAAAAACGCGTTTATTTCGGGCTGAAAAACACGTTTTGAAAACTGTGATGTTACTGCCCCATAACTTACATGGGGTTGACCAAACTTGCAGAAACATGTTTATTTCTGCTGAAAAACACGTTTTGACCCTTTCTGCACACTGGGGTTAAGGGCTGAGTGTGTTGGCACTTCTGAGCCTTGCTGTTACAAGTAGATTCAGCTGTCTGAAAAAACGTGTTTATTTCGGGCTGAAAAACACGTTTTGAAAAGTGTGATGTTACTGCCCCATAACTTAAATGGGGTTGACCAAACTTGCAGAAACATGTTTATTTCTGCTGAAAAACACGTTTTGACCCTTTCTGCACACTGGGGTTAAGGGCTGAGTGTGTGGGCTCTTCTGAGCCTTGCTGTTACAAGGAGATTCAGTTGTCTGAAAAAACGCGTTTATTTCGGGCTGAAAAACACGTTTTGAAAACTGTGATGTTACTGCCCCATAACTTACATGGGGTTGACCAAACTTGCAGAAACATGTTTATTTCTGCTGAAAAACACGTTTTGACCCTTTCTGCACACTGGGGTTAAGGGCTGAGTGTGTTGGCACTTCTGAGCCTTGCTGTTACAAGTAGATTCAGCTGTCTGAAAAAACGTGTTTATTTCGGGCTGAAAAACACGTTTTGAAAAGTGTGATGTTACTGCCCCATAACTTACATGGGGTTGACCAAACTTGCAGAAACATGTTTATTTCTGCTGAAAAACACGTTTTGACCCTTTCTGCACACTGAGGTTAAGGGTTGAGTGTGTGGGCACTTCTGAGCCTTGCTGTTACAAGTAGATTCAGTTGTCTGAAAAAACGCGTTTATTTCGGGCTGAAAAACACGTTTTGAAAAGTATGATGTTACTGCCCCATAACTTACATGGGGTTGACCAAACTTACAGAAACATGTTTATTTCTGCTGAAAAACACGTTTTGACCCTTTCTGCACACTGGGGTTAAGGGCTGAGTGTGTTGGCTCTTCTGAGCCTTGCTGTTACAAGTAGATTCAGCTGTCTGAAAAAACGTGTTTAATTCAGAATGAAAAAACACGTATTGAAAAGTGTGATGTTACTGCCCCATAACTTACATGGGGTTGACCAAACTTGCAGAAACATGTTTATTTCAGCTGAAAAACACGTTTTGACACTTTCTGTACACTGGGGTTAAGGGCTGAGTGTGTGGGCTCTTCTGAGCCTTGCTGTTACAAGGAGATTCAGTTGTCTGAAAAAACGCGTTTATTTCGGGCTGAAAAACACGTTTTGAAAAGTGTGATGTTACTGCCCCATAACTTACATGGGGTTGACCAAACTTGCAGAAACATGTTTATTTCTGCTGAAAAACACGTTTTGACCCTTTCTGCACACTGGGGTTAAGGGTTGAGTGTGTGGGCACTTCTGAGCCTTGCTGTTACAAGTAGATTCAGTTGCCTGAAAAAACGCGTTTATTTCTGGCTGAAAAACACGTTTTGAAAAGTATGATGTTACTGCCCCATAACTTACATGGGGTTGACCAAACTTGCAGAAACATGTTTATTTCTGCTGAAAAACACGTTTTGACCCTTTCTGCACACTGGGGTTAAGGGCTGAGTGTGTTGGCACTTCTGAGCCTTGCTGTTACAAGTATATTCAGCTGTCTGAAAAAACGTGTTTATTTCGGGCTGAAAAACACGTTTTGAAAAGTGTGATGTTACTGCCCCATAACTTACATGGGGTTGACCAAACTTGCAGAAACATGTTTATTTCTGCTGAAAAACACGTTTTGACCCTTTCTGCACACTGGGGTTATGGGCTGAGTGTGTTGGCTCTTCTGAGCCTTGCTGTTACAAGTAGATTCAGCTGTCTGAAAAAACGTGTTTAATTCAGAATGAAAAAACACGTATTGAAAAGTGTGATGTTACTGCCCCATAACTTACATGGGGTTGACCAAACTTGCAGAAACATGTTTATTTCAGCTGAAAAACACGTTTTGACACTTTCTGTACACTGGGGTTAAGGGCTGAGTGTGTGGGCTCTTCTGAGCCTTGCTGTTACAAGGAGATTCAGTTGTCTGAAAAAACGCGTTTATTTCGGGCTGAAAAACACGTTTTGAAAAGTGTGATGTTACTGCCCCATAACTTACATGGGGTTGACCAAACTTGCAGAAACATGTTTATTTCTGCTGAAAAACACGTTTTGACCCTTTCTGCACACTGGGGTTAAGGGCTGAGTGTGTTGGCACTTCTGAGCCTTGCTGTTACAAGTAGATTCAGCTGTCTGAAAAAACGTGTTTATTTCGGGCTGAAAAACACGTTTTGAAAAGTGTGATGTTACTGCCCCATAACTTACATGGGGTTGACCAAACTTGCAGAAACATGTTTATTTCTGCTGAAAAACACGTTTTGACCCTTTCTGCACACTGGGGTTAAGGGTTGAGTGTGTGGGCACTTCTGAGCCTTGCTGTTACAAGTAGATTCAGCTGTCTGAAAAAACGTGTTTATTTCGGGCTGAAAAACACGTTTTGAAAAGTGTGATGTTACTGCCCCATAACTTACATGGGGTTGACAAAACTTGCAGAAACATGTTTATTTCAGCTGAAAAACACGTTTTGACACTTTCTGTACACTGGGGTTAAGGGCTGAGTGTGTGGGCTCTTCTGAGCCTTGCTGTTACAAGGAGATTCAGTTGCCTGAAAAAACGCGTTTATTTCTGGCTGAAAAACACGTTTTGAAAAGTGTGATGTTACTGCCCCATAACTTACATGGGGTTGACCAAACTTGCAGAAACATGTTTATTTCTGCTGAAAAACACGTTTTGACACTTTCTGTACACTGGGGTTAAGGGCTGAGTGTGTGGGCTCTTCTGAGCCTTGCTGTTACAAGGAGATTCAGTTGCCTGAAAAAACGCGTTTATTTCGGGCTGAAATACACGTTTTGAAAAGTGTGATGTCACTGCCCGATAACTTACATGGGGTTGACCAAACTTGCAGAAACATGTTTATTTCTGCTGAAAAACACGTTTTGACCCTTTCTGCACACTGGGGTTAAGGGTTGAGTGTGTGGGCACTTCTGTGCATTGCTGTTACAAGTAGATTCAGTTGTCTGAAAAAACGCGTTTATTTCGGGCTGAAAAACACGTTTTGAAAACTGTGATGTTACTGCCCCATAACTTACATGGGGTTGACCAAACTTGCAGAAACATGTTTATTTCTGCTGAAAAACACGTTTTGACCCTTTCTGCACACTGGGGTTAAGGGCTGAGTGTGTTGGCACTTCTGAGCCTTGCTGTTACAAGTAGATTCAGCTGTCTGAAAAAACGTGTTTATTTCGGGCTGAAAAACACGTTTTGAAAAGTGTGATGTTACTGCCCCATAACTTACATGGGGTTGACCAAACTTGCAGAAACATGTTTATTTCTGCTGAAAAACACGTTTTGACAATTTCTGCACACTCTGGTTAAGGGCTGAGTGTGTGGGCTCTTTTGAGCCTTGCTGTTACAAGGAGATTCAGTTGCCTGAAAAAACGCGTTTATTTCGGGCTGAAAAACACGTTTTGAAAAGTGTGATGTTACTGCCCCATAACTTACATGGGGTTGACCAAACTTGCAGAAACATGTTTATTTCTGCTGAAAAACACGTTTTGACACTTTCTGTACACTGGGGTTAAGGGCTGAGTGTGTGGGCTCTTCTGAGCCTTGCTGTTACAAGGAGATTCAGTTGTCTGAAAAAACGCGTTTATTTCGGGCTGAAAAACACGTTTTGAAAAGTATGATGTTACTGCCCCATAACTTACATGGGGTTGACCAAACTTGCAGAAACATGTTTATTTCTGCTGAAAAACACGTTTTGACCCTTTCTGCACACTGGGGTTAAGGGTTGAGTGTGTGGGCACTTCTGAGCCTTGCTGTTACAAGTAGATTCAGTTGTCTGAAAAAACGCGTTTATTTCGGGCTGAAAAACACGTTTTGAAAAGTGTGATGTTACTGCCCCATAACTTACATGGGGTTGACCAAACTTGCAGAAACATGTTTATTTCTGCTGAAAAACACGTTTTGACAATTTCTGCACACTGGGGTTAAGGGCTGAGTGTGTGGGCTCTTTTGAGCCTTGCTGTTACAAGGAGATTCAGTTGCCTGAAAAAACGCGTTTATTTCGGGCTGAAAAACACGTTTTGAAAAGTGTGATGTTACTGCCCCATAACTTACATGGGGTTGACCAAACTTGCAGAAACATGTTTATTTCTGCTGAAAAACACGTTTTGACACTTTCTGTACACTGGGGTTAAGGGTTGAGTGTGTGGGCACTTCTGAGCCTTGCTGTTACAAGTAGATTCAGTTGCCTGAAAAAACGCGTTTATTTCTGGCTGAAAAACACGTTTTGAAAAGTGTGATGTTACTGCCCCATAACTTACATGGGGTTGACCAAACTTGCAGAAACATGTTTATTTCTGCTGAAAAACACGTTTTGACCCTTTCTGCACACTGGGGTTAAGGGTTGAGTGTGTGGGCACTTCTGAGCCTTGCTGTTACAAGTAGATTCAGTTGTCTGAAAAAACGCGTTTATTTCGGGCTGAAAAACACGTTTTGAAAAGTGTGATGTTACTGCCCCATAACTTACATGGGGTTGACCAAACTTGCAGAAACATGTTTATTTCTGCTGAAAAACACGTTTTGACCCTTTCTGCACACTGGGGTTAAGGGCTGAGTGTGTTGGCACTTCTGAGCCTTGCTGTTACAAGTAGATTCAGGTGTCTGAAAAAACGTGTTTATTTCGGGCTGAAAAACACGTTTTGAAAAGTGTGATGTTACTGCCCCATAACTTACATGGGGTTGACCAAACTTGCAGAAACATGTTTATTTCTGCTGAAAAACACTTTTTGACACTTTCTGTACACTGGGGTTAAGGGCTGAGTGTGTGGGCTCTTC
This sequence comes from Lepisosteus platostomus, assembly GCF_059453375.1. Taxonomy (NCBI): domain Eukaryota; kingdom Metazoa; phylum Chordata; class Actinopteri; order Semionotiformes; family Lepisosteidae; genus Lepisosteus; species Lepisosteus platostomus. Next base: position 5,505,936 of record NC_142632.1, read on the forward strand.
TGAGCCTTGCTGTTACAAGGAGATTCAGTTGCCTGAAAAAACGCGTTTATTTCGTGCTGAAAAACACGTTTTGAAAAGTGTGATGTTACTGCCCCATAATTTAAATGGGGTTGACCAAACTTGCAGAAACATGTTTATTTCTGCTGAAAAACACGTTTTGACCCTTTCTGCACACTGGGGTTAAGGGCTGAGTGTGTTGGCTCTTCTGAGCCTTGCTGTTACAAGTAGATTCAGCTGTCTGAAAAAACGTGTTTATTTCGGGCTGAAAAACACGTTTTGAAAAGTGTGATGTTACTGCCCCATAACTTACATGGGGTTGACCAAACTTGCAGAAACATGTTTATTTCAGCTGAAAAACAAGTTTTGACACTTTCTGTACACTGGGGTTAAGGGCTGAGTGTGTGGGCTCTTCTGAGCCTTGCTGTTACAAGGAGATTCAGTTGTCTGAAAAAACGCGTTTATTTCGGGCTGAAAAACACGTTTTGAAAAGTGTGATGTTACTGCCCCATAACTTACATGGGGTTGACCAAACTTGCAGAAACATGTTTATTTCTGCTGAAAAACACGTTTTGACACTTTCTGTACACTGGGGTTAAGGGCTGAGTGTGTGGGCTCTTCTGAGCCTTGCTGTTACAAGGAGATTCAGTTGCCTGAAAAAACGCGTTTATTTCGGGCTGAAAAACACGTTTTGAAAAGTATGATGTTACTGCCCCATAACTTACATGGGGTTGACCAAACTTACAGAAACATGTTTATTTCTGCTGAAAAACACGTTTTGACCCTTTCTGCACACTGGGGTTATGGGCTGAGTGTGTTGGCTCTTCTGAGCCTTGCTGTTACAAGTAGATTCAGCTGTCTGAAAAAACGTGTTTAATTCAGTATGAAAAAACACGTATTGAAAAGTGTGATGTTACTGCCCCATAACTTACATGGGGTTGACCAAACTTACAGAAACATGTTTATTTCTGCTGAAAAACACGTTTTGACCCTTTCTGCACACTGGGGTTATGGGCTGAGTGTGTTGGCTCTTCTGAGCCTTGCTGTTACAAGTAGATTCAGCTGTCTGAAAAAACGTGTTTAATTCAGTATGAAAAAACACGTATTGAAAAGTGTGATGTTACTGCCCCATAACTTACATGGGGTTGACCAAACTTGCAGAAACATGTTTATTTCAGCTGAAAAACACGTTTTGACACTTTCTGTACACTGGGGTTAAGGGCTGAGTGTGTGGGCTCTTCTGAGCCTTGCTGTTACAAGGAGATTCAGTTGTCTGAAAAAACGCGTTTATTTCGGGCTGAAAAACACGTTTTGAAAAGTGTGATGTTACTGCCCCATAACTTACATGGGGTTGACCAAACTTGCAGAAACATGTTTATTTCTGCTGAAAAACACGTTTTGACCCTTTCTGCACACTGGGGTTAAGGGCTGAGTGTGTTGGCACTTCTGAGCCTTGCTGTTACAAGTAGATTCAGCTGTCTGAAAAAACGTGTTTATTTCGGGCTGAAAAACACGTTTTGAAAAGTGTGATGTTACTGCCCCATAACTTACATGGGGTTGACCAAACTTGCAGAAACATGTTTATTTCTGCTGAAAAACACGTTTTGACCCTTTCTGCACACTGGGGTTAAGGGTTGAGTGTGTGGGCACTTCTGAGCCTTGCTGTTACAAGTAGATTCAGCTGTCTGAAAAAACGTGTTTATTTCGGGCTGAAAAACACGTTTTGAAAAGTGTGATGTTACTGCCCCATAACTTACATGGGGTTGACCAAACTTGCAGAAACATGTTTATTTCAGCTGAAAAACACGTTTTGACACTTTCTGTACACTGGGGTTAAGGGCTGAGTGTGTGGGCTCTTCTGAGCCTTGCTGTTACAAGGAGATTCAGTTGCCTGAAAAAACGCGTTTATTTCTGGCTGAAAAACACGTTTTGAAAAGTGTGATGTTACTGCCCCATAACTTACATGGGGTTGACCAAACTTGCAGAAACATGTTTATTTCTGCTGAAAAACACGTTTTGACACTTTCTGTACACTGGGGTTAAGGGCTGAGTGTGTGGGCTCTTCTGAGCCTTGCTGTTACAAGGAGATTCAGTTGCCTGAAAAAACGCGTTTATTTCGGGCTGAAATACACGTTTTGAAAAGTGTGATGTCACTGCCCGATAACTTACATGGGGTTGACCAAACTTGCAGAAACATGTTTATTTCTGCTGAAAAACACGTTTTGACCCTTTCTGCACACTGGGGTTAAGGGTTGAGTGTGTGGGCACTTCTGAGCATTGCTGTTACAAGTAGATTCAGTTGTCTGAAAAAACGCGTTTATTTCGGGCTGAAAAACACGTTTTGAAAACTGTGATGTTACTGCCCCATAACTTACATGGGGTTGACCAAACTTGCAGAAACATGTTTATTTCTGCTGAAAAACACGTTTTGACCCTTTCTGCACACTGGGGTTAAGGGCTGAGTGTGTTGGCACTTCTGAGCCTTGCTGTTACAAGTAGATTCAGCTGTCTGAAAAAACGTGTTTATTTCGGGCTGAAAAACACGTTTTGAAAAGTGTGATGTTACTGCCCCATAACTTACATGGGGTTGACCAAACTTGCAGAAACATGTTTATTTCTGCTGAAAAACACGTTTTGACAATTTCTGCACACTCTGGTTAAGGGCTGAGTGTGTGGGCTCTTTTGAGCCTTGCTGTTACAAGGAGATTCAGTTGCCTGAAAAAACGCGTTTATTTCGGGCTGAAAAACACGTTTTGAAAAGTGTGATGTTACTGCCCCATAACTTACATGGGGTTGACCAAACTTGCAGAAACATGTTTATTTCTGCTGAAAAACACGTTTTGACACTTTCTGTACACTGGGGTTAAGGGCTGAGTGTGTGGGCTCTTCTGAGCCTTGCTGTTACAAGGAGATTCAGTTGTCTGAAAAAACGCGTTTATTTCGGGCTGAAAAACACGTTTTGAAAAGTGTGATGTTACTGCCCCATAACTTACATGGGGTTGACCAAACTTGCAGAAACGTTTATTTCTGCTGAAAAACACGTTTTGACCCTTTCTGCACACTGGGGTTAAGGGTTGAGTGTGTGGGCACTTCTGAGCCTTGCTGTTACAAGTAGATTCAGTTGTCTGAAAAAACGCGTTTATTTCGGGCTGAAAAACACGTTTTGAAAAGTGTGATGTTACTGCCCCATAACTTACATGGGGTTGACCAAACTTGCAGAAACATGTTTATTTCTGCTGAAAAACACGTTTTGACAATTTCTGCACACTGGGGTTAAGGGCTGAGTGTGTGGGCTCTTTTGAGCCTTGCTGTTACAAGGAGATTCAGTTGCCTGAAAAAACGCGTTTATTTCGGGCTGAAAAACACGTTTTGAAAAGTGTGATGTTACTGCCCCATAACTTACATGGGGTTGACCAAACTTGCAGAAACATGTTTATTTCTGCTGAAAAACACGTTTTGACACTTTCTGTACACTGGGGTTAAGGGTTGAGTGTGTGGGCACTTCTGAGCCTTGCTGTTACAAGTAGATTCAGTTGCCTGAAAAAACGCGTTTATTTCTGGCTGAAAAACACGTTTTGAAAAGTGTGATGTTACTGCCCCATAACTTACATGGGGTTGACCAAACTTGCAGAAACATGTTTATTTCTGCTGAAAAACACGTTTTGACCCTTTCTGCACACTGGGGTTAAGGGTTGAGTGTGTGGGCACTTCTGAGCCTTGCTGTTACAAGTAGATTCAGTTGTCTGAAAAAACGCGTTTATTTCGGGCTGAAAAACACGTTTTGAAAACTGTGATGTTACTGCCCCATAACTTACATGGGGTTGACCAAACTTGCAGAAACATGTTTATTTCTGCTGAAAAACACGTTTTGACCCTTTCTGCACACTGGGGTTAAGGGCTGAGTGTGTTGGCACTTCTGAGCCTTGCTGTTACAAGTAGATTCAGCTGTCTGAAAAAACGTGTTTATTTCGGGCTGAAAAACACGTTTTGAAAAGTGTGATGTTACTGCCCCATAACTTACATGGGGTTGACCAAACTTGCAGAAACATGTTTATTTCTGCTGAAAAACACGTTTTGACAATTTCTGCACACTCTGGTTAAGGGCTGAGTGTGTGGGCTCTTTTGAGCCTTGCTGTTACAAGGAGATTCAGTTGCCTTAAAAAACGCGTTTATTTCGGGCTGAAAAACACGTTTTGAAAAGTGTGATGTTACTGCCCCATAACTTACATGGGGTTGACCAAACTTGCAGAAACATGTTTATTTCTGCTGAAAAACACGTTTTGACACTTTCTGTACACTGGGGTTAAGGGCTGAGTGTGTGGGCTCTTCTGAGCCTTGCTGTTACAAGGAGATTCAGTTGTCTGAAAAAACGCGTTTATTTCGGGCTGAAAAACACGTTTTGAAAAGTGTGATGTTACTGCCCCATAACTTACATGGGGTTGACCAAACTTGCAGAAACGTTTATTTCTGCTGAAAAACACGTTTTGACCCTTTCTGCACACTGGGGTTAAGGGTTGAGTGTGTGGGCACTTCTGAGCCTTGCTGTTACAAGTAGATTCAGTTGTCTGAAAAAACGCGTTTATTTCGGGCTGAAAAACACGTTTTGAAAAGTGTGATGTTACTGCCCCATAACTTACATGGGGTTGACCAAACTTGCAGAAACATGTTTATTTCTGCTGAAAAACACGTTTTGACAATTTCTGCACACTGGGGTTAAGGGCTGAGTGTGTGGGCTCTTTTGAGCCTTGCTGTTACAAGGAGATTCAGTTGCCTGAAAAAACGCGTTTATTTCGGGCTGAAAAACACGTTTTGAAAAGTGTGATGTTACTGCCCCATAACTTACATGGGGTTGACCAAACTTGCAGAAACATGTTTATTTCTGCTGAAAAACACGTTTTGACACTTTCTGTACACTGGGGTTAAGGGTTGAGTGTGTGGGCACTTCTGAGCCTTGCTGTTACAAGTAGATTCAGTTGCCTGAAAAAACGCGTTTATTTCTGGCTGAAAAACACGTTTTGAAAAGTGTGATGTTACTGCCCCATAACTTACATGGGGTTGACCAAACTTGCAGAAACATGTTTATTTCTGCTGAAAAACACGTTTTGACCCTTTCTGCACACTGGGGTTAAGGGTTGAGTGTGTGGGCACTTCTGAGCCTTGCTGTTACAAGTAGATTCAGTTGTCTGAAAAAACGCGTTTATTTCGGGCTGAAAAACACGTTTTGAAAAGTGTGATGTTACTGCCCCATAACTTACATGGGGTTGACCAAACTTGCAGAAACATGTTTATTTCTGCTGAAAAACACGTTTTGACCCTTTCTGCACACTGGGGTTATGGGCTGAGTGTGTTGGCTCTTCTGAGCCTTGCTGTTACAAGTAGATTCAGCTGTCTGAAAAAACGTGTTTAATTCAGTATGAAAAAACACGTATTGAAAAGTGTGATGTTACTGCCCCATAACTTACATGGGGTTGACCAAACTTACAGAAACATGTTTATTTCTGCTGAAAAACACGTTTTGACCCTTTCTGCACACTGGGGTTATGGGCTGAGTGTGTTGGCTCTTCTGAGCCTTGCTGTTACAAGTAGATTCAGCTGTCTGAAAAAACGTGTTTAATTCAGTATGAAAAAACACGTATTGAAAAGTGTGATGTTACTGCCCCATAACTTACATGGGGTTGACCAAACTTGCAGAAACATGTTTATTTCAGCTGAAAAACACGTTTTGACACTTTCTGTACACTGGGGTTAAGGGCTGAGTGTGTGGGCTCTTCTGAGCCTTGCTGTTACAAGGAGATTCAGTTGTCTGAAAAAACGCGTTTATTTCGGGCTGAAAAACACGTTTTGAAAAGTGTGATGTTACTGCCCCATAACTTACATGGGGTTGACCAAACTTGCAGAAACATGTTTATTTCTGCTGAAAAACACGTTTTGACCCTTTCTGCACACTGGGGTTAAGGGCTGAGTGTGTTGGCACTTCTGAGCCTTGCTGTTACAAGTAGATTCAGCTGTCTGAAAAAACGTGTTTATTTCGGGCTGAAAAACACGTTTTGAAAAGTGTGATGTTACTGCCCCATAACTTACATGGGGTTGACCAAACTTGCAGAAACATGTTTATTTCTGCTGAAAAACACGTTTTGACCCTTTCTGCACACTGGGGTTAAGGGTTGAGTGTGTGGGCACTTCTGAGCCTTGCTGTTACAAGTAGATTCAGCTGTCTGAAAAAACGTGTTTATTTCGGGCTGAAAAACACGTTTTGAAAAGTGTGATGTTACTGCCCCATAACTTACATGGGGTTGACCAAACTTGCAGAAACATGTTTATTTCAGCTGAAAAACACGTTTTGACACTTTCTGTACACTGGGGTTAAGGGCTGAGTGTGTGGGCTCTTCTGAGCCTTGCTGTTACAAGGAGATTCAGTTGCCTGAAAAAACGCGTTTATTTCTGGCTGAAAAACACGTTTTGAAAAGTGTGATGTTACTGCCCCATAACTTACATGGGGTTGACCAAACTTGCAGAAACATGTTTATTTCTGCTGAAAAACACGTTTTGACACTTTCTGTACACTGGGGTTAAGGGCTGAGTGTGTGGGCTCTTCTGAGCCTTGCTGTTACAAGGAGATTCAGTTGCCTGAAAAAACGCGTTTATTTCGGGCTGAAATACACGTTTTGAAAAGTGTGATGTCACTGCCCGATAACTTACATGGGGTTGACCAAACTTGCAGAAACATGTTTATTTCTGCTGAAAAACACGTTTTGACCCTTTCTGCACACTGGGGTTAAGGGTTGAGTGTGTGGGCACTTCTGAGCATTGCTGTTACAAGTAGATTCAGTTGTCTGAAAAAACGCGTTTATTTCGGGCTGAAAAACACGTTTTGAAAACTGTGATGTTACTGCCCCATAACTTACATGGGGTTGACCAAACTTGCAGAAACATGTTTATTTCTGCTGAAAAACACGTTTTGACCCTTTCTGCACACTGGGGTTAAGGGCTGAGTGTGTTGGCACTTCTGAGCCTTGCTGTTACAAGTAGATTCAGCTGTCTGAAAAAACGTGTTTATTTCGGGCTGAAAAACACGTTTTGAAAAGTGTGATGTTACTGCCCCATAACTTACATGGGGTTGACCAAACTTGCAGAAACATGTTTATTTCTGCTGAAAAACACGTTTTGACAATTTCTGCACACTCTGGTTAAGGGCTGAGTGTGTGGGCTCTTTTGAGCCTTGCTGTTACAAGGAGATTCAGTTGCCTGAAAAAACGCGTTTATTTCGGGCTGAAAAACACGTTTTGAAAAGTGTGATGTTACTGCCCCATAACTTACATGGGGTTGACCAAACTTGCAGAAACATGTTTATTTCTGCTGAAAAACACGTTTTGACACTTTCTGTACACTGGGGTTAAGGGCTGAGTGTGTGGGCTCTTCTGAGCCTTGCTGTTACAAGGAGATTCAGTTGTCTGAAAAAACGCGTTTATTTCGGGCTGAAAAACACGTTTTGAAAAGTGTGATGTTACTGCCCCATAACTTACATGGGGTTGACCAAACTTGCAGAAACGTTTATTTCTGCTGAAAAACACGTTTTGACCCTTTCTGCACACTGGGGTTAAGGGTTGAGTGTGTGGGCACTTCTGAGCCTTGCTGTTACAAGTAGATTCAGTTGTCTGAAAAAACGCGTTTATTTCGGGCTGAAAAACACGTTTTGAAAAGTGTGATGTTACTGCCCCATAACTTACATGGGGTTGACCAAACTTGCAGAAACATGTTTATTTCTGCTGAAAAACACGTTTTGACAATTTCTGCACACTGGGGTTAAGGGCTGAGTGTGTGGGCTCTTTTGAGCCTTGCTGTTACAAGGAGATTCAGTTGCCTGAAAAAACGCGTTTATTTCGGGCTGAAAAACACGTTTTGAAAAGTGTGATGTTACTGCCCCATAACTTACATGGGGTTGACCAAACTTGCAGAAACATGTTTATTTCTGCTGAAAAACACGTTTTGACACTTTCTGTACACTGGGGTTAAGGGTTGAGTGTGTGGGCACTTCTGAGCCTTGCTGTTACAAGTAGATTCAGTTGCCTGAAAAAACGCGTTTATTTCTGGCTGAAAAACACGTTTTGAAAAGTGTGATGTTACTGCCCCATAACTTACATGGGGTTGACCAAACTTGCAGAAACATGTTTATTTCTGCTGAAAAACACGTTTTGACCCTTTCTGCACACTGGGGTTAAGGGTTGAGTGTGTGGGCACTTCTGAGCCTTGCTGTTACAAGTAGATTCAGTTGTCTGAAAAAACGCGTTTATTTCGGGCTGAAAAACACGTTTTGAAAAGTGTGATGTTACTGCCCCATAACTTACATGGGGTTGACCAAACTTGCAGAAACATGTTTATTTCTGCTGAAAAACACGTTTTGACCCTTTCTGCACACTGGGGTTAAGGGCTGAGTGTGTTGGCACTTCTGAGCCTTGCTGTTACAAGTAGATTCAGCTGTCTGAAAAAACGTGTTTATTTCGGGCTGAAAAACACGTTTTGAAAAGTGTGATGTTACTGCCCCATAACTTACATGGGGTTTACCAAACTTGCAGAAACATGTTTATTTCTGCTGAAAAACACGTTTTGACAATTTCTGCACACTGGGGTTAAGGGCTGAGTGTGTGGGCTCTTTTGAGCCTTGCTGTTACAAGGAGATTCAGTTGCCTGAAAAAACGCGTTTATTTCGGGCTGAAAAACACGTTTTGAAAAGTGTGATGTTACTGCCCCATAACTTACATGGGGTTGACCAAACTTGCAGAAACATGTTTATTTCTGCTGAAAAACACGTTTTGAACCTTTCTGCACACTGGGGTTAAGGGCTGAGTGTGTTGGCTCTTCTGAGCCTTGCTGATACAAGTAGATTCAGCTGTCTGAAAAAACGTGTTTATTTCGGGCTGAAAAACACTTTTTGAAAAGTGTGATGTTACTGCCCCATAACTTACATGGGGTTGACCAAACTTGCAGAAACATGTTTATTTCTGCAGAAAAACACGTTTTGACCCTTTCTGCACACTGGGGTTAAGGGTTGAGTGTGTGGGCACTTCTGAGCATTGCTGTTACAAGTAGATTCAGTTGTCTGAAAAAACGCGTTTATTTCGGGCTGAAAAACACGTTTTGAAAACTGTGATGTTACTGCCCCATAACTTACATGGGGTTGACCAAACTTGCAGAAACATGTTTATTTCTGCTGAAAAACACGTTTTGACCCTTTCTGCACACTGGGGTTAAGGGCTGAGTGTGTTGGCACTTCTGAGCCTTGCTGTTACAAGTAGATTCAGCTGTCTGAAAAAACGTGTTTATTTCGGGCTGAAAAACACGTTTTGAAAAGTGTGATGTTACTGCCCCATAACTTACATGGGGTTGACCAAACTTGCAGAAACATGTTTATTTCTGCTGAAAAACACTTTTTGACACTTTCTGTACACTGGGGTTAAGGGCTGAGTGTGTGGGCTCTTCTGAGCCTTGCTGTTACAAGGAGATTCAGTTGCCTGAAAAAACGCGTTTATTTCGTGCTGAAAAACACGTTTTGAAAAGTGTGATGTTACTGCCCCATAATTTAAATGGGGTTGACCAAACTTGCAGAAACATGTTTATTTCTGCTGAAAAACACGTTTTGACCCTTTCTGCACACTGGGGTTAAGGGCTGAGTGTGTGGGCTCTTCTGAGCCTTGCTGTTACAAGGAGATTCAGTTGTCTGAAAAAACGCGTTTATTTCGGGCTGAAAAACACGTTTTGAAAACTGTGATGTTACTGCCCCATAACTTACATGGGGTTGACCAAACTTGCAGAAACATGTTTATTTCTGCTGAAAAACACGTTTTGACCCTTTCTGCACACTGGGGTTAAGGGCTGAGTGTGTTGGCACTTCTGAGCCTTGCTGTTACAAATAGATTCAGCTGTCTGAAAAAACGTGTTTATTTCGGGCTGAAAAACACGTTTTGAAAAGTGTGATGTTACTGCCCCATAACTTACATGGGGTTGACCAAACTTGCAGAAACATGTTTATTTCTGCTGAAAAACACGTTTTGACACTTTCTGTACACTGGGGTTAAGGGCTGAGTGTGTGGGCTCTTCTGAGCCTTGCTGTTACAAGGAGATTCAGTTGCCTGAAAAAACGCGTTTATTTCGGGCTGAAAAACACGTTTTGAAAAGTGTGATGTTACTGCCCCATAACTTACATGGGGTTGACCAAACTTGCAGAAACATGTTTATTTCTGCTGAAAAACACGTTTTGACACTTTCTGTACACTGGGGTTAAGGGCTGAGTGTGTGGGCTCTTCTGAGCCTTGCTGTTACAAGGAGATTCAGTTGTCTGAAAAAACGCGTTTATTTCGGGCTGAAAAACACGTTTTGAAAAGTGTGATGTTACTGCCCCATAACTTACATGGGGTTGACCAAACTTGCAGAAACATGTTTATTTCTGCTGAAAAACACGTTTTGACCCTTTCTGCACACTGGGGTTAAGGGCTGAGTGTGTTGGCACTTCTGAGCCTTGCTGTTACAAGTAGATTCAGCTGTCTGAAAAAACGTGTTTATTTCGGGCTGAAAAACACGTTTTGAAAAGTGTGATGTTACTGCCCCATAACTTAAATGGGGTTGACCAAACTTGCAGAAACATGTTTATTTCTGCTGAAAAACACGTTTTGACACTTTCTGTACACTGGGGTTAAGGGCTGAGTGTGTGGGCTCTTCTGAGCCTTGCTGTTACAAGGAGATTCAGTTGTCTGAAAAAACGCGTTTATTTCGGGCTGAAAAACACGTTTTGAAAAGTGTGATGTTACTGCCCCATAACTTACATGGGGTTGACCAAACTTGCAGAAACATGTTTATTTCTGCTGAAAAACACGTTTTGACACTTTCTGTACACTGGGGTTAAGGGCTGAGTGCGTGGGCTCTTCTGAGCCTTGCTGTTACAAGGAGATTCAGTTGTCTGAAAAAACGCGTTTATTTCGGGCTGAAAAACACGTTTTGAAAAGTGTGATGTTACTGCCCCATAACTTACATGGGGTTGACCAAACTTGCAGAAACATGTTTATTTCTGCTGAAAAACACGTTTTGACCCTTTCTGCACACTGGGGTTAAGGGCTGAGTGTGTTGGCTCTTCTGAGCCTTGCTGTTACAAGTAGATTCAGCTGTCTGAAAAAACGTGTTTATTTCGGGCTGAAAAACACGTTTTGAAAAGTGTGATGTTACTGCCCCATAACTTACATGGGGTTGACCAAACTTGCAGAAACATGTTTATTTCTGCTGAAAAACACGTTTTGACACTTTCTGTACACTGGGGTTAAGGGCTGAGTGTGTGGGCTCTTCTGAGCCTTGCTGTTACAAGGAGATTCATTTGCCTGAAAAAAACGCGTTTATTTCGGGCTGAAAAACACGTTTTGAAAACTGTGATGTTACTGCCCCATAACTTACATGGGGTTGACCAAACATACAGAAACATGTTTATTTCTGCTGAAAAACACGTTTTGACCCTTTCTGCACACTGGGGTTAAGGGCTGAGTGTGTTGGCTCTTCTGAGCCTTGCTGTTACAAGTAGATTCAGCTGTCTGAAAAAACGTGTTTATTTCGGGCTGAAAAACACGTTTTGAAAAGTGTGATGTTACTGCCCCATAACTTACATGGGGTTGACCAAACTTGCAGAAACATGTTTATTTCAGCTGAAAAACACGTTTTGACACTTTCTGTACACTGGGGTTAAGGGCTGAGTGTGTGGGCTCTTCTGAGCCTTGCTGTTACAAGGAGATTCAGTTGTCTGAAAAAACGCGTTTATTTCGGGCTGAAAAACACGTTTTGAAAAGTGTGATGTTACTGCCCCATAACTTACATGGGGTTGACCAAACTTGCAGAAACATGTTTATTTCTGCTGAAAAACACGTTTTGACCCTTTCTGCACACTGGGGTTAAGGGTTGAGTGTGTGGGCATTTCTGAGCCTTGCTGTTACAAGTAGATTCAGTTGTCTGAAAAAACGCGTTTATTTCGGGCTGAAAAACACGTTTTGAAAAGTGTGATGTTACTGCCCCAAACCTTACATGGGGTTGACCAAACTTGCAGAAACATGTTTATTTCTGCTGAAAAACACGTTTTGACCCTTTCTGCACACTGGGGTTAAGGGCTGAGTGTGTTGGCACTTCTGAGCCTTGCTGTTACAAGTAGATTCAGCTGTCTGAAAAAACGTGTTCATTTCGGGCTGAAAAACACGTTTTGAAAAGTGTGATGTTACTGCCCCATAACTTACATGGGGTTGACCAAACTTGCAGAAACATGTTTATTTCTGCTGAAAAACACGTTTTGACAATTTCTGCACACTGGGGTTAAGGGCTGAGTGTGTGGGCTCTTTTGAGCCTTGCTGTTACAAGGAGATTCAGTTGTCTGAAAAAACGCGTTTATTTCGGGCTGAAAAACACGTTTTGAAAAGTGTGATGTTACTGCCCCAAACCTTACATGGGGTTGACCAAACTTGCAGAAACATGTTTATTTCTGCTGAAAAACACGTTTTGACCCTTTCTGCACACTGGGGTTAAGGGCTGAGTGTGTTGGCTCTTCTGAGCCTTGCTGTTACAAGGAGATTCAGTTGTCTGAAAAAACGCGTTTATTTCGGGCTGAAAAACACGTTTTGAAAAGTGTGATGTTACTGCCCCATAACTTACATGGGGTTGACCAAACTTGCAGAAACATGTTTATTTCTGCTGAAAAACACGTTTTGACCCTTTCTGCACACTGGGGTTAAGGGCTGAGTGTGTTGGCACTTCTGAGCCTTGCTGTTACAAGTAGATTCAGCTGTCTGAAAAAACGTGTTTATTTCGGGCTGAAAAACACGTTTTGAAAAGTGTGATGTTACTGCCCCATAACTTACATGGGGTTGACCAAACTTGCAGAAACATGTTTATTTCTGCAGAAAAACACGTTTTGACCCTTTCTGCACACTGGGGTTAAGGGTTGAGTGTGTGGGCACTTCTGAGCATTGCTGTTACAAGTAGATTCAGTTGTCTGAAAAAACGCGTTTATTTCGGGCTGAAAAACACGTTTTGAAAACTGTGATGTTACTGCCCCATAACTTACATGGGGTTGACCAAACTTGCAGAAACATGTTTATTTCTGCTGAAAAACACGTTTTGACCCTTTCTGCACACTGGGGTTAAGGGCTGAGTGTGTTGGCACTTCTGAGCCTTGCTGTTACAAGTAGATTCATCTGTCTGAAAAAACGTGTTTATTTCGGGCTGAAAAACACGTTTTGAAAAGTGTGATGTTACTGCCCCATAACTTACATGGGGTTGACCAAACTTGCAGAAACATGTTTATTTCTGCTGAAAAACACGTTTTCACACTTTCTGTACACTGGGGTTAAGGGCTGAGTGTGTGGGCTCTTCTGAGCCTTGCTGTTACAAGGAGATTCAGTTGCCTGAAAAAACGCGTTTATTTCGTGCTGAAAAACACGTTTTGAAAAGTGTGATGTTACTGCCCCATAACTTAAATGGGGTTGACCAAACTTGCAGAAACATGTTTATTTCTGCTGAAAAACACGTTTTGACCCTTTCTGCACACTGGGGTTAAGGGCTGAGTGTGTGGGCTCTTCTGAGCCTTGCTGTTACAAGGAGATTCAGTTGTCTGAAAAAACGCGTTTATTTCGGGCTGAAAAACACGTTTTGAAAACTGTGATGTTACTGCCCCATAACTTACATGGGGTTGACCAAACTTGCAGAAACATGTTTATTTCTGCTGAAAAACACGTTTTGACCCTTTCTGCACACTGGGGTTAAGGGCTGAGTGTGTTGGCACTTCTGAGCCTTGATGTTACAAGTAGATTCAGCTGTCTGAAAAAACGTGTTTATTTCGGGCTGAAAAACACGTTTTGAAAAGTGTGATGTTACTGCCCCATAACTTACATGGGGTTGACCAAACTTGCAGAAACATGTTTATTTCTGCTGAAAAACACGTTTTGACCCTTTCTGCACACTGGGGTTAAGGGCTGAGTGTGTTGGCACTTCTGAGCCTTGCTGTTACAAGTAGATTCAGCTGTCTGAAAAAACGTGTTTATTTCGGGCTGTAAAACACGTTTTGAAAAGTGTGATGTTACTGCCCCATAACTTACATGGGGTTGACCAAACTTGCAGAAACATGTTTATTTCTGCTGAAAAACACGTTTTGACCCTTTCTGCACACTGGGGTTAAGGGCTGAGTGTGTTGGCACTTCTGAGCCTTGCTGTTACAAGTAGATTCAGCTGTCTGAAAAAACGTGTTTATTTCGGGCTGAAAAACACGTTTTGAAAAGTGTGATGTTACTGCCCCATAACTTACATGGGGTTGACCAAACTTGCAGAAACATGTTTATTTCTGCTGAAAAACACGTTTTGACCCTTTCTGCACACTGGGGTTAAGGGCTGAGTGTGTGGGCTCTTCTGAGCCTTGCTGTTACAAGGAGATTCAGTTGCCTGAAAAAACGCGTTTATTTCTGGCTGAAAAACACGTTTTAAAAAGTATGATGTTACTGCCCCATAACTTACATGGGGTTGACCAAACTTGCAGAAACATGTTTATTTCTGCTGAAAAACACGTTTTGACCCTTTCTGCACACTGGGGTTAAGGGCTGAGTGTGTTGGCACTTCTGAGCCTTGCTGTTACAAGTATATTCAGCTGTCTGAAAAAACGTGTTTATTTCGGGCTGAAAAACACGTTTTGAAAAGTGTGATGTTACTGCCCCATAACTTACATGGGGTTGACCAAACTTGCAGAAACATGTTTATTTCTGCTGAAAAACACGTTTTGACCCTTTCTGCACACTGGGGTTAAGGGTTGAGTGTGTGGGCACTTCTGAGCCTTGCTGTTACAAGTAGATTCAGTTGTCTGAAAAAACGCGTTTATTTCGGACTGAAAAACACGTTTTGAAAAGTATGATGTTACTGCCCCATAACTTACATGGGGTTGACCAAACTTACAGAAACATGTTTATTTCTGCTGAAAAACACGTTTTGACCCTTTCTGCACACTGGGGTTATGGGCTGAGTGTGTTGGCTCTTCTGAGCCTTGCTGTTACAAGTAGATTCAGCTGTCTGAAAAAACGTGTTTAATTCAGAATGAAAAAACACGTATTGAAAAGTGTGATGTTACTGCCCCATAACTTACATGGGGTTGACCAAACTTGCAGAAACATGTTTATTTCAGCTGAAAAACACGTTTTGACACTTTCTGTACACTGGGGTTAAGGGCTGAGTGTGTGGGCTCTTCTGAGCCTTGCTGTTACAAGGAGATTCAGTTGCCTGAAAAAACGCGTTTATTTCTGGCTGAAAAACACGTTTTGAAAAGTGTGATGTTACTGCCCCATAACTTACATGGGGTTGACCAAACTTGCAGAAACATGTTTATTTCTGCTGAAAAACACGTTTTGACACTTTCTGTACACTGGGGTTAAGGGCTGAGTGTGTGGGCTCTTCTGAGCCTTGCTGTTACAAGGAGATTCAGTTGCCTGAAAAAACGCGTTTATTTCGGGCTGAAATACACGTTTTGAAAAGTGTGATGTCACTGCCCGATAACTTACATGGGGTTGACCAAACTTGCAGAAACATGTTTATTTCTGCTGAAAAACACGTTTTGACCCTTTCTGCACACTGGGGTTAAGGGTTGAGTGTGTGGGCACTTCTGAGCATTGCTGTTACAAGTAGATTCAGTTGTCTGAAAAAACGCGTTTATTTCGGGCTGAAAAACACGTTTTGAAAACTGTGATGTTACTGCCCCATAACTTACATGGGGTTGACCAAACTTGCAGAAACATGTTTATTTCTGCTGAAAAACACGTTTTGACCCTTTCTGCACACTGGGGTTAAGGGCTGAGTGTGTTGGCACTTCTGAGCCTTGCTGTTACAAGTAGATTCAGCTGTCTGAAAAAACGTGTTTATTTCGGGCTGAAAAACACGTTTTGAAAAGTGTGATGTTACTGCCCCATAACTTACATGGGGTTGACCAAACTTGCAGAAACATGTTTATTTCTGCTGAAAAACACGTTTTGACAATTTCTGCACACTCTGGTTAAGGGCTGAGTGTGTGGGCTCTTTTGAGCCTTGCTGTTACAAGGAGATTCAGTTGCCTGAAAAAACGCGTTTATTTCGGGCTGAAAAACACGTTTTGAAAAGTGTGATGTTACTGCCCCATAACTTACATGGGGTTGACCAACCTTGCAGAAACATGTTTATTTCTGCTGAAAAACACGTTTTGACACTTTCTGTACACTGGGGTTAAGGGCTGAGTGTGTGGGCTCTTCTGAGCCTTGCTGTTACAAGGAGATTCAGTTGTCTGAAAAAACGCGTTTATTTCGGGCTGAAAAACACGTTTTGAAAAGTGTGATGTTACTGCCCCATAACTTACATGGGGTTGACCAAACTTGCAGAAACATGTTTATTTCTGCTGAAAAACACGTTTTGACCCTTTCTGCACACTGGGGTTAAGGGTTGAGTGTGTGGGCACTTCTGAGCCTTGCTGTTACAAGTAGATTCAGTTGTCTGAAAAAACGCGTTTATTTCGGGCTGAAAAACACGTTTTGAAAAGTGTGATGTTACTGCCCCATAACTTACATGGGGATGACCAAACTTGCAGAAACATGTTTATTTCTGCTGAAAAACACGTTTTGACCCTTTCTGCACACTGGGGTTAAGGGCTGAGTGTGTTGGCACTTCTGAGCCTTGCTGTTACAAGTAGATTCAGCTGTCTGAAAAAACGTGTTTATTTCGGGCTGAAAAACACGTTTTGAAAAGTGTGATGTTACTGCCCCATAACTTACATGGGGTTTACCAAACTTGCAGAAACATGTTTATTTCTGCTGAAAAACACGTTTTGACAATTTCTGCACACTGGGGTTAAGGGCTGAGTGTGTGGGCTCTTTTGAGCCTTGCTGTTACAAGGAGATTCAGTTGCCTGAAAAAACGCGTTTATTTCGGGCTGAAAAACACGTTTTGAAAAGTGTGATGTTACTGCCCTATAACTTACATGGGGTTGACCAAACTTGCAGAAACATGTTTATTTCTGCTGAAAAACACGTTTTGACCCTTTCTGCACACTGGGGTTAAGGGCTGAGTGTGTTGGCTCTTCTGAGCCTTGCTGTTACAAGTAGATTCAGCTGTTTGAAAAAACGTGTTTATTTCGGGCTGAAAAACACTTTTTGAAAAGTGTGATGTTACTGCCCCATAACTTACATGGGGTTGACCAAACTTGCAGAAACATGTTTATTTCTGCAGAAAAACACGTTTTGACCCTTTCTGCACACTGGGGTTAAGGGTTGAGTGTGTGGGCATTTCTGAGCATTGCTGTTACAAGTAGATTCAGTTGTCTGAAAAAACGCGTTTATTTCGGGCTGAAAAACACGTTTTGAAAAGTGTGATGTTACTGCCCCATAACTTACATGGGGTTGACCAAACTTGCAGAAACATGTTTATTTCTGCTGAAAAACACGTTTTGACCCTTTCTGCACACTGGGGTTAAGGGCTTAGTGTGTTGGCACTTCTGAGCCTTGCTGTTACAAGTAGATTCAGCTGTCTGAAAAAACGTGTTTATTTCGGGCTGAAAAACACGTTTTGAAAAGTGTGATGTTACTGCCCCATAACTTACATGGGGTTGACCAAACTTGCAGAAACATGTTTATTTCTGCTGAAAAACACGTTTTGACACTTTCTGTACACTGGGGTTAAGGGCTGAGTGTGTGGGCTCTTCTGAGCCTTGCTGTTACAAGGAGATTCAGTTGCCTGAAAAAACGCGTTTATTTCGTGCTGAAAAACACGTTTTGAAAAGTGTGATGTTACTGCCCCATAACTTAAATGGGTTTGACCAAACTTGCAGAAACATGTTTATTTCTGCTGAAAAACACGTTTTGACCCTTTCTGCACACTGGGGTTAAGGGCTGAGTGTGTGGGCTCTTCTGAGCCTTGCTGTTACAAGGAGATTCAGTTGTCTGAAAAAACGCGTTTATTTCGGGCTGAAAAACACGTTTTGAAAACTGTGATGTTACTGCCCCATAACTTACATGGGGTTGACCAAACTTGCAGAAACATGTTTATTTCTGCTGAAAAACACGTTTTGACCCTTTCTGCACACTGGGGTTAAGGGCTGAGTGTGTTGGCACTTCTGAGCCTTGCTGTTACAAGTAGATTCAGCTGTCTGAAAAAACGTGTTTATTTCGGGCTGAAAAACACGTTTTGAAAAGTGTGATGTTACTGCCCCATAACTTACATGGGGTTGACCAAACTTGCAGAAACATGTTTATTTCTGCTGAAAAACACGTTTTGACCCTTTCTGCACACTGGGGTTAAGGGCTGAGTGTGTTGGCACTTCTGAGCCTTGCTGTTACAAGTAGATTCAGCTGTCTGAAAAAACGTGTTTATTTCGGGCTGAAAAACACGTTTTGAAAAGTGTGATGTTACTGCCCCATAACTTACATGGGGTTGACCAAACTTGCAGAAACATGTTTATTTCTGCTGAAAAACACGTTTTGACCCTTTCTGCACACTGGGGTTAAGGGTTGAGTGTGTGGGCACTTCTGAGCCTTGCTGTTACAAGTAGATTCAGTTGTCTGAAAAAACGCGTTTATTTCGGGCTGAAAAACACGTTTTGAAAAGTATGATGTTACTGCCCCATAACTTACATGGGGTTGACCAAACTTACAGAAACATGTTTATTTCTGCTGAAAAACACGTTTTGACCCTTTCTGCACACTGGGGTTAAGGGCTGAGTGTGTTGGCTCTTCTGAGCCTTGCTGTTACAAGTAGATTCAGCTGTCTGAAAAAACGTGTTTATTTCGGGCTGAAAAACACGTTTTGAAAAGTGTGATGTTACTGCCCCATAACTTACATGGGGTTGACCAAACTTGCAGAAACATGTTTATTTCAGCTGAAAAACACGTTTTGACACTTTCTGTACACTGGGGTTAAGGGCTGAGTGTGTGGGCTCTTCTGAGCCTTGCTGTTACAAGGAGATTCAGTTGTCTGAAAAAACGCGTTTATTTCGGGCTGAAAAACACTTTTTGAAAAGTGTGATGTTACTGCCCCATAACTTACATGGGGTTGACCAAACTTGCAGAAACATGTTTATTTCTGCAGAAAAACACGTTTTGACCCTTTCTGCACACTGGGGTTAAGGGTTGAGTGTGTGGGCATTTCTGAGCATTGCTGTTACAAGTAGATTCAGTTGTCTGAAAAAACGCGTTTATTTCGGGCTGAAAAACACGTTTTGAAAAGTGTGATGTTACTGCCCCATAACTTACATGGGGTTGACCAAACTTGCAGAAACATGTTTATTTCTGCTGAAAAACACGTTTTGACCCTTTCTGCACACTGGGGTTAAGGGCTTAGTGTGTTGGCACTTCTGAGCCTTGCTGTTACAAGTAGATTCAGCTGTCTGAAAAAACGTGTTTATTTCGGGCTGAAAAACACGTTTTGAAAAGTGTGATGTTACTGCCCCATAACTTACATGGGGTTGACCAAACTTGCAGAAACATGTTTATTTCTGCTGAAAAACACGTTTTGACACTTTCTGTACACTGGGGTTAAGGGCTGAGTGTGTGGGCTCTTCTGAGCCTTGCTGTTACAAGGAGATTCAGTTGCCTGAAAAAACGCGTTTATTTCGTGCTGAAAAACACGTTTTGAAAAGTGTGATGTTACTGCCCCATAACTTAAATGGGTTTGACCAAACTTGCAGAAACATGTTTATTTCTGCTGAAAAACACGTTTTGACCCTTTCTGCACACTGGGGTTAAGGGCTGAGTGTGTGGGCTCTTCTGAGCCTTGCTGTTACAAGGAGATTCAGTTGTCTGAAAAAACGCGTTTATTTCGGGCTGAAAAACACGTTTTGAAAACTGTGATGTTACTGCCCCATAACTTACATGGGGTTGACCAAACTTGCAGAAACATGTTTATTTCTGCTGAAAAACACGTTTTGACCCTTTCTGCACACTGGGGTTAAGGGCTGAGTGTGTTGGCACTTCTGAGCCTTGCTGTTACAAGTAGATTCAGCTGTCTGAAAAAACGTGTTTATTTCGGGCTGAAAAACACGTTTTGAAAAGTGTGATGTTACTGCCCCATAACTTACATGGGGTTGACCAAACTTGCAGAAACATGTTTATTTCTGCTGAAAAACACGTTTTGACCCTTTCTGCACACTGGGGTTAAGGGCTGAGTGTGTTGGCACTTCTGAGCCTTGCTGTTACAAGTAGATTCAGCTGTCTGAAAAAACGTGTTTATTTCGGGCTGAAAAACACGTTTTGAAAAGTGTGATGTTACTGCCCCATAACTTACATGGGGTTGACCAAACTTGCAGAAACATGTTTATTTCTGCTGAAAAACACGTTTTGACCCTTTCTGCACACTGGGGTTAAGGGTTGAGTGTGTGGGCACTTCTGAGCCTTGCTGTTACAAGTAGATTCAGTTGTCTGAAAAAACGCGTTTATTTCGGGCTGAAAAACACGTTTTGAAAAGTATGATGTTACTGCCCCATAACTTACATGGGGTTGACCAAACTTACAGAAACATGTTTATTTCTGCTGAAAAACACGTTTTGACCCTTTCTGCACACTGGGGTTAAGGGCTGAGTGTGTTGGCACTTCTGAGCCTTGCTGTTACAAGTAGATTCAGCTGTCTGAAAAAACGTGTTTATTTCGGGCTGAAAAACACGTTTTGAAAAGTGTGATGTTACTGCCCCATAACTTACATGGGGTTGACCAAACATACAGAAACATGTTTATTTCTGCTGAAAAACACGTTTTGACCCTTTCTGCACACTGGGGTTAAGGGCTGAGTGTGTTGGCTCTTCTGAGCCTTGCTGTTACAAGTAGATTCAGCTGTCTGAAAAAACGTGTTTATTTCGGGCTGAAAAACACGTTTTGAAAAGTGTGATGTTACTGCCCCATAACTTACATGGGGTTGACCAAACTTGCAGAAACATGTTTATTTCAGCTGAAAAACACGTTTTGACACTTTCTGTACACTGGGGTTAAGGGCTGAGTGTGTGGGCTCTTCTGAGCCTTGCTGTTACAAGGAGATTCAGTTGTCTGAAAAAACGCGTTTATTTCGGGCTGAAAAACACGTTTTGAAAAGTGTGATGTTACTGCCCCATAACTTACATGGGGTTGACCAAACTTGCAGAAACATGTTTATTTCTGCTGAAAAACACGTTTTGACCCTTTCTGCACACTGGGGTTAAGGGTTGAGTGTGTGGGCACTTCTGAGCCTTGCTGTTACAAGTAGATTCAGTTGCCTGAAAAAACGCGTTTATTTCTGGCTGAAAAACACGTTTTGAAAAGTATGATGTTACTGCCCCATAACTTACATGGGGTTGACCAAACTTGCAGAAACATGTTTATTTCTGCTGAAAAACACGTTTTGACCCTTTCTGCACACTGGGGTTAAGGGCTGAGTGTGTTGGCACTTCTGAGCCTTGCTGTTACAAGTATATTCAGCTGTCTGAAAAAACGTGTTTATTTCGGGCTGAAAAACACGTTTTGAAAAGTGTGATGTTACTGCCCCATAACTTACATGGGGTTGACCAAACTTGCAGAAACATGTTTATTTCTGCTGAAAAACACGTTTTGACCCTTTCTGCACACTGGGGTTAAGGGTTGAGTGTGTGGGCACTTCTGAGCCTTGCTGTTACAAGTAGATTCAGTTGTCTGAAAAAACGCGTTTATTTCGGGCTGAAAAACACGTTTTGAAAAGTATGATGTTACTGCCCCATAACTTACATGGGGTTGACCAAACTTACAGAAACATGTTTATTTCTGCTGAAAAACACGTTTTGACCCTTTCTGCACACTGGGGTTAAGGGCTGAGTGTGTTGGCTCTTCTGAGCCTTGCTGTTACAAGTAGATTCAGCTGTCTGAAAAAACGTGTTTAATTCAGAATGAAAAAACACGTATTGAAAAGTGTGATGTTACTGCCCCATAACTTACATGGGGTTGACCAAACTTGCAGAAACATGTTTATTTCAGCTGAAAAACACGTTTTGACACTTTCTGTACACTGGGGTTAAGGGCTGAGTGTGTGGGCTCTTCTGAGCCTTGCTGTTACAAGGAGATTCAGTTGTCTGAAAAAACGCGTTTATTTCGGGCTGAAAAACACGTTTTGAAAAGTGTGATGTTACTGCCCCATAACTTACATGGGGTTGACCAAACTTGCAGAAACATGTTTATTTCTGCTGAAAAACACGTTTTGACCCTTTCTGCACACTGGGGTTAAGGGCTGAGTGTGTTGGCACTTCTGAGCCTTGCTGTTACAAGTAGATTCAGCTGTCTGAAAAAACGTGTTTATTTCGGGCTGAAAAACACGTTTTGAAAAGTGTGATGTTACTGCCCCATAACTTACATGGGGTTGACCAAACTTGCAGAAACATGTTTATTTCTGCTGAAAAACACGTTTTGACCCTTTCTGCACACTGGGGTTAAGGGTTGAGTGTGTGGGCACTTCTGAGCCTTGCTGTTACAAGTAGATTCAGTTGTCTGAAAAAACGCGTTTATTTCGGGCTGAAAAACACGTTTTGAAAAGTATGATGTTACTGCCCCATAACTTACATGGGGTTGACCAAACTTACAGAAACATGTTTATTTCTGCTGAAAAACACGTTTTGACCCTTTCTGCACACTGGGGTTAAGGGCTGAGTGTGTTGGCTCTTCTGAGCCTTGCTGTTACAAGTAGATTCAGCTGTCTGAAAAAACGTGTTTATTTCGGGCTGAAAAACACGTTTTGAAAAGTGTGATGTTACTGCCCCATAACTTACATGGGGTTGACCAAACTTGCAGAAACATGTTTATTTCTGCTGAAAAACACGTTTTGACCCTTTCTGCACACTGGGGTTAAGGGTTGAGTGTGTGGGCACTTCTGAGCATTGCTGTTACAAGTAGATTCAGTTGTCTGAAAAAACGCGTTTATTTCGGGCTGAAAAACACGTTTTGAAAACTGTGATGTTACTGCCCCATAACTTACATGGGGTTGACCAAACTTGCAGAAACATGTTTATTTCTGCTGAAAAACACGTTTTGACCCTTTCTGCACACTGGGGTTAAGGGCTGAGTGTGTTGGCACTTCTGAGCCTTGCTGTTACAAGTAGATTCAGCTGTCTGAAAAAACGTGTTTATTTCGGGCTGAAAAACACGTTTTGAAAAGTGTGATGTTACTGCCCCATAACTTACATGGGGTTGACCAAACTTGCAGAAACATGTTTATTTCTGCTGAAAAACACGTTTTGACAATTTCTGCACACTCTGGTTAAGGGCTGAGTGTGTGGGCTCTTTTGAGCCTTGCTGTTACAAGGAGATTCAGTTGCCTGAAAAAACGCGTTTATTTCGGGCTGAAAAACACGTTTTGAAAAGTGTGATGTTACTGCCCCATAACTTACATGGGGTTGACCAAACTTGCAGAAACATGTTTATTTCTGCTGAAAAACACGTTTTGACACTTTCTGTACACTGGGGTTAAGGGCTGAGTGTGTGGGCTCTTCTGAGCCTTGCTGTTACAAGGAGATTCAGTTGTCTGAAAAAACGCGTTTATTTCGGGCTGAAAAACACGTTTTGAAAAGTGTGATGTTACTGCCCCATAACTTACATGGGGTTGACCAAACTTGCAGAAACATGTTTATTTCTGCTGAAAAACACGTTTTGACCCTTTCTGCACACTGGGGTTAAGGGTTGAGTGTGTGGGCACTTCTGAGCCTTGCTGTTACAAGTAGATTCAGTTGTCTGAAAAAACGCGTTTATTTCGGGCTGAAAAACACGTTTTGAAAAGTGTGATGTTACTGCCCCATAACTTACATGGGGTTGACCAAACTTGCAGAAACATGTTTATTTCTGCTGAAAAACACGTTTTGACCCTTTCTGCACACTGGGGTTAAGGGCTGAGTGTGTTGGCACTTCTGAGCCTTGCTGTTACAAGTAGATTCAGCTGTCTGAAAAAACGTGTTTATTTCGGGCTGAAAAACACGTTTTGAAAAGTGTGATGTTAAAGCCCCATAACTTACATGGGGTTGACCAAACTTGCAGAAACATGTTTATTTCTGCTGAAAAACACGTTTTGACAATTTCTGCACACTGGGGTTAAGGGCTGAGTGTGTGGGCTCTTTTGAGCCTTGCTGTTACAAGGAGATTCAGTTGCCTGAAAAAACGCGTTTATTTCGGGCTGAAAAACACGTTTTGAAAAGTGTGATGTTACTGCCCCATAACTTACATGGGGTTGACCAAACTTGCAGAAACATGTTTATTTCTGCTGAAAAACACGTTTTGACCCTTTCTGCACACTGGGGTTAAGGGTTGAGTGTGTGGGCACTTCTGAGCCTTGGTGTTACAAGTAGATTCAGTTGTCTGAAAAAACGCGTTTATTTCGGGCTGAAAAACACGTTTTGAAAAGTATGATGTTACTGCCCCATAACTTACATGAGGTTGACCAAACTTACAGAAACATGTTTATTTCTGCTGAAAAACACGTTTTGACCCTTTCTGCACACTGGGGTTAAGGGCTGAGTGTGTTGGCTCTTCTGAGCCTTGCTGTTACAAGTAGATTCAGCTGTCTGAAAAAACGTGTTTATTTCGGGCTGAAAAACACGTTTTGAAAAGTGTGATGTTACTGCCCCATAACTTACATGGGGTTGACCAAACTTGCAGAAACATGTTTATTTCAGCTGAAAAACACGTTTTGACACTTTCTGTACACTGGGGTTAAGGGCTGAGTGTGTGGGCTCTTCTGAGCCTTGCTGTTACAAGGAGATTCAGTTGTCTGAAAAAACGCGTTTATTTCGGGCTGAAAAACACGTTTTGAAAAGTGTGATGTTACTGCCCCATAACTTACATGGGGTTGACCAAACTTGCAGAAACATGTTTATTTCTGCTGAAAAACACGTTTTGACCCTTTCTGCACACTGGGGTTAAGGGTTGAGTGTGTGGGCACTTCTGAGCCTTGCTGTTACAAGTAGATTCAGTTGCCTGAAAAAACGCGTTTATTTCTGGCTGAAAAACACGTTTTGAAAAGTATGATGTTACTGCCCCATAACTTACATGGGGTGGACCAAACTTGCAGAAACATGTTTATTTCTGCTGAAAAACACGTTTTGACCCTTTCTGCACACTGGGGTTAAGGGCTGAGTGTGTTGGCACTTCTGAGCCTTGCTGTTACAAGTATATTCAGCTGTCTGAAAAAACGTGTTTATTTCGGGCTGAAAAACACGTTTTGAAAAGTGTGATGTTACTGCCCCATAACTTACATGGGGTTGACCAAACTTGCAGAAACATGTTTATTTCTGCTGAAAAACACGTTTTGACCCTTTCTGCACACTGGGGTTAAGGGTTGAGTGTGTGGGCACTTCTGAGCCTTGCTGTTACAAGTAGATTCAGTTGTCTGAAAAAACGCGTTTATTTCGGGCTGAAAAACACGTTTTGAAAAGTATGATGTTACTGCCCCATAACTTACATGGGGTTGACCAAACTTACAGAAACATGTTTATTTCTGCTGAAAAACACGTTTTGACCCTTTCTGCACACTGGGGTTAAGGGCTGAGTGTGTTGGCTCTTCTGAGCCTTGCTGTTACAAGTAGATTCAGCTGTCTGAAAAAACGTGTTTATTTCGGGCTGAAAAACACGTTTTGAAAAGTGTGATGTTACTGCCCCATAACTTACATGGGGTTGACCAAACTTGCAGAAACATGTTTATTTCAGCTGAAAAACACGTTTTGACACTTTCTGTACACTGGGGTTAAGGGCTGAGTGTGTGGGCTCTTCTGAGCCTTGCTGTTACAAGGAGATTCAGTTGTCTGAAAAAACGCGTTTATTTCGGGCTGAAAAACACGTTTTGAAAAGTGTGATTTTACTGCCCCATAACTTACATGGGGTTGACCAAACTTGCAGAAACATGTTTATTTCTGCTGAAAAACACGTTTTGACCCTTTCTGCACACTGGGGTTAAGGGCTGAGTGTGTTGGCACTTCTGAGCCTTGCTGTTACAAGTATATTCAGCTGTCTGAAAAAACGTGTTTATTTCGGGCTGAAAAACACGTTTTGAAAAGTGTGATGTTACTGCCCCATAACTTACATGGGGTTGACCAAACTTGCAGAAACATGTTTATTTCTGCTGAAAAACACGTTTTGACCCTTTCTGCACACTGGGGTTAAGGGTTGAGTGTGTGGGCACTTCTGAGCCTTGCTGTTACAAGTAGATTCAGTTGTCTGAAAAAACGCGTTTATTTCGGGCTGAAAAACACGTTTTGAAAAGTATGATGTTACTGCCCCATAACTTACATGGGGTTGACCAAACTTACAGAAACATGTTTATTTCTGCTGAAAAACACGTTTTGACCCTTTCTGCACACTGGGGTTAAGGGCTGAGTGTGTTGGCTCTTCTGAGCCTTGCTGTTACAAGTAGATTCAGCTGTCTGAAAAAACGTGTTTAATTCAGAATGAAAAAACACGTATTGAAAAGTGTGATGTTACTGCCCCATAACTTACATGGGGTTGACCAAACTTGCAGAAACATGTTTATTTCTGCTGAAAAACACGTTTTGACAATTTCTGCACACTGGGGTTAAGGGCTGAGTGTGTGGGCTCTTTTGAGCCTTGCTGTTACAAGGAGATTCAGTTGCCTGAAAAAACGCGTTTATTTCGGGCTGAAAAACACGTTTTGAAAAGTGTGATGTTACTGCCCCATAACTTACATGGGGTTGACCAAACTTGCAGAAACATCTTTATTTCTGCTGAAAAACACGTTTTGACACTTTCTGTACACTGGGGTTAAGGGTTGAGTGTGTGGGCACTTCTGAGCCTTGCTGTTACAAGTAGATTCAGTTGCCTGAAAAAACGCGTTTATTTCTGGCTGAAAAACACGTTTTGAAAAGTGTGATGTTACTGCCCCATAACTTACATGGGGTTGACCAAACTTGCAGAAACATGTTTATTTCTGCTGAAAAACACGTTTTGACCCTTTCTGCACACTGGGGTTAAGGGTTGAGTATGTGGGCACTTCTGAGCCTTGCTGTTACAAGTAGATTCAGTTGTCTGAAAAAACGCGTTTATTTCGGGCTGAAAAACACGTTTTGAAAAGTGTGATGTTACTGCCCCATAACTTACATGGGGTTGACCAAACTTGCAGAAACATGTTTATTTCTGCTGAAAAACACGTTTTGACCCTTTCTGCACACTGGGGTTAAGGGCTGAGTGTGTTGGCACTTCTGAGCCTTGCTGTTACAAGTAGATTCAGCTGTCTGAAAAAACGTGTTTATTTCGGGCTGAAAAACACGTTTTGAAAAGTGTGATGTTACTGCCCCATAACTTACATGGGGTTTACCAAACTTGCAGAAACATGTTTATTTCTGCTGAAAAACACGTTTTGACAATTTCTGCACACTGGGGTTAAGGGCTGAGTGTGTGGGCTCTTTTGAGCCTTGCTGTTACAAGGAGATTCAGTTGCCTGAAAAAACGCGTTTATTTCGGGCTGAAAAACACGTTTTGAAAAGTGTGATGTTACTGCCCCATAACTTACATGGGGTTGACCAAACTTGCAGAAACATGTTTATTTCTGCTGAAAAACACGTTTTGACCCTTTCTGCACACTGGGGTTTAGGGCTGAGTGTGTTGGCTCTTCTGAGCCTTGCTGTTACAAGTAGATTCAGCTGTCTGAAAAAACGTGTTTATTTCGGGCTGAAAAACACTTTTTGAAAAGTGTGATGTTACTGCCCCATAACTTACATGGGGTTGACCAAACTTGCAGAAACATGTTTATTTCTGCAGAAAAACACGTTTTGACCCTTTCTGCACACTGGGGTTAAGGGTTGAGTGTGTGGGCACTTCTGAGCATTGCTGTTACAAGTAGATTCAGTTGTCTGAAAAAACGCGTTTATTTCGGGCTGAAAAACACGTTTTGAAAACTGTGATGTTACTGCCCCATAACTTACATGGGGTTGACCAAACTTGCAGAAACATGTTTATTTCTGCTGAAAAACACGTTTTGACCCTTTCTGCACACTGGGGTTAAGGGCTGAGTGTGTTGGCACTTCTGAGCCTTGCTGTTACAAGTAGATTCAGCTGTCTGAAAAAACGTGTTTATTTCGGGCTGAAAAACACGTTTTGAAAAGTGTGATGTTACTGCCCCATAACTTACATGGGGTTGACCAAACTTGCAGAAACATGTTTATTTCTGCTGAAAAACACTTTTTGACACTTTCTGTACACTGGGGTTAAGGGCTGAGTGTGTGGGCTCTTCTGAGCCTTGCTGTTACAAGGAGATTCAGTTGCCTGAAAAAACGCGTTTATTTCGTGCTGAAAAACACGTTTTGAAAAGTGTGATGTTACTGCCCCATAACTTAAATGGGGTTGACCAAACTTGCAGAAACATGTTTATTTCTGCTGAAAAACACGTTTTGACCCTTTCTGCACACTGGGGTTAAGGGCTGAGTGTGTGGGCTCTTCTGAGCCTTGCTGTTACAAGGAGATTCAGTTGTCTGAAAAAACGCGTTTATTTCGGGCTGAAAAACACGTTTTGAAAACTGTGATGTTACTGCCCCATAACTTACATGGGGTTGACCAAACTTGCAGAAACATGTTTATTTCTGCTGAAAAACACGTTTTGACCCTTTCTGCACACTGGGGTTAAGGGCTGAGTGTGTTGGCACTTCTGAGCCTTGCTGTTACAAATAGATTCAGCTGTCTGAAAAAACGTGTTTATTTCGGGCTGAAAAACACGTTTTGAAAAGTGTGATGTTACTGCCCCATAACTTACATGGGGTTGACCAAACTTGCAGAAACATGTTTATTTCTGCTGAAAAACACGTTTTGACACTTTCTGTACACTGGGGTTAAAGGCTGAGTGTGTGGGCTCTTCTGAGCCTTGCTGTTACAAGGAGATTCAGTTGCCTGAAAAAACGCGTTTATTTCGGGCTGAAAAACACGTTTTGAAAAGTGGGATGTTACTGCCCCATAACTTACATGGGGTTGACCAAACTTGCAGAAATATGTTTATTTCTGCTGAAAAACACGTTTTGACCCTTTCTGCACACTGGGGTTAAGGGCTGAGTGTGTTGGCACTTCTGAGCCTTGCTGTTACAAGTAGATTCAGCTGTCTGAAAAAACGTGTTTATTTCGGGCTGAAAAACACGTTTTGAAAAGTGTGATGTTACTGCCCCATAACTTAAATGGGGTTGACCAAACTTGCAGAAACATGTTTATTTCTGCTGAAA
The DNA here is from genome assembly GCF_059453375.1 of Lepisosteus platostomus. Taxonomy (NCBI): domain Eukaryota; kingdom Metazoa; phylum Chordata; class Actinopteri; order Semionotiformes; family Lepisosteidae; genus Lepisosteus; species Lepisosteus platostomus. Next base: position 5,535,133 of record NC_142632.1, read on the forward strand.
AACACGTTTTGACACTTTCTGTACACTGGGGTTAAGGGCTGAGTGTGTGGGCTCTTCTGAGCCTTGCTGTTACAAGGAGATTCAGTTTTCTGAAAAAACGCGTTTATTTCGGGCTGAAAAACACGTTTTGAAAAGTGTGATGTTACTGCCCCATAACTTACATGGGGTTGACCAAACTTGCAGAAACATGTTTATTTCTGCTGAAAAACACGTTTTGACCCTTTCTGCACACTGGGGTTAAGGGCTGAGTGTGTTGGCACTTCTGAGCCTTGCTGTTACAAGTATATTCAGCTGTCTGAAAAAACGTGTTTATTTCGGGCTGAAAAACACGTTTTGAAAAGTGTGATGTTACTGCCCCATAACTTACATGGGGTTGACCAAACTTGCAGAAACATGTTTATTTCTGCTGAAAAACACGTTTTGACCCTTTCTGCACACTGGGGTTAAGGGTTGAGTGTGTGGGCACTTCTGAGCCTTGCTGTTACAAGTAGATTCAGTTGTCTGAAAAAACGCGTTTATTTCGGGCTGAAAAACACGTTTTGAAAAGTATGATGTTACTGCCCCATAACTTACATGGGGTTGACCAAACTTACAGAAACATGTTTATTTCTGCTGAAAAACACGTTTTGACCCTTTCTGCACACTGGGGTTAAGGGCTGAGTGTGTTGGCTCTTCTGAGCCTTGCTGTTACAAGTAGATTCAGCTGTCTGAAAAAACGTGTTTAATTCAGAATGAAAAAACACGTATTGAAAAGTGTGATGTTACTGCCCCATAACTTACATGGGGTTGACCAAACTTGCAGAAACATGTTTATTTCAGCTGAAAAACACGTTTTGACACTTTCTGTACACTGGGGTTAAGGGCTGAGTGTGTGGGCTCTTCTGAGCCTTGCTGTTACAAGGAGATTCAGTTGTCTGAAAAAACGCGTTTATTTCGGGCTGAAAAACACGTTTTGAAAAGTATGATGTTACTGCCCCATAACTTACATGGGGTTGACCAAACTTGCAGAAACATGTTTATTTCTGCTGAAAAACACGTTTTGACCCTTTCTGCACACTGGGGTTAAGGGTTGAGTGTGTGGGCACTTCTGAGCCTTGCTGTTACAAGTAGATTCAGTTGTCTGAAAAAACGCGTTTATTTCGGGCTGAAAAACACGTTTTGAAAAGTGTGATGTTACTGCCCCATAACTTACATGGGGTTGACCAAACTTGCAGAAACATGTTTATTTCTGCTGAAAAACACGTTTTGACAATTTCTGCACACTGGGGTTAAGGGCTGAGTGTGTGGGCTCTTTTGAGCCTTGCTGTTACAAGGAGATTCAGTTGCCTGAAAAAACGCGTTTATTTCGGGCTGAAAAACACGTTTTGAAAAGTGTGATGTTACTGCCCCATAACTTACATGGGGTTGACCAAACTTGCAGAAACATGTTTATTTCTGCTGAAAAACACGTTTTGACACTTTCTGTACACTGGGGTTAAGGGTTGAGTGTGTGGGCACTTCTGAGCCTTGCTGTTACAAGTAGATTCAGTTGCCTGAAAAAACGCGTTTATTTCTGGCTGAAAAACACGTTTTGAAAAGTGTGATGTTACTGCCCCATAACTTACATGGGGTTGACCAAACTTGCAGAAACATGTTTATTTCTGCTGAAAAACACGTTTTGACCCTTTCTGCACACTGGGGTTAAGGGTTGAGTGTGTGGGCACTTCTGAGCCTTGCTGTTACAAGTAGATTCAGTTGTCTGAAAAAACGCGTTTATTTCGGGCTGAAAAACACGTTTTGAAAAGTGTGATGTTACTGCCCCATAACTTACATGGGGTTGACCAAACTTGCAGAAACATGTTTATTTCTGCTGAAAAACACGTTTTGACCCTTTCTGCACACTGGGGTTAAGGGCTGAGTGTGTTGGCACTTCTGAGCCTTGCTGTTACAAGTAGATTCAGCTGTCTGAAAAAACGTGTTTATTTCGGGCTGAAAAACACGTTTTGAAAAGTGTGATGTTACTGCCCCATAACTTACATGGGGTTTACCAAACTTGCAGAAACATGTTTATTTCTGCTGAAAAACATGTTTTGACAATTTCTGCACACTGGGGTTAAGGGCTGAGTGTGTGGGCTCTTTTGAGCCTTGCTGTTACAAGGAGATTCAGTTGCCTGAAAAAACGCGTTTATTTCGGGCTGAAAAACACGTTTTGAAAAGTGTGATGTTACTGCCCCATAACTTACATGGGGTTGACCAAACTTGCAGAAACATGTTTATTTCTGCTGAAAAACACGTTTTGACCCTTTCTGCACACTGGGGTTTAGGGCTGAGTGTGTTGGCTCTTCTGAGCCTTGCTGTTACAAGTAGATTCAGCTGTCTGAAAAAACGTGTTTATTTCGGGCTGAAAAACACTTTTTGAAAAGTGTGATGTTACTGCCCCATAACTTACATGGGGTTGACCAAACTTGCAGAAACATGTTTATTTCTGCAGAAAAACACGTTTTGACCCTTTCTGCACACTGGGGTTAAGGGTTGAGTGTGTGGGCACTTCTGAGCATTGCTGTTACAAGTAGATTCAGTTGTCTGAAAAAACGCGTTTATTTCGGGCTGAAAAACACGTTTTGAAAACTGTGATGTTACTGCCCCATAACTTACATGGGGTTGACCAAACTTGCAGAAACATGTTTATTTCTGCTGAAAAACACGTTTTGACCCTTTCTGCACACTGGGGTTAAGGGCTGAGTGTGTTGGCACTTCTGAGCCTTGCTGTTACAAGTAGATTCAGCTGTCTGAAAAAACGTGTTTATTTCGGGCTGAAAAACACGTTTTGAAAAGTGTGATGTTACTGCCCCATAACTTACATGGGGTTGACCAAACTTGCAGAAACATGTTTATTTCTGCTGAAAAACACTTTTTGACACTTTCTGTACACTGGGGTTAAGGGCTGAGTGTGTGGGCTCTTCTGAGCCTTGCTGTTACAAGGAGATTCAGTTGCCTGAAAAAACGCGTTTATTTCGTGCTGAAAAACACGTTTTGAAAAGTGTGATGTTACTGCCCCATAACTTAAATGGGGTTGACCAAACTTGCAGAAACATGTTTATTTCTGCTGAAAAACACGTTTTGACCCTTTCTGCACACTGGGGTTAAGGGCTGAGTGTGTGGGCTCTTCTGAGCCTTGCTGTTACAAGGAGATTCAGTTGTCTGAAAAAACGCGTTTATTTCGGGCTGAAAAACACGTTTTGAAAACTGTGATGTTACTGCCCCATAACTTACATGGGGTTGACCAAACTTGCAGAAACATGTTTATTTCTGCTGAAAAACACGTTTTGACCCTTTCTGCACACTGGGGTTAAGGGCTGAGTGTGTTGGCACTTCTGAGCCTTGCTGTTACAAATAGATTCAGCTGTCTGAAAAAACGTGTTTATTTCGGGCTGAAAAACACGTTTTGAAAAGTGTGATGTTACTGCCCCATAACTTACATGGGGTTGACCAAACTTGCAGAAACATGTTTATTTCTGCTGAAAAACACGTTTTGACACTTTCTGTACACTGGGGTTAAGGGCTGAGTGTGTGGGCTCTTCTGAGCCTTGCTGTTACAAGGAGATTCAGTTGTCTGAAAAAACGCGTTTATTTCGGGCTGAAAAACACGTTTTGAAAAGTGTGATGTTACTGCCCCATAACTTACATGGGGTTGACCAAACTTGCAGAAACATGTTTATTTCTGCTGAAAAACAAGTTTTGACCCTTTCTGCACACCTGGGTTAAGGGTTGAGTGTGTGGGCACTTCTGAGCCTTGCTGTTACAAGTAGATTCAGTTGTCTGAAAAAACGCGTTTATTTCGGGCTGAAAAACACGTTTTGAAAAGTGTGATGTTACTGCCCCATAACTTACATGGGGTTGACCAAACTTGCAGAAACATGTTTATTTCTGCTGAAAAACACGTTTTGACCCTTTCTGCACACTGGGGTTAAGGGCTGAGTGTGTTGGCACTTCTGAGCCTTGCTGTTACAAGTATATTCAGCTGTCTGAAAAAACGTGTTTATTTCGGGCTGAAAAACACGTTTTGAAAAGTGTGATGTTACTGCCCCATAACTTACATGGGGTTGACCAAACTTGCAGAAACATGTTTATTTCTGCTGAAAAACACGTTTTGACCCTTTCTGCACACTGGGGTTAAGGGTTGAGTGTGTGGGCACTTCTGAGCCTTGCTGTTACAAGTAGATTCAGTTGTCTGAAAAAACGCGTTTATTTCGGGCTGAAAAACACGTTTTGAAAAGTATGATGTTACTGCCCCATAACTTACATGGGGTTGACCAAACTTACAGAAACATGTTTATTTCTGCTGAAAAACACGTTTTGACCCTTTCTGCACACTGGGGTTAAGGGCTGAGTGTGTTGGCTCTTCTGAGCCTTGCTGTTACAAGTAGATTCAGCTGTCTGAAAAAACGTGTTTAATTCAGAATGAAAAAACACGTATTGAAAAGTGTGATGTTACTGCCCCATAACTTACATGGGGTTGACCAAACTTGCAGAAACATGTTTATTTCAGCTGAAAAACACGTTTTGACACTTTCTGTACACTGGGGTTAAGGGCTGAGTGTGTGGGCTCTTCTGAGCCTTGCTGTTACAAGGAGATTCAGTTGTCTGAAAAAACGCGTTTATTTCGGGCTGAAAAACACGTTTTGAAAAGTATGATGTTACTGCCCCATAACTTACATGGGGTTGACCAAACTTGCAGAAACATGTTTATTTCTGCTGAAAAACACGTTTTGACCCTTTCTGCACACTGGGGTTAAGGGTTGAGTGTGTGGGCACTTCTGAGCCTTGCTGTTACAAGTAGATTCAGTTGTCTGAAAAAACGCGTTTATTTCGGGCTGAAAAACACGTTTTGAAAAGTGTGATGTTACTGCCCCATAACTTACATGGGGTTGACCAAACTTGCAGAAACATGTTTATTTCTGCTGAAAAACACGTTTTGACAATTTCTGCACACTGGGGTTAAGGGCTGAGTGTGTGGGCTCTTTTGAGCCTTGCTGTTACAAGGAGATTCAGTTGCCTGAAAAAACGCGTTTATTTCGGGCTGAAAAACACGTTTTGAAAAGTGTGATGTTACTGCCCCATAACTTACATGGGGTTGACCAAACTTGCAGAAACATGTTTATTTCTGCTGAAAAACACGTTTTGACACTTTCTGTACACTGGGGTTAAGGGTTGAGTGTGTGGGCACTTCTGAGCCTTGCTGTTACAAGTAGATTCAGTTGCCTGAAAAAACGCGTTTATTTCTGGCTGAAAAACACGTTTTGAAAAGTGTGATGTTACTGCCCCATAACTTACATGGGGTTGACCAAACTTGCAGAAACATGTTTATTTCTGCTGAAAAACACGTTTTGACCCTTTCTGCACACTGGGGTTAAGGGTTGAGTGTGTGGGCACTTCTGAGCCTTGCTGTTACAAGTAGATTCAGTTGTCTGAAAAAACGCGTTTATTTCGGGCTGAAAAACACGTTTTGAAAAGTGTGATGTTACTGCCCCATAACTTACATGGGGTTGACCAAACTTGCAGAAACATGTTTATTTCTGCTGAAAAACACGTTTTGACCCTTTCTGCACACTGGGGTTAAGGGCTGAGTGTGTTGGCACTTCTGAGCCTTGCTGTTACAAGTAGATTCAGCTGTCTGAAAAAACGTGTTTATTTCGGGCTGAAAAACACGTTTTGAAAAGTGTGATGTTACTGCCCCATAACTTACATGGGGTTTACCAAACTTGCAGAAACATGTTTATTTCTGCTGAAAAACACGTTTTGACAATTTCTGCACACTGGGGTTAAGGGCTGAGTGTGTGGGCTCTTTTGAGCCTTGCTGTTACAAGGAGATTCAGTTGCCTGAAAAAACGCGTTTATTTCGGGCTGAAAAACACGTTTTGAAAAGTGTGATGTTACTGCCCCATAACTTACATGGGGTTGACCAAACTTGCAGAAACATGTTTATTTCTGCTGAAAAACACGTTTTGACCCTTTCTGCACACTGGGGTTTAGGGCTGAGTGTGTTGGCTCTTCTGAGCCTTGCTGTTACAAGTAGATTCAGCTGTCTGAAAAAACGTGTTTATTTCGGGCTGAAAAACACTTTTTGAAAAGTGTGATGTTACTGCCCCATAACTTACATGGGGTTGACCAAACTTGCAGAAACATGTTTATTTCTGCAGAAAAACACGTTTTGACCCTTTCTGCACACTGGGGTTAAGGGTTGAGTGTGTGGGCACTTCTGAGCATTGCTGTTACAAGTAGATTCAGTTGTCTGAAAAAACGCGTTTATTTCGGGCTGAAAAACACGTTTTGAAAACTGTGATGTTACTGCCCCATAACTTACATGGGGTTGACCAAACTTGCAGAAACATGTTTATTTCTGCTGAAAAACACGTTTTGACCCTTTCTGCACACTGGGGTTAAGGGCTGAGTGTGTTGGCACTTCTGAGCCTTGCTGTTACAAGTAGATTCAGCTGTCTGAAAAAACGTGTTTATTTCGGGCTGAAAAACACGTTTTGAAAAGTGTGATGTTACTGCCCCATAACTTACATGGGGTTGACCAAACTTGCAGAAACATGTTTATTTCTGCTGAAAAACACTTTTTGACACTTTCTGTACACTGGGGTTAAGGGCTGAGTGTGTGGGCTCTTCTGAGCCTTGCTGTTACAAGGAGATTCAGTTGCCTGAAAAAACGCGTTTATTTCGTGCTGAAAAACACGTTTTGAAAAGTGTGATGTTACTGCCCCATAACTTAAATGGGGTTGACCAAACTTGCAGAAACATGTTTATTTCTGCTGAAAAACACGTTTTGACCCTTTCTGCACACTGGGGTTAAGGGCTGAGTGTGTGGGCTCTTCTGAGCCTTGCTGTTACAAGGAGATTCAGTTGTCTGAAAAAACGCGTTTATTTCGGGCTGAAAAACACGTTTTGAAAACTGTGATGTTACTGCCCCATAACTTACATGGGGTTGACCAAACTTGCAGAAACATGTTTATTTCTGCTGAAAAACACGTTTTGACCCTTTCTGCACACTGGGGTTAAGGGCTGAGTGTGTTGGCACTTCTGAGCCTTGCTGTTACAAATAGATTCAGCTGTCTGAAAAAACGTGTTTATTTCGGGCTGAAAAACACGTTTTGAAAAGTGTGATGTTACTGCCCCATAACTTACATGGGGTTGACCAAACTTGCAGAAACATGTTTATTTCTGCTGAAAAACACGTTTTGACACTTTCTGTACACTGGGGTTAAGGGCTGAGTGTGTGGGCTCTTCTGAGCCTTGCTGTTACAAGGAGATTCAGTTGCCTGAAAAAACGCGTTTATTTCGGGCTGAAAAACACGTTTTGAAAAGTGTGATGTTACTGCCCCATAACTTACATGGGGTTGACCAAACTTGCAGAAACATGTTTATTTCTGCTGAAAAACACGTTTTGACCCTTTCTGCACACTGGGGTTAAGGGCTGAGTGTGTTGGCACTTCTGAGCCTTGCTGTTACAAGTAGATTCAGCTGTCTGAAAAAACGTGTTTATTTCGGGCTGAAAAACACGTTTTGAAAAGTGTGATGTTACTGCCCCATAACTTAAATGGGGTTGACCAAACTTGCAGAAACATGTTTATTTCTGCTGAAAAACACGTTTTGACACTTTCTGTACACTGGGGTTAAGGGCTGAGTGTGTGGGCTCTTCTGAGCCTTGCTGTTACAAGGAGATTCAATTGTCTGAAAAAACGCGTTTATTTCGGGCTGAAAAACACGTTTTGAAAAGTGTGATGTTACTGCCCCATAACTTACATGGGGTTGACCAAACTTGCAGAAACATGTTTATTTCTGCTGAAAAACACGTTTTGACACTTTCTGTACACTGGGGTTAAGGGCTGAGTGCGTGGGCTCTTCTGAGCCTTGCTGTTACAAGGAGATTCAGTTGTCTGAAAAAACGCGTTTATTTCGGGCTGAAAAACACGTTTTGAAAAGTGTGATGTTACTGCCCCATAACTTACATGGGGTTGACCAAACTTGCAGAAACATGTTTATTTCTGCTGAAAAACACGTTTTGACCCTTTCTGCACACTGGGGTTAAGGGCTGAGTGTGTTGGCTCTTCTGAGCCTTGCTGTTACAAGTAGATTCAGCTGTCTGAAAAAACGTGTTTATTTCGGGCTGAAAAACACGTTTTGAAAAGTGTGATGTTACTGCCCCATAACTTACATGGGGTTGACCAAACTTGCAGAAACATGTTTATTTCTGCTGAAAAACACGTTTTGACACTTTCTGTACACTGGGGTTAAGGGCTGAGTGTGTGGGCTCTTCTGAGCCTTGCTGTTACAAGGAGATTCATTTGCCTGAAAAAAACGCGTTTATTTCGGGCTGAAAAACACGTTTTGAAAACTGTGATGTTACTGCCCCATAACTTACATGGGGTTGACCAAACATACAGAAACATGTTTATTTCTGCTGAAAAACACGTTTTGACCCTTTCTGCACACTGGGGTTAAGGGCTGAGTGTGTTGGCTCTTCTGAGCCTTGCTGTTACAAGTAGATTCAGCTGTCTGAAAAAACGTGTTTATTTCGGGCTGAAAAACACGTTTTGAAAAGTGTGATGTTACTGCCCCATAACTTACATGGGGTTGACCAAACTTGCAGAAACATGTTTATTTCAGCTGAAAAACACGTTTTGACACTTTCTGTACACTGGGGTTAAGGGCTGAGTGTGTGGGCTCTTCTGAGCCTTGCTGTTACAAGGAGATTCAGTTGTCTGAAAAAACGCGTTTATTTCGGGCTGAAAAACACGTTTTGAAAAGTGTGATGTTACTGCCCCATAACTTACATGGGGTTGACCAAACTTGCAGAAACATGTTTATTTCTGCTGAAAAACACGTTTTGACCCTTTCTGCACACTGGGGTTAAGGGTTGAGTGTGTGGGCATTTCTGAGCCTTGCTGTTACAAGTAGATTCAGTTGTCTGAAAAAACGCGTTTATTTCGGGCTGAAAAACACGTTTTGAAAAGTGTGATGTTACTGCCCCAAACCTTACATGGGGTTGACCAAACTTGCAGAAACATGTTTATTTCTGCTGAAAAACACGTTTTGACCCTTTCTGCACACTGGGGTTAAGGGCTGAGTGTGTTGGCACTTCTGAGCCTTGCTGTTACAAGTAGATTCAGCTGTCTGAAAAAACGTGTTCATTTCGGGCTGAAAAACACGTTTTGAAAAGTGTGATGTTACTGCCCCATAACTTACATGGGGTTGACCAAACTTGCAGAAACATGTTTATTTCTGCTGAAAAACACGTTTTGACAATTTCTGCACACTGGGGTTAAGGGCTGAGTGTGTGGGCTCTTTTGAGCCTTGCTGTTACAAGGAGATTCAGTTGCCTGAAAAAACGCGTTTATTTCGGGCTGAAAAACACGTTTTGAAAAGTGTGATGTTACTGCCCCATAACTTACATGGGGTTGACCAAACTTGCAGAAACATGTTTATTTCTGCTGAAAAACACGTTTTGACCCATTCTGCACACTGGGGTTAAGGGCTGAGTGTGTTGGCACTTCTGAGCCTTGCTGTTACAAGTAGATTCAGCTGTCTGAAAAAACGTGTTCATTTCGGGCTGAAAAACACGTTTTGAAAAGTGTGATGTTACTGCCCCATAACTTACATGGGGTTGACCAACTTGCAGAAACATGTTTATTTCTGCTGAAAAACACGTTTTGACAATTTCTGCACACTGGGGTTAAGGGCTGAGTGTGTGGGCTCTTTTGAGCCTTGCTGTTACAAGGAGATTCAGTTGCCTGAAAAAACGCGTTTATTTCGGGCTGAAAAACACGTTTTGAAAAGTGTGATGTTACTGCCCCATAACTTACATGGGGTTGACCAAACTTGCAGAAACATGTTTATTTCTGCTGAAAAACACGTTTTGACACTTTCTGTACACTGGGGTTAAGGGTTGAGTGTGTGGGCACTTCTGAGCCTTGCTGTTACAAGTAGATTCAGTTGCCTGAAAAAACGCGTTTATTTCTGGCTGAAAAACACGTTTTGAAAAGTGTGATGTTACTGCCCCATAACTTACATGGGGTTGACCAAACTTGCAGAAACATGTTTATTTCTGCTGAAAAACACGTTTTGACCCTTTCTGCACACTGGGGTTAAGGGCTGAGTGTGTTGGCACTTCTGAGCCTTGCTGTTACAAGTAGATTCAGCTGTCTGAAAAAACGTGTTTATTTCGGGCTGAAAAACACGTTTTGAAAAGTGTGATGTTACTGCCCCATAACTTACATGGGGTTGACCAAACTTGCAGAAACATGTTTATTTCTGCTGAAAAACACGTTTTGACCCTTTCTGCACACTGGGGTTAAGGGTTGAGTGTGTGGGCACTTCTGAGCCTTGCTGTTACAAGTAGATTCAGTTGTCTGAAAAAACGCGTTTATTTCGGGCTGAAAAACACGTTTTGAAAAGTGTGATGTTACTGCCGCATAACTTACATGGGGTTGACCAAACTTGCAGAAACATGTTTATTTCTGCTGAAAAACACGTTTTGACAATTTCTGCACACTGGGGTTAAGGGCTGAGTGTGTGGGCTCTTTTGAGCCTTGCTGTTACAAGGAGATTCAGTTGCCTGAAAAAACGCGTTTATTTCGGGCTGAAAAACACGTTTTGAAAAGTGTGATGTTACTGCCCCATAACTTACATGGGGTTGACCAAACTTGCAGAAACATGTTTATTTCTGCTGAAAAACACGTTTTGACACTTTCTGTACACTGGGGTTAAGGGTTGAGTGTGTGGGCACTTCTGAGCCTTGCTGTTACAAGTAGATTCAGTTGTCTGAAAAAACGCGTTTATTTCTGGCTGAAAAACACGTTTTGAAAAGTGTGATGTTACTGCCCCATAACTTACATGGGGTTGACCAAACTTGCAGAAACATGTTTATTTCTGCTGAAAAACACGCTTTGACCCTTTCTGCACACTGGGGTTAAGGGTTGAGTGTGTGGGCACTTCTGAGCCTTGCTGTTACAAGTAGATTCAGTTGTCTGAAAAAACGCGTTTATTTCGGGCTGAAAAACACGTTTTGAAAAGTGTGATGTTACTGCCCCATAACTTACATGGGGTTGACCAAACTTGCAGAAACATGTTTATTTCTGCTGAAAAACACGTTTTGACCCTTTCTGCACACTGGGGTTAAGGGCTGAGTGTGTTGGCTCTTCTGAGCCTTGCTGTTACAAGTAGATTCAGCTGTCTGAAAAAACGTGTTTATTTCGGGCTGAAAAACACTTTTTGAAAAGTGTGATGTTACTGCCCCATAACTTACATGGGGTTGACCAAACTTGCAGAAACATGTTTATTTCTGCAGAAAAACACGTTTTGACCCTTTCTGCACACTGGGGTTAAGGGTTGAGTGTGTGGGCACTTCTGAGCATTGCTGTTACAAGTAGATTCAGTTGTCTGAAAAAACGCGTTTATTTCGGGCTGAAAAACACGTTTTGAAAACTGTGATGTTACTGCCCCATAACTTACATGGGGTTGACCAAACTTGCAGAAACATGTTTATTTCTGCTGAAAAACACGTTTTGACCCTTTCTGCACACTGGGGTTAAGGGCTGAGTGTGTTGGCACTTCTGAGCCTTGCTGTTACAAGTAGATTCAGCTGTCTGAAAAAACGTGTTTATTTCGGGCTGAAAAACACGTTTTGAAAAGTGTGATGTGACTGCCCCATAACTTACATGGGGTTGACCAAACTTGCAGAAACATGTTTATTTCTGCTGAAAAACACTTTTTGACACTTTCTGTACACTGGGGTTAAGGGCTGAGTGTGTGGGCTCTTCTGAGCCTTGCTGTTACAAGGAGATTCAGTTGCCTGAAAAAACGCGTTTATTTCGTGCTGAAAAACACGTTTTGAAAAGTGTGATGTTACTGCCCCATAACTTAAATGGGGTTGACCAAACTTGCAGAAACATGTTTATTTCTGCTGAAAAACACGTTTTGACCCTTTCTGCACACTGGGGTTAAGGGCTGAGTGTGTGGGCTCTTCTGAGCCTTGCTGTTACAAGGAGATTCAGTTGTCTGAAAAAACGCGTTTATTTCGGGCTGAAAAACACGTTTTGAAAACTGTGATGTTACTGCCCCATAACTTACATGGGGTTGACCAAACTTGCAGAAACATGTTTATTTCTGCTGAAAAACACGTTTTGACCCTTTCTGCACACTGGGGTTAAGGGCTGAGTGTGTTGGCACTTCTGAGCCTTGCTGTTACAAATAGATTCAGCTGTCTGAAAAAACGTGTTTATTTCGGGCTGAAAAACACGTTTTGAAAAGTGTGATGTTACTGCCCCATAACTTACATGGGGTTGACCAAACTTGCAGAAACATGTTTATTTCTGCTGAAAAACACGTTTTGACACTTTCTGTACACTGGGGTTAAGGGCTGAGTGTGTGGGCTCTTCTGAGCCTTGCTGTTACAAGGAGATTCAGTTGCCTGAAAAAACGCGTTTATTTCGGGCTGAAAAACACGTTTTGAAAAGTGTGATGTTACTGCCCCATAACTTACATGGGGTTGACCAAACTTGCAGAAACATGTTTATTTCTGCTGAAAAACACGTTTTGACCCTTTCTGCACACTGGGGTTAAGGGCTGAGTGTGTTGGCACTTCTGAGCCTTGCTGTTACAAGTATATTCAGCTGTCTGAAAAAACGTGTTTATTTCGGGCTGAAAAACACGTTTTGAAAAGTGTGATGTTACTGCCCCATAACTTACATGGGGTTGACCAAACTTGCAGAAACATGTTTATTTCTGCTGAAAAACACGTTTTGACCCTTTCTGCACACTGGGGTTAAGGGTTGAGTGTGTGGGCACTTCTGAGCCTTGCTGTTACAAGTAGATTCAGTTGTCTGAAAAAACGCGTTTATTTCGGGCTGAAAAACACGTTTTGAAAAGTATGATGTTACTGCCCCATAACTTACATGGGGTTGACCAAACTTACAGAAACATGTTTATTTCTGCTGAAAAACACGTTTTGACCCTTTCTGCACACTGGGGTTAAGGGCTGAGTGTGTTGGCTCTTCTGAGCCTTGCTGTTACAAGTAGATTCAGCTGTCTGAAAAAACGTGTTTAATTCAGAATGAAAAAACACGTATTGAAAAGTGTGATGTTACTGCCCCATAACTTACATGGGGTTGACCAAACTTGCAGAAACATGTTTATTTCAGCTGAAAAACACGTTTTGACACTTTCTGTACACTGGGGTTAAGGGCTGAGTGTGTGGGCTCTTCTGAGCCTTGCTGTTACAAGGAGATTCAGTTGTCTGAAAAAACGCGTTTATTTCGGGCTGAAAAACACGTTTTGAAAAGTATGATGTTACTGCCCCATAACTTACATGGGGTTGACCAAACTTGCAGAAACATGTTTATTTCTGCTGAAAAACACGTTTTGACCCTTTCTGCACACTGGGGTTAAGGGTTGAGTGTGTGGGCACTTCTGAGCCTTGCTGTTACAAGTAGATTCAGTTGTCTGAAAAAACGCGTTTATTTCGGGCTGAAAAACACGTTTTGAAAAGTGTGATGTTACTGCCCCATAACTTACATGGGGTTGACCAAACTTGCAGAAACATGTTTATTTCTGCTGAAAAACACGTTTTGACAATTTCTGCACACTGGGGTTAAGGGCTGAGTGTGTGGGCTCTTTTGAGCCTTGCTGTTACAAGGAGATTCAGTTGCCTGAAAAAACGCGTTTATTTCGGGCTGAAAAACACGTTTTGAAAAGTGTGATGTTACTGCCCCATAACTTACATGGGGTTGACCAAACTTGCAGAAACATGTTTATTTCTGCTGAAAAACACGTTTTGACACTTTCTGTACACTGGGGTTAAGGGTTGAGTGTGTGGGCACTTCTGAGCCTTGCTGTTACAAGTAGATTCAGTTGCCTGAAAAAACGCGTTTATTTCTGGCTGAAAAACACGTTTTGAAAAGTGTGATGTTACTGCCCCATAACTTACATGGGGTTGACCAAACTTGCAGAAACATGTTTATTTCTGCTGAAAAACACGTTTTGACCCTTTCTGCACACTGGGGTTAAGGGTTGAGTGTGTGGGCACTTCTGAGCCTTGCTGTTACAAGTAGATTCAGTTGTCTGAAAAAACGCGTTTATTTCGGGCTGAAAAACACGTTTTGAAAAGTGTGATGTTACTGCCCCATAACTTACATGGGGTTGACCAAACTTGCAGAAACATGTTTATTTCTGCTGAAAAACACGTTTTGACCCTTTCTGCACACTGGGGTTAAGGGCTGAGTGTGTTGGCACTTCTGAGCCTTGCTGTTACAAGTAGATTCAGCTGTCTGAAAAAACGTGTTTATTTCGGGCTGAAAAACACGTTTTGAAAAGTGTGATGTTACTGCCCCATAACTTACATGGGGTTTACCAAACTTGCAGAAACATGTTTATTTCTGCTGAAAAACACGTTTTGACAATTTCTGCACACTGGGGTTAAGGGCTGAGTGTGTGGGCTCTTTTGAGCCTTGCTGTTACAAGGAGATTCAGTTGCCTGAAAAAACGCGTTTATTTCGGGCTGAAAAACACGTTTTGAAAAGTGTGATGTTACTGCCCCATAACTTACATGGGGTTGACCAAACTTGCAGAAACATGTTTATTTCTGCTGAAAAACACGTTTTGACCCTTTCTGCACACTGGGGTTTAGGGCTGAGTGTGTTGGCTCTTCTGAGCCTTGCTGTTACAAGTAGATTCAGCTGTCTGAAAAAACGTGTTTATTTCGGGCTGAAAAACACTTTTTGAAAAGTGTGATGTTACTGCCCCATAACTTACATGGGGTTGACCAAACTTGCAGAAACATGTTTATTTCTGCAGAAAAACACGTTTTGACCCTTTCTGCACACTGGGGTTAAGGGTTGAGTGTGTGGGCACTTCTGAGCATTGCTGTTACAAGTAGATTCAGTTGTCTGAAAAAACGCGTTTATTTCGGGCTGAAAAACACGTTTTGAAAACTGTGATGTTACTGCCCCATAACTTACATGGGGTTGACCAAACTTGCAGAAACATGTTTATTTCTGCTGAAAAACACGTTTTGACCCTTTCTGCACACTGGGGTTAAGGGCTGAGTGTGTTGGCACTTCTGAGCCTTGCTGTTACAAGTAGATTCAGCTGTCTGAAAAAACGTGTTTATTTCGGGCTGAAAAACACGTTTTGAAAAGTGTGATGTTACTGCCCCATAACTTACATGGGGTTGACCAAACTTGCAGAAACATGTTTATTTCTGCTGAAAAACACTTTTTGACACTTTCTGTACACTGGGGTTAAGGGCTGAGTGTGTGGGCTCTTCTGAGCCTTGCTGTTACAAGGAGATTCAGTTGCCTGAAAAAACGCGTTTATTTCGTGCTGAAAAACACGTTTTGAAAAGTGTGATGTTACTGCCCCATAACTTAAATGGGGTTGACCAAACTTGCAGAAACATGTTTATTTCTGCTGAAAAACACGTTTTGACCCTTTCTGCACACTGGGGTTAAGGGCTGAGTGTGTGGGCTCTTCTGAGCCTTGCTGTTACAAGGAGATTCAGTTGTCTGAAAAAACGCGTTTATTTCGGGCTGAAAAACACGTTTTGAAAACTGTGATGTTACTGCCCCATAACTTACATGGGGTTGACCAAACTTGCAGAAACATGTTTATTTCTGCTGAAAAACACGTTTTGACCCTTTCTGCACACTGGGGTTAAGGGCTGAGTGTGTTGGCACTTCTGAGCCTTGCTGTTACAAATAGATTCAGCTGTCTGAAAAAACGTGTTTATTTCGGGCTGAAAAACACGTTTTGAAAAGTGTGATGTTACTGCCCCATAACTTACATGGGGTTGACCAAACTTGCAGAAACATGTTTATTTCTGCTGAAAAACACGTTTTGACACTTTCTGTACACTGGGGTTAAGGGCTGAGTGTGTGGGCTCTTCTGAGCCTTGCTGTTACAAGGAGATTCAGTTGCCTGAAAAAACGCGTTTATTTCGGGCTGAAAAACACGTTTTGAAAAGTGTGATGTTACTGCCCCATAACTTACATGGGGTTGACCAAACTTGCAGAAACATGTTTATTTCTGCTGAAAAACACGTTTTGACCCTTTCTGCACACTGGGGTTAAGGGCTGAGTGTGTTGGCACTTCTGAGCCTTGCTGTTACAAGTAGATTCAGCTGTCTGAAAAAACGTGTTTATTTCGGGCTGAAAAACACGTTTTGAAAAGTGTGATGTTACTGCCCCATAACTTAAATGGGGTTGACCAAACTTGCAGAAACATGTTTATTTCTGCTGAAAAACACGTTTTGACACTTTCTGTACACTGGGGTTAAGGGCTGAGTGTGTGGGCTCTTCTGAGCCTTGCTGTTACAAGGAGATTCAATTGTCTGAAAAAACGCGTTTATTTCGGGCTGAAAAACACGTTTTGAAAAGTGTGATGTTACTGCCCCATAACTTACATGGGGTTGACCAAACTTGCAGAAACATGTTTATTTCTGCTGAAAAACACGTTTTGACACTTTCTGTACACTGGGGTTAAGGGCTGAGTGCGTGGGCTCTTCTGAGCCTTGCTGTTACAAGGAGATTCAGTTGTCTGAAAAAACGCGTTTATTTCGGGCTGAAAAACACGTTTTGAAAAGTGTGATGTTACTGCCCCATAACTTACATGGGGTTGACCAAACTTGCAGAAACATGTTTTTTTCTGCTGAAAAACACGTTTTGACCCTTTCTGCACACTGGGGTTAAGGGCTGAGTGTGTTGGCTCTTCTGAGCCTTGCTGTTACAAGTAGATTCAGCTGTCTGAAAAAACGTGTTTATTTCGGGCTGAAAAACACGTTTTGAAAAGTGTGATGTTACTGCCCCATAACTTACATGGGGTTGACCAAACTTGCAGAAACATGTTTATTTCTGCTGAAAAACACGTTTTGACACTTTCTGTACACTGGGGTTAAGGGCTGAGTGTGTGGGCTCTTCTGAGCCTTGCTGTTACAAGGAGATTCATTTGCCTGAAAAAAACGCGTTTATTTCGGGCTGAAAAACACGTTTTGAAAACTGTGATGTTACTGCCCCATAACTTACATGGGGTTGACCAAACATACAGAAACATGTTTATTTCTGCTGAAAAACACGTTTTGACCCTTTCTGCACACTGGGGTTAAGGGCTGAGTGTGTTGGCTCTTCTGAGCCTTGCTGTTACAAGTAGATTCAGCTGTCTGAAAAAACGTGTTTATTTCGGGCTGAAAAACACGTTTTGAAAAGTGTGATGTTACTGCCCCATAACTTACATGGGGTTGACCAAACTTGCAGAAACATGTTTATTTCAGCTGAAAAACACGTTTTGACACTTTCTGTACACTGGGGTTAAGGGCCTAGTGTGTGGGCTCTTCTGAGCCTTGCTGTTACAAGGAGATTCAGTTGTCTGAAAAAACGCGTTTATTTCGGGCTGAAAAACACGTTTTGAAAAGTGTGATGTTACTGCCCCATAACTTACATGGGGTTGACCAAACTTGCAGAAACATGTTTATTTCTGCTGAAAAACACGTTTTGACCCTTTCTGCACACTGGGGTTAAGGGTTGAGTGTGTGGGCATTTCTGAGCCTTGCTGTTACAAGTAGATTCAGTTGTCTGAAAAAACGCGTTTATTTCGGGCTGAAAAACACGTTTTGAAAAGTGTGATGTTACTGCCCCAAACCTTACATGGGGTTGACCAAACTTGCAGAAACATGTTTATTTCTGCTGAAAAACACGTTTTGACCCTTTCTGCACACTGGGGTTAAGGGCTGAGTGTGTTGGCACTTCTGAGCCTTGCTGTTACAAGTAGATTCAGCTGTCTGAAAAAACGTGTTCATTTCGGGCTGAAAAACACGTTTTGAAAAGTGTGATGTTACTGCCCCATAACTTACATGGGGTTGACCAAACTTGCAGAAACATGTTTATTTCTGCTGAAAAACACGTTTTGACAATTTCTGCACACTGGGGTTAAGGGCTGAGTGTGTGGGCTCTTTTGAGCCTTGCTGTTACAAGGAGATTCAGTTGCCTGAAAAAACGCGTTTATTTCGGGCTGAAAAACACGTTTTGAAAAGTGTGATGTTACTGCCCCATAACTTACATGGGGTTGACCAAACTTGCAGAAACATGTTTATTTCTGCTGAAAAACACGTTTTGACCCATTCTGCACACTGGGGTTAAGGGCTGAGTGTGTTGGCACTTCTGAGCCTTGCTGTTACAAGTAGATTCAGCTGTCTGAAAAAACGTGTTCATTTCGGGCTGAAAAACACGTTTTGAAAAGTGTGATGTTACTGCCCCATAACTTACATGGGGTTGACCAACTTGCAGAAACATGTTTATTTCTGCTGAAAAACACGTTTTGACAATTTCTGCACACTGGGGTTAAGGGCTGAGTGTGTGGGCTCTTTTGAGCCTTGCTGTTACAAGGAGATTCAGTTGCCTGAAAAAACGCGTTTATTTCGGGCTGAAAAACACGTTTTGAAAAGTGTGATGTTACTGCCCCATAACTTACATGGGGTTGACCAAACTTGCAGAAACATGTTTATTTCTGCTGAAAAACACGTTTTGACACTTTCTGTACACTGGGGTTAAGGGTTGAGTGTGTGGGCACTTCTGAGCCTTGCTGTTACAAGTAGATTCAGTTGCCTGAAAAAACGCGTTTATTTCTGGCTGAAAAACACGTTTTGAAAAGTGTGATGTTACTGCCCCATAACTTACATGGGGTTGACCAAACTTGCAGAAACATGTTTATTTCTGCTGAAAAACACGTTTTGACCCTTTCTGCACACTGGGGTTAAGGGCTGAGTGTGTTGGCACTTCTGAGCCTTGCTGTTACAAGTAGATTCAGCTGTCTGAAAAAACGTGTTTATTTCGGGCTGAAAAACACGTTTTGAAAAGTGTGATGTTACTGCCCCATAACTTACATGGGGTTGACCAAACTTGCAGAAACATGTTTATTTCTGCTGAAAAACACGTTTTGACCCTTTCTGCACACTGGGGTTAAGGGTTGAGTGTGTGGGCACTTCTGAGCCTTGCTGTTACAAGTAGATTCAGTTGTCTGAAAAAACGCGTTTATTTCGGGCTGAAAAACACGTTTTGAAAAGTGTGATGTTACTGCCGCATAACTTACATGGGGTTGACCAAACTTGCAGAAACATGTTTATTTCTGCTGAAAAACACGTTTTGACAATTTCTGCACACTGGGGTTAAGGGCTGAGTGTGTGGGCTCTTTTGAGCCTTGCTGTTACAAGGAGATTCAGTTGCCTGAAAAAACGCGTTTATTTCGGGCTGAAAAACACGTTTTGAAAAGTGTGATGTTACTGCCCCATAACTTACATGGGGTTGACCAAACTTGCAGAAACATGTTTATTTCTGCTGAAAAACACGTTTTGACACTTTCTGTACACTGGGGTTAAGGGTTGAGTGTGTGGGCACTTCTGAGCCTTGCTGTTACAAGTAGATTCAGTTGTCTGAAAAAACGCGTTTATTTCTGGCTGAAAAACACGTTTTGAAAAGTGTGATGTTACTGCCCCATAACTTACATGGGGTTGACCAAACTTGCAGAAACATGTTTATTTCTGCTGAAAAACACGCTTTGACCCTTTCTGCACACTGGGGTTAAGGGTTGAGTGTGTGGGCACTTCTGAGCCTTGCTGTTACAAGTAGATTCAGTTGTCTGAAAAAACGCGTTTATTTCGGGCTGAAAAACACGTTTTGAAAAGTGTGATGTTACTGCCCCATAACTTACATGGGGTTGACCAAACTTGCAGAAACATGTTTATTTCTGCTGAAAAACACGTTTTGACCCTTTCTGCACACTGGGGTTAAGGGCTGAGTGTGTTGGCTCTTCTGAGCCTTGCTGTTACAAGTAGATTCAGCTGTCTGAAAAAACGTGTTTATTTCGGGCTGAAAAACACTTTTTGAAAAGTGTGATGTTACTGCCCCATAACTTACATGGGGTTGACCAAACTTGCAGAAACATGTTTATTTCTGCAGAAAAACACGTTTTGACCCTTTCTGCACACTGGGGTTAAGGGTTGAGTGTGTGGGCACTTCTGAGCATTGCTGTTACAAGTAGATTCAGTTGTCTGAAAAAACGCGTTTATTTCGGGCTGAAAAACACGTTTTGAAAACTGTGATGTTACTGCCCCATAACTTACATGGGGTTGACCAAACTTGCAGAAACATGTTTATTTCTGCTGAAAAACACGTTTTGACCCTTTCTGCACACTGGGGTTAAGGGCTGAGTGTGTTGGCACTTCTGAGCCTTGCTGTTACAAGTAGATTCAGCTGTCTGAAAAAACGTGTTTATTTCGGGCTGAAAAACACGTTTTGAAAAGTGTGATGTTACTGCCCCATAACTTACATGGGGTTGACCAAACTTGCAGAAACATGTTTATTTCTGCTGAAAAACACTTTTTGACACTTTCTGTACACTGGGGTTAAGGGCTGAGTGTGTGGGCTCTTCTGAGCCTTGCTGTTACAAGGAGATTCAGTTGCCTGAAAAAACGCGTTTATTTCGTGCTGAAAAACACGTTTTGAAAAGTGTGATGTTACTGCCCCATAACTTAAATGGGGTTGACCAAACTTGCAGAAACATGTTTATTTCTGCTGAAAAACACGTTTTGACCCTTTCTGCACACTGGGGTTAAGGGCTGAGTGTGTGGGCTCTTCTGAGCCTTGCTGTTACAAGGAGATTCAGTTGTCTGAAAAAACGCGTTTATTTCGGGCTGAAAAACACGTTTTGAAAACTGTGATGTTACTGCCCCATAACTTACATGGGGTTGACCAAACTTGCAGAAACATGTTTATTTCTGCTGAAAAACACGTTTTGACCCTTTCTGCACACTGGGGTTAAGGGCTGAGTGTGTTGGCACTTCTGAGCCTTGCTGTTACAAATAGATTCAGCTGTCTGAAAAAACGTGTTTATTTCGGGCTGAAAAACACGTTTTGAAAAGTGTGATGTTACTGCCCCATAACTTACATGGGGTTGACCAAACTTGCAGAAACATGTTTATTTCTGCTGAAAAACACGTTTTGACACTTTCTGTACACTGGGGTTAAGGGCTGAGTGTGTGGGCTCTTCTGAGCCTTGCTGTTACAAGGAGATTCAGTTGCCTGAAAAAACGCGTTTATTTCGGGCTGAAAAACACGTTTTGAAAAGTGTGATGTTACTGCCCCATAACTTACATGGGGTTGACCAAACTTGCAGAAACATGTTTATTTCTGCTGAAAAACACGTTTTGACACTTTCTGTACACTGGGGTTAAGGGCTGAGTGTGTGGGCTCTTCTGAGCCTTGCTGTTACAAGGAGATTCAGTTGTCTGAAAAAACGCGTTTATTTCGGGCTGAAAAACACGTTTTGAAAAGTGTGATGTTACTGCCCCATAACTTACATGGGGTTGACCAAACTTGCAGAAACATGTTTATTTCTGCTGAAAAACACGTTTTGACCCTTTCTGCACACTGGGGTTAAGGGCTGAGTGTGTTGGCACTTCTGAGCCTTGCTGTTACAAGTAGATTCAGCTGTCTGAAAAAACGTGTTTATTTCGGGCTGAAAAACACGTTTTGAAAAGTGTGATGTTACTGCCCCATAACTTACATGGGGTTGACCAAACTTGCAGAAACATGTTTATTTCTGCTGAAAAACACGTTTTGACACTTTCTGTACACTGGGGTTAAGGGTTGAGTGTGTGGGCACTTCTGAGCCTTGCTGTTACAAGTAGATTCAGCTGTCTGAAAAAACGTGTTTATTTCGGGCTGAAAAACACGTTTTGAAAAGTGTGATGTTACTGCCCCATAACTTACATGGGGTTGACCAAACTTGCAGAAACATGTTTATTTCTGCTGAAAAACACGTTTTGACCCTTTCTGCACACTGGGGTTAAGGGTTGAGTGTGTGGGCACTTCTGAGCCTTGCTGTTACAAGTAGATTCAGTTGCCTGAAAAAACGCGTTTATTTCTGGCTGAAAAACACGTTTTGAAAAGTGTGATGTTACTGCCCCATAACTTACATGGGGTTGACCAAACTTGCAGAAACATGTTTATTTCTGCTGAAAAACACGTTTTGACCCTTTCTGCACACTGGGGTTAAGGGTTGAGTGTGTGGGCACTTCTGAGCCTTGCTGTTACAAGTAGATTCAGTTGTCTGAAAAAACGCGTTTATTTCGGGCTGAAAAACACGTTTTGAAAAGTGTGATGTTACTGCCCCATAACTTACATGGGGTTGACCAAACTTGCAGAAACATGTTTATTTCTGCTGAAAAACACGTTTTGACCCTTTCTGCACACTGGGGTTAAGGGCTGAGTGTGTTGGCACTTCTGAGCCTTGCTGTTACAAGTAGATTCAGCTGTCTGAAAAAACGTGTTTATTTCGGGCTGAAAAACACGTTTTGAAAAGTGTGATGTTACTGCCCCATAACTTACATGGGGTTTACCAAACTTGCAGAAACATGTTTATTTCTGCTGAAAAACACGTTTTGACAATTTCTGCACACTGGGGTTAAGGGCTGAGTGTGTGGGCTCTTTTGAGCCTTGCTGTTACAAGGAGATTCAGTTGCCTGAAAAAACGCGTTTATTTCGGGCTGAAAAACACGTTTTGAAAAGTGTGATGTTACTGCCCCATAACTTACATGGGGTTGACCAAACTTGCAGAAACATGTTTATTTCTGCTGAAAAACACGTTTTGACCCTTTCTGCACACTGGGGTTAAGGGCTGAGTGTGTTGGCTCTTCTGAGCCTTGCTGTTACAAGTAGATTCAGCTGTCTGAAAAAACGTGTTTATTTCGGGCTGAAAAACACTTTTTGAAAAGTGTGATGTTACTGCCCCATAACTTACATGGGGTTGACCAAACTTGCAGAAACATGTTTATTTCTGCAGAAAAACACGTTTTGACCCTTTCTGCACACTGGGGTTAAGTTTGAGTGTGTGGGCACTTCTGAGCATTGCTGTTACAAGTAGATTCAGTTGTCTGAAAAAACGCGTTTATTTCGGGCTGAAAAACACGTTTTGAAAACTGTGATGTTACTGCCCCATAACTTACATGGGGTTGACCAAACTTGCAGAAACATGTTTATTTCTGCTGAAAAACACTTTTTGACACTTTCTGTACACTGGGGTTAAGGGCTGAGTGTGTGGGCTCTTCTGAGCCTTGCTGTTACAAGGAGATTCAGTTGCCTGAAAAAACGCGTTTATTTCGTGCTGAAAAACACGTTTTGAAAAGTGTGATGTTACTGCCCCATAACTTAAATGGGGTTGACCAAACTTGCAGAAACATGTTTATTTCTGCTGAAAAACACGTTTTGACCCTTTCTGCACACTGGGGTTAAGGGCTGAGTGTGTGGGCTCTTCTGAGCCTTGCTGTTACAAGGAGATTCAGTTGTCTGAAAAAACGCGTTTATTTCGGGCTGAAAAACACGTTTTGAAAACTGTGATGTTACTGCCCCATAACTTACATGGGGTTGACCAAACTTGCAGAAACATGTTTATTTCTGCTGAAAAACACGTTTTGACCCTTTCTGCACACTGGGGTTAAGGGCTGAGTGTGTTGGCACTTCTGAGCCTTGCTGTTACAAATAGATTCAGCTGTCTGAAAAAACGTGTTTATTTCGGGCTGAAAAACACGTTTTGAAAAGTGTGATGTTACTGCCCCATAACTTACATGGGGTTGACCAAACTTGCAGAAACATGTTTATTTCTGCTGAAAAACACGTTTTGACACTTTCTGTACACTGGGGTTAAGGGCTGAGTGTTTGGCTCTTCTGAGCCTTGCTGTTACAAGGAGATTCAGTTGCCTGAAAAAACGCGTTTATTTCGGGCTGAAAAACACGTTTTGAAAAGTGTGATGTTACTGCCCCATAACTTACATGGGGTTGACCAAACTTGCAGAAACATGTTTATTTCTGCTGAAAAACACGTTTTGACACTTTCTGTACACTGGGGTTAAGGGCTGAGTGTGTGGGCTCTTCTGAGCCTTGCTGTTACAAGGAGATTCAGTTGTCTGAAAAAACGCGTTTATTTCGGGCTGAAAAACACGTTTTGAAAAGTGTGATGTTACTGTCCCATAACTTACATGGGGTTGACCAAACTTGCAGAAACATGTTTATTTCTGCTGAAAAACACGTTTTGACCCTTTCTGCACACTGGGGTTAAGGGCTGAGTGTGTTGGCACTTCTGAGCCTTGCTGTTACAAGTAGATTCAGCTGTCTGAAAAAACGTGTTTATTTCGGGCTGAAAAACACGTTTTGAAAAGTGTGATGTTACTGCCCCATAACTTAAATGGGGTTGACCAAACTTGCAGAAACATGTTTATTTCTGCTGAAAAACACGTTTTGACACTTTCTGTACACTGGGGTTAAGGGCTGAGTGTGTGGGCTCTTCTGAGCCTTGCTGTTACAAGGAGATTCAGTTGTCTGAAAAAACGCGTTTATTTCGGGCTGAAAAACACGTTTTGAAAAGTGTGATGTTACTGCCCCATAACTTACATGGGGTTGACCAAACTTGCAGAAACATGTTTATTTCTGCTGAAAAACACGTTTTGACACTTTCTGTACACTGGGGTTAAGGGCTGAGTGCGTGGGCTCTTCTGAGCCTTGCTGTTACAAGGAGATTCAGTTGTCTGAAAAAACGCGTTTATTTCGGGCTGAAAAACACGTTTTGAAAAGTGTGATGTTACTGCCCCATAACTTACATGGGGTTGACCAAACTTGCAGAAACATGTTTATTTCTGCTGAAAAACACGTTTTGACCCTTTCTGCACACTGGGGTTAAGGGCTGAGTGTGTTGGCTCTTCTGAGCCTTGCTGTTACAAGTAGATTCAGCTGTCTGAAAAAACGTGTTTATTTCGGGCTGAAAAACACGTTTTGAAAAGTGTGATGTTACTGCCCCATAACTTACATGGGGTTGACCAAACTTGCAGAAACATGTTTATTTCTGCTGAAAAACACGTTTTGACACTTTCTGTACACTGGGGTTAAGGGCTGAGTGTGTGGGCTCTTCTGAGCCTTGCTGTTACAAGGAGATTCAGTTGTCTGAAAAAACGCGTTTATTTCGGGCTGAAAAACACGTTTTGAAAAGTGTGATGTTACTGCCCCATAACTTACATGGGGTTGACCAAACTTGCAGAAACATGTTTATTTCTGCTGAAAAACACGTTTTGACCCTTTCTGCACACTGGGGTTAAGGGTTGAGTGTGTGGGCATTTCTGAGCCTTGCTGTTACAAGTAGATTCAGTTGTCTGAAAAAACGCGTTTATTTCGGGCTGAAAAACACGTTTTGAAAAGTGTGATGTTACTGCCCCAAACCTTACATGGGGTTGACCAAACTTGCAGAAACATGTTTATTTCTGCTGAAAAACACGTTTTGACCCTTTCTGCACACTGGGGTTAAGGGCTGAGTGTGTTGGCACTTCTGAGCCTTGCTGTTACAAGTAGATTCAGCTGTCTGAAAAAACGTGTTCATTTCGGGCTGAAAAACACGTTTTGAAAAGTGTGATGTTACTGCCCCATAACTTACATGGGGTTGACCAAACTTGCAGAAACATGTTTATTTCTGCTGAAAAACACGTTTTGACAATTTCTGCACACTGGGGTTAAGGGCTGAGTGTGTGGGCTCTTTTGAGCCTTGCTGTTACAAGGAGATTCAGTTGCCTGAAAAAACGCGTTTATTTCGGGCTGAAAAACACGTTTTGAAAAGTGTGATGTTACTGCCCCATAACTTACATGGGGTTGACCAAACTTGCAGAAACATGTTTATTTCTGCTGAAAAACACGTTTTGACCCTTTCTGCACACTGGGGTTAAGGGCTGAGTGTGTTGGCACTTCTGAGCCTTGCTTTTACAAGTAGATTCAGCTGTCTGAAAAAACGTGTTCATTTCGGGCTGAAAAACACGTTTTGAAAAGTGTGATGTTACTGCCCCATAACTTACATGGGGTTGACCAACTTGCAGAAACATGTTTATTTCTGCTGAAAAACACGTTTTGACAATTTCTGCACACTGGGGTTAAGGGCTGAGTGTGTGGGCTCTTTTGAGCCTTGCTGTTACAAGGTGATTCAGTTGCCTGAAAAAACGCGTTTATTTCGGGCTGAAAAACATGTTTTGAAAAGTGTGATGTTACTGCCCCATAACTTACATGGGGTTGACCAAACTTGCAGAAACATGTTTATTTCTGCTGAAAAACACGTTTTGACACTTTCTGTACACTGGGGTTAAGGGTTGAGTGTGTGGGCACTTCTGAGCCTTGCTGTTACAAGTAGATTCAGTTGCCTGAAAAAACGCGTTTATTTCTGGCTGAAAAACACGTTTTGAAAAGTGTGATGTTACTGCCCCATAACTTACATGGGGTTGACCAAACTTGCAGAAACATGTTTATTTCTGCTGAAAAACACGTTTTGACCCTTTCTGCACACTGGGGTTAAGGGCTGAGTGTGTTGGCACTTCTGAGCCTTGCTGTTACAAGTAGATTCAGCTGTCTGAAAAAACGTGTTTATTTCGGGCTGAAAAACACGTTTTGAAAAGTGTGATGTTACTGCCCCATAACTTACATCGGGTTGACCAAACTTGCAGAAACATGTTTATTTCTGCTGAAAAACACGTTTTGACCCTTTCTGCACACTGGGGTTAAGGGTTGAGTGTGTGGGCACTTCTGAGCCTTGCTGTTACAAGTAGATTCAGTTGTCTGAAAAAACGCGTTTATTTCGGGCTGAAAAACACGTTTTGAAAAGTATGATGTTACTGCCCCATAACTTACATGGGGTTGACCAAACTTGCAGAAACATGTTTATTTCTGCTGAAAAACACGTTTTGACCCTTTCTGCACACTGGGGTTAAGGGCTGAGTGTGTTGGCTCTTCTGAGCCTTGCTGTTACAAGTAGATTCAGCTGTCTGAAAAAACGTGTTTAATTCAGAATGAAAAAACACGTATTGAAAAGTGTGATGTTACTGCCCCATAACTTACATGGGGTTGACAAAACTTGCAGAAACATGTTTATTTCAGCTGAAAAACACGTTTTTACACTTTCTGTACACTGGGGTTAAGGGCTGAGTGTGTGGGCTCTTCTGAGCCTTGCTGTTACAAGGAGATTCAGTTGTCTGAAAAAACGCGTTTATTTCGGGCTGAAAAACACGTTTTGAAAAGTGTGATGTTACTGCCCCATAACTTACATGGGGTTGACCAAACTTGCAGAAACATGTTTATTTCTGCTGAAAAACACGTTTTGACCCTTTCTGCACACTGGGGTTAAGGGTTGAGTGTGTGGGCACTTCTGAGCCTTGCTGTTACAAGTAGATTCAGTTGCCTGAAAAAACGCATTTATTTCTGGCTGAAAAACACGTTTTGAAAAGTGTGATGTTACTGCCCCATAACTTACATGGGGTTGACCAAACTTGCAGAAACATGTTTATTTCTGCTGAAAAACACGTTTTGACACTTTCTGTACACTGGGGTTAAGGGCTGAGTGTGTGGGCTCTTCTGAGCCTTGCTGTTACAAAGAGATTCAGTTGCCTGAAAAAACGCGTTTATTTCGGGCTGAAATACACGTTTTGAAAAGTGTGATGTCACTGCCCGATAACTTACATGGGGTTGACCAAACTTGCAGAAACATGTTTATTTCTGCTGAAAAACACGTTTTGACCCTTTCTGCACACTGGGGTTAAGGGTTGAGTGTGTGGGCACTTCTGAGCATTGCTGTTACAAGTAGATTCAGTTGTCTGAAAAAACGCGTTTATTTCGGGCTGAAAAACACGTTTTGAAAACTGTGATGTTACTGCCCCATAACTTACATGGGGTTGACCAAACTTGCAGAAACATGTTTATTTCTGCTGAAAAACACGTTTTGACCCTTTCTGCACACTGGGGTTAAGGGCTGAGTGTGTTGGCACTTCTGAGCCTTGCTGTTACAAGTAGATTCAGCTGTCTGAAAAAACGTGTTTATTTCGGGCTGAAAAACACGTTTTGAAAAGTGTGATGTTACTGCCCCATAACTTACATGGGGTTGACCAAACTTGCAGAAACATGTTTATTTCTGCTGAAAAACACGTTTTGACAATTTCTGCACACTCTGGTTAAGGGCTGAGTGTGTGGGCTCTTTTGAGCCTTGCTGTTACAAGGAGATTCAGTTGCCTGAAAAAACGCGTTTATTTCGGGCTGAAAAACACGTTTTGAAAAGTGTGATGTTACTGCCCCATAACTTACATGGGGTTGACCAAACTTGCAGAAACATGTTTATTTCTGCTGAAAAACACGTTTTGACACTTTCTGTACACTGGGGTTAAGGGCTGAGTGTGTGGGCTCTTCTGAGCCTTGCTGTTACAAGGAGATTCAGTTGTCTGAAAAAACGCGTTTATTTCGGGCTGAAAAACACGTTTTGAAAAGTGTGATGTTACTGCCCCATAACTTACATGGGGTTGACCAAACTTGCAGAAACATGTTTATTTCTGCTGAAAAACACGTTTTGACCCTTTCTGCACACTGGGGTTAAGGGTTGAGTGTGTGGGCTCTTTTGAGCCTTGCTGTTACAAGGAGATTCAGTTGCCTGAAAAAACGCGTTTATTTCGGGCTGAAAAACACGTTTTGAAAAGTGTGATGTTTCTGCCCCATAACTTACATGGGGTTGACCAAACTTGCAGAAACATGTTTATTTCTGCTGAAAAACACGTTTTGACCCTTTCTGCACACTGGGGTTAAGGGCTGAGTGTGTTGGCTCTTCTGAGCCTTGCTGTTACAAGTAGATTCAGCTGTCTGAAAAAACGTGTTTATTTCGGGCTGAAAAACACTTTTTGAAAAGTGTGATGTTACTGCCCCATAACTTACATGGGGTTGACCAAACTTGCAGAAACATGTTTATTTCTGCAGAAAAACACGTTTTGACCCTTTCTGCACACTGGGGTTAAGGGTTGAGTGTGTGGGCACTTCTGAGCATTGCTGTTACAAGTAGATTCAGTTGTCTGAAAAAACGCGTTTATTTCGGGCTGAAAAACACGTTTTGAAAACTGTGATGTTACTGCCCCATAACTTACATGGGGTTGACCAAACTTGCAGAAACATGTTTATTTCTGCTGAAAAACACGTTTTGACCCTTTCTGCACACTGGGGTTAAGGGCTGAGTGTGTTGGCACTTCTGAGCCTTGCTGTTACAAGTAGATTCAGCTGTCTGAAAAAACGTGTTTATTTCGGGCTGAAAAACACGTTTTGAAAAGTGTGATGTTACTGCCCCATAACTTACATGGGGTTGACCAAACTTGCAGAAACATGTTTATTTCTGCTGAAAAACACGTTTTGACACTTTCTGTACACTGGGGTTAAGGGCTGAGTGTGTGGGCTCTTCTGAGCCTTGCTGTTACAAGGAGATTCAGTTGCCTGAAAAAACGCGTTTATTTCGTGCTGAAAAACACGTTTTGAAAAGTGTGATGTTACTGCCCCATAACTTAAATGGGGTTGACCAAACTTGCAGAAACATGTTTATTTCTGCTGAAAAACACGTTTTGACCCTTTCTGCACACTGGGGTTAAGGGCTGAGTGTGTGGGCTCTTCTGAGCCTTGCTGTTACAAGGAGATTCAGTTGTCTGAAAAAACGCGTTTATTTCGGGCTGAAAAACACGTTTTGAAAACTGTGATGTTACTGCCCCATAACTTACATGGGGTTGACCAAACTTGCAGAAACATGTTTATTTCTGCTGAAAAACACGTTTTGACCCTTTCTGCACACTGGGGTTAAGGGCTGAGTGTGTGGGCTCTTTTGAGCCTTGCTGTTACAAGGAGATTCAGTTGCCTGAAAAAACGCGTTTATTTCGGGCTGAAAAACACGTTTTGAAAAGTGTGATGTTACTGCCCCATAACTTACATGGGGTTGACCAAACTTGCAGAAACATGTTTATTTCTGCTGAAAAACACGTTTTGACACTTTCTGTACACTGGGGTTAAGGGCTGAGTGTGTGGGCTCTTCTGAGCCTTGCTGTTACAAGGAGATTCAGTTGTCTGAAAAAACGCGTTTATTTCGGGCTGAAAAACACGTTTTGAAAAGTGTGATGTTACTGCCCCATAACTTACATGGGGTTGACCAAACTTGCAGAAACATGTTTATTTCTGCTGAAAAACACGTTTTGACCCTTTCTGCACACTGGGGTTAAGGGTTGAGTGTGTGGGCACTTCTGAGCCTTGCTGTTACAAGTAGATTCAGTTGTCTGAAAAAACGCGTTTATTTCGGGCTGAAAAACACGTTTTGAAAAGTGTGATGTTACTGCCCCATAACTTACATGGGGTTGACCAAACTTGCAGAAACATGTTTATTTCTGCTGAAAAACACGTTTTGACCCTTTCTGCACACTGGGGTTAAGGGCTGAGTGTGTTGGCACTTCTGAGCCTTGCTGTTACAAGTAGATTCAGCTGTCTGAAAAAACGTGTTTATTTCGGGCTGAAAAACACGTTTTGAAAAGTGTGATGTTACTGCCCCATAACTTACATGGGGTTGACCAAACTTACAGAAACATGTTTATTTCTGCTGAAAAACACGTTTTGACAATTTCTGCACACTGGGGTTAAGGGCTGAGTGTGTGGGCTCTTTTGAGCCTTGCTGTTACAAGGAGATTCAGTTGCCTGAAAAAACGCGTTTATTTCGGGCTGAAAAACACGTTTTGAAAAGTGTGATGTTACTGCCCCATAACTTACATGGGGTTGACCAAACTTGCAGAAACATGTTTATTTCTGCTGAAAAACATGTTTTGACCCTTTCTGCACACTGGGGTTAAGGGCTGAGTGTGTTGGCTCTTCTGAGCCTTGCTGTTACAAGTAGATTCAGCTGTCTGAAAAAACGTGTTTATTTCGGGCTGAAAAACACTTTTTGAAAACTGTGATGTTACTGCCCCATAACTTACATGGGGTTGACCAAACTTGCAGAAACATGTTTATTTCTGCTGAAAAACACGTTTTGACCCTTTCTGCACACTGGGGTTAAGGGCTGAGTGTGTTGGCACTTCTGAGCCTTGCTGTTACAAGTAGATTCAGCTGTCTGAAAAAAACGTGTTTATTTCGGGCTGAAAAACACGTTTTGAAAAGTGTGATGTTACTGCCCCATAACTTACATGGGGTTGACCAAACTTGCAGAAACATGTTTATTTCTGCTGAAAAACACGTTTTGACACTTTCTGTACACTGGGGTTAAGGGCTGAGTGTGTGGGCTCTTCTGAGCCTTGCTGTTACAAGGAGATTCAGTTGCCTGAAAAAACGCGTTTATTTCGTGCTGAAAAACACGTTTTGAAAAGTGTGATGTTACTGCCCCATAACTTAAATGGGGTTGACCAAACTTGCAGAAACATGTTTATTTCTGCTGAAAAACACGTTTTGACCCTTTCTGCACACTGGGGTTAAGGGCTGAGTGTGTGGGCTCTTTTGAGCCTTGCTGTTACAAGGAGATTCAGTTGCCTGAAAAAACGCGTTTATTTCGGGCTGAAAAACACGTTTTGAAAAGTGTGATGTTACTGCCCCATAACTTACATGGGGTTGACCAAACTTGCAGAAACATGTTTATTTCTGCTGAAAAACACGTTTTGACCCTTTCTGCACACTGGGGTTAAGGGATGAGTGTGTTGGCTCTTCTGAGCCTTGCTGTTAAAAGTAGATTCAGCTGTCTGAAAAAACGTGTTTATTTCGGGCTGAAAAACACTTTTTGAAAAGTGTGATGTTACTGCCCCATAACTTACATGGGGTTGACCAAACTTGCAGAAACATGTTTATTTCTGCTGAAAAACACGTTTTGACAATTTCTGCACACTGGGGTTAAGGGCTGAGTGTGTGGGCTCTTTTGAGCCTTGCTGTTACAAGGAGATTCAGTTGCCTGAAAAAACGCGTTTATTTCGGGCTGAAAAACACGTTTTGAAAAGTGTGATGTTACTGCCCCATAACTTACATGGGGTTGACCAAACTTGCAGAAACATGTTTATTTCTGCTGAAAAACATGTTTTGACCCTTTCTGCACACTGGGGTTAAGGGCTGAGTGTGTTGGCTCTTCTGAGCTTTGCTGTTACAAGTAGATTCAGCTGTCTGAAAAAACGTGTTTATTTCGGGCTGAAAAACACTTTTTGAAAACTGTGATGTTACTGCCCCATAACTTACATGGGGTTGACCAAACTTGCAGAAACATGTTTATTTCTGCTGAAAAACACGTTTTGACCCTTTCTGCACACTGGGGTTAAGGGCTGAGTGTGTTGGCACTTCTGAGCCTTGCTGTTACAAGTAGATTCAGCTGTCTGAAAAAAACGTGTTTATTTCGGGCTGAAAAACACGTTTTGAAAAGTGTGATGTTACTGCCCCATAACTTACATGGGGTTGACCAAACTTGCAGAAACATGTTTATTTCTGCTGAAAAACACGTTTTGACACTTTCTGTACACTGGGGTTAAGGGCTGAGTGTGTGGGCTCTTCTGAGCCTTGCTGTTACAAGGAGATTCAGTTGCCTGAAAAAACGCGTTTATTTCGTGCTGAAAAACACGTTTTGAAAAGTGTGATGTTACTGCCCCATAACTTAAATGGGGTTGACCAAACTTGCAGAAACATGTTTATTTCTGCTGAAAAACACGTTTTGACCCTTTCTGCACACTGGGGTTAAGGGCTGAGTGTGTGGGCTCTTTTGAGCCTTGCTGTTACAAGGAGATTCAGTTGCCTGAAAAAACGCGTTTATTTCGGGCTGAAAAACACGTTTTGAAAAGTGTGATGTTACTGCCCCATAACTTACATGGGGTTGACCAAACTTGCAGAAACATGTTTATTTCTGCTGAAAAACACGTTTTGACCCTTTCTGCACACTGGGGTTAAGGGATGAGTGTGTTGGCTCTTCTGAGCCTTGCTGTTAAAAGTAGATTCAGCTGTCTGAAAAAACGTGTTTATTTCGGGCTGAAAAACACTTTTTGAAAAGTGTGATGTTACTGCCCCATAACTTACATGGGGTTGACCAAACTTGCAGAAACATGTTTATTTCTGCAGAAAAACACGTTTTGACCCTTTCTGCACACTGGGGTTAAGGGCTGAGTGTGTTGGCACTTCTGAGCCTTGCTGTTACAAATAGATTCAGCTGTCTGAAAAAACGTGTTTATTTCGGGCTGAAAAACACGTTTTGAAAAGTGTGATGTTACTGCCCCATAACTTACATGGGGTTGACCAAACTTGCAGAAACATGTTTATTTCTGCTGAAAAACACGTTTTGACCCTTTCTGCACACTGGGGTTAAGGGCTGAGTGTGTTGGCACTTCTGAGCCTTGCTGTTACAAGTAGATTCAGCTGTCTGAAAAAACGTGTTTATTTCGGGCTGAAAAACACGTTTTGAAAAGTGTGATGTTACTGCCCCATAACTTACATGGGGTTGACCAAACTTGCAGAAACATGTTTATTTCTGCTGAAAAACACGTTTTGACCCTTTCTGCACACTGGGGTTAAGGGTTGAGTGTGTGGGCACTTCTGAGCCTTGCTGTTACAAGTAGATTCAGTTGTCTGAAAAAACGCGTTTATTTCGGGCTGAAAAACACGTTTTGAAAAGTATGATGTTACTGCCCCATAACTTACATGGGGTTGACCAAACTTACAGAAACATGTTTATTTCTGCTGAAAAACACGTTTTGACCCTTTCTGCACACTGGGGTTAAGGGCTGAGTGTGTTGGCTCTTCTGAGCCTTGCTGTTACAAGTAGATTCAGCTGTCTGAAAAAACGTGTTTATTTCGGGCTGAAAAACACGTTTTAAAAAGTGTGATGTTACTGCCCCATAACTTACATGGGGTTGACCAAACTTGCAGAAACATGTTTATTTCAGCTGAAAAACACGTTTTGACACTTTCTGTACACTGGGGTTAAGGGCTGAGTGTGTGGGCTCTTCTGAGCCTTGCTGTTACAAGGAGATTCAGTTGTCTGAAAAAACGCGTTTATTTCGGGCTGAAAAACACGTTTTGAAAAGTGTGATGTTACTGCCCCATAACTTACATGGGGTTGACCAAACTTGCAGAAACATGTTTATTTCTGCTGAAAAACACGTTTTGACCCTTTCTGCACACTGGGGTTAAGGGTTGAGTGTGTGGGCACTTCTGAGCCTTGCTGTTACAAGTAGATTCAGTTGCCTGAAAAAACGCGTTTATTTCTGGCTGAAAAACACGTTTTGAAAAGTATGATGTTACTGCCCCATAACTTACATGGGGTTGACCAAACTTGCAGAAACATGTTTATTTCTGCTGAAAAACACGTTTTGACCCTTTCTGCACACTGGGGTTAAGGGCTGAGTGTGTTGGCACTTCTGAGCCTTGCTGTTACAAGTATATTCAGTTGTCTGAAAAAACGCGTTTATTTCGGGCTGAAAAACACGTTTTGAAAAGTGTGATGTTACTGCCCCATAACTTACATGGGGTTGACCAAACTTGCAGAAACATGTTTATTTCTGCTGAAAAACACGTTTTGACCCTTTCTGCACACTGGGGTTAAGGGTTGAGTGTGTGGGCACTTCTGAGCCTTGCTGTTACAAGTAGATTCAGTTGTCTGAAAAAACGCGTTCATTTCGGGCTGAAAAACACGTTTTGAAAAGTGTGATGTTACTGCCCCATAACTTACATGGGGTTGACCAACTTGCAGAAACATGTTTATTTCTGCTGAAAAACACGTTTTGACAATTTCTGCACACTGGGGTTAAGGGCTGAGTGTGTGGGCCCATTTGAGCCTTGCTGTTAAAAGGAGATTCAGTTGCCTGAAAAAACGCGTTTATTTCGGGCTGAAAAACACGTTTTGAAAAGTGTGATGTTACTGCCCCATAACTTACATGGGGTTGACCAAACTTGCAGAAACATGTTTATTTCTGCTGAAAAACACGTTTTGACACTTTCTGTACACTGGGGTTAAGGGTTAGGTGTGTGGGCACTTCTGAGCCTTGCTGTTACAAGTAGATTCAGTTGCCTGAAAAAACGCGTTTATTTCGGGCTGAAAAACACGTTTTGAAAAGTGTGATGTTACTGCCCCATAACTTACATGGGGTTGACCAAACTTGCAGAAACATGTTTATTTCTGCAGAAAAACACGTTTTGACCCTTTCTGCACACTGGGGTTAAGGGCTGAGTGTGTTGGCACTTCTGAGCCTTGCTGTTACAAGTAGATTCAGCTGTCTGAAAAAACGTGTTTATTTCGGGCTGAAAAACACGTTTTGAAAAGTGTGATGTTACTGCCCCATAACTTACATGGGGTTGACCAAACTTGCAGAAACATGTTTATTTCTGCTGAAAAACACGTTTTGACCCTTTCTGCACACTGGGGTTAAGGGCTGAGTGTGTTGGCACTTCTGAGCCTTGCTGTTACAAGTAGATTCAGCTGTCTGAAAAAACGTGTTTATTTCGGGCTGAAAAACACGTTTTGAAAAGTGTGATGTTACTGCCCCATAACTTACATGGGGTTGACCAAACTTGCAGAAACATGTTTATTTCTGCTGAAAAACACGTTTTGACCCTTTCTGCACACTGGGGTTAAGGGTTGAGTGTGTGGGCACTTCTGAGCCTTGCTGTTACAAGTAGATTCAGTTGTCTGAAAAAACGCGTTTATTTCGGGCTGAAAAACACGTTTTGAAAAGTATGATGTTACTGCCCCATAACTTACATGGGGTTGACCAAACTTACAGAAACATGTTTATTTCTGCTGAAAAACACGTTTTGACCCTTTCTGCACACTGGGGTTAAGGGCTGAGTGTGTTGGCTCTTCTGAGCCTTGCTGTTACAAGTAGATTCAGCTGTCTGAAAAAACGTGTTTATTTCGGGCTGAAAAACACGTTTTGAAAAGTGTGATGTTACTGCCCCATAACTTACATGGGGTTGACCAAACTTGCAGAAACATGTTTATTTCAGCTGAAAAACACGTTTTGACACTTTCTGTACACTGGGGTTAAGGGCTGAGTGTGTGGGCTCTTC
The DNA here is from genome assembly GCF_059453375.1 of Lepisosteus platostomus. Lineage (NCBI taxonomy): Eukaryota > Metazoa > Chordata > Actinopteri > Semionotiformes > Lepisosteidae > Lepisosteus > Lepisosteus platostomus. The sequence goes on from NC_142632.1 coordinate 5,571,036, forward strand.
TGAGCCTTGCTGTTACAAGGAGATTCAGTTGTCTGAAAAAACGCGTTTATTTCGGGCTGAAAAACACGTTTTGAAAAGTGTGATGTTACTGCCCCATAACTTACATGGGGTTGACCAAACTTGCAGAAACATGTTTATTTCTGCTGAAAAACACGTTTTGACCCTTTCTGCACACTGGGGTTAAGGGTTGAGTGTGTGGGCACTTCTGAGCCTTGCTGTTACAAGTAGATTCAGTTGCCTGAAAAGCGTTTATTTCTGGCTGAAAAACACGTTTTGAAAAGTATGATGTTACTGCCCCATAACTTACATGGGGTTGACCAAACTTGCAGAAACATGTTTATTTCTGCTGAAAAACACGTTTTGACCCTTTCTGCACACTGGGGTTAAGGGCTGAGTGTGTTGGCACTTCTGAGCCTTGCTGTTACAAGTATATTCAGTTGTCTGAAAAAACGCGTTTATTTCGGGCTGAAAAACACGTTTTGAAAAGTGTGATGTTACTGCCCCATAACTTACATGGGGTTGACCAAACTTGCAGAAACATGTTTATTTCTGCTGAAAAACACGTTTTGACCCTTTCTGCACACTGGGGTTAAGGGTTGAGTGTGTGGGCACTTCTGAGCCTTGCTGTTACAAGTAGATTCAGTTGTCTGAAAAAACGCGTTTATTTCGGGCTGAAAAACACGTTTTGAAAAGTATGATGTTACTGCCCCATAACTTACATGGGGTTGACCAAACTTACAGAAACATGTTTATTTCTGCTGAAAAACACGTTTTGACCCTTTCTGCACACTGGGGTTAAGGGCTGAGTGTGTTGGCTCTTCTGAGCCTTGCTGTTACAAGTAGATTCAGCTGTCTGAAAAAACGTGTTTATTTCGGGCTGAAAAACACGTTTTGAAAAGTGTGATGTTACTGCCCCATAACTTACATGGGGTTGACCAAACTTGCAGAAACATGTTTATTTCTGCTGAAAAACACGTTTTGACCCTTTCTGCACACTGGGATTAAGGGTTGAGTGTGTGGGCACTTCTGAGCCTTGCTGTTACAAGTAGATTCAGTTGTCTGAAAAAACGCGTTTATTTCGGGCTGAAAAACACGTTTTGAAAAGTATGATGTTACTGCCCCATAACTTACATGGGGTTGACCAAACTTACAGAAACATGTTTATTTCTGCTGAAAAACACGTTTTGACCCTTTCTGCACACTGGGGTTAAGGGCTGAGTGTGTTGGCTCTTCTGAGCCTTGCTGTTACAAGTAGATTCAGCTGTCTGAAAAAACGTGTTTAATTCAGAATGAAAAAACACGTATTGAAAAGTGTGATGTTACTGCCCCATAACTTACATGGGGTTGACCAAACTTGCAGAAACATGTTTATTTCAGCTGAAAAACACGTTTTGACACTTTCTGTACACTGGGGTTAAGGGCTGAGTGTGTGGGCTCTTCTGAGCCTTGCTGTTACAAGGAGATTCAGTTGTCTGAAAAAACGCGTTTATTTCGGGCTGAAAAACACGTTTTGAAAAGTGTGATGTTACTGCCCCATAACTTACATGGGGTTGACCAAACTTGCAGAAACATGTTTATTTCTGCTGAAAAACACGTTTTGACCCTTTCTGCACACTGGGGTTAAGGGTTGAGTGTGTGGGCACTTCTGAGCCTTGCTGTTACAAGTAGATTCAGTTGTCTGAAAAAACGCGTTTATTTCGGGCTGAAAAACACGTTTTGAAAAGTGTGATGTTACTGCCCCATAACTTACATGGGGTTGACCAAACTTGCAGAAACATGTTTATTTCTGCTGAAAAACACGTTTTGACAATTTCTGCACACTGGGGTTAAGGGCTGAGTGTGTGGGCTCTTTTGAGCCTTGCTGTTACAAGGAGATTCAGTTGCCTGAAAAAACGCGTTTATTTCGGGCTGAAAAACACGTTTTGAAAAGTGTGATGTTACTGCCCCATAACTTACATGGGTTGACCAAACTTGCAGAAACATGTTTATTTCTGCTGAAAAACACGTTTTGACACTTTCTGTACACTGGGGTTAAGGGTTGAGTGTGTGGGCACTTCTGAGCCTTGCTGTTACAAGTAGATTCAGTTGCCTGAAAAAACGCGTTTATTTCTGGCTGAAAAACACGTTTTGAAAAGTGTGATGTTACTGCCCCATAACTTACATGGGGTTGACCAAACTTGCAGAAACATGTTTATTTCTGCTGAAAAACACGTTTTGACCCTTTCTGCACACTGGGGTTAAGGGTTGAGTGTGTGGGCACTTCTGAGCCTTGCTGTTACAAGTAGATTCAGTTGTCTGAAAAACGCGTTTATTTCGGGCTGAAAAACACGTTTTGAAAAGTGTGATGTTACTGCCCCATAACTTACATGGGGTTGACCAAACTTGCAGAAACATGTTTATTTCTGCTGAAAAACACGTTTTGACCCTTTCTGCACACTGGGGTTAAGGGCTGAGTGTGTTGGCTCTTCTGAGCCTTGCTGTTACAAGTAGATTCAGCTGTCTGAAAAAACGTGTTTATTTCGGGCTGAAAAACACGTTTTGAAAAGTGTGATGTTACTGCCCCATAACTTACATGGGGTTGACCAAACTTGCAGAAACATGTTTATTTCTGCTGAAAAACACGTTTTGACCCTTTCTGCACACTGGGGTTAAGGGTTGAGTGTGTGGGCATTTCTGAGCCTTGCTGTTACAAGTAGATTCAGTTGTCTGAAAAAACGCGTTTATTTCGGGCTGAAAAACACGTTTTGAAAAGTGTGATGTTACTGCCCCAAACCTTACATGGGGTTGACCAAACTTGCAGAAACATGTTTATTTCTGCTGAAAAACACGTTTTGACCCTTTCTGCACACTGGGGTTAAGGGCTGAGTGTGTTGGCACTTCTGAGCCTTGCTGTTACAAGTAGATTCAGCTGTCTGAAAAAACGTGTTCATTTCGGGCTGAAAAACACGTTTTGAAAAGTGTGATGTTACTGCCCCATAACTTACATGGGGTTGACCAAACTTGCAGAAACATGTTTATTTCTGCTGAAAAACACGTTTTGACAATTTCTGCACACTGGGGTTAAGGGCTGAGTGTGTGGGCTCTTTTGAGCCTTGCTGTTACAAGGAGATTCAGTTGCCTGAAAAAACGCGTTTATTTCGGGCTGAAAAACACGTTTTGAAAAGTGTGATGTTACTGCCCCATAACTTACATGGGGTTGACCAAACTTGCAGAAACATGTTTATTTCTGCTGAAAAACACGTTTTGACCCTTTCTGCACACTGGGGTTAAGGGCTGAGTGTGTTGGCTCTTCTGAGCCTTGCTGTTACAAGTAGATTCAGCTGTCTGAAAAAACGTGTTTATTTCGGGCTGAAAAACACGTTTTGAAAAGTGTGATGTTACTGCCCCATAACTTACATGGGGTTGACCAAACTTGCAGAAACATGTTTATTTCAGCTGAAAAACACGTTTTGACACTTTCTGTACACTGGGGTTAAGGGCTGAGTGTGTGGGCTCTTCTGAGCCTTGCTGTTACAAGGAGATTCAGTTGTCTGAAAAAACGCGTTTATTTCGGGCTGAAAAACACGTTTTGAAAAGTGTGATGTTACTGCCCCATAACTTACATGGGGTTGACCAAACTTGCAGAAACATGTTTATTTCTGCTGAAAAACACGTTTTGACCCTTTCTGCACACTGGGGTTAAGGGTTGAGTGTGTGGGCACTTCTGAGCCTTGCTGTTACAAGTAGATTCAGTTGCCTGAAAAGCGTTTATTTCTGGCTGAAAAACACGTTTTGAAAAGTATGATGTTACTGCCCCATAACTTACATGGGGTTGACCAAACTTGCAGAAACATGTTTATTTCTGCTGAAAAACACGTTTTGACCCTTTCTGCACACTGGGGTTAAGGGCTGAGTGTGTTGGCACTTCTGAGCCTTGCTGTTACAAGTATATTCAGTTGTCTGAAAAAACGCGTTTATTTCGGGCTGAAAAACACGTTTTGAAAAGTGTGATGTTACTGCCCCATAACTTACATGGGGTTGACCAAACTTGCAGAAACATGTTTATTTCTGCTGAAAAACACGTTTTGACCCTTTCTGCACACTGGGGTTAAGGGTTGAGTGTGTGGGCACTTCTGAGCCTTGCTGTTACAAGTAGATTCAGTTGTCTGAAAAAACGCGTTTATTTCGGGCTGAAAAACACGTTTTGAAAAGTATGATGTTACTGCCCCATAACTTACATGGGGTTGACCAAACTTACAGAAACATGTTTATTTCTGCTGAAAAACACGTTTTGACCCTTTCTGCACACTGGGGTTAAGGGCTGAGTGTGTTGGCTCTTCTGAGCCTTGCTGTTACAAGTAGATTCAGCTGTCTGAAAAAACGTGTTTATTTCGGGCTGAAAAACACGTTTTGAAAAGTGTGATGTTACTGCCCCATAACTTACATGGGGTTGACCAAACTTGCAGAAACATGTTTATTTCTGCTGAAAAACACGTTTTGACCCTTTCTGCACACTGGGATTAAGGGTTGAGTGTGTGGGCACTTCTGAGCCTTGCTGTTACAAGTAGATTCAGTTGTCTGAAAAAACGCGTTTATTTCGGGCTGAAAAACACGTTTTGAAAAGTATGATGTTACTGCCCCATAACTTACATGGGGTTGACCAAACTTACAGAAACATGTTTATTTCTGCTGAAAAACACGTTTTGACCCTTTCTGCACACTGGGGTTAAGGGCTGAGTGTGTTGGCTCTTCTGAGCCTTGCTGTTACAAGTAGATTCAGCTGTCTGAAAAAACGTGTTTAATTCAGAATGAAAAAACACGTATTGAAAAGTGTGATGTTACTGCCCCATAACTTACATGGGGTTGACCAAACTTGCAGAAACATGTTTATTTCAGCTGAAAAACACGTTTTGACACTTTCTGTACACTGGGGTTAAGGGCTGAGTGTGTGGGCTCTTCTGAGCCTTGCTGTTACAAGGAGATTCAGTTGTCTGAAAAAACGCGTTTATTTCGGGCTGAAAAACACGTTTTGAAAAGTGTGATGTTACTGCCCCATAACTTACATGGGGTTGACCAAACTTGCAGAAACATGTTTATTTCTGCTGAAAAACACGTTTTGACCCTTTCTGCACACTGGGGTTAAGGGTTGAGTGTGTGGGCACTTCTGAGCCTTGCTGTTACAAGTAGATTCAGTTGTCTGAAAAAACGCGTTTATTTCGGGCTGAAAAACACGTTTTGAAAAGTGTGATGTTACTGCCCCATAACTTACATGGGGTTGACCAAACTTGCAGAAACATGTTTATTTCTGCTGAAAAACACGTTTTGACAATTTCTGCACACTGGGGTTAAGGGCTGAGTGTGTGGGCTCTTTTGAGCCTTGCTGTTACAAGGAGATTCAGTTGCCTGAAAAAACGCGTTTATTTCGGGCTGAAAAACACGTTTTGAAAAGTGTGATGTTACTGCCCCATAACTTACATGGGTTGACCAAACTTGCAGAAACATGTTTATTTCTGCTGAAAAACACGTTTTGACACTTTCTGTACACTGGGGTTAAGGGTTGAGTGTGTGGGCACTTCTGAGCCTTGCTGTTACAAGTAGATTCAGTTGCCTGAAAAAACGCGTTTATTTCTGGCTGAAAAACACGTTTTGAAAAGTGTGATGTTACTGCCCCATAACTTACATGGGGTTGACCAAACTTGCAGAAACATGTTTATTTCTGCTGAAAAACACGTTTTGACCCTTTCTGCACACTGGGGTTAAGGGTTGAGTGTGTGGGCACTTCTGAGCCTTGCTGTTACAAGTAGATTCAGTTGTCTGAAAAACGCGTTTATTTCGGGCTGAAAAACACGTTTTGAAAAGTGTGATGTTACTGCCCCATAACTTACATGGGGTTGACCAAACTTGCAGAAACATGTTTATTTCTGCTGAAAAACACGTTTTGACCCTTTCTGCACACTGGGGTTAAGGGCTGAGTGTGTTGGCTCTTCTGAGCCTTGCTGTTACAAGTAGATTCAGCTGTCTGAAAAAACGTGTTTATTTCGGGCTGAAAAACACGTTTTGAAAAGTGTGATGTTACTGCCCCATAACTTACATGGGGTTGACCAAACTTGCAGAAACATGTTTATTTCTGCTGAAAAACACGTTTTGACCCTTTCTGCACACTGGGGTTAAGGGTTGAGTGTGTGGGCATTTCTGAGCCTTGCTGTTACAAGTAGATTCAGTTGTCTGAAAAAACGCGTTTATTTCGGGCTGAAAAACACGTTTTGAAAAGTGTGATGTTACTGCCCCAAACCTTACATGGGGTTGACCAAACTTGCAGAAACATGTTTATTTCTGCTGAAAAACACGTTTTGACCCTTTCTGCACACTGGGGTTAAGGGCTGAGTGTGTTGGCACTTCTGAGCCTTGCTGTTACAAGTAGATTCAGCTGTCTGAAAAAACGTGTTCATTTCGGGCTGAAAAACACGTTTTGAAAAGTGTGATGTTACTGCCCCATAACTTACATGGGGTTGACCAAACTTGCAGAAACATGTTTATTTCTGCTGAAAAACACGTTTTGACAATTTCTGCACACTGGGGTTAAGGGCTGAGTGTGTGGGCTCTTTTGAGCCTTGCTGTTACAAGGAGATTCAGTTGCCTGAAAAAACGCGTTTATTTCGGGCTGAAAAACACGTTTTGAAAAGTGTGATGTTACTGCCCCATAACTTACATGGGGTTGACCAAACTTGCAGAAACATGTTTATTTCTGCTGAAAAACACGTTTTGACCCTTTCTGCACACTGGGGTTAAGGGCTGAGTGTGTTGGCACTTCTGAGCCTTGCTGTTACAAGTAGATTCAGCTGTCTGAAAAAACGTGTTCATTTCGGGCTGAAAAACACGTTTTGAAAAGTGTGATGTTACTGCCCCATAACTTACATGGGGTTGACCAACTTGCAGAAACATGTTTATTTCTGCTGAAAAACACGTTTTGACAATTTCTGCACACTGGGGTTAAGGGCTGAGTGTGTGGGCCCATTTGAGCCTTGCTGTTACAAGGAGATTCAGTTGCCTGAAAAAACGCGTTTATTTCGGGCTGAAAAACACGTTTTGAAAAGTGTGATGTTACTGCCCCATAACTTACATGGGTTGACCAAACTTGCAGAAACATGTTTATTTCTGCTGAAAAACACGTTTTGACACTTTCTGTACACTGGGGTTAAGGGTTGAGTGTGTGGGCACTTCTGAGCCTTGCTGTTACAAGTAGATTCAGTTGCCTGAAAAAACGCGTTTATTTCTGGCTGAAAAACACGTTTTGAAAAGTGTGATGTTACTGCCCCATAACTTACATGGGGTTGACCAAACTTGCAGAAACATGTTTATTTCTGCTGAAAAACACGTTTTGACCCTTTCTGCACACTGGGGTTAAGGGTTGAGTGTGTGGGCACTTCTGAGCCTTGCTGTTACAAGTAGATTCAGTTGTCTGAAAAACGCGTTTATTTCGGGCTGAAAAACACGTTTTGAAAAGTGTGATGTTACTGCCCCATAACTTACATGGGGTTGACCAAACTTGCAGAAACATGTTTATTTCTGCTGAAAAACACGTTTTGACCCTTTCTGCACACTGGGGTTAAGGGCTGAGTGTGTTGGCTCTTCTGAGCCTTGCTGTTACAAGTAGATTCAGCTGTCTGAAAAAACGTGTTTATTTCGGGCTGAAAAACACGTTTTGAAAAGTGTGATGTTACTGCCCCATAACTTACATGGGGTTGACCAAACTTGCAGAAACATGTTTATTTCTGCTGAAAAACACGTTTTGACCCTTTCTGCACACTGGGGTTAAGGGTTGAGTGTGTGGGCATTTCTGAGCCTTGCTGTTACAAGTAGATTCAGTTGTCTGAAAAAACGCGTTTATTTCGGGCTGAAAAACACGTTTTGAAAAGTGTGATGTTACTGCCCCAAACCTTACATGGGGTTGACCAAACTTGCAGAAACATGTTTATTTCTGCTGAAAAACACGTTTTGACCCTTTCTGCACACTGGGGTTAAGGGCTGAGTGTGTTGGCACTTCTGAGCCTTGCTGTTACAAGTAGATTCAGCTGTCTGAAAAAACGTGTTCATTTCGGGCTGAAAAACACGTTTTGAAAAGTGTGATGTTACTGCCCCATAACTTACATGGGGTTGACCAAACTTGCAGAAACATGTTTATTTCTGCTGAAAAACACGTTTTGACAATTTCTGCACACTGGGGTTAAGGGCTGAGTGTGTGGGCTCTTTTGAGCCTTGCTGTTACAAGGAGATTCAGTTGCCTGAAAAAACGCGTTTATTTCGGGCTGAAAAACACGTTTTGAAAAGTGTGATGTTACTGCCCCATAACTTACATGGGGTTGACCAAACTTGCAGAAACATGTTTATTTCTGCTGAAAAACACGTTTTGACCCTTTCTGCACACTGGGGTTAAGGGCTGAGTGTGTTGGCACTTCTGAGCCTTGCTGTTACAAGTAGATTCAGCTGTCTGAAAAAACGTGTTCATTTCGGGCTGAAAAACACGTTTTGAAAAGTGTGATGTTACTGCCCCATAACTTACATGGGGTTGACCAACTTGCAGAAACATGTTTATTTCTGCTGAAAAACACGTTTTGACAATTTCTGCACACTGGGGTTAAGGGCTGAGTGTGTGGGCCCATTTGAGCCTTGCTGTTACAAGGAGATTCAGTTGCCTGAAAAAACGCGTTTATTTCGGGCTGAAAAACACGTTTTGAAAAGTGTGATGTTACTGCCCCATAACTTACATGGGGTTGACCAAACTTGCAGAAACATGTTTATTTCTGCTGAAAAACACGTTTTGACACTTTCTGTACACTGGGGTTAAGGGTTAGGTGTGTGGGCACTTCTGAGCCTTGCTGTTACAAGTAGATTCAGTTGCCTGAAAAAACGCGTTTATTTCTGGCTGAAAAACACGTTTTGAAAAGTGTGATGTTACTGCCCCATAACTTACATGGGGTTGACCAAACTTGCAGAAACATGTTTATTTCTGCTGAAAAACACGTTTTGACCCTTTCTGCACACTGGGGTTAAGGGTTGAGTGTGTGGGCACTTCTGAGCCTTGCTGTTACAAGTAGATTCAGTTGTCTGAAAAAACGCGTTTATTTCGGGCTGAAAAACACGTTTTGAAAAGTGTGATGTTACTGCCCCATAACTTACATGGGGTTGACCAAACTTGCAGAAACATGTTTATTTCTGCAGAAAAACACGTTTTGACCCTTTCTGCACACTGGGGTTAAGGGCTGAGTGTGTTGGCACTTCTGAGCCTTGCTGTTACAAGTAGATTCAGCTGTCTGAAAAAACGTGTTTATTTCGGGCTGAAAAACACGTTTTGAAAAGTGTGATGTTACTGCCCCATAACTTACATGGGGTTGACCAAACTTGCAGAAACATGTTTATTTCTGCTGAAAAACACGTTTTGACCCTTTCTGCACACTGGGGTTAAGGGCTGAGTGTGTTGGCACTTCTGAGCCTTGCTGTTACAAGTAGATTCAGCTGTCTGAAAAAACGTGTTTATTTCGGGCTGAAAAACACGTTTTGAAAAGTGTGATGTTACTGCCCCATAACTTACATGGGGTTGACCAAACTTGCAGAAACATGTTTATTTCTGCTGAAAAACACGTTTTGACCCTTTCTGCACACTGGGGTTAAGGGTTGAGTGTGTGGGCACTTCTGAGCCTTGCTGTTACAAGTAGATTCAGTTGTCTGAAAAAACGCGTTTATTTCGGGCTGAAAAACACGTTTTGAAAAGTATGATGTTACTGCCCCATAACTTACATGGGGTTGACCAAACTTACAGAAACATGTTTATTTCTGCTGAAAAACACGTTTTGACCCTTTCTGCACACTGGGGTTAAGGGCTGAGTGTGTTGGCTCTTCTGAGCCTTGCTGTTACAAGTAGATTCAGCTGTCTGAAAAAACGTGTTTATTTCGGGCTGAAAAACACGTTTTGAAAAGTGTGATGTTACTGCCCCATAACTTACATGGGGTTGACCAAACTTGCAGAAACATGTTTATTTCAGCTGAAAAACACGTTTTGACACTTTCTGTACACTGGGGTTAAGGGCTGAGTGTGTGGGCTCTTCTGAGCCTTGCTGTTACAAGGAGATTCAGTTGTCTGAAAAAACGCGTTTATTTCGGGCTGAAAAACACGTTTTGAAAAGTGTGATGTTACTGCCCCATAACTTACATGGGGTTGACCAAACTTGCAGAAACATGTTTATTTCTGCTGAAAAACACGTTTTGACCCTTTCTGCACACTGGGGTTAAGGGTTGAGTGTGTGGGCACTTCTGAGCCTTGCTGTTACAAGTAGATTCAGTTGCCTGAAAAAACGCGTTTATTTCTGGCTGAAAAACACGTTTTGAAAAGTATGATGTTACTGCCCCATAACTTACATGGGGTTGACCAAACTTGCAGAAACATGTTTATTTCTGCTGAAAAACACGTTTTGACCCTTTCTGCACACTGGGGTTAAGGGCTGAGTGTGTTGGCACTTCTGAGCCTTGCTGTTACAAGTATATTCAGTTGTCTGAAAAAACGCGTTTATTTCGGGCTGAAAAACACGTTTTGAAAAGTGTGATGTTACTGCCCCATAACTTACATGGGGTTGACCAAACTTGCAGAAACATGTTTATTTCTGCTGAAAAACACGTTTTGACCCTTTCTGCACACTGGGGTTAAGGGTTGAGTGTGTGTGCACTTCTGAGCCTTGCTGTTACAAGTAGATTCAGTTGTCTGAAAAAACGCGTTTATTTCGGGCTGAAAAACACGTTTTGAAAAGTATGATGTTACTGCCCCATAACTTACATGGGGTTGACCAAACTTACAGAAACATGTTTATTTCTGCTGAAAAACACGTTTTGACCCTTTCTGCACACTGGGGTTAAGGGCTGAGTGTGTTGGCTCTTCTGAGCCTTGCTGTTACAAGTAGATTCAGCTGTCTGAAAAAACGTGTTTATTTCGGGCTGAAAAACACGTTTTGAAAAGTGTGATGTTACTGCCCCATAACTTACATGGGGTTGACCAAACTTGCAGAAACATGTTTATTTCTGCTGAAAAACACGTTTTGACCCTTTCTGCACACTGGGATTAAGGGTTGAGTGTGTGGGCACATCTGAGCCTTGCTGTTACAAGTAGATTCAGTTGCCTGAAAAAACGCGTTTATTTCTGGCTGAAAAACACGTTTTGAAAAGTATTATGTTACTGCCCCATAACTTACATGGGGTTGACCAAACTTGCAGAAACATGTTTATTTCTGCTGAAAAACACGTTTTGACCCTTTCTGCACACTGGGGTTAAGGGCTGAGTGTGTTGGCACTTCTGAGCCTTGCTGTTACAAGTATATTCAGCTGTCTGAAAAAACGTGTTTATTTCGGGCTGAAAAACACGTTTTGAAAAGTGTGATGTTACTGCCCCATAACTTACATGGGGTTGACCAAACTTGCAGAAACATGTTTATTTCTGCTGAAAAACACGTTTTGACCCTTTCTGCACACTGGGGTTAAGGGCTGAGTGTGTTGGCTCTTCTGAGCCTTGCTGTTACAAGTAGATTCAGCTGTCTGAAAAAACGTGTTTAATTCAGAATGAAAAAACACGTATTGAAAAGTGTGATGTTACTGCCCCATAACTTACATGGGGTTGACCAAACTTGCAGAAACATGTTTATTTCAGCTGAAAAACACGTTTTGACACTTTCTGTACACTGGGGTTAAGGGCTGAGTGTGTGGGCTCTTCTGAGCCTTGCTGTTACAAGGAGATTCAGTTGTCTGAAAAAACGCGTTTATTTCGGGCTGAAAAACACGTTTTGAAAAGTGTGATGTTACTGCCCCATAACTTACATGGGGTTGACCAAACTTGCAGAAACATGTTTATTTCTGCTGAAAAACACGTTTTGACCCTTTCTGCACACTGGGGTTAAGGGCTGAGTGTGTTGGCTCTTCTGAGCCTTGCTGTTACAAGTAGATTCAGCTGTCTGAAAAAACGTGTTTATTTCGGGCTGAAAAACACGTTTTGAAAAGTGTGATGTTACTGCCCCATAACTTACATGGGGTTGACCAAACTTGCAGAAACATGTTTATTTCTGCTGAAAAACACGTTTTGACCCTTTCTGCACACTGGGATTAAGGGTTGAGTGTGTGGGCACTTCTGAGCCTTGCTGTTACAAGTAGATTCAGTTGCCTGAAAAAACGCGTTTATTTCTGGCTGAAAAACACGTTTTGAAAAGTATTATGTTACTGCCCCATAACTTACATGGGGTTGACCAAACTTGCAGAAACATGTTTATTTCTGCTGAAAAACACGTTTTGACCCTTTCTGCACACTGGGGTTAAGGGCTGAGTGTGTTGGCACTTCTGAGCCTTGCTGTTACAAGTATATTCAGCTGTCTGAAAAAACGTGTTTATTTCGGGCTGAAAAACACGTTTTGAAAAGTGTGATGTTACTGCCCCATAACTTACATGGGGTTGACCAAACTTGCAGAAACATGTTTATTTCTGCTGAAAAACACGTTTTGACCCTTTCTGCACACTGGGGTTAAGGGTTGAGTGTGTGGGCACTTCTGAGCCTTGCTGTTACAAGTAGATTCAGTTGTCTGAAAAAACGCGTTTATTTCGGGCTGAAAAACACGTTTTGAAAAGTATGATGTTACTGCCCCATAACTTACATGGGGTTGACCAAACTTACAGAAACATGTTTATTTCTGCTGAAAAACACGTTTTGACCCTTTCTGCACACTGGGGTTAAGGGCTGAGTGTGTTGGCTCTTCTGAGCCTTGCTGTTACAAGTAGATTCAGCTGTCTGAAAAAACGTGTTTAATTCAGAATGAAAAAACACGTATTGAAAAGTGTGATGTTACTGCCCCATAACTTACATGGGGTTGACCAAACTTGCAGAAACATGTTTATTTCAGCTGAAAAACACGTTTTGACACTTTCTGTACACTGGGGTTAAGGGCTGAGTGTGTGGGCTCTTCTGAGCCTTGCTGTTACAAGGAGATTCAGTTGTCTGAAAAAACGCGTTTATTTCGGGCTGAAAAACACGTTTTGAAAAGTGTGATGTTACTGCCCCATAACTTACATGGGGTTGACCAAACTTGCAGAAACATGTTTATTTCTGCTGAAAAACACGTTTTGACCCTTTCTGCACACTGGGGTTAAGGGTTGAGTGTGTGGGCACTTCTGAGCCTTGCTGTTACAAGTAGATTCAGTTGTCTGAAAAAACGCGTTTATTTCGGGCTGAAAAACACGTTTTGAAAAGTGTGATGTTACTGCCCCATAACTTACATGGGGTTGACCAAACTTGCAGAAACATGTTTATTTCTGCTGAAAAACACGTTTTGACAATTTCTGCACACTGGGGTTAAGGGCTGAGTGTGTGGGCTCTTTTGAGCCTTGCTGTTACAAGGAGATTCAGTTGCCTGAAAAAACGCGTTTATTTCGGGCTGAAAAACACGTTTTGAAAAGTGTGATGTTACTGCCCCATAACTTACATGGGTTGACCAAACTTGCAGAAACATGTTTATTTCTGCTGAAAAACACGTTTTGACACTTTCTGTACACTGGGGTTAAGGGTTGAGTGTGTGGGCACTTCTGAGCCTTGCTGTTACAAGTAGATTCAGTTGCCTGAAAAAACGCGTTTATTTCTGGCTGAAAAACACGTTTTGAAAAGTGTGATGTTACTGCCCCATAACTTACATGGGGTTGACCAAACTTGCAGAAACATGTTTATTTCTGCTGAAAAACACGTTTTGACCCTTTCTGCACACTGGGGTTAAGGGTTGAGTGTGTGGGCACTTCTGAGCCTTGCTGTTACAAGTAGATTCAGTTGTCTGAAAAACGCGTTTATTTCGGGCTGAAAAACACGTTTTGAAAAGTGTGATGTTACTGCCCCATAACTTACATGGGGTTGACCAAACTTGCAGAAACATGTTTATTTCTGCTGAAAAACACGTTTTGACCCTTTCTGCACACTGGGGTTAAGGGCTGAGTGTGTTGGCTCTTCTGAGCCTTGCTGTTACAAGTAGATTCAGCTGTCTGAAAAAACGTGTTTATTTCGGGCTGAAAAACACGTTTTGAAAAGTGTGATGTTACTGCCCCATAACTTACATGGGGTTGACCAAACTTGCAGAAACATGTTTATTTCTGCTGAAAAACACGTTTTGACCCTTTCTGCACACTGGGGTTAAGGGTTGAGTGTGTGGGCATTTCTGAGCCTTGCTGTTACAAGTAGATTCAGTTGTCTGAAAAAACGCGTTTATTTCGGGCTGAAAAACACGTTTTGAAAAGTGTGATGTTACTGCCCCAAACCTTACATGGGGTTGACCAAACTTGCAGAAACATGTTTATTTCTGCTGAAAAACACGTTTTGACCCTTTCTGCACACTGGGGTTAAGGGCTGAGTGTGTTGGCACTTCTGAGCCTTGCTGTTACAAGTAGATTCAGCTGTCTGAAAAAACGTGTTCATTTCGGGCTGAAAAACACGTTTTGAAAAGTGTGATGTTACTGCCCCATAACTTACATGGGGTTGACCAAACTTGCAGAAACATGTTTATTTCTGCTGAAAAACACGTTTTGACAATTTCTGCACACTGGGGTTAAGGGCTGAGTGTGTGGGCTCTTTTGAGCCTTGCTGTTACAAGGAGATTCAGTTGCCTGAAAAAACGCGTTTATTTCGGGCTGAAAAACACGTTTTGAAAAGTGTGATGTTACTGCCCCATAACTTACATGGGGTTGACCAAACTTGCAGAAACATGTTTATTTCTGCTGAAAAACACGTTTTGACCCTTTCTGCACACTGGGGTTAAGGGCTGAGTGTGTTGGCACTTCTGAGCCTTGCTGTTACAAGTAGATTCAGCTGTCTGAAAAAACGTGTTCATTTCGGGCTGAAAAACACGTTTTGAAAAGTGTGATGTTACTGCCCCATAACTTACATGGGGTTGACCAACTTGCAGAAACATGTTTATTTCTGCTGAAAAACACGTTTTGACAATTTCTGCACACTGGGGTTAAGGGCTGAGTGTGTGGGCCCATTTGAGCCTTGCTGTTACAAGGAGATTCAGTTGCCTGAAAAAACGCGTTTATTTCGGGCTGAAAAACACGTTTTGAAAAGTGTGATGTTACTGCCCCATAACTTACATGGGGTTGACCAAACTTGCAGAAACATGTTTATTTCTGCTGAAAAACACGTTTTGACACTTTCTGTACACTGGGGTTAAGGGTTAGGTGTGTGGGCACTTCTGAGCCTTGCTGTTACAAGTAGATTCAGTTGCCTGAAAAAACGCGTTTATTTCTGGCTGAAAAACACGTTTTGAAAAGTGTGATGTTACTGCCCCATAACTTACATGGGGTTGACCAAACTTGCAGAAACATGTTTATTTCTGCTGAAAAACACGTTTTGACCCTTTCTGCACACTGGGGTTAAGGGTTGAGTGTGTGGGCACTTCTGAGCCTTGCTGTTACAAGTAGATTCAGTTGTCTGAAAAAACGCGTTTATTTCGGGCTGAAAAACACGTTTTGAAAAGTGTGATGTTACTGCCCCATAACTTACATGGGGTTGACCAAACTTGCAGAAACATGTTTATTTCTGCTGAAAAACACGTTTTGACCCTTTCTGCACACTGGGGTTAAGGGCTGAGTGTGTTGGCACTTCTGAGCCTTGCTGTTACAAGTAGATTCAGCTGTCTGAAAAAACGTGTTTATTTCGGGCTGAAAAACACGTTTTGAAAAGTGTGATGTTACTGCCCCATAACTTACATGGGGTTGACCAAACTTGCAGAAACATGTTTATTTCTGCTGAAAAACACGTTTTGACCCTTTCTGCACACTGGGGTTAAGGGCTGAGTGTGTTGGCACTTCTGAGCCTTGCTGTTACAAGTAGATTCAGCTGTCTGAAAAAACGTGTTTATTTCGGGCTGAAAAACACGTTTTGAAAAGTGTGATGTTACTGCCCCATAACTTACATGGGGTTGACCAAACTTGCAGAAACATGTTTATTTCTGCTGAAAAACACGTTTTGACCCTTTCTGCACACTGGGGTTAAGGGTTGAGTGTGTGGGCACTTCTGAGCCTTGCTGTTACAAGTAGATTCAGTTGCCTGAAAAAACGCGTTTATTTCGGGCTGAAAAACACGTTTTGAAAAGTGTGATGTTACTGCCCCATAACTTACATGGGGTTGACCAAACTTGCAGAAACATGTTTATTTCTGCTGAAAAACACGTTTTGACCCTTTCTGCACACTGGGGTTAAGGGCTGAGTGTGTTGGCTCTTCTGAGCCTTGCTGTTACAAGTAGATTCAGCTGTCTGAAAAAACGTGTTTATTTCGGGCTGAAAAACACTTTTTGAAAAGTGTGATGTTACTGCCCCATAACTTACATGGGGTTGACCAAACTTGCAGAAACATGTTTATTTCTGCTGAAAAACACGTTTTGACCCTTTCTGCACACTGGGGTTAAGGGTTGAGTGTGTGGGCACTTCTGAGCATTGCTGTTACAAGTAGATTCAGTTGTCTGAAAAAACGCGTTTATTTCGGGCTGAAAAACACGTTTTGAAAACTGTGATGTTACTGCCCCATAACTTACATGGGGTTGACCAAACTTGCAGAAACATGTTTATTTCTGCTGAAAAACACGTTTTGACCCTTTCTGCACACTGGGGTTAAGGGCTGAGTGTGTTGGCACTTCTGAGCCTTGCTGTTACAAGTAGATTCAGCTGTCTGAAAAAACGTGTTTATTTCGGGCTGAAAAACACGTTTTGAAAAGTGTGATGTTACTGCCCCATAACTTACATGGGGTTGACCAAACTTGCAGAAACATGTTTATTTCTGCTGAAAAACACGTTTTGACACTTTCTGTACACTGGGGTTAAGGGCTGAGTGTGTGGGCTCTTCTGAGCCTTGCTGTTACAAGGAGATTCAGTTGCCTGAAAAAACGCGTTTATTTCGGGCTGAAAAACACGTTTTGAAAAGTGTGATGTTACTGCCCCATAACTTACATGGGGTTGACCAAACTTGCAGAAACATGTTTATTTCTGCTGAAAAACACGTTTTGACACTTTCTGTACACTGGGGTTAAGGGCTGAGTGTGTGGGCTCTTCTGAGCCTTGCTGTTACAAGGAGATTCAGTTGTCTGAAAAAACGCGTTTATTTCGGGCTGAAAAACACGTTTTGAAAAGTGTGATGTTACTGTCCCATAACTTACATGGGGTTGACCAAACTTGCAGAAACATGTTTATTTCTGCTGAAAAACACGTTTTGACCCTTTCTGCACACTGGGGTTAAGGGCTGAGTGTGTTGGCACTTCTGAGCCTTGCTGTTACAAGTAGATTCAGCTGTCTGAAAAAACGTGTTTATTTCGGGCTGAAAAACACGTTTTGAAAAGTGTGATGTTACTGCCCCATAACTTAAATGGGGTTGACCAAACTTGCAGAAACATGTTTATTTCTGCTGAAAAACACGTTTTGACACTTTCTGTACACTGGGGTTAAGGGCTGAGTGTGTGGGCTCTTCTGAGCCTTGCTGTTACAAGGAGATTCAGTTGTCTGAAAAAACGCGTTTACTTCGGGCTGAAAAACACGTTTTGAAAAGTGTGATGTTACTGCCCCATAACTTACATGGGGTTGACCAAACTTGCAGAAACATGTTTATTTCTGCTGAAAAACACGTTTTGACACTTTCTGTACACTGGGGTTAAGGGCTGAGTGCGTGGGCTCTTCTGAGCCTTGCTGTTACAAGGAGATTCAGTTGTCTGAAAAAACGCGTTTATTTCGGGCTGAAAAACACGTTTTGAAAAGTGTGATGTTACTGCCCCATAACTTACATGGGGTTGACCAAACTTGCAGAAACATGTTTATTTCTGCTGAAAAACACGTTTTGACCCTTTCTGCACACTGGGGTTAAGGGCTGAGTGTGTTGGCTCTTCTGAGCCTTGCTGTTACAAGTAGATTCAGCTGTCTGAAAAAACGTGTTTATTTCGGGCTGAAAAACACGTTTTGAAAAGTGTGATGTTACTGCCCCATAACTTACATGGGGTTGACCAAACTTGCAGAAACATGTTTATTTCTGCTGAAAAACACGTTTTGACACTTTCTGTACACTGGGGTTAAGGGCTGAGTGTGTGGGCTCTTCTGAGCCTTGCTGTTACAAGGAGATTCAGTTGTCTGAAAAAACGCGTTTATTTCGGGCTGAAAAACACGTTTTGAAAAGTGTGATGTTACTGCCCCATAACTTACATGGGGTTGACCAAACTTGCAGAAACATGTTTATTTCTGCTGAAAAACACGTTTTGACCCTTTCTGCACACTGGGGTTAAGGGTTGAGTGTGTGGGCATTTCTGAGCCTTGCTGTTACAAGTAGATTCAGTTGTCTGAAAAAACGCGTTTATTTCGGGCTGAAAAACACGTTTTGAAAAGTGTGATGTTACTGCCCCAAACCTTACATGGGGTTGACCAAACTTGCAGAAACATGTTTATTTCTGCTGAAAAACACGTTTTGACCCTTTCTGCACACTGGGGTTAAGGGCTGAGTGTGTTGGCACTTCTGAGCCTTGCTGTTACAAGTAGATTCAGCTGTCTGAAAAAACGTGTTCATTTCGGGCTGAAAAACACGTTTTGAAAAGTGTGATGTTACTGCCCCATAACTTACATGGGGTTGACCAAACTTGCAGAAACATGTTTATTTCTGCTGAAAAACACGTTTTGACAATTTCTGCACACTGGGGTTAAGGGCTGAGTGTGTGGGCTCTTTTGAGCCTTGCTGTTACAAGGAGATTCAGTTGCCTGAAAAAACGCGTTTATTTCGGGCTGAAAAACACGTTTTGAAAAGTGTGATGTTACTGCCCCATAACTTACATGGGGTTGACCAAACTTGCAGAAACATGTTTATTTCTGCTGAAAAACACGTTTTGACCCTTTCTGCACACTGGGGTTAAGGGCTGAGTGTGTTGGCACTTCTGAGCCTTGCTGTTACAAGTAGATTCAGCTGTCTGAAAAAACGTGTTCATTTCGGGCTGAAAAACACGTTTTGAAAAGTGTGATGTTACTGCCCCATAACTTACATGGGGTTGACCAACTTGCAGAAACATGTTTATTTCTGCTGAAAAACACGTTTTGACAATTTCTGCACACTGGGGTTAAGGGCTGAGTGTGTGGGCTCTTTTGAGCCTTGCTGTTACAAGGTGATTCAGTTGCCTGAAAAAACGCGTTTATTTCGGGCTGAAAAACATGTTTTGAAAAGTGTGATGTTACTGCCCCATAACTTACATGGGGTTGACCAAACTTGCAGAAACATGTTTATTTCTGCTGAAAAACACGTTTTGACACTTTCTGTACACTGGGGTTAAGGGTTGAGTGTGTGGGCACTTCTGAGCCTTGCTGTTACAAGTAGATTCAGTTGCCTGAAAAAACGCGTTTATTTCTGGCTGAAAAACACGTTTTGAAAAGTGTGATGTTACTGCCCCATAACTTACATGGGGTTGACCAAACTTGCAGAAACATGTTTATTTCTGCTGAAAAACACGTTTTGACCCTTTCTGCACACTGGGGTTAAGGGCTGAGTGTGTTGGCACTTCTGAGCCTTGCTGTTACAAGTAGATTCAGCTGTCTGAAAAAACGTGTTTATTTCGGGCTGAAAAACACGTTTTGAAAAGTGTGATGTTACTGCCCCATAACTTACATCGGGTTGACCAAACTTGCAGAAACATGTTTATTTCTGCTGAAAAACACGTTTTGACCCTTTCTGCACACTGGGGTTAAGGGTTGAGTGTGTGGGCACTTCTGAGCCTTGCTGTTACAAGTAGATTCAGTTGTCTGAAAAAACGCGTTTATTTCGGGCTGAAAAACACGTTTTGAAAAGTATGATGTTACTGCCCCATAACTTACATGGGGTTGACCAAACTTACAGAAACATGTTTATTTCTGCTGAAAAACACGTTTTGACCCTTTCTGCACACTGGGGTTAAGGGCTGAGTGTGTTGGCTCTTCTGAGCCTTGCTGTTACAAGTAGATTCAGCTGTCTGAAAAAACATGTTTATTTCGGGCTGAAAAACACGTTTTGAAAAGTGTGATGTTACTGCCCCATAACTTACATGGGGTTGACCAAACTTGCAGAAACATGTTTATTTCAGCTGAAAAACACGTTTTGACACTTTCTGTACACTGGGGTTAAGGGCTGAGTGTGTGGGCTCTTCTGAGACTTGCTGTTACAAGGAGATTCAGTTGTCTGAAAAAACGCGTTTATTTCGGGCTGAAAAACACGTTTTGAAAAGTGTGATGTTACTGCCCCATAACTTACATGGGGTTGACCAAACTTGCAGAAACATGTTTATTTCTGCTGAAAAACACGTTTTGACCCTTTCTGCACACTGGGGTTAAGGGTTGAGTGTGTGGGCACTTCTGAGCCTTGCTGTTACAAGTAGATTCAGTTGCCTGAAAAAACGCGTTTATTTCTGGCTGAAAAACACCTTTTGAAAAGTATGATGTTACTGCCCCATAACTTACATGGGGTTGACCAAACTTGCAGAAACATGTTTATTTCTGCTGAAAAACACGTTTTGACCCTTTCTGCACACTGGGGTTAAGGGCTGAGTGTGTTGGCACTTCTGAGCCTTGCTGTTACAAGTATATTCAGCTGTCTGAAAAAACGTGTTTATTTCGGGCTGAAAAACACGTTTTGAAAAGTGTGATGTTACTGCCCCATAACTTACATGGGGTTGACCAAACTTGCAGAAACATGTTTATTTCTGCTGAAAAACACGTTTTGACCCTTTCTGCACACTGGGGTTAAGGGCTGAGTGTGTTGGCTCTTCTGAGCCTTGCTGTTACAAGTAGATTCAGCTGTCTGAAAAAACGTGTTTAATTCAGAATGAAAAAACACGTATTGAAAAGTGTGATGTTACTGCCCCATAACTTACATGGGGTTGACAAAACTTGCAGAAACATGTTTATTTCAGCTGAAAAACACGTTTTTACACTTTCTGTACACTGGGGTTAAGGGCTGAGTGTGTGGGCTCTTCTGAGCCTTGCTGTTACAAGGAGATTCAGTTGTCTGAAAAAACGCGTTTATTTCGGGCTGAAAAACACGTTTTGAAAAGTGTGATGTTACTGCCCCATAACTTACATGGGGTTGACCAAACTTGCAGAAACATGTTTATTTCTGCTGAAAAACACGTTTTGACCCTTTCTGCACACTGGGGTTAAGGGTTGAGTGTGTGGGCACTTCTGAGCCTTGCTGTTACAAGTAGATTCAGTTGCCTGAAAAAACGCGTTTATTTCTGGCTGAAAAACACGTTTTGAAAAGTGTGATGTTACTGCCCCATAACTTACATGGGGTTGACCAAACTTGCAGAAACATGTTTATTTCTGCTGAAAAACACGTTTTGACACTTTCTGTACACTGGGGTTAAGGGCTGAGTGTGTGGGCTCTTCTGAGCCTTGCTGTTACAAAGAGATTCAGTTGCCTGAAAAAACGCGTTTATTTCGGGCTGAAATACACGTTTTGAAAAGTGTGATGTCACTGCCCGATAACTTACATGGGGTTGACCAAACTTGCAGAAACATGTTTATTTCTGCTGAAAAACACGTTTTGACCCTTTCTGCACACTGGGGTTAAGGGTTGAGTGTGTGGGCACTTCTGAGCATTGCTGTTACAAGTAGATTCAGTTGTCTGAAAAAACGCGTTTATTTCGGGCTGAAAAACACGTTTTGAAAACTGTGATGTTACTGCCCCATAACTTACATGGGGTTGACCAAACTTGCAGAAACATGTTGATTTCTGCTGAAAAACACGTTTTGACCCTTTCTGCACACTGGGGTTAAGGGCTGAGTGTGTTGGCACTTCTGAGCCTTGCTGTTACAAGTAGATTCAGCTGTCTGAAAAAACGTGTTTATTTCGGGCTGAAAAACACGTTTTGAAAAGTGTGATGTTACTGCCCCATAACTTACATGGGGTTGACCAAACTTGCAGAAACATGTTTATTTCTGCTGAAAAACACGTTTTGACACTTTCTGTACACTGGGGTTAAGGGCTGAGTGTGTGGGCTCTTCTGAGCCTTGCTGTTACAAGGAGATTCAGTTGCCTGAAAAAACGCGTTTATTTCGGGCTGAAAAACACGTTTTGAAAAGTGTGATGTTACTGCCCCATAACTTACATGGGGTTGACCAAACTTGCAGAAACATGTTTATTTCTGCTGAAAAACACGTTTTGACACTTTCTGTACACTGGGGTTAAGGGCTGAGTGTGTGGGCTCTTCTGAGCCTTGCTGTTACAAGGAGATTCAGTTGTCTGAAAAAACGCGTTTATTTCGGGCTGAAAAACACGTTTTGAAAAGTGTGATGTTACTGCCCCATAACTTACATGGGGTTGACCAAACTTGCAGAAACATGTTTATTTCTGCTGAAAAACACGTTTTGACCCTTTCTGCACACTGGGGTTAAGGGCTGAGTGTGTTGGCACTTCTGAGCCTTGCTGTTACAAGTAGATTCAGCTGTCTGAAAAAACGTGTTTATTTCGGGCTGAAAAACACGTTTTGAAAAGTGTGATGTTACTGCCCCATAACTTACATGGGGTTGACCAAACTTGCAGAAACATGTTTATTTCTGCTGAAAAACACGTTTTGACAATTTCTGCACACTGGGGTTAAGGGCTGAGTGTGTGGGCTCTTTTGAGCCTTGCTGTTACAAGGAGATTCAGTTGCCTGAAAAAACGCGTTTATTTCGGGCTGAAAAACACGTTTTGAAAAGTGTGATGTTACTGCCCCATAACTTACATGGGGTTGACCAAACTTGCAGAAACATGTTTATTTCAGCTGAAAAACACGTTTTTACACTTTCTGTACACTGGGGTTAAGGGCTGAGTGTGTGGGCTCTTCTGAGCCTTGCTGTTACAAGGAGATTCAGTTGTCTGAAAAAACGCGTTTATTTCGGGCTGAAAAACACGTTTTGAAAAGTGTGATGTTACTGCCCCATAACTTACATGGGGTTGACCAAACTTGCAGAAACATGTTTATTTCTGCTGAAAAACACGTTTTGACCCTTTCTGCACACTGGGGTTAAGGGTTGAGTGTGTGGGCACTTCTGAGCCTTGCTGTTACAAGTAGATTCAGTTGCCTGAAAAAACGCGTTTATTTCTGGCTGAAAAACACGTTTTGAAAAGTGTGATGTTACTGCCCCATAACTTACATGGGGTTGACCAAACTTGCAGAAACATGTTTATTTCTGCTGAAAAACACGTTTTGACACTTTCTGTACACTGGGGTTAAGGGCTGAGTGTGTGGGCTCTTCTGAGCCTTGCTGTTACAAAGAGATTCAGTTGCCTGAAAAAACGCGTTTATTTCGGGCTGAAATACACGTTTTGAAAAGTGTGATGTCACTGCCCGATAACTTACATGGGGTTGACCAAACTTGCAGAAACATGTTTATTTCTGCTGAAAAACACGTTTTGACCCTTTCTGCACACTGGGGTTAAGGGTTGAGTGTGTGGGCACTTCTGAGCATTGCTGTTACAAGTAGATTCAGTTGTCTGAAAAAACGCGTTTATTTCGGGCTGAAAAACACGTTTTGAAAACTGTGATGTTACTGCCCCATAACTTACAT
The DNA here is from genome assembly GCF_059453375.1 of Lepisosteus platostomus. Classification (NCBI taxonomy): domain Eukaryota; kingdom Metazoa; phylum Chordata; class Actinopteri; order Semionotiformes; family Lepisosteidae; genus Lepisosteus; species Lepisosteus platostomus. Next base: position 5,594,613 of record NC_142632.1, read on the forward strand.
GGGGTTGACCAAACTTGCAGAAACATGTTGATTTCTGCTGAAAAACACGTTTTGACCCTTTCTGCACACTGGGGTTAAGGGCTGAGTGTGTTGGCACTTCTGAGCCTTGCTGTTACAAGTAGATTCAGCTGTCTGAAAAAACGTGTTTATTTCGGGCTGAAAAACACGTTTTGAAAAGTGTGATGTTACTGCCCCATAACTTACATGGGGTTGACCAAACTTGCAGAAACATGTTTATTTCTGCTGAAAAACACGTTTTGACAATTTCTGCACACTCTGGTTAAGGGCTGAGTGTGTGGGCTCTTTTGAGCCTTGCTGTTACAAGGAGATTCAGTTGCCTGAAAAAACGCGTTTATTTCGGGCTGAAAAACACGTTTTGAAAAGTGTGATGTTACTGCCCCATAACTTACATGGGGTTGACCAAACTTGCAGAAACATGTTTATTTCTGCTGAAAAACACGTTTTGACACTTTCTGTACACTGGGGTTAAGGGCTGAGTGTGTGGGCTCTTCTGAGCCTTGCTGTTACAAGGAGATTCAGTTGTCTGAAAAAACGCGTTTATTTCGGGCTGAAAAACACGTTTTGAAAAGTGTGATGTTACTGCCCCATAACTTACATGGGGTTGACCAAACTTGCAGAAACATGTTTATTTCTGCTGAAAAACACGTTTTGACCCTTTCTGCACACTGGGGTTAAGGGTTGAGTGTGTGGGCACTTCTGAGCCTTGCTGTTACAAGTAGATTCAGTTGTCTGAAAAAACGCGTTTATTTCGGGCTGAAAAACACGTTTTGAAAAGTGTGATGTTACTGCCCCATAACTTACATGGGGTTGACCAAACTTGCAGAAACATGTTTATTTCTGCTGAAAAACACGTTTTGACCCTTTCTGCACACTGGGGTTAAGGGCTGAGTGTGTTGGCACTTCTGAGCCTTGCTGTTACAAGTAGATTCAGCTGTCTGAAAAAACGTGTTTATTTCGGGCTGAAAAACACGTTTTGAAAAGTGTGATGTTACTGCCCCATAACTTACATGGGGTTGACCAAACTTGCAGAAACATGTTTATTTCTGCTGAAAAACACGTTTTGACCCTTTCTGCACACTGGGGTTAAGGGTTGAGTGTGTGGGCACTTCTGAGCCTTGCTGTTACAAGTAGATTCAGTTGTCTGAAAAAACGCGTTTATTTCGGGCTGAAAAACACGTTTTGAAAAGTGTGATGTTACTGCCGCATAACTTACATGGGGTTGACCAAACTTGCAGAAACATGTTTATTTCTGCTGAAAAACACGTTTTGACAATTTCTGCACACTGGGGTTAAGGGCTGAGTGTGTGGGCTCTTTTGAGCCTTGCTGTTACAAGGAGATTCAGTTGCCTGAAAAAACGCGTTTATTTCGGGCTGAAAAACACGTTTTGAAAAGTGTGATGTTACTGCCCCATAACTTACATGGGGTTGACCAAACTTGCAGAAACATGTTTATTTCTGCTGAAAAACACGTTTTGACACTTTCTGTACACTGGGGTTAAGGGTTGAGTGTGTGGGCACTTCTGAGCCTTGCTGTTACAAGTAGATTCAGCTGTCTGAAAAAACGCGTTTATTTCTGGCTGAAAAACACGTTTTGAAAAGTGTGATGTTACTGCCCCATAACTTACATGGGGTTGACCAAACTTGCAGAAACATGTTTATTTCTGCTGAAAAACACGCTTTGACCCTTTCTGCACACTGGGGTTAAGGGTTGAGTGTGTGGGCACTTCTGAGCCTTGCTGTTACAAGTAGATTCAGTTGTCTGAAAAAACGCGTTTATTTCGGGCTGAAAAACATGTTTTGAAAAGTGTGATGTTACTGCCCCATAACTTACATGGGGTTGACCAAACTTGCAGAAACATGTTTATTTCTGCTGAAAAACACGTTTTGACCCTTTCTGCACACTGGGGTTAAGGGCTGAGTGTGTTGGCACTTCTGAGCCTTGCTGTTACAAGTAGATTCAGCTGTCTGAAAAAACGTGTTTATTTCGGGCTGAAAAACACGTTTTGAAAAGTGTGATGTTACTGCCCCATAACTTACATGGGGTTTACCAAACTTGCAGAAACATGTTTATTTCTGCTGAAAAACACGTTTTGACAATTTCTGCACACTGGGGTTAAGGGCTGAGTGTGTGGGCTCTTTTGAGCCTTGCTGTTACAAGGAGATTCAGTTGCCTGAAAAAACGCGTTTATTTCGGGCTGAAAAACACGTTTTGAAAAGTGTGATGTTACTGCCCCATAACTTACATGGGGTTGACCAAACTTGCAGAAACATGTTTATTTCTGCTGAAAAACACGTTTTGACCCTTTCTGCACACTGGGGTTAAGGGCTGAGTGTGTTGGCTCTTCTGAGCCTTGCTGTTACAAGTAGATTCAGCTGTCTGAAAAAACGTGTTTATTTCGGGCTGAAAAACACTTTTTGAAAAGTGTGATGTTACTGCCCCATAACTTACATGGGGTTGACCAAACTTGCAGAAACATGTTTATTTCTGCAGAAAAACACGTTTTGACCCTTTCTGCACACTGGGGTTAAGGGTTGAGTGTGTGGGCACTTCTGAGCATTGCTGTTACAAGTAGATTCAGTTGTCTGAAAAAACGCGTTTATTTCGGGCTGAAAAACACGTTTTGAAAACTGTGATGTTACTGCCCCATAACTTACATGGGGTTGACCAAACTTGCAGAAACATGTTTATTTCTGCTGAAAAACACGTTTTGACCCTTTCTGCACACTGGGGTTAAGGGCTGAGTGTGTTGGCACTTCTGAGCCTTGCTGTTACAAGTAGATTCAGCTGTCTGAAAAAACGTGTTTATTTCGGGCTGAAAAACACGTTTTGAAAAGTGTGATGTTACTGCCCCATAACTTACATGGGGTTGACCAAACTTGCAGAAACATGTTTATTTCTGCTGAAAAACACGTTTTGACCCTTTCTGCACACTGGGGTTAAGGGCTGAGTGTGTGGGCTCTTCTGAGCCTTGCTGTTACAAGGAGATTCAGTTGTCTGAAAAAACGCGTTTATTTCGGGCTGAAAAACACGTTTTGAAAACTGTGATGTTACTGCCCCATAACTTACATGGGGTTGACCAAACTTGCAGAAACATGTTTATTTCTGCTGAAAAACACGTTTTGACCCTTTCTGCACACTGGGGTTAAGGGCTGAGTGTGTTGGCACTTCTGAGCCTTGCTGTTACAAATAGATTCAGCTGTCTGAAAAAACGTGTTTATTTCGGGCTGAAAAACACGTTTTGAAAAGTGTGATGTTACTGCCCCATAACTTACATGGGGTTGACCAAACTTGCAGAAACATGTTTATTTCTGCTGAAAAACACGTTTTGACACTTTCTGTACACTGGGGTTAAGGGCTGAGTGTGTGGGCTCTTCTGAGCCTTGCTGTTACAAGGAGATTCAGTTGCCTGAAAAAACGCGTTTATTTCGGGCTGAAAAACACGTTTTGAAAAGTGTGATGTTACTGCCCCATAACTTACATGGGGTTGACCAAACTTGCAGAAACATGTTTATTTCTGCTGAAAAACACGTTTTGACACTTTCTGTACACTGGGGTTAAGGGCTGAGTGTGTGGGCTCTTCTGAGCCTTGCTGTTACAAGGAGATTCAGTTGTCTGAAAAAACGCGTTTATTTCGGGCTGAAAAACACGTTTTGAAAAGTGTGATGTTACTGCCCCATAACTTACATGGGGTTGACCAAACTTGCAGAAACATGTTTATTTCTGCTGAAAAACACGTTTTGACCCTTTCTGCACACTGGGGTTAAGGGCTGAGTGTGTTGGCACTTCTGAGCCTTGCTGTTACAAGTAGATTCAGCTGTCTGAAAAAACGTGTTTATTTCGGGCTGAAAAACACGTTTTGAAAAGTGTGATGTTACTGCCCCATAACTTAAATGGGGTTGACCAAACTTGCAGAAACATGTTTATTTCTGCTGAAAAACACGTTTTGACACTTTCTGTACACTGGGGTTAAGGGCTGAGTGTGTGGGCTCTTCTGAGCCTTGCTGTTACAAGGAGATTCAGTTGCCTGAAAAAACGCGTTTATTTCGGGCTGAAAAACACGTTTTGAAAAGTGTGATGTTACTGCCCCATAACTTACATGGGGTTGACCAAACTTGCAGAAACATGTTTATTTCTGCTGAAAAACACGTTTTGACCCTTTCTGCACACTGGGGTTAAGGGCTGAGTGTGTTGGCACTTCTGAGCCTTGCTGTTACAAGTAGATTCAGCTGTCTGAAAAAACGTGTTTATTTCGGGCTGAAAAACACGTTTTGAAAAGTGTGATGTTACTGCCCCATAACTTACATGGGGTTGACCAAACTTGCAGAAACATGTTTATTTCTGCTGAAAAACACGTTTTGACCCTTTCTGCACACTGGGGTTAAGGGTTGAGTGTGTGGGCACTTCTGAGCCTTGCTGTTACAAGTAGATTCAGTTGTCTGAAAAAACGCGTTTATTTCGGGCTGAAAAACACGTTTTGAAAAGTGTGATGTTACTGCCGCATAACTTACATGGGGTTGACCAAACTTGCAGAAACATGTTTATTTCTGCTGAAAAACACGTTTTGACAATTTCTGCACACTGGGGTTAAGGGCTGAGTGTGTGGGCTCTTTTGAGCCTTGCTGTTACAAGGAGATTCAGTTGTCTGAAAAAACGCGTTTATTTCGGGCTGAAAAACACGTTTTGAAAAGTGTGATGTTACTGCCCCATAACTTACATGGGGTTGACCAAACTTGCAGAAACATGTTTATTTCTGCTGAAAAACACGTTTTGACCCTTTCTGCACACTGGGGTTAAGGGTTGAGTGTGTGGGCACTTCTGAGCCTTGCTGTTACAAGTAGATTCAGTTGCCTGAAAAAACGCGTTTATTTCTGGCTGAAAAACACGTTTTGAAAAGTGTGATGTTACTGCCCCATAACTTACATGGGGTTGACCAAACTTGCAGAAACATGTTTATTTCTGCTGAAAAACACGTTTTGACCCTTTCTGCACACTGGGGTTAAGGGTTGAGTGTGTGGGCACTTCTGAGCCTTGCTGTTACAAGTAGATTCAGTTGCCTGAAAAAACGCGTTTATTTCTGGCTGAAAAACACGTTTTGAAAAGTGTGATGTTACTGCCCCATAACTTACATGGGGTTGACCAAACTTGCAGAAACATGTTTATTTCTGCTGAAAAACACGTTTTGACACTTTCTGTACACTGGGGTTAAGGGCTGAGTGTGTGGGCTCTTCTGAGCCTTGCTGTTACAAAGAGATTCAGTTGCCTGAAAAAACGCGTTTATTTCGGGCTGAAATACACGTTTTGAAAAGTGTGATGTCACTGCCCGATAACTTACATGGGGTTGACCAAACTTGCAGAAACATGTTTATTTCTGCTGAAAAACACGTTTTGACCCTTTCTGCACACTGGGGTTAAGGGTTGAGTGTGTGGGCACTTCTGAGCATTGCTGTTACAAGTAGATTCAGTTGTCTGAAAAAACGCGTTTATTTCGGGCTGAAAAACACGTTTTGAAAACTGTGATGTTACTGCCCCATAACTTACATGGGGTTGACCAAACTTGCAGAAACATGTTGATTTCTGCTGAAAAACACGTTTTGACCCTTTCTGCACACTGGGGTTAAGGGCTGAGTGTGTTGGCACTTCTGAGCCTTGCTGTTACAAGTAGATTCAGCTGTCTGAAAAAACGTGTTTATTTCGGGCTGAAAAACACGTTTTGAAAAGTGTGATGTTACTGCCCCATAACTTACATGGGGTTGACCAAACTTGCAGAAACATGTTTATTTCTGCTGAAAAACACGTTTTGACAATTTCTGCACACTCTGGTTAAGGGCTGAGTGTGTGGGCTCTTTTGAGCCTTGCTGTTACAAGGAGATTCAGTTGCCTGAAAAAACGCGTTTATTTCGGGCTGAAAAACACGTTTTGAAAAGTGTGATGTTACTGCCCCATAACTTACATGGGGTTGACCAAACTTGCAGAAACATGTTTATTTCTGCTGAAAAACACGTTTTGACACTTTCTGTACACTGGGGTTAAGGGCTGAGTGTGTGGGCTCTTCTGAGCCTTGCTGTTACAAGGAGATTCAGTTGTCTGAAAAAACGCGTTTATTTCGGGCTGAAAAACACGTTTTGAAAAGTGTGATGTTACTGCCCCATAACTTACATGGGGTTGACCAAACTTGCAGAAACATGTTTATTTCTGCTGAAAAACACGTTTTGACCCTTTCTGCACACTGGGGTTAAGGGTTGAGTGTGTGGGCACTTCTGAGCCTTGCTGTTACAAGTAGATTCAGTTGTCTGAAAAAACGCGTTTATTTCGGGCTGAAAAACACGTTTTGAAAAGTGTGATGTTACTGCCCCATAACTTACATGGGGTTGACCAAACTTGCAGAAACATGTTTATTTCTGCTGAAAAACACGTTTTGACCCTTTCTGCACACTGGGGTTAAGGGCTGAGTGTGTTGGCACTTCTGAGCCTTGCTGTTACAAGTAGATTCAGCTGTCTGAAAAAACGTGTTTATTTCGGGCTGAAAAACACGTTTTGAAAAGTGTGATGTTACTGCCCCATAACTTACATGGGGTTGACCAAACTTGCAGAAACATGTTTATTTCTGCTGAAAAACACGTTTTGACCCTTTCTGCACACTGGGGTTAAGGGTTGAGTGTGTGGGCACTTCTGAGCCTTGCTGTTACAAGTAGATTCAGTTGTCTGAAAAAACGCGTTTATTTCGGGCTGAAAAACACGTTTTGAAAAGTGTGATGTTACTGCCGCATAACTTACATGGGGTTGACCAAACTTGCAGAAACATGTTTATTTCTGCTGAAAAACACGTTTTGACAATTTCTGCACACTGGGGTTAAGGGCTGAGTGTGTGGGCTCTTTTGAGCCTTGCTGTTACAAGGAGATTCAGTTGCCTGAAAAAACGCGTTTATTTCGGGCTGAAAAACACGTTTTGAAAAGTGTGATGTTACTGCCCCATAACTTACATGGGGTTGACCAAACTTGCAGAAACATGTTTATTTCTGCTGAAAAACACGTTTTGACACTTTCTGTACACTGGGGTTAAGGGTTGAGTGTGTGGGCACTTCTGAGCCTTGCTGTTACAAGTAGATTCAGCTGTCTGAAAAAACGCGTTTATTTCTGGCTGAAAAACACGTTTTGAAAAGTGTGATGTTACTGCCCCATAACTTACATGGGGTTGACCAAACTTGCAGAAACATGTTTATTTCTGCTGAAAAACACGCTTTGACCCTTTCTGCACACTGGGGTTAAGGGTTGAGTGTGTGGGCACTTCTGAGCCTTGCTGTTACAAGTAGATTCAGTTGTCTGAAAAAACGCGTTTATTTCGGGCTGAAAAACATGTTTTGAAAAGTGTGATGTTACTGCCCCATAACTTACATGGGGTTGACCAAACTTGCAGAAACATGTTTATTTCTGCTGAAAAACACGTTTTGACCCTTTCTGCACACTGGGGTTAAGGGCTGAGTGTGTTGGCACTTCTGAGCCTTGCTGTTACAAGTAGATTCAGCTGTCTGAAAAAACGTGTTTATTTCGGGCTGAAAAACACGTTTTGAAAAGTGTGATGTTACTGCCCCATAACTTACATGGGGTTTACCAAACTTGCAGAAACATGTTTATTTCTGCTGAAAAACACGTTTTGACAATTTCTGCACACTGGGGTTAAGGGCTGAGTGTGTGGGCTCTTTTGAGCCTTGCTGTTACAAGGAGATTCAGTTGCCTGAAAAAACGCGTTTATTTCGGGCTGAAAAACACGTTTTGAAAAGTGTGATGTTACTGCCCCATAACTTACATGGGGTTGACCAAACTTGCAGAAACATGTTTATTTCTGCTGAAAAACACGTTTTGACCCTTTCTGCACACTGGGGTTAAGGGCTGAGTGTGTTGGCTCTTCTGAGCCTTGCTGTTACAAGTAGATTCAGCTGTCTGAAAAAACGTGTTTATTTCGGGCTGAAAAACACTTTTTGAAAAGTGTGATGTTACTGCCCCATAACTTACATGGGGTTGACCAAACTTGCAGAAACATGTTTATTTCTGCAGAAAAACACGTTTTGACCCTTTCTGCACACTGGGGTTAAGGGTTGAGTGTGTGGGCACTTCTGAGCATTGCTGTTACAAGTAGATTCAGTTGTCTGAAAAAACGCGTTTATTTCGGGCTGAAAAACACGTTTTGAAAACTGTGATGTTACTGCCCCATAACTTACATGGGGTTGACCAAACTTGCAGAAACATGTTTATTTCTGCTGAAAAACACGTTTTGACCCTTTCTGCACACTGGGGTTAAGGGCTGAGTGTGTTGGCACTTCTGAGCCTTGCTGTTACAAGTAGATTCAGCTGTCTGAAAAAACGTGTTTATTTCGGGCTGAAAAACACGTTTTGAAAAGTGTGATGTTACTGCCCCATAACTTACATGGGGTTGACCAAACTTGCAGAAACATGTTTATTTCTGCTGAAAAACACGTTTTGACCCTTTCTGCACACTGGGGTTAAGGGCTGAGTGTGTGGGCTCTTCTGAGCCTTGCTGTTACAAGGAGATTCAGTTGTCTGAAAAAACGCGTTTATTTCGGGCTGAAAAACACGTTTTGAAAACTGTGATGTTACTGCCCCATAACTTACATGGGGTTGACCAAACTTGCAGAAACATGTTTATTTCTGCTGAAAAATACGTTTTGACCCTTTCTGCACACTGGGGTTAAGGGCTGAGTGTGTTGGCACTTCTGAGCCTTGCTGTTACAAATAGATTCAGCTGTCTGAAAAAACGTGTTTATTTCGGGCTGAAAAACACGTTTTGAAAAGTGTGATGTTACTGCCCCATAACTTACATGGGGTTGACCAAACTTGCAGAAACATGTTTATTTCTGCTGAAAAACACGTTTTGACACTTTCTGTACACTGGGGTTAAGGGCTGAGTGTGTGGGCTCTTCTGAGCCTTGCTGTTACAAGGAGATTCAGTTGCCTGAAAAAACGCGTTTATTTCGGGCTGAAAAACACGTTTTGAAAAGTGTGATGTTACTGCCCCATAACTTACATGGGGTTGACCAAACTTGCAGAAACATGTTTATTTCTGCTGAAAAACACGTTTTGACACTTTCTGTACACTGGGGTTAAGGGCTGAGTGTGTGGGCTCTTCTGAGCCTTGCTGTTACAAGGAGATTCAGTTGTCTGAAAAAACGCGTTTATTTCGGGCTGAAAAACACGTTTTGAAAAGTGTGATGTTACTGCCCCATAACTTACATGGGGTTGACCAAACTTGCAGAAACATGTTTATTTCTGCTGAAAAACACGTTTTGACCCTTTCTGCACACTGGGGTTAAGGGCTGAGTGTGTTGGCACTTCTGAGCCTTGCTGTTACAAGTAGATTCAGCTGTCTGAAAAAACGTGTTTATTTCGGGCTGAAAAACACGTTTTGAAAAGTGTGATGTTACTGCCCCATAACTTAAATGGGGTTGACCAAACTTGCAGAAACATGTTTATTTCTGCTGAAAAACACGTTTTGACACTTTCTGTACACTGGGGTTAAGGGCTGAGTGTGTGGGCTCTTCTGAGCCTTGCTGTTACAAGGAGATTCAGTTGCCTGAAAAAACGCGTTTATTTCGGGCTGAAAAACACGTTTTGAAAAGTGTGATGTTACTGCCCCATAACTTACATGGGGTTGACCAAACTTGCAGAAACATGTTTATTTCTGCTGAAAAACACGTTTTGACCCTTTCTGCACACTGGGGTTAAGGGTTGAGTGTGTGGGCACTTCTGAGCCTTGCTGTTACAAGTAGATTCAGTTGTCTGAAAAAACGCGTTTATTTCGGGCTGAAAAACACGTTTTGAAAAGTGTGATGTTACTGCCCCATAACTTACATGGGGTTGACCAAACTTGCAGAAACATGTTTATTTCTGCTGAAAAACACGTTTTGACCCTTTCTGCACACTGGGGTTAAGGGCTGAGTGTGTTGGCACTTCTGAGCCTTGCTGTTACAAGTAGATTCAGCTGTCTGAAAAAACGTGTTTATTTCGGGCTGAAAAACACGTTTTGAAAAGTGTGATGTTACTGCCCCATAACTTACATGGGGTTGACCAAACTTGCAGAAACATGTTTATTTCTGCTGAAAAACACGTTTTGACAATTTCTGCACACTGGGGTTAAGGGCTGAGTGTGTGGGCTCTTTTGAGCCTTGCTGTTACAAGGAGATTCAGTTGCCTGAAAAAACGCGTTTATTTCGGGCTGAAAAACACGTTTTGAAAAGTGTGATGTTACTGCCCCATAACTTACATGGGGTTGACCAAACTTGCAGAAACATGTTTATTTCAGCTGAAAAACACGTTTTTACACTTTCTGTACACTGGGGTTAAGGGCTGAGTGTGTGGGCTCTTCTGAGCCTTGCTGTTACAAGGAGATTCAGTTGTCTGAAAAAACGCGTTTATTTCGGGCTGAAAAACACGTTTTGAAAAGTGTGATGTTACTGCCCCATAACTTACATGGGGTTGACCAAACTTGCAGAAACATGTTTATTTCTGCTGAAAAACACGTTTTGACCCTTTCTGCACACTGGGGTTAAGGGTTGAGTGTGTGGGCACTTCTGAGCCTTGCTGTTACAAGTAGATTCAGTTGCCTGAAAAAACGCGTTTATTTCTGGCTGAAAAACACGTTTTGAAAAGTGTGATGTTACTGCCCCATAACTTACATGGGGTTGACCAAACTTGCAGAAACATGTTTATTTCTGCTGAAAAACACGTTTTGACACTTTCTGTACACTGGGGTTAAGGGCTGAGTGTGTGGGCTCTTCTGAGCCTTGCTGTTACAAAGAGATTCAGTTGCCTGAAAAAACGCGTTTATTTCGGGCTGAAATACACGTTTTGAAAAGTGTGATGTCACTGCCCGATAACTTACATGGGGTTGACCAAACTTGCAGAAACATGTTTATTTCTGCTGAAAAACACGTTTTGACCCTTTCTGCACACTGGGGTTAAGGGTTGAGTGTGTGGGCACTTCTGAGCATTGCTGTTACAAGTAGATTCAGTTGTCTGAAAAAACGCGTTTATTTCGGGCTGAAAAACACGTTTTGAAAACTGTGATGTTACTGCCCCATAACTTACATGGGGTTGACCAAACTTGCAGAAACATGTTGATTTCTGCTGAAAAACACGTTTTGACCCTTTCTGCACACTGGGGTTAAGGGCTGAGTGTGTTGGCACTTCTGAGCCTTGCTGTTACAAGTAGATTCAGCTGTCTGAAAAAACGTGTTTATTTCGGGCTGAAAAACACGTTTTGAAAAGTGTGATGTTACTGCCCCATAACTTACATGGGGTTGACCAAACTTGCAGAAACATGTTTATTTCTGCTGAAAAACACGTTTTGACAATTTCTGCACACTCTGGTTAAGGGCTGAGTGTGTGGGCTCTTTTGAGCCTTGCTGTTACAAGGAGATTCAGTTGCCTGAAAAAACGCGTTTATTTCGGGCTGAAAAACACGTTTTGAAAAGTGTGATGTTACTGCCCCATAACTTACATGGGGTTGACCAAACTTGCAGAAACATGTTTATTTCTGCTGAAAAACACGTTTTGACACTTTCTGTACACTGGGGTTAAGGGCTGAGTGTGTGGGCTCTTCTGAGCCTTGCTGTTACAAGGAGATTCAGTTGTCTGAAAAAACGCGTTTATTTCGGGCTGAAAAACACGTTTTGAAAAGTGTGATGTTACTGCCCCATAACTTACATGGGGTTGACCAAACTTGCAGAAACATGTTTATTTCTGCTGAAAAACACGTTTTGACCCTTTCTGCACACTGGGGTTAAGGGTTGAGTGTGTGGGCACTTCTGAGCCTTGCTGTTACAAGTAGATTCAGTTGTCTGAAAAAACGCGTTTATTTCGGGCTGAAAAACACGTTTTGAAAAGTGTGATGTTACTGCCCCATAACTTACATGGGGTTGACCAAACTTGCAGAAACATGTTTATTTCTGCTGAAAAACACGTTTTGACCCTTTCTGCACACTGGGGTTAAGGGCTGAGTGTGTTGGCACTTCTGAGCCTTGCTGTTACAAGTAGATTCAGCTGTCTGAAAAAACGTGTTTATTTCGGGCTGAAAAACACGTTTTGAAAAGTGTGATGTTACTGCCCCATAACTTACATGGGGTTGACCAAACTTGCAGAAACATGTTTATTTCTGCTGAAAAACACGTTTTGACCCTTTCTGCACACTGGGGTTAAGGGTTGAGTGTGTGGGCACTTCTGAGCCTTGCTGTTACAAGTAGATTCAGTTGTCTGAAAAAACGCGTTTATTTCGGGCTGAAAAACACGTTTTGAAAAGTGTGATGTTACTGCCGCATAACTTACATGGGGTTGACCAAACTTGCAGAAACATGTTTATTTCTGCTGAAAAACACGTTTTGACAATTTCTGCACACTGGGGTTAAGGGCTGAGTGTGTGGGCTCTTTTGAGCCTTGCTGTTACAAGGAGATTCAGTTGCCTGAAAAAACGCGTTTATTTCGGGCTGAAAAACACGTTTTGAAAAGTGTGATGTTACTGCCCCATAACTTACATGGGGTTGACCAAACTTGCAGAAACATGTTTATTTCTGCTGAAAAACACGTTTTGACACTTTCTGTACACTGGGGTTAAGGGTTGAGTGTGTGGGCACTTCTGAGCCTTGCTGTTACAAGTAGATTCAGCTGTCTGAAAAAACGCGTTTATTTCTGGCTGAAAAACACGTTTTGAAAAGTGTGATGTTACTGCCCCATAACTTACATGGGGTTGACCAAACTTGCAGAAACATGTTTATTTCTGCTGAAAAACACGCTTTGACCCTTTCTGCACACTGGGGTTAAGGGTTGAGTGTGTGGGCACTTCTGAGCCTTGCTGTTACAAGTAGATTCAGTTGTCTGAAAAAACGCGTTTATTTCGGGCTGAAAAACATGTTTTGAAAAGTGTGATGTTACTGCCCCATAACTTACATGGGGTTGACCAAACTTGCAGAAACATGTTTATTTCTGCTGAAAAACACGTTTTGACCCTTTCTGCACACTGGGGTTAAGGGCTGAGTGTGTTGGCACTTCTGAGCCTTGCTGTTACAAGTAGATTCAGCTGTCTGAAAAAACGTGTTTATTTCGGGCTGAAAAACACGTTTTGAAAAGTGTGATGTTACTGCCCCATAACTTACATGGGGTTTACCAAACTTGCAGAAACATGTTTATTTCTGCTGAAAAACACGTTTTGACAATTTCTGCACACTGGGGTTAAGGGCTGAGTGTGTGGGCTCTTTTGAGCCTTGCTGTTACAAGGAGATTCAGTTGCCTGAAAAAACGCGTTTATTTCGGGCTGAAAAACACGTTTTGAAAAGTGTGATGTTACTGCCCCATAACTTACATGGGGTTGACCAAACTTGCAGAAACATGTTTATTTCTGCTGAAAAACACGTTTTGACCCTTTCTGCACACTGGGGTTAAGGGCTGAGTGTGTTGGCTCTTCTGAGCCTTGCTGTTACAAGTAGATTCAGCTGTCTGAAAAAACGTGTTTATTTCGGGCTGAAAAACACTTTTTGAAAAGTGTGATGTTACTGCCCCATAACTTACATGGGGTTGACCAAACTTGCAGAAACATGTTTATTTCTGCAGAAAAACACGTTTTGACCCTTTCTGCACACTGGGGTTAAGGGTTGAGTGTGTGGGCACTTCTGAGCATTGCTGTTACAAGTAGATTCAGTTGTCTGAAAAAACGCGTTTATTTCGGGCTGAAAAACACGTTTTGAAAACTGTGATGTTACTGCCCCATAACTTACATGGGGTTGACCAAACTTGCAGAAACATGTTTATTTCTGCTGAAAAACACGTTTTGACCCTTTCTGCACACTGGGGTTAAGGGCTGAGTGTGTTGGCACTTCTGAGCCTTGCTGTTACAAGTAGATTCAGCTGTCTGAAAAAACGTGTTTATTTCGGGCTGAAAAACACGTTTTGAAAAGTGTGATGTTACTGCCCCATAACTTACATGGGGTTGACCAAACTTGCAGAAACATGTTTATTTCTGCTGAAAAACACGTTTTGACCCTTTCTGCACACTGGGGTTAAGGGCTGAGTGTGTGGGCTCTTCTGAGCCTTGCTGTTACAAGGAGATTCAGTTGTCTGAAAAAACGCGTTTATTTCGGGCTGAAAAACACGTTTTGAAAACTGTGATGTTACTGCCCCATAACTTACATGGGGTTGACCAAACTTGCAGAAACATGTTTATTTCTGCTGAAAAACACGTTTTGACCCTTTCTGCACACTGGGGTTAAGGGCTGAGTGTGTTGGCACTTCTGAGCCTTGCTGTTACAAATAGATTCAGCTGTCTGAAAAAACGTGTTTATTTCGGGCTGAAAAACACGTTTTGAAAAGTGTGATGTTACTGCCCCATAACTTACATGGGGTTGACCAAACTTGCAGAAACATGTTTATTTCTGCTGAAAAACACGTTTTGACACTTTCTGTACACTGGGGTTAAGGGCTGAGTGTGTGGGCTCTTCTGAGCCTTGCTGTTACAAGGAGATTCAGTTGCCTGAAAAAACGCGTTTATTTCGGGCTGAAAAACACGTTTTGAAAAGTGTGATGTTACTGCCCCATAACTTACATGGGGTTGACCAAACTTGCAGAAACATGTTTATTTCTGCTGAAAAACACGTTTTGACACTTTCTGTACACTGGGGTTAAGGGCTGAGTGTGTGGGCTCTTCTGAGCCTTGCTGTTACAAGGAGATTCAGTTGTCTGAAAAAACGCGTTTATTTCGGGCTGAAAAACACGTTTTGAAAAGTGTGATGTTACTGCCCCATAACTTACATGGGGTTGACCAAACTTGCAGAAACATGTTTATTTCTGCTGAAAAACACGTTTTGACCCTTTCTGCACACTGGGGTTAAGGGCTGAGTGTGTTGGCACTTCTGAGCCTTGCTGTTACAAGTAGATTCAGCTGTCTGAAAAAACGTGTTTATTTCGGGCTGAAAAACACGTTTTGAAAAGTGTGATGTTACTGCCCCATAACTTAAATGGGGTTGACCAAACTTGCAGAAACATGTTTATTTCTGCTGAAAAACACGTTTTGACACTTTCTGTACACTGGGGTTAAGGGCTGAGTGTGTGGGCTCTTCTGAGCCTTGCTGTTACAAGGAGATTCAGTTGCCTGAAAAAACGCGTTTATTTCGGGCTGAAAAACACGTTTTGAAAAGTGTGATGTTACTGCCCCATAACTTACATGGGGTTGACCAAACTTGCAGAAACATGTTTATTTCTGCTGAAAAACACGTTTTGACCCTTTCTGCACACTGGGGTTAAGGGCTGAGTGTGTTGGCACTTCTGAGCCTTGCTGTTACAAGTAGATTCAGCTGTCTGAAAAAACGTGTTTATTTCGGGCTGAAAAACACGTTTTGAAAAGTGTGATGTTACTGCCCCATAACTTACATGGGGTTGACCAAACTTGCAGAAACATGTTTATTTCTGCTGAAAAACACGTTTTGACCCTTTCTGCACACTGGGGTTAAGGGTTGAGTGTGTGGGCACTTCTGAGCCTTGCTGTTACAAGTAGATTCAGTTGTCTGAAAAAACGCGTTTATTTCGGGCTGAAAAACACGTTTTGAAAAGTGTGATGTTACTGCCGCATAACTTACATGGGGTTGACCAAACTTGCAGAAACATGTTTATTTCTGCTGAAAAACACGTTTTGACAATTTCTGCACACTGGGGTTAAGGGCTGAGTGTGTGGGCTCTTTTGAGCCTTGCTGTTACAAGGAGATTCAGTTGCCTGAAAAAACGCGTTTATTTCGGGCTGAAAAACACGTTTTGAAAAGTGTGATGTTACTGCCCCATAACTTACATGGGGTTGACCAAACTTGCAGAAACATGTTTATTTCTGCTGAAAAACACGTTTTGACACTTTCTGTACACTGGGGTTAAGGGCTGAGTGTGTGGGCTCTTCTGAGCCTTGCTGTTACAAGGAGATTCAGTTGTCTGAAAAAACGCGTTTATTTCGGGCTGAAAAACACGTTTTGAAAAGTGTGATGTTACTGCCCCATAACTTACATGGGGTTGACCAAACTTGCAGAAACATGTTTATTTCTGCTGAAAAACACGTTTTGACCCTTTCTGCACACTGGGGTTAAGGGTTGAGTGTGTGGGCACTTCTGAGCCTTGCTGTTACAAGTAGATTCAGTTGCCTGAAAAAACGCGTTTATTTCTGGCTGAAAAACACGTTTTGAAAAGTGTGATGTTACTGCCCCATAACTTACATGGGGTTGACCAAACTTGCAGAAACATGTTTATTTCTGCTGAAAAACACGTTTTGACACTTTCTGTACACTGGGGTTAAGGGCTGAGTGTGTGGGCTCTTCTGAGCCTTGCTGTTACAAAGAGATTCAGTTGCCTGAAAAAACGCGTTTATTTCGGGCTGAAATACACGTTTTGAAAAGTGTGATGTCACTGCCCGATAACTTACATGGGGTTGACCAAACTTGCAGAAACATGTTTATTTCTGCTGAAAAACACGTTTTGACCCTTTCTGCACACTGGGGTTAAGGGTTGAGTGTGTGGGCACTTCTGAGCATTGCTGTTACAAGTAGATTCAGTTGTCTGAAAAAACGCGTTTATTTCGGGCTGAAAAACACGTTTTGAAAACTGTGATGTTACTGCCCCATAACTTACATGGGGTTGACCAAACTTGCAGAAACATGTTGATTTCTGCTGAAAAACACGTTTTGACCCTTTCTGCACACTGGGGTTAAGGGCTGAGTGTGTTGGCACTTCTGAGCCTTGCTGTTACAAGTAGATTCAGCTGTCTGAAAAAACGTGTTTATTTCGGGCTGAAAAACACGTTTTGAAAAGTGTGATGTTACTGCCCCATAACTTACATGGGGTTGACCAAACTTGCAGAAACATGTTTATTTCTGCTGAAAAACACGTTTTGACAATTTCTGCACACTCTGGTTAAGGGCTGAGTGTGTGGGCTCTTTTGAGCCTTGCTGTTACAAGGAGATTCAGTTGCCTGAAAAAACGCGTTTATTTCGGGCTGAAAAACACGTTTTGAAAAGTGTGATGTTACTGCCCCATAACTTACATGGGGTTGACCAAACTTGCAGAAACATGTTTATTTCTGCTGAAAAACACGTTTTGACACTTTCTGTACACTGGGGTTAAGGGCTGAGTGTGTGGGCTCTTCTGAGCCTTGCTGTTACAAGGAGATTCAGTTGTCTGAAAAAACGCGTTTATTTCGGGCTGAAAAACACGTTTTGAAAAGTGTGATGTTACTGCCCCATAACTTACATGGGGTTGACCAAACTTGCAGAAACATGTTTATTTCTGCTGAAAAACACGTTTTGACCCTTTCTGCACACTGGGGTTAAGGGTTGAGTGTGTGGGCACTTCTGAGCCTTGCTGTTACAAGTAGATTCAGTTGTCTGAAAAAACGCGTTTATTTCGGGCTGAAAAACACGTTTTGAAAAGTGTGATGTTACTGCCCCATAACTTACATGGGGTTGACCAAACTTGCAGAAACATGTTTATTTCTGCTGAAAAACACGTTTTGACCCTTTCTGCACACTGGGGTTAAGGGCTGAGTGTGTTGGCACTTCTGAGCCTTGCTGTTACAAGTAGATTCAGCTGTCTGAAAAAACGTGTTTATTTCGGGCTGAAAAACACGTTTTGAAAAGTGTGATGTTACTGCCCCATAACTTACATGGGGTTGACCAAACTTGCAGAAACATGTTTATTTCTGCTGAAAAACACGTTTTGACCCTTTCTGCACACTGGGGTTAAGGGTTGAGTGTGTGGGCACTTCTGAGCCTTGCTGTTACAAGTAGATTCAGTTGTCTGAAAAAACGCGTTTATTTCGGGCTGAAAAACACGTTTTGAAAAGTGTGATGTTACTGCCGCATAACTTACATGGGGTTGACCAAACTTGCAGAAACATGTTTATTTCTGCTGAAAAACACGTTTTGACAATTTCTGCACACTGGGGTTAAGGGCTGAGTGTGTGGGCTCTTTTGAGCCTTGCTGTTACAAGGAGATTCAGTTGCCTGAAAAAACGCGTTTATTTCGGGCTGAAAAACACGTTTTGAAAAGTGTGATGTTACTGCCCCATAACTTACATGGGGTTGACCAAACTTGCAGAAACATGTTTATTTCTGCTGAAAAACACGTTTTGACACTTTCTGTACACTGGGGTTAAGGGTTGAGTGTGTGGGCACTTCTGAGCCTTGCTGTTACAAGTAGATTCAGCTGTCTGAAAAAACGCGTTTATTTCTGGCTGAAAAACACGTTTTGAAAAGTGTGATGTTACTGCCCCATAACTTACATGGGGTTGACCAAACTTGCAGAAACATGTTTATTTCTGCTGAAAAACACGCTTTGACCCTTTCTGCACACTGGGGTTAAGGGTTGAGTGTGTGGGCACTTCTGAGCCTTGCTGTTACAAGTAGATTCAGTTGTCTGAAAAAACGCGTTTATTTCGGGCTGAAAAACATGTTTTGAAAAGTGTGATGTTACTGCCCCATAACTTACATGGGGTTGACCAAACTTGCAGAAACATGTTTATTTCTGCTGAAAAACACGTTTTGACCCTTTCTGCACACTGGGGTTAAGGGCTGAGTGTGTTGGCACTTCTGAGCCTTGCTGTTACAAGTAGATTCAGCTGTCTGAAAAAACGTGTTTATTTCGGGCTGAAAAACACGTTTTGAAAAGTGTGATGTTACTGCCCCATAACTTACATGGGGTTTACCAAACTTGCAGAAACATGTTTATTTCTGCTGAAAAACACGTTTTGACAATTTCTGCACACTGGGGTTAAGGGCTGAGTGTGTGGGCTCTTTTGAGCCTTGCTGTTACAAGGAGATTCAGTTGCCTGAAAAAACGCGTTTATTTCGGGCTGAAAAACACGTTTTGAAAAGTGTGATGTTACTGCCCCATAACTTACATGGGGTTGACCAAACTTGCAGAAACATGTTTATTTCTGCTGAAAAACACGTTTTGACCCTTTCTGCACACTGGGGTTAAGGGCTGAGTGTGTTGGCTCTTCTGAGCCTTGCTGTTACAAGTAGATTCAGCTGTCTGAAAAAACGTGTTTATTTCGGGCTGAAAAACACTTTTTGAAAAGTGTGATGTTACTGCCCCATAACTTACATGGGGTTGACCAAACTTGCAGAAACATGTTTATTTCTGCAGAAAAACACGTTTTGACCCTTTCTGCACACTGGGGTTAAGGGTTGAGTGTGTGGGCACTTCTGAGCATTGCTGTTACAAGTAGATTCAGTTGTCTGAAAAAACGCGTTTATTTCGGGCTGAAAAACACGTTTTGAAAACTGTGATGTTACTGCCCCATAACTTACATGGGGTTGACCAAACTTGCAGAAACATGTTTATTTCTGCTGAAAAACACGTTTTGACCCTTTCTGCACACTGGGGTTAAGGGCTGAGTGTGTTGGCACTTCTGAGCCTTGCTGTTACAAGTAGATTCAGCTGTCTGAAAAAACGTGTTTATTTCGGGCTGAAAAACACGTTTTGAAAAGTGTGATGTTACTGCCCCATAACTTACATGGGGTTGACCAAACTTGCAGAAACATGTTTATTTCTGCTGAAAAACACGTTTTGACCCTTTCTGCACACTGGGGTTAAGGGCTGAGTGTGTGGGCTCTTCTGAGCCTTGCTGTTACAAGGAGATTCAGTTGTCTGAAAAAACGCGTTTATTTCGGGCTGAAAAACACGTTTTGAAAACTGTGATGTTACTGCCCCATAACTTACATGGGGTTGACCAAACTTGCAGAAACATGTTTATTTCTGCTGAAAAACACGTTTTGACCCTTTCTGCACACTGGGGTTAAGGGCTGAGTGTGTTGGCACTTCTGAGCCTTGCTGTTACAAATAGATTCAGCTGTCTGAAAAAACGTGTTTATTTCGGGCTGAAAAACACGTTTTGAAAAGTGTGATGTTACTGCCCCATAACTTACATGGGGTTGACCAAACTTGCAGAAACATGTTTATTTCTGCTGAAAAACACGTTTTGACACTTTCTGTACACTGGGGTTAAGGGCTGAGTGTGTGGGCTCTTCTGAGCCTTGCTGTTACAAGGAGATTCAGTTGCCTGAAAAAACGCGTTTATTTCGGGCTGAAAAACACGTTTTGAAAAGTGTGATGTTACTGCCCCATAACTTACATGGGGTTGACCAAACTTGCAGAAACATGTTTATTTCTGCTGAAAAACACGTTTTGACACTTTCTGTACACTGGGGTTAAGGGCTGAGTGTGTGGGCTCTTCTGAGCCTTGCTGTTACAAGGAGATTCAGTTGTCTGAAAAAACGCGTTTATTTCGGGCTGAAAAACACGTTTTGAAAAGTGTGATGTTACTGCCCCATAACTTACATGGGGTTGACCAAACTTGCAGAAACATGTTTATTTCTGCTGAAAAACACGTTTTGACCCTTTCTG
The DNA here is from genome assembly GCF_059453375.1 of Lepisosteus platostomus. Taxonomy (NCBI): domain Eukaryota; kingdom Metazoa; phylum Chordata; class Actinopteri; order Semionotiformes; family Lepisosteidae; genus Lepisosteus; species Lepisosteus platostomus. Next base: position 5,615,071 of record NC_142632.1, read on the forward strand.
CACACTGGGGTTAAGGGCTGAGTGTGTTGGCACTTCTGAGCCTTGCTGTTACAAGTAGATTCAGCTGTCTGAAAAAACGTGTTTATTTCGGGCTGAAAAACACGTTTTGAAAAGTGTGATGTTACTGCCCCATAACTTAAATGGGGTTGACCAAACTTGCAGAAACATGTTTATTTCTGCTGAAAAACACGTTTTGACACTTTCTGTACACTGGGGTTAAGGGCTGAGTGTGTGGGCTCTTCTGAGCCTTGCTGTTACAAGGAGATTCAGTTGCCTGAAAAAACGCGTTTATTTCGGGCTGAAAAACACGTTTTGAAAAGTGTGATGTTACTGCCCCATAACTTACATGGGGTTGACCAAACTTGCAGAAACATGTTTATTTCTGCTGAAAAACACGTTTTGACCCTTTCTGCACACTGGGGTTAAGGGCTGAGTGTGTTGGCACTTCTGAGCCTTGCTGTTACAAGTAGATTCAGCTGTCTGAAAAAACGTGTTTATTTCGGGCTGAAAAACACGTTTTGAAAAGTGTGATGTTACTGCCCCATAACTTACATGGGGTTGACCAAACTTGCAGAAACATGTTTATTTCTGCTGAAAAACACGTTTTGACCCTTTCTGCACACTGGGGTTAAGGGTTGAGTGTGTGGGCACTTCTGAGCCTTGCTGTTACAAGTAGATTCAGTTGTCTGAAAAAACGCGTTTATTTCGGGCTGAAAAACACGTTTTGAAAAGTGTGATGTTACTGCCGCATAACTTACATGGGGTTGACCAAACTTGCAGAAACATGTTTATTTCTGCTGAAAAACACGTTTTGACAATTTCTGCACACTGGGGTTAAGGGCTGAGTGTGTGGGCTCTTTTGAGCCTTGCTGTTACAAGGAGATTCAGTTGCCTGAAAAAACGCGTTTATTTCGGGCTGAAAAACACGTTTTGAAAAGTGTGATGTTACTGCCCCATAACTTACATGGGGTTGACCAAACTTGCAGAAACATGTTTATTTCTGCTGAAAAACACGTTTTGACACTTTCTGTACACTGGGGTTAAGGGTTGAGTGTGTGGGCACTTCTGAGCCTTGCTGTTACAAGTAGATTCAGCTGTCTGAAAAAACGCGTTTATTTCTGGCTGAAAAACACGTTTTGAAAAGTGTGATGTTACTGCCCCATAACTTACATGGGGTTGACCAAACTTGCAGAAACATGTTTATTTCTGCTGAAAAACACGCTTTGACCCTTTCTGCACACTGGGGTTAAGGGTTGAGTGTGTGGGCACTTCTGAGCCTTGCTGTTACAAGTAGATTCAGTTGTCTGAAAAAACGCGTTTATTTCGGGCTGAAAAACATGTTTTGAAAAGTGTGATGTTACTGCCCCATAACTTACATGGGGTTGACCAAACTTGCAGAAACATGTTTATTTCTGCTGAAAAACACGTTTTGACCCTTTCTGCACACTGGGGTTAAGGGCTGAGTGTGTTGGCACTTCTGAGCCTTGCTGTTACAAGTAGATTCAGCTGTCTGAAAAAACGTGTTTATTTCGGGCTGAAAAACACGTTTTGAAAAGTGTGATGTTACTGCCCCATAACTTACATGGGGTTTACCAAACTTGCAGAAACATGTTTATTTCTGCTGAAAAACACGTTTTGACAATTTCTGCACACTGGGGTTAAGGGCTGAGTGTGTGGGCTCTTTTGAGCCTTGCTGTTACAAGGAGATTCAGTTGCCTGAAAAAACGCGTTTATTTCGGGCTGAAAAACACGTTTTGAAAAGTGTGATGTTACTGCCCCATAACTTACATGGGGTTGACCAAACTTGCAGAAACATGTTTATTTCTGCTGAAAAACACGTTTTGACCCTTTCTGCACACTGGGGTTAAGGGCTGAGTGTGTTGGCTCTTCTGAGCCTTGCTGTTACAAGTAGATTCAGCTGTCTGAAAAAACGTGTTTATTTCGGGCTGAAAAACACTTTTTGAAAAGTGTGATGTTACTGCCCCATAACTTACATGGGGTTGACCAAACTTGCAGAAACATGTTTATTTCTGCAGAAAAACACGTTTTGACCCTTTCTGCACACTGGGGTTAAGGGTTGAGTGTGTGGGCACTTCTGAGCATTGCTGTTACAAGTAGATTCAGTTGTCTGAAAAAACGCGTTTATTTCGGGCTGAAAAACACGTTTTGAAAACTGTGATGTTACTGCCCCATAACTTACATGGGGTTGACCAAACTTGCAGAAACATGTTTATTTCTGCTGAAAAACACGTTTTGACCCTTTCTGCACACTGGGGTTAAGGGCTGAGTGTGTTGGCACTTCTGAGCCTTGCTGTTACAAGTAGATTCAGCTGTCTGAAAAAACGTGTTTATTTCGGGCTGAAAAACACGTTTTGAAAAGTGTGATGTTACTGCCCCATAACTTACATGGGGTTGACCAAACTTGCAGAAACATGTTTATTTCTGCTGAAAAACACGTTTTGACCCTTTCTGCACACTGGGGTTAAGGGCTGAGTGTGTGGGCTCTTCTGAGCCTTGCTGTTACAAGGAGATTCAGTTGTCTGAAAAAACGCGTTTATTTCGGGCTGAAAAACACGTTTTGAAAACTGTGATGTTACTGCCCCATAACTTACATGGGGTTGACCAAACTTGCAGAAACATGTTTATTTCTGCTGAAAAACACGTTTTGACCCTTTCTGCACACTGGGGTTAAGGGCTGAGTGTGTTGGCACTTCTGAGCCTTGCTGTTACAAATAGATTCAGCTGTCTGAAAAAACGTGTTTATTTCGGGCTGAAAAACACGTTTTGAAAAGTGTGATGTTACTGCCCCATAACTTACATGGGGTTGACCAAACTTGCAGAAACATGTTTATTTCTGCTGAAAAACACGTTTTGACACTTTCTGTACACTGGGGTTAAGGGCTGAGTGTGTGGGCTCTTCTGAGCCTTGCTGTTACAAGGAGATTCAGTTGCCTGAAAAAACGCGTTTATTTCGGGCTGAAAAACACGTTTTGAAAAGTGTGATGTTACTGCCCCATAACTTACATGGGGTTGACCAAACTTGCAGAAACATGTTTATTTCTGCTGAAAAACACGTTTTGACACTTTCTGTACACTGGGGTTAAGGGCTGAGTGTGTGGGCTCTTCTGAGCCTTGCTGTTACAAGGAGATTCAGTTGTCTGAAAAAACGCGTTTATTTCGGGCTGAAAAACACGTTTTGAAAAGTGTGATGTTACTGCCCCATAACTTACATGGGGTTGACCAAACTTGCAGAAACATGTTTATTTCTGCTGAAAAACACGTTTTGACCCTTTCTGCACACTGGGGTTAAGGGCTGAGTGTGTTGGCACTTCTGAGCCTTGCTGTTACAAGTAGATTCAGCTGTCTGAAAAAACGTGTTTATTTCGGGCTGAAAAACACGTTTTGAAAAGTGTGATGTTACTGCCCCATAACTTAAATGGGGTTGACCAAACTTGCAGAAACATGTTTATTTCTGCTGAAAAACACGTTTTGACACTTTCTGTACACTGGGGTTAAGGGCTGAGTGTGTGGGCTCTTCTGAGCCTTGCTGTTACAAGGAGATTCAGTTGCCTGAAAAAACGCGTTTATTTCGGGCTGAAAAACACGTTTTGAAAAGTGTGATGTTACTGCCCCATAACTTACATGGGGTTGACCAAACTTGCAGAAACATGTTTATTTCTGCTGAAAAACACGTTTTGACACTTTCTGTACACTGGGGTTAAGGGTTGAGTGTGTGGGCACTTCTGAGCCTTGCTGTTACAAGTAGATTCAGTTGCCTGAAAAAACGCGTTTATTTCTGGCTGAAAAACACGTTTTGAAAAGTGTGATGTTACTGCCCCATAACTTACATGGGGTTGACCAAACTTGCAGAAACATGTTTATTTCTGCTGAAAAACACGTTTTGACCCTTTCTGCACACTGGGGTTAAGGGCTGAGTGTGTTGGCACTTCTGAGCCTTGCTGTTACAAGTAGATTCAGCTGTCTGAAAAAACGTGTTTATTTCGGGCTGAAAAACACGTTTTGAAAAGTGTGATGTTACTGCCCCATAACTTACATGGGGTTGACCAAACTTGCAGAAACATGTTTATTTCTGCTGAAAAACACGTTTTGACACTTTCTGTACACTGGGGTTAAGGGTTGAGTGTGTGGGCACTTCTGAGCCTTGCTGTTACAAGTAGATTCAGCTGTCTGAAAAAACGTGTTTATTTCGGGCTGAAAAACACGTTTTGAAAAGTGTGATGTTACTGCCCCATAACTTACATGGGGTTGACCAAACTTGCAGAAACATGTTTATTTCTGCTGAAAAACACGTTTTGACCCTTTCTGCACACTGGGGTTAAGGGTTGAGTGTGTGGGCACTTCTGAGCCTTGCTGTTACAAGTAGATTCAGTTGCCTGAAAAAACGCGTTTATTTCTGGCTGAAAAACACGTTTTGAAAAGTGTGATGTTACTGCCCCATAACTTACATGGGGTTGACCAAACTTGCAGAAACATGTTTATTTCTGCTGAAAAACACGTTTTGACCCTTTCTGCACACTGGGGTTAAGGGTTGAGTGTGTGGGCACTTCTGAGCCTTGCTGTTACAAGTAGATTCAGTTGTCTGAAAAAACGCGTTTATTTCGGGCTGAAAAACACGTTTTGAAAAGTGTGATGTTACTGCCCCATAACTTACATGGGGTTGACCAAACTTGCAGAAACATGTTTATTTCTGCTGAAAAACACGTTTTGACCCTTTCTGCACACTGGGGTTAAGGGCTGAGTGTGTTGGCACTTCTGAGCCTTGCTGTTACAAGTAGATTCAGCTGTCTGAAAAAACGTGTTTATTTCGGGCTGAAAAACACGTTTTGAAAAGTGTGATGTTACTGCCCCATAACTTACATGGGGTTTACCAAACTTGCAGAAACATGTTTATTTCTGCTGAAAAACACGTTTTGACAATTTCTGCACACTGGGGTTAAGGGCTGAGTGTGTGGGCTCTTTTGAGCCTTGCTGTTACAAGGAGATTCAGTTGCCTGAAAAAACGCGTTTATTTCGGGCTGAAAAACACGTTTTGAAAAGTGTGATGTTACTGCCCCATAACTTACATGGGGTTGACCAAACTTGCAGAAACATGTTTATTTCTGCTGAAAAACACGTTTTGACCCTTTCTGCACACTGGGGTTAAGGGCTGAGTGTGTTGGCTCTTCTGAGCCTTGCTGTTACAAGTAGATTCAGCTGTCTGAAAAAACGTGTTTATTTCGGGCTGAAAAACACTTTTTGAAAAGTGTGATGTTACTGCCCCATAACTTACATGGGGTTGACCAAACTTGCAGAAACATGTTTATTTCTGCAGAAAAACACGTTTTGACCCTTTCTGCACACTGGGGTTAAGGGTTGAGTGTGTGGGCACTTCTGAGCATTGCTGTTACAAGTAGATTCAGTTGTCTGAAAAAACGCGTTTATTTCGGGCTGAAAAACACGTTTTGAAAACTGTGATGTTACTGCCCCATAACTTACATGGGGTTGACCAAACTTGCAGAAACATGTTTATTTCTGCTGAAAAACACGTTTTGACCCTTTCTGCACACTGGGGTTAAGGGCTGAGTGTGTTGGCACTTCTGAGCCTTGCTGTTACAAGTAGATTCAGCTGTCTGAAAAAACGTGTTTATTTCGGGCTGAAAAACACGTTTTGAAAAGTGTGATGTTACTGCCCCATAACTTACATGGGGTTGACCAAACTTGCAGAAACATGTTTATTTCTGCTGAAAAACACTTTTTGACACTTTCTGTACACTGGGGTTAAGGGCTGAGTGTGTGGGCTCTTCTGAGCCTTGCTGTTACAAGGAGATTCAGTTGCCTGAAAAAACGCGTTTATTTCGTGCTGAAAAACACGTTTTGAAAAGTGTGATGTTACTGCCCCATAACTTAAATGGGGTTGACCAAACTTGCAGAAACATGTTTATTTCTGCTGAAAAACACGTTTTGACCCTTTCTGCACACTGGGGTTAAGGGCTGAGTGTGTGGGCTCTTCTGAGCCTTGCTGTTACAAGGAGATTCAGTTGTCTGAAAAAACGCGTTTATTTCGGGCTGAAAAACACGTTTTGAAAACTGTGATGTTACTGCCCCATAACTTACATGGGGTTGACCAAACTTGCAGAAACATGTTTATTTCTGCTGAAAAACACGTTTTGACCCTTTCTGCACACTGGGGTTAAGGGCTGAGTGTGTTGGCACTTCTGAGCCTTGCTGTTACAAATAGATTCAGCTGTCTGAAAAAACGTGTTTATTTCGGGCTGAAAAACACGTTTTGAAAAGTGTGATGTTACTGCCCCATAACTTACATGGGGTTGACCAAACTTGCAGAAACATGTTTATTTCTGCTGAAAAACACGTTTTGACACTTTCTGTACACTGGGGTTAAGGGCTGAGTGTGTGGGCTCTTCTGAGCCTTGCTGTTACAAGGAGATTCAGTTGCCTGAAAAAACGCGTTTATTTCGGGCTGAAAAACACGTTTTGAAAAGTGTGATGTTACTGCCCCATAACTTACATGGGGTTGACCAAACTTGCAGAAACATGTTTATTTCTGCTGAAAAACACGTTTTGACCCTTTCTGCACACTGGGGTTAAGGGCTGAGTGTGTTGGCACTTCTGAGCCTTGCTGTTACAAATAGATTCAGCTGTCTGAAAAAACGTGTTTATTTCGGGCTGAAAAACACGTTTTGAAAAGTGTGATGTTACTGCCCCATAACTTACATGGGGTTGACCAAACTTGCAGAAACATGTTTATTTCTGCTGAAAAACACGTTTTGACACTTTCTGTACACTGGGGTTAAGGGCTGAGTGCGTGGGCTCTTCTGAGCCTTGCTGTTACAAGGAGATTCAGTTGTCTGAAAAAACGCGTTTATTTCGGGCTGAAAAACACGTTTTGAAAAGTGTGATGTTACTGCCCCATAACTTACATGGGGTTGACCAAACTTGCAGAAACATGTTTATTTCTGCTGAAAAACACGTTTTGACCCTTTCTCCACACTGGGGTTAAGGGCTGAGTGTGTTGGCTCTTCTGAGCCTTGCTGTTACAAGTAGATTCAGCTGTCTGAAAAAACGTGTTTATTTCGGGCTGAAAAACACGTTTTGAAAAGTGTGATGTTACTGCCCCATAACTTACATGGGGTTGACCAAACTTGCAGAAACATGTTTATTTCTGCTGAAAAACACGTTTTGACACTTTCTGTACACTGGGGTTAAGGGCTGAGTGTGTGGGCTCTTCTGAGCCTTGCTGTTACAAGGAGATTCAGTTGTCTGAAAAAACGCGTTTATTTCGGGCTGAAAAACACGTTTTGAAAAGTGTGATGTTACTGCCCCATAACTTACATGGGGTTGACCAAACTTGCAGAAACATGTTTATTTCTGCTGAAAAACACGTTTTGACCCTTTCTGCACACTGGGGTTAAGGGTTGAGTGTGTGGGCATTTCTGAGCCTTGCTGTTACAAGTAGATTCAGTTGTCTGAAAAAACGCGTTTATTTCGGGCTGAAAAACACGTTTTGAAAAGTGTGATGTTACTGCCCCAAACCTTACATGGGGTTGACCAAACTTGCAGAAACATGTTTATTTCTGCTGAAAAACACGTTTTGACCCTTTCTGCACTCTGGGGTTAAGGGCTGAGTGTGTTGGCACTTCTGAGCCTTGCTGTTACAAGTAGATTCAGCTGTCTGAAAAAACGTGTTCATTTCGGGCTGAAAAACACGTTTTGAAAAGTGTGATGTTACTGCCCCATAACTTACATGGGGTTGACCAAACTTGCAGAAACATGTTTATTTCTGCTGAAAAACACGTTTTGACAATTTCTGCACACTGGGGTTAAGGGCTGAGTGTGTGGGCTCTTTTGAGCCTTGCTGTTACAAGGAGATTCAGTTGCCTGAAAAAACGCGTTTATTTCGGGCTGAAAAACACGTTTTGAAAAGTGTGATGTTACTGCCCCATAACTTACATGGGGTTGACCAAACTTGCAGAAACATGTTTATTTCTGCTGAAAAACACGTTTTGACCCTTTCTGCACACTGGGGTTAAGGGCTGAGTGTGTTGGCACTTCTGAGCCTTGCTGTTACAAGTAGATTCAGCTGTCTGAAAAAACGTGTTCATTTCGGGCTGAAAAACACGTTTTGAAAAGTGTGATGTTACTGCCCCATAACTTACATGGGGTTGACCAACTTGCAGAAACATGTTTATTTCTGCTGAAAAACACGTTTTGACAATTTCTGCACACTGGGGTTAAGGGCTGAGTGTGTGGGCTCTTTTGAGCCTTGCTGTTACAAGGTGATTCAGTTGCCTGAAAAAACGCGTTTATTTCGGGCTGAAAAACATGTTTTGAAAAGTGTGATGTTACTGCCCCATAACTTACATGGGGTTGACCAAACTTGCAGAAACATGTTTATTTCTGCTGAAAAACACGTTTTGACACTTTCTGTACACTGGGGTTAAGGGTTGAGTGTGTGGGCACTTCTGAGCCTTGCTGTTACAAGTAGATTCAGTTGCCTGAAAAAACGCGTTTATTTCTGGCTGAAAAACACGTTTTGAAAAGTGTGATGTTACTGCCCCATAACTTACATGGGGTTGACCAAACTTGCAGAAACATGTTTATTTCTGCTGAAAAACACGTTTTGACCCTTTCTGCACACTGGGGTTAAGGGCTGAGTGTGTTGGCACTTCTGAGCCTTGCTGTTACAAGTAGATTCAGCTGTCTGAAAAAACGTGTTTATTTCGGGCTGAAAAACACGTTTTGAAAAGTGTGATGTTACTGCCCCATAACTTACATCGGGTTGACCAAACTTGCAGAAACATGTTTATTTCTGCTGAAAAACACGTTTTGACCCTTTCTGCACACTGGGGTTAAGGGTTGAGTGTGTGGGCACTTCTGAGCCTTGCTGTTACAAGTAGATTCAGTTGTCTGAAAAAACGCGTTTATTTCGGGCTGAAAAACACGTTTTGAAAAGTATGATGTTACTGCCCCATAACTTACATGGGGTTGACCAAACTTGCAGAAACATGTTTATTTCAGCTGAAAAACACGTTTTGACACTTTCTGTACACTGGGGTTAAGGGCTGAGTGTGTGGGCTCTTCTGAGACTTGCTGTTACAAGGAGATTCAGTTGTCTGAAAAAACGCGTTTATTTCGGGCTGAAAAACACGTTTTGAAAAGTGTGATGTTACTGCCCCATAACTTACATGGGGTTGACCAAACTTGCAGAAACATGTTTATTTCTGCTGAAAAACACGTTTTGACCCTTTCTGCACACTGGGGTTAAGGGTTGAGTGTGTGGGCACTTCTGAGCCTTGCTGTTACAAGTAGATTCAGTTGCCTGAAAAAACGCGTTTATTTCGGGCTGAAAAACACGTTTTGAAAAGTATGATGTTACTGCCCCATAACTTACATGGGGTTGACCAAACTTGCAGAAACATGTTTATTTCTGCTGAAAAACACGTTTTGACCCTTTCTGCACACTGGGGTTAAGGGCTGAGTGTGTTGGCACTTCTGAGCCTTGCTGTTACAAGTATATTCAGCTGTCTGAAAAAACGTGTTTATTTCGGGCTGAAAAACACGTTTTGAAAAGTGTGATGTTACTGCCCCATAACTTACATGGGGTTGACCAAACTTGCAGAAACATGTTTATTTCTGCTGAAAAACACGTTTTGACCCTTTCTGCACACTGGGGTTAAGGGTTGAGTGTGTGGGCACTTCTGAGCCTTGCTGTTACAAGTAGATTCAGTTGTCTGAAAAAACGCGTTTATTTCGGGCTGAAAAACACGTTTTGAAAAGTATGATGTTACTGCCCCATAACTTACATGGGGTTGACCAAACTTGCAGAAACATGTTTATTTCTGCTGAAAAACACGTTTTGACCCTTTCTGCACACTGGGGTTAAGGGCTGAGTGTGTTGGCTCTTCTGAGCCTTGCTGTTACAAGTAGATTCAGCTGTCTGAAAAAACGTGTTTAATTCAGAATGAAAAAACACGTATTGAAAAGTGTGATGTTACTGCCCCATAACTTACATGGGGTTGACAAAACTTGCAGAAACATGTTTATTTCAGCTGAAAAACACGTTTTTACACTTTCTGTACACTGGGGTTAAGGGCTGAGTGTGTGGGCTCTTCTGAGCCTTGCTGTTACAAGGAGATTCAGTTGTCTGAAAAAACGCGTTTATTTCGGGCTGAAAAACACGTTTTGAAAAGTGTGATGTTACTGCCCCATAACTTACATGGGGTTGACCAAACTTGCAGAAACATGTTTATTTCTGCTGAAAAACACGTTTTGACCCTTTCTGCACACTGGGGTTAAGGGTTGAGTGTGTGGGCACTTCTGAGCCTTGCTGTTACAAGTAGATTCAGTTGCCTGAAAAAACGCGTTTATTTCTGGCTGAAAAACACGTTTTGAAAAGTGTGATGTTACTGCCCCATAACTTACATGGGGTTGACCAAACTTGCAGAAACATGTTTATTTCTGCTGAAAAACACGTTTTGACACTTTCTGTACACTGGGGTTAAGGGCTGAGTGTGTGGGCTCTTCTGAGCCTTGCTGTTACAAAGAGATTCAGTTGCCTGAAAAAACGCGTTTATTTCGGGCTGAAATACACGTTTTGAAAAGTGTGATGTCACTGCCCGATAACTTACATGGGGTTGACCAAACTTGCAGAAACATGTTTATTTCTGCTGAAAAACACGTTTTGACCCTTTCTGCACACTGGGGTTAAGGGTTGAGTGTGTGGGCACTTCTGAGCATTGCTGTTACAAGTAGATTCAGTTGTCTGAAAAAACGCGTTTATTTCGGGCTGAAAAACACGTTTTGAAAACTGTGATGTTACTGCCCCATAACTTACATGGGGTTGACCAAACTTGCAGAAACATGTTTATTTCTGCTGAAAAACACGTTTTGACCCTTTCTGCACACTGGGGTTAAGGGCTGAGTGTGTTGGCACTTCTGAGCCTTGCTGTTACAAGTAGATTCAGCTGTCTGAAAAAACGTGTTTATTTCGGGCTGAAAAACACGTTTTGAAAAGTGTGATGTTACTGCCCCATAACTTACATGGGTTGACCAAACTTGCAGAAACATGTTTATTTCTGCTGAAAAACACGTTTTGACAATTTCTGCACACTCTGGTTAAGGGCTGAGTGTGTGGGCTCTTTTGAGCCTTGCTGTTACAAGGAGATTCAGTTGCCTGAAAAAACGCGTTTATTTCGGGCTGAAAAACACGTTTTGAAAAGTGTGATGTTACTGCCCCATAACTTACATGGGGTTGACCAAACTTGCAGAAACATGTTTATTTCTGCTGAAAAACACGTTTTGACACTTTCTGTACACTGGGGTTAAGGGCTGAGTGTGTGGGCTCTTCTGAGCCTTGCTGTTACAAGGAGATTCAGTTGTCTGAAAAAACGCGTTTATTTCGGGCTGAAAAACACGTTTTGAAAAGTGTGATGTTACTGCCCCATAACTTACATGGGGTTGACCAAACTTGCAGAAACATGTTTATTTCTGCTGAAAAACACGTTTTGACCCTTTCTGCACACTGGGGTTAAGGGTTGAGTGTGTGGGCACTTCTGAGCCTTGCTGTTACAAGTAGATTCAGTTGTCTGAAAAAACGCGTTTATTTCGGGCTGAAAAACACGTTTTGAAAAGTGTGATGTTACTGCCCCATAACTTACATGGGGTTGACCAAACTTGCAGAAACATGTTTATTTCTGCTGAAAAACACGTTTTGACCCTTTCTGCACACTGGGGTTAAGGGCTGAGTGTGTTGGCACTTCTGAGCCTTGCTGTTACAAGTAGATTCAGCTGTCTGAAAAAACGTGTTTATTTCGGGCTGAAAAACACGTTTTGAAAAGTGTGATGTTACTGCCCCATAACTTACATGGGGTTGACCAAACTTGCAGAAACATGTTTATTTCTGCTGAAAAACACGTTTTGACAATTTCTGCACACTGGGGTTAAGGGCTGAGTGTGTGGGCTCTTTTGAGCCTTGCTGTTACAAGGAGATTCAGTTGCCTGAAAAAACGCGTTTATTTCGGGCTGAAAAACACGTTTTGAAAAGTGTGATGTTACTGCCCCATAACTTACATGGGGTTGACCAAACTTGCAGAAACATGTTTATTTCTGCTGAAAAACACGTTTTGACCCTTTCTGCACACTGGGGTTAAGGGCTGAGTGTGTTGGCTCTTCTGAGCCTTGCTGTTACAAGTAGATTCAGCTGTCTGAAAAAACGTGTTTATTTCGGGCTGAAAAACACTTTTTGAAAAGTGTGATGTTACTGCCCCATAACTTACATGGGGTTGACCAAACTTGCAGAAACATGTTTATTTATGCAGAAAAACACGTTTTGACCCTTTCTGCACACTGGGGTTAAGGGTTGAGTGTGTGGGCACTTCTGAGCATTGCTGTTACAAGTAGATTCAGTTGTCTGAAAAAACGCGTTTATTTCGGGCTGAAAAACACGTTTTGAAAACTGTGATGTTACTGCCCCATAACTTACATGGGGTTGACCAAACTTGCAGAAACATGTTTATTTCTGCTGAAAAACACGTTTTGACCCTTTCTGCACACTGGGGTTAAGGGCTGAGTGTGTTGGCACTTCTGAGCCTTGCTGTTACAAGTAGATTCAGCTGTCTGAAAAAACGTGTTTATTTCGGGCTGAAAAACACGTTTTGAAAAGTGTGATGTTACTGCCCCATAACTTACATGGGGTTGACCAAACTTGCAGAAACATGTTTATTTCTGCTGAAAAACACGTTTTGACCCTTTCTGCACACTGGGGTTAAGGGCTGAGTGTGTGGGCTCTTCTGAGCCTTGCTGTTACAAGGAGATTCAGTTGTCTGAAAAAACGCGTTTATTTCGGGCTGAAAAACACGTTTTGAAAACTGTGATGTTACTGCCCCATAACTTACATGGGGTTGACCAAACTTGCAGAAACATGTTTATTTCTGCTGAAAAACACGTTTTGACCCTTTCTGCACACTGGGGTTAAGGGCTGAGTGTGTGGGCTCTTTTGAGCCTTGCTGTTACAAGGAGATTCAGTTGCCTGAAAAAACGCGTTTATTTCGGGCTGAAAAACACGTTTTGAAAAGTGTGATGTTACTGCCCCATAACTTACATGGGGTTGACCAAACTTGCAGAAACATGTTTATTTCTGCTGAAAAACACGTTTTGACACTTTCTGTACACTGGGGTTAAGGGCTGAGTGTGTGGGCTCTTCTGAGCCTTGCTGTTACAAGGAGATTCAGTTGTCTGAAAAAACGCGTTTATTTCGGGCTGAGAAACACGTTTTGAAAAGTGTGATGTTACTGCCCCATAACTTACATGGGGTTGACCAAACTTGCAGAAACATGTTTATTTCTGCTGAAAAACACGTTTTGACCCTTTCTGCACACTGGGGTTAAGGGTTGAGTGTGTGGGCACTTCTGAGCCTTGCTGTTACAAGTAGATTCAGTTGTCTGAAAAAACGCGTTTATTTCGGGCTGAAAAACACGTTTTGAAAAGTGTGATGTTACTGCCCCATAACTTACATGGGGTTGACCAAACTTGCAGAAACATGTTTATTTCTGCTGAAAAACACGTTTTGACCCTTTCTGCACACTGGGGTTAAGGGCTGAGTGTGTTGGCACTTCTGAGCCTTGCTGTTACAAGTAGATTCAGCTGTCTGAAAAAACGTGTTTATTTCGGGCTGAAAAACACGTTTTGAAAAGTGTGATGTTACTGCCCCATAACTTACATGGGGTTGACCAAACTTGCAGAAACATGTTTATTTCTGCTGAAAAACACGTTTTGACAATTTCTGCACACTGGGGTTAAGGGCTGAGTGTGTGGGCTCTTTTGAGCCTTGCTGTTACAAGGAGATTCAGTTGCCTGAAAAAACGCGTTTATTTCGGGCTGAAAAACACGTTTTGAAAAGTGTGATGTTACTGCCCCATAACTTACATGGGGTTGACCAAACTTGCAGAAACATGTTTATTTCTGCTGAAAAACACGTTTTGACCCTTTCTGCACACTGGGGTTAAGGGCTGAGTGTGTTGGCTCTTCTGAGCCTTGCTGTTACAAGTAGATTCAGCTGTCTGAAAAAACGTGTTTATTTC